>NC_092751.1:2860381-3536125 GCF_047496795.1 Chiloscyllium punctatum
GATTTTTCTGCACCTTGGAAGCAGTGATAGCAACATTCTGCAGTTTGAAACTCAGATTGAATGTATAAGGACAGAGTCACATATGACGGTTTTAGTGTTGAGCAATGATATTTATATTGGGCTAAGGAAGGAGTTGGCTTTGGTGGACTGGCCAGGAAAAAAAAACAAAACTATCAAGGGCAGGACAGATAAAAAAAAGGTAAAGACACAACGAGATACTAAATGACCTCTCGACTAAAGTATATTGGTGAGAGGAAGAGGAATTGCGCACTGGAGAAAAATCATCCATGATTTGACACGGAAATCAATAATAGCTTGAGGGAAAAGTCTCAGGCAAATCACATTACACAATTTAGTCACACTCTGGAGGACTGGGCAAGGCAGTGACACAGTGGTGTCATCGCTGAACCTTTAAGCGAGAAACCCAGCTCATTTTCTGATGACCTGGATTTGAATTCTGCCATGGTAGATGGTGCAGCTTGAATTCAAATGTGGAATTAAGAGACTGATGGTGATCATGAATCGATTGCAAGGGAAAATTCATCTGGTTCGCTAATGTCCTTTAAGGAAGGACATTTCCATCCTTACCATAGATTCATCACTCTCTGGCTGAAGACGTTTCTCATTATCTCCGATATAAAAGGTCTTCCCTTAACTATGATACTATTCCTTTGGGTCCTTTCTCTCCGAAGAATAGAAGCATCTTTCTGACATCTACTCTGGCCAGCCATTTATTACTTTGCATGATTCAATTAGATCCCCTCATCCATCTCAACTTCAGCGAGTTTAATTCCAGAGATCTCATATGTTAGGATTTTCATTCCTGAGGCCATTCCTGTGAACTGCCTCTGAACAAGCCCCGGGGCAGTATATCCTTCCTGAGATATGGGGCCCAAAACATCACACAACAATCCAAATGTGGTCTGATTAGAGCCTTATAGAGTCTCAGAATTACATATATGCTTTTATATTCCAGCCCTCTCAAAATAAATATCATCATTGTATTTGCCTTTGTGACCAGCCTTGCCACCTGAAATAATGAAATTGTGATGGACAATAGCAAATTATCATGAAGTTACAAAAATGAATAATGATTAAAGCATGCTGGGAAATGGATCCCGGGCTTGAGTAAACTCTCTGTGCTAATCCACATGCTGCAGAATCCAGACAGGCTGCAGGTACCCACAGACGGTTTGTAAACAAACCTGACAGCTACAGATCCTGCAGTACAAACCTGGAGTTGAATTTGAATGGGACAACGGGATGCCTCCCTTGGGCCATCAATGTGTCGCCGCCTGGTTGGGTCTGATTGATCAGAGTTATCCAACATAGTCATTCTGTTGACAGATCTTCTATATACTCCCAAAATGAGGTGAAGAATCTGGAAAATGAGAATCACCACAAAACCACACTTAGCGCAGTAAACCGAGAATAACCAGCAAAGCAGAAGATATCTCCAAGTGCATCGTAAGAAGAAGAAATCAGCACGTGGAGCCAGGCAACGTTCTGTTGGGGTGGTATAAGATCATACAAAGTTAAGTTCAAGCAAAAGGTAGTTTGTAGTGTGTTTCATTACATTATAGTCCAATTTATTGTTCTAATATTAATTGTGTTCAATAAGCAGATGCTGTTGTTTATGAGTCGAATCACAGTTCTTTTGGTGAATATAAGATTTTAAGACACACTGATATAAAAGATATAAAAGTCATGATATAAAAGTTTCCTGACAATTGGTTCGCCTGCAAGGTTACCTTGAGACAATCTTGGTCGAGAACTTCAAGTCTCTTTGCACTTCAGACTGAAGAATTTTCCCGATTTTAGAAAATAGTGCATGCCTGTATTCCTCTTACAAAAGTGCATGACCTCACACTTACTCCCATCGTACTGCTACTTCTTTGCGCACTCTCCTCAGGTGTCTAATCCCTTCTGCAGCCTCTCCACTTCTGCAATGCTACCTGTCTCTCCATCTATCTTTATATCATCTGAAAGGTTAACCAGAATGCCCTTAGAACATTCATCGAGATCATTAATTTACAAAGTAAGAAGTCGTCGTCCCAACACTGAGCCTTGTGGAATATCACATGTCACTAGCTACCTTACTGACATGATCATTTTATCCTCACTCGCTGTTTTCTGCCTTTTTAACCCTTGTTGTTTCTTAATTCCACCCACACAGATTCTACACCATTTGTCCATATCTCAGTGATGGGAACTGAGTGATGGGACTGCAAAACACTTTAGCATTGTTGCTAATTTATAGCTTGGACATGGACTAAAAATATGACATTGTGGATTCCACTGAACTATGGCGACAACCTATGCCTTTGACGAAATATTCTGTTTGCATTATGGAAGAATATAAACATGTGAATCTGCTTGAGAGGACACAGACAATTTCAAATGTTTGTATTCTTCCATAATACTGACGGAATATTTGGTCAAAGACATAGGCTGTCGCCACATTCCAATGGACTTGACAATGTAATATTTTTACTTTTTAAATTTGTATATGAAGAATACAGAAGTTAATGAAGAGGTATAAATTGGTCAAATGAACAACAAATATTGGTGTGTGGAGCATAGATTGGAAATGTGTCTGTGTTGAATTATGTTGGAAGTTAAATGGAAACGCACGAATTATTAAAACGGAGAGATTGCATTGAGGCACAGAGGAATCAGGCACCTGGATCACACAAAAAATGTCGTGTACATCAAGGATTTAGAGAGGCCAGACAAATGTTGAAACTCTTTTGAAACAGAATTCATTCAGAAGTAGTGAGACCACATCGAAAGAGCTATGGCCACAATGACATGCAAAGCAGTCCAGAGAAGATTCACTCAACTGACTCCTGTGAAGAATTGTACTTCAGGAGGAAATAGTGACCACACTGGCCCTGGATCTCCTGGAGTCTAGCTGGACAATATGTGATCTTGTTTAACGTCAGAATATTCCGAATAGTCTTTTTAAGTTGAGTTCTGAAATAATACTTCAGTTTATATGAGAGATTACAATAAGTGGATGGAAAGTAAATCTGAAGAATATCTCATTTCATAAGATGTGGGTTGTTTCAGCCCTCTGACAGTGTTGCGTGTTTGTGAAACTATCCTTCCAGAGAGCGAAGAAGGCTAGGAAATTGAATATTCCTAAGGCAGAGGCAGGCAGATTCTTGACTAAGTTTGACCAACGAACGTTGTATGGACAAGGAAGGAAGACTTATGCCTGGTGCCAGTTTCTACTTTTTTGTTGTCTTCAGCTACCGAAAAATTAGGAGACCACTCTCATGAACATGAAGACTTTTCCTTTCAGATTGATGGACACAACTTTCCAAATTTGTTTTTTTAAACAAGGGAAAAACTCCTTTGAAACTGCTTTAGAAATTAGATAATGTTGAATAGATGTCTCAATAGTGCAGCTTCCTTTCAGTTGTTGTTGTCAGGTGAGCTTCGTTAGAAAATCTGTTGCCTATGTTTAATTTCCACTCATAATGTGTAAGTGAACTCCAGTGGTTCACTTGGTGCAGGACCACTAACATTTATGTTTCAGAGAGAGTTACAGGATTCTGAACAAGTGATAGTGAAGGGAAAATGGTTTCGTTTCAAGTCAGGATGCAATGTGACCTTGGAGATTATATTCTTCACCAATTGATGCTCACAAGCTATGGAAATGATGAGTTATTTCTTGTTTTCAAGAATTAAAGTGATAGAGTCTTATGTGGCACACAAACAGGCCATTCAGCGCAACATGTCTACATCAATCAGAAAACATCAAACTACATTAATGAAAATTACCTCAATGTGCATGGCCGACTATGCTCTGACATTTGGTGCTCATTCAGCTGCTGATTAAATGCTGCATTAACTTGTGTTATTCGTGACCTGGGCTGTCAGTTGGCCTTTTATTTCAATGTATTCACGAAATGGTGTCTGCAAATGCATCACACTATTTCAAAGTCCGCAACAAGCTCATCTGATCAACAAACATGGTTACATTGTTCAGTTATTATGAGGAAAGTGGATTTTTCAAAAATTCATTTTGGATTTTAATGGAGCTAGTCCAACATTAATTGCCGTTGAGAAGTTCCAGCCCAGTTGGTGTTGGTCATTGCAAGTGGCTTTTGGGAGGGAGTACCAGCTGTGCATCTCATGTGCCAGTTTAGCTGGGAGTAAGTATTACTGGTGGTGGATGTAGTTTTAAACAAACCGCTGTACTGTGATGAACAGCTCGCAGAAAAACGCAGGAAAACTGACTCTTTGTCAAAGCAAATATATGGCAAGGAATTTAGTATTCTGCAGAGAAATAACAACTTTGCAACTCGAAGTCTGTATAACGATGAAGGAAAGTTTGTTTGTATGTTATTGGTGTCCTTAAACTAATGTTGTCAAACAGCTGGAATAATGTCGGTGGGCTTATTGAACAAAACTTACACTGAGCATGTGAATTAACTTGGATATTTTCAGGGATGGACGCGCTGTCCTCGGTGTAGTAAAACCTGATGCTCCATGGGATGATGCTGATTTGTAATCTCCCCACTTACTGAGCACAGTTCAATGGAACAAACCAACAATTACCATTAGGTGGTGCTTCACAATATATCATGGAATCGTAAAATAAAGCAGATGCCTATCAAATCTGGCACCATCAAGTGCTGATACAAGTGTTTTGCCAAGTTTGTAATATTTCCTTCCTCAACCACCCTCACAGGCAATGCATTCCAGAAGCATATCACCCGCTGGATTCAAAGCAGATTTCACAAATCCTCACTCAATCTCTTGTCTTTCACTTTAAACGTGTATCCCCTTGTATTTAACCGTTTGACTAAGAGGAACAGCTGCTGTCTGTTCACTGTGTCTATACCTCTCATGCTGTTATACGCCTTTGTCAGGTTCTTACCATAACCTTCTCTGCTCCAAAGTGAAGCAAAAGCAAATCTAGCCTAGCTTCATGGTTTGAGTACTCTCTTCTGTTGTTATTCTTTCAATGTGCAGCATCTCATCTAAAGCAGTGTTAAGTGTTTCGGTCATTGATCTGGCCGTTGGAACAATCCGATTGTACCCTCCTGTAACCTAACACTTTCGTCCTCACTCTGAACCACCGGAATAATCATTGTGTCATCCACAACATTGTTTATCATGCTCTAACCCCCACCCCCATTTCCCACATTCTTATCATCAACGTGTATGAATATCAGAAGCACAGCTCGATTTTCTACCTGTTCTAAAGTTGTTGTTGCAGAGGAAGTATTGATAATTCCAGTCTATAGTTGTCCTTCTTTTGGTGAATTTGTAGCATGATGCAGGAAATGGAGCCACAAAGAGTATTTTGGACATGGAACCGAGTTCTGCTTTTATACTCCGGCCCTCTGCATGTATCATTCATAAAGCTTGTACATCATTAACCTTGTAGTCGCTTTTGGCACTGTGCACTGCAACATTTGCATTTTATATGGGCCTGCAGCTCATTCTTAATAACATTCGCTGCAATCCCATCAGAGTACAGGGAACGTTTTATAATCTTCAGGATGGACGCAGGCTCATTCATGGAGTTTGTTTGAAAGAACTAAGGTGATGAGGATAAAGATTCAATTAAATTCTGCATTATAAGCATGCAGTAGAAGATCAAAACACATTCTCATTTCTACATTGAATTGGAAGCAAATTCATAGAAAAAACCAAACACCTACCTTTCTGGATATTGTTTAGTGACATAACGTGACATGATGTTGAGATAATGAATTGGAGAGAAAGGAAAATGACTGCACTTGATGGAGGTACAGAAATATAGCGTGGATGTACAATATGAACAAGAATACTGTTAATATAAGAAGTATAAGAAACATTTTCCTCATATTCAAAGGAAACCAGATCCCAATTTTCCTTAACAGTGATGTTTAATTGGCCATCAACCTCAGTTTTCCAACTGCATGGTTTTCCCTGCCACAGATGGACCTTCTGATACACCACCTCTTCTTCTTCCTATTCTTTCCTTACCCACCTACTTCCCTTGCATTGCCCCTTCTGCTGTGACACACCCTTCCACTGACCATCTCCCTTCACACTTCTCGCACTGTATATCACACCATTTCCCTATAACTCCCACCTTCCCTGACTCTCCCTTTTGCTTTTTGCTCTCACACTAAATGCTGGAAATTGCTGACTTCTGTGCTACTACATGTCATCAGTGAATGGTGCGTTTGAAATGATCACTGTGCAACAGCAACAGAAAACAGAATGTTTGCCACAGTCTGATACGCCGTGAACAGGATGGCTTTGTTAACTGTTGCTAGAGTGGAGTTTCTTCCGGTCCCTTTATCACAACACTTAATCAAACAGCCTCATCACCAACAGGACAAGCATCTTGGGACTGAATTGGAACTCCATGCATCAATTATCTTTTGTATATTGTGAGGATATTGTTCAAACAAACAGTATTCTTGCCTTTTGCTCCTTGTTCTTTCAACTGATCTTCCAATATAATTTGAGGTGAGATCAGAGAGACTTCCCTTTCAATCGAAGCAAGACTTGACTGAGCGTGGAATCAAGGATCCTGAGCAAAACTGTGATTAATGGGAATTAGAGAACATTCTGCATTGGTAATGGGAACAATGGGAAAACAATCTCTACAAGTTATCTTCTAAGGTACATGCCATCCTGACTAGGAACTAATTTGCTGTTCCTAAACTACCAGTTTTAAAACATCTTGGAATGTGCAGCTCTGTGCGTATGTGCATCACTTGGACAGAAGAGATTCAAGTAGGCTGCTCTATGTCGCATTTTCCAGAGTGATTGTGTTTGACACGTAAAATCTGCCCATGCTAGTTCCTTCCGAAATCCGTGGATGACTATGTCCTGTACCAATCTATCTTATGCTTCCACAGTTTCATCTAAAGTTTCAGAAATGTAAGACCTTGCTGAATGACTATGACCCTAGTGATATTGAGGCAATGATTGGGGTCCTTAATTCAACTGGTTTCCTTTTGAGGATTGATCATGTGATTCGTGGCCACTGAATTGAATATTTTCATGGTGATTTATGACACGGAAAATGTTATGAATATTTAGGACTCTGCTAAATAAAAAGTTTTTATTTTTTCATTCAATGACTATAACCAAATGCAAGAGTTAACTGAAATGGCAGATTCACTGTTCCCTTTCATATCAGAAAAGTATCCACACTGCAAAAGCAAAAGGAAGCTGGAAGTGCTGGAAAACTTCAACAAGTCCAGCAGCATCTGAGCAGAAAGAGAATTAACGTTCTGAGACCGATATGACTTTTTCAGAGCAGAATCATGTTCGTCTCAATATGTTAACTCTCTTATACTCTCAAGATACTGACTCATCAGCTGTGTTTCACCAACATTTTCCTTTCGTATTTGAGATTTCCAAGTTCCCACGTATACGCTAGCACAGTGGCATATTTGGGTGGGTGGCACGGTGGCTCGCACTGCTGTCTCGAAGCACCTGGGAACCTGCGCTCATATCCACCCTTGGGCAACCGTCAGTAATCAGCTTTCATATTCTTCCCGTGTTTGCAAGTGTTTCGTCCAGGTGTTTCTGATACCTCCTAATTGACCATGAAAAATTGTTCATGTGCAACTATTTGCTTTAACTATGGGAGATAGAGGAATTGTGTAGGAGGGCGATCTGCATGCAATGCTCTTCCGAGGTTAAGTGTCAGCTCGATGGGCCGAATGTTTTATTTTAACACTTTAAAATTATATATCATTATTATAACAAAGGCGGGTGGTTACTGGGGCAAAAATATCTGCATCAGCACATAATGAGCTATATTTCTACTGATGTTCTTTCCATGGCCCTGCACATTGTGTTATCCATGTCGGGGTTTTTAATTCTGAATATCCTGTGCATCGAAGAGCCAGGAGGGGACATGAGATGTCGTTGGTAGATTTGGTCAAGGAAAGCCCGAAGGCTTTCGATAACTATATCAGGAATAAAAAAAAATGACCAGAGTAAGATTAGAGCCTATCAAGTGTAATAGTGGAAATTTGTGCTTGGAGTCAGAGGAGATAGGGAAAGTGCTACGTGAATTTTTTCATCAGTATTCACACAAGAAAATAGTTGCTGTCGACGTTAATCCTGAGATACAGGTCAGTAGATTAGATAGGATAAATGTTCAAAAAGAAGAGTTTTTAGCAATTCTAAAAAGTGTAAAAATAGATAACTCCCCGGATGGGAATTATCCTAGGATTCTATGGGAAGCCAGGGAGGAGATTGCAGAACCTTTGGCTTTGATATTTATGTTGTCATTGTCTACAGGAATGGTGCAGGAGGCTAGAGGATAGCAAGTGTTGTTCCCTTATTCAAGAAGGGGAGTAGAGTCTAATTATAGACAAGTGAGCATTACTTTGGTTGTGGGTATAGTGTTGAAATTGTTAAAAAGATAGTGTTTATACTCATCTAGAAAGGAATAATTTGATTAGGTATAGTCAACACGGTTTGGTGAAGGGTTGGTCGTACCTCACAAACTTTACTGATTTTTTTGAGCAGGTGACCAAATAGGTGGATGCGGGTAAAATGGTTGACATAGTGTATATGACATTCAGGAAAACGTTTGGTAAGTTTCCCCACGATAGGCTTATTGCAAAAGAAAAGGCGGCATGGGCTTGAGGGTAATTTAGCGGTTTGGATCAGGAATTCTCTAGTTGAAATAAGACAGAGTGTGGTAGCTGATGGGAAATGATCATCCTGGAGTTCAGTTACTAGTGGTGTACTGCAAGGATCTGTTTTTGGGCCCACTGTTGTTTGTCATATTTATAAACAATCTGGATGATGGCGTAGAAAGATGGGTTTGTATATTTGCAGATGTATCTAAGGTCGCTAGAGTTATGGATAGTGCCAAACGAGGTTGTGGGTTACAGTAGGACAGAGATAATTTGGAGGCTGGGTTGTGAGGTTGCAAATGGAATACAATGCGGAACAATGTCAGGTGATTCATTTTGGATGGAGCAACAGGAATGTAGCGTATTGGTCTCTTGGTAAGACTCTTGGTACTGTAGATGAGTAGAGATTCCTCTGTGCCCATGTACGTAGATCCCTGAAAGTTGCTACCCAGTTTGGTAGGGTTGTTCAGAAGGCATATGTTGCGTTTGCTTTTATTAGTAGAGGGATTGAGTTTCGGAAACGTTGTGTCATGTTGCAGCTGTACAAAACCCTGGTGTAGCCGCACTTGGACTATTGAATGCATTTCTGGTCACCTCATTCATGGAAGGAGGTGGAATCTTTGGAAAGGGTTCAGAGGAGCTTTACTAGGTTGTTACCTGGTATGGAGGTAAGGTCTTACGAGGAAAGTTTGATGGACTTGAGGCTGTTTTCATTTGAAAGATTTTGAGAGGTGACTTAATTC
Organism: Chiloscyllium punctatum; assembly: GCF_047496795.1. Lineage (NCBI taxonomy): Eukaryota > Metazoa > Chordata > Chondrichthyes > Orectolobiformes > Hemiscylliidae > Chiloscyllium > Chiloscyllium punctatum. The sequence goes on from NC_092751.1 coordinate 2,869,743, forward strand.
AGACATATAATATAATCAGAGATTAAAGAGGCTGGATAGCGAGACACTTTTTTTCTTGGATGGTAATGGCTAGCACGAGGATACCGCCGCTCCCTCACCACCAGACACCTGGAGGAAGAACGCCTCATCTTCCGCCTTGGAACACTTCAACCCCAAGGCATCAATGTGGACTTCAACAGTTTCTTCATTTCCCCTTCCCCCACCCCACCCTAATTCCAAACTTCCAGCTCAGCACTGTCCCCAGGACTTGTCCGGACTTGTCCTACCTGCTGATCTCCTTTTCCACCTATCCACTCCACCCTCTCCTCCTTGATCTATCACCTTCATCTCTTCCCCCACTCACCTATTGTACTCTATGCTACTTTCTCCCCATCCCACCCTCCTCTAGCTTTTCTCTCCACGCTTCAGGCTCACTGCTTTTATTCCTGATGAAGGGCTTTTTCCCAAAACGTCGATTTCGAAGCTCCTTGGATGCTGCCTGAACTGTTGTGCTCTTCCAGCACCACTAATCCAGAATCTGGTTTCCAGCAACTGCAGTCATTATTTTTACCTCAAAGACCTGATTGGCAACTCCTGTTTCCTATTTAACACCGCAGATGTGTTGATGGCACTCCTTCCCTCCTCGTGTAATAGGCAGGAGGGACTGAATGGGCTATCCCTGTTCGCATTTAATAGTTTCAATGCATTGAATACATTCTGTTGAAACCAGCTTGAGAGGCTGAATGAGCTCTTGTTATTTAACTGTGGAACACTAGAAAGAGACATTTCTAGTAAGACTGTTACAGGAGTGTTACCATCACTTTAACAACACAGTTTGGATGCTATCAAGGTCTTGCTGCACATGGACACGGACTGCAACAGCAGTGGAGAGGTAAACAAATTATTCTTAATATTGCGTGATCTTCAGAGAATGCCTCCACTTCTAACTGTAAGATGTGGGAAAGACATTGAAACAGCTGAAGAAAACTACCTTGAGGATGCAGGCAGAGATGTCCTGTGACTGAAATAATTGATCCACACAAACCACAAACATCTTCCATTGTCCTCTGAATGCCTCTAACCAGTTGGGGAATTTACAATTCATTCCCATTAGATTCAATTCTGTTCAGGTTTCCTTGATACCATCCACAGTTTAGTCCTGCCTTGATATCAGGGCCAGTCGCTCTTACCACGTGTTCATATCTTTTATTCGTGTGAATAGGTCACGGTGTGTTTGTGAGGAGTGTTTCCTTCTCACAGAGGGTGGTGACTATCGGGACTTCTGTATTCCAGACAGGTTGGGGAGGTAGATCACTAAGATATTTGGAAGGCAGCACACTGGAATATGAGGCATCAGAATGTTGAGGACTGCTGGGATTGAGCATTAGAGAGGAGTTATGGCTTTTGCAGATCAGCTATGTTCATGATGAAGGGAAAGACAGGCCAGAAGGGCTGAATGATGTATTCGCGTATCTGATATTCTCTCATTCTGTTATTGGGACGTTATTTTCCTGAAAATTCTGTTATTGGATGTTGCAGTCAGGGAGACCAGAGGATTTGGTGTGCCATCTCTTGGTGATATATGGGCGCTGTATTTACAGTGAATCTGAATCGGCAACATGACCAAGAAATGAAGACAGTTCTGGAAAGACAGAGGAATGAGATGTTTCACACCGTCACTGAACGTTTCTTTTCCTAAGGATATTTTCCAACGCAGTGTCAAACTGTGTGTGACAGTCTTCATCCGCTGAATGGTCTCTGCTGTTTCTGTTCACCAGATTACTGGGGTAAATGGCCTCCAACTGTTCCTGTCCATCAGGTTTGAGAGTTTCAGTGGATCATAGGAACATGGGACTGAGGAGAAGGGTTGGTAATTAGACACTTAAAGCCTTCTCCACCAGGCACTAAGATTGGGGCTGATCAGGTTGTGGTCTCAGCCTCACTTTCCTGTCTGTAGTTCATTGCCATTTACCATGTAATGACTAAGTAGCATGGCTTTGAATAGATGCAAACACATAGGCACCACAAACTTCCGGGGAAGAGCATTCCCACTCAAACAGCCCTTTGTGAATTTCTCCTCATCCCTGTTCAGACTGGTTTTGGCGAGGTCTCTGTTTCATTTTCTACTCCAGCTCCTCCATTGGTCATGACACATTTTAAATGTAACTCGGTTGGTCATATAGTCAATGATGTAGTTCTCAGACTAGGTCAGGTTCTTTGCTAAGCACAAGGCAGGTAGCTATCTTTAATTTGGAAAAGTAATTTACCAAAGCAAACTTACTCCAGCTATGATGGAAAGATACATGGCAAGCAGTGTGGACAAGTATGTGCATTAATATTTATCTTTCAATTTATACTGAGACACAGTTTGAATACACAGAAATATACACATACGCAGACACATACAAAAAGACGCTCACAGTGTCACACACACATACACATGCATGAAGACAAACAGAAAAAACCTCTGCAGAATATCAGGTTGAAAGAGCTTTTCATAGCAAAATTTAAGTTCAAGACAAAAGGAAATATTAAATTGTATTCTGCCTCGAGGTCATTCTGCTCACACAAGCTGCTGGCAATCGAATTCCTTCCTGGAACGGTTGGATTTGGCTGAATTCCCTTTGCTTCAGGCAGTGTGGAGATTCCAAAGAATCCTTTACTGGAAATCTTCATGAGTGCTAAAGATTACTAATGAGTGTACACCTCTTATCTTTTGATGTGAGAAGGAACAAGGTAAGAGAGGAAGCAAATAACCGTGACTTTTCTAGCAGGTTGCATCTTCTCCAACATTTAGCTGAAATATACAATAATGTTATCTGACCACCTAACTAGACCATGTGAAGCCTCCTTGAACATCCTCGGGACTGTATGAATCCGTCCCTGTTCCCTGCTCCATGTAGGAACAATTTATAAGCTGTCATTTGAAGATGCAATTGTATATGTCCTCATAATTGTGTCCAATAAATTCATGTCTTTGCACTATCTGTATTAAAATGAATGCATATTTCTCTTAAATTTGAATCCTTACTTCTCGTTTCCCATACCAGAGGAAATGTCCATCAGCCACGCACCTGAAACACTCTCCCCAAGATCTTATGTGGTACAATATGAAAATCTCTCATTCTTTACCCTGAAGTGCTCTGGTAGAGGTTTATAAAATCATGAGGGGCATGGAAATGGTGACTAACCAAGGACATTTTCTGAGGTTTGGGAAGGTCAAAACTAGAGCACACAGTTTGAAGGTGAGGGGGAAAGCTTTAAATGAGATAAAGGTGGTCACCTTTTCTCGGAGTGTATGGATTTAACTGTCAAATGAAATGTTGGAAGCTGGGAAAATTACAGCATTTAAAAACCATTTGGATGGGTACTTGAATAGGAAGGACTTAGAGGGATATGGGCCAAATGCTGGCAAATGGGGCAAGATTAATAGAGGACATCTGGTTGTCATGGACAAGGTGAACCGAAAGATCTGTTTCTTTGCTGTATGACGGAATAAGGCCTTCATTCCAGGAACAAGTACAGTGAAACATCTACCAGAGCTTCTAAATCAATTGGGTATATTTACTTGTCAGTTTAGGGAATCATCACTGCACACAATACATCAAATGTGGCCACAGAAAACTCATGTACAGATGCAGTAAAGTGTTCTGATAGCCTTTGCATTGAGTAGAATCATTCCATATACTTTCCCAATCACTGACTGCATTGGCATACTAACCTTGTGTGATGTATGTACTAGGATGCACAAATCCCGTTGCACCACTGAGTTTAGTGATCTCTCTCCTTTTTAAGTAGTTTACTGTTGTTTTAACCTTTTGTCACAGCATAAATTTCATTAGCCCAGGTTAGACTGTTTCTGTTGTAGTTTTATACATTAACGAACCCTGTCTCTATCCCATTACAGACTCTCTACCTCCATTTGACACCTTATTGATTGACTATCTTGGTGGCTGAGCTAATTGAGCTCCAATTCAATCAGTCCCCACATCCAAATCATTGACAGGTTCGATATAGTTGTTGATCTTGCACTGATCTCTAAGGCACTCCAACAAGTTAAAATTTACCAAACTGAAAATTAACATCAATCCCTGCTGTCTATATCCTGAGAGTTACCCAGGGTTCCCTTCTCCAGTGTCGCATCCGAGAAAGGTTGGATAGCCTACCCCTGTGCTGTATAATGTGCTCAAATGGCTGAATGACTTTATCATCTTCATTTGTAAATCCATAGAAGGGCAGAAAGGTCTCCGCGTGCCTCATTGCTGACGGGCTGAATGGGAACTTCCTCTCCCTCTGTAAAAGCAACGAGGGTTTGATGAGAGAACAAGACATGGGTTAAGAGCAGCAGGGTTGCATGTTATTGTAACTAAACATCCAGTTCCTGTCTGTTCCCAATAAACATGGTTTCTTTTGTTTATCACTGATCTATGGAACTCAACCTTGAATGCTTGCAGTAACCCAGTCTTCACTGCTCCTTGGGCATGGGAACACTACAGATCACACAGCCCTAAAGAGAAAGGAGGATCCCTGTCTCAGTCTGAAATGAGAATGCCCTTATTCTTTAAACGTCTCCCCCTCAAGCCAACCACCAATCTTTTGAAACAAGGATTCGACAATTAAAAACAGGTATAGACCATTCAAGCTCTCAAACCTGTCTTCAATTCCTATGACACTTGACAATCAAATACTTAACACATTTAGCCTCAATCGAAGTTAAATTAATTCCAGATACCATAAGCTCACAAGAGTGTAGGAAATTAGGACGTTGTACGGTACAGCACAGTACAGCCCTTCAGCCTTCAATGTTGTGCGAACCTCTTTATCCTAGTCTAAGATTAAAGTAAACTTCATACCCTTCCTTTGGTTATGATTTATTTGTTTATCCAAGAGTTGCTTGAATATCCCTAATGTATCTGGTTCTACTACCATCGCTGGCAGTGCATTCCACGCACCAATAACTACCTGTGTAAACAACCTTCATCTGACATCTCCTCGAGGCCTCCTTCCAATCACTTTAAAATTATGCTCCCTGCGTGATAGCCATTTCGACCCTGGGAAAAAAAGTCTCTGGTTGTCCACTCTGTCTATGCCTCAGCATCTTGCACACCTCTATTAAGTAAGCTCTCATTCTTCTTCACTCCAATGAGAAAAGCCTAGCTCACTCAGAAATTCTTCAAAGACATGCCCTCCAGCGCAGGCAACATCCTGGTAAATCCTGTCTGCACCCTCTCGAAAGCTTCCAATTTCTTCCTATAAACGGGGCGACTGAACTCAACACAATAATTCATGTGTGATCTAACCAGTGCTTTATAGAGTTACAGCATAATCTCCTGGCTCTTCAACTCAATCTCCCTGCTAATGAAAACCAACTCACCGCACTGCTCTTAACACCCCTATCAACTTGAGTGGCAACTTGGTGATACCTATGGACGTGGGCGCTAAGGTCCGTCTGCTCCTCCACACGGCCAAGAACGCTACGTTTGACCATGTAATCTGCATTTGAATTCGACCTTCAACAATGAATCACTTCAGAAAATAGGAAATTGGAGTGGAATTAAGCCATTTATCCAATTGGATCTGCTGTGCCATTTAATTAAGGGTGAAATATTTCTCAGCCGCATTCTTTTACATTCAGGAACTGATCAATTGATTCCCTTATTAATGAAAAACGAATTCATCTCTATCTTAAAGATACTATTTTTTCTGTGTACGGGAGTGTGCATGTGTTACCGTGTAAGTGTTCATATCTGTATCTATATGTGTTGTGTATTTAATGCGCCTATGTATGTTTGTGTGTCTCTCTGTCGTCATCTCTGTGAAATGCAGCCTTTGTGGTTTTTGTGGTAAATCCACTGAAACTGAGATCAACACCCTCCCCCCTTCCCCCATCTCTCCTGTCTGTCAATGTTAAGTGTAGAGTCATACGATGTCACCCTCTGCTGGCCTCCCCATGCCACTGCACTAGTGTCAGATGTTTTCTCTCTCTCTCAGAGCACATCAAATACTATCAATCTCTCACATTGCATGGCTGTTTGGTTTTTCAAATAATGTCTTTCGAAGCACAGAGCCGTTTCGTCTGATACCTAGCGATAGCGTTCCTGAGATATTACCACCATGACTGTGTCAGTTTCAAGACTTTTCAATCTTTTCTCATTTATAATTTGTAGGAGTGTATTATAAAAGATTTCAAGTAAATGAACGTGCAATAACTTCATTGCATTAACTTACAAATCGTTCCATCGACATTGCTTGGATGCATTTGCGGTGGAAATACTCTTTAATTTGCGCACTCTGTGTCAAAAATAATCTTTAAAGACAAATAACTTCCACATTGCAGAGCGAGCATAGATATTACTTTACACGAACATTCTCCACTCTGAGGGTCTTCAGTGCAATTACAATCCTCCATATACCAAACTGTGTGTGTACGTGTGTGCGTGTGCAGATGGTTCTATCAGTTTTGATGTCGCTATGAGCTGCCTTCCTCCCCCTCCCTCCCAGACTGAATCCCTGATGTTTGTCACCATGCGGGGCTGTCAACGCAGAGGAGTGGGAAGGCCAGCAGAGGGAGAAATTGCATCACTTTAAACACCAGAGAGGCTGACAGATCCTCTGTGCACATGGACACACAGATGCACACAGAGACGAATACAGGCACGCAGACAAAACGCAGAGATGAAAACAGACACGAAATTACACAAAAAGACAAATACAGACACGCAGATGCACAGAAAGATGAACGCAGACACACAGATATACACAGAGACTAACACAGATACGCTGGTATGCACAGAGATGTAAGGCGAATACAGACATGCAGATACACACAGAGATGAATGCAGATGCACAGGCGCACACAGAGACAAATGCAGATGTGCAGCGACACAGAAACAAATACAGGCACGGAGATACAAATGCAGACAGGCAGATACACAACAGAGATAAATACAGGCACGCAGATACACATAGAGACGAATACAGACACGCAGATACAGAGATGAATAGACTCACACAGATGCCCACAGAGATGAATACCGACACAATGATTCACACAGAGATGAACACAGACACACAGAGACAAACACAGACGCACAGATACACACAGAGACGAATGCAGACACACAGATACTCACAGAGATAAATGCAGGCATGCAGATAGACATAGAGACGAACACAGACATGCACGTATAGATATGATTACAGGCATGCAGATAGACATAAAGACGAATACAGACACGCTGATACATAGATGAATGCAGGCACGCTGTTACAGAGACAAGCAGATATGCAGAGAGACGGATAGATACACACAGATATACACAGAGATGAATACAGACACGCAGATACACACAGAGACAAACACAAACACGCAGATACACACAGAGACACGCCGATACACACAGAGATGAATAGAGTCACACAGACGCCCACAGAGACAAATACAGACACACGGATACACACAGAGATGAACAGAGACACACAGATACAGAGATGAACACAGACGCACAGATACACATAGAGACACGCAGATACACACAGAGACGAATTTAATTACACACACATACACAGAGATGAATACAGACACGCAGATGCACACAGAGATGAATACAGACACGCAGATACAGAGAAAGACAAATATAGACACGCAGTTGCACACAGAGACGCATAAAGTCACACAGATACCAAAAAGACGAATACAGATACACGAAGACACACAGAGTTGAACAGAGATACACCGTTATACACAGAGACAAAAACAGACACGCTGATACACGCAGAGATGCGCAGATACACACAGAGACGAAGAGACACACACAGACACACACAGAGAGGAATATAGACGCGCAGATACACACAGATGTGAATACAGTCAGATACACACAGAGAGGAATACAGACATACAGATGCACACAGACTCAAATACAGGCACAAAGAGATACACAGAGATGAATGTAGACACACAGACACACAAGGAGATTGATGCAGTAGCACAGATACTAATACAGACACACAGAGACAAATACCGATACACAGATGCACATGCACACACAGACACACTACACCCACTGACACACTGACGTTTATATAAACATTGGGAAGCTGCCAGTATTTATTTTTCAGGTGGTGACTTTCTCAATATTTCACTCACTCTGTGTGGCTTTCTGAAGTTCCATAGGTAAATCTCTGCATGTTCTCTATAGCTTCCACCTCTTTCCTTTAATGAGGTGACCAGAACATGGTATTACAAGTGTGGTGTTATGACACGGCGATGAACCTTTCTGCTAATTAAACCAAACACTCAGAAAAGCTCACCTTGCTCATAATCTGTTAAGGTCGAGTGACAGAAAGCTCGCAAATTCCAATACTTAATAGAAAATAATATCAATGTATTCCTTAAACTAAAAGTGAACATTGAACAACAACAGTTATTCCCAATTCTAAGCTTCCCTTTCTCTGAACTGTTTGTTATCTTCCTCCACCTTTAACAATATACACTTCCAATTAAAGAAAAATTGCATTAAAATTACATAAACCAGACAGTGGCTGTAATCACCAATGCCCTCCTTCTTTCCACCGAATATCTCCCTGGGTCATGTTTTGTGTTTTAATGCAAGGGCTTTTCATCCAAAAAAAAATGTATCTTCCACAGAGAATGTTGTTCATGGCAGACTCTCACGATGGTAGTTTACTCTCTGTCTAACTTTTAAAATGCGTGCCTCTTTATTCCCTCAACATCAGCTCATCTCCTTGGTTTGATGCTGGCAAAACAATAAATTTAAAATCGATTGGGTTGAGTATAGTGGGATATAATTTCAACTTGATTGGTCAAATTCTAATAGTTGCCAAAAGAGCAACCAAAGCCCAACATATCTGTTTCACAGCCAGATGTTACATAGTTTTAATTGTCCAGTACACTCTGAAAATATTAGCTAGTCATATGACAAGAATTTGCAAGTTCTCAATGCAGAACAGCTTTCAACTTCATCACAGTGGGTTAAACAGTGGGATTATAGATCTGCAGTATAACCTCACAGCTCTGAAACTGAGCTCCCCGGCTGTGAAAGCCAACACATCATACGCCTTCTAAACAACAGCACCAACCTGGATGGCAACTTTGAGGATCTATAGACATGGACCCCAAGATCCCGCTGTTCTAGATTTATCTTGAACGGTCACGCATCAGCTCAGTTCTGTCAATGACCTGTAGTAACCTACAACAGCCGTCCATACTAACCACGAACTCCACCAAAGTTCGTGACATCGGCGAATCTATGAACCCACCCTTCCAATTCGTCATGAAACTCTCTTATGAAAAAAATCACAAAGAGCAGAGGTCCCATAACAGATCACCAAGCTCGTCACCAAGCTCCAGGCTGCATCTGTTCCTCGACTACCACCTCTGTCTACTGTGGGCCAGCAAATTCTGCATCCAGACAACCAGATCTCCCTGTAAGCCACGTCTCCTTATCTTGTGAATGAGCTTATCGTGGATAACCTTATCAAACGCCTTGTTGTAATCCGTATATACCACATCCACTGCTCTAATTCATCAACGTGTTTTGTCACATCTTTAAGGAATTCAATAAGATCTATGACCTGCTCCTCACAAAGCCATGCTGACTGTCTCTAATCATTTATAATTTTCCAAATATTGTTGTGGTTCTATAGCCACTATAAATACCGGAGAAAACAGCACAGAAGCGCTTCACAGGAGGCTCCCAAGCACTGAGGATGTCACCTAGACAGGGGACGAAAACTTTGCAAGACAAATTCCCAGCTCGGTGAATAGAACCACAACAACGAGCACCCGAGCTACAAGTCTTCGACCAAACTTTTCCAAATATTCATAAATCCTGTCTCTCAAATCCTCTCCAATACTTTGCCCGTCACTGGTGTAAGACTGGTTAGCCAATAATTCCCAGGATTATCCCTATTCCCTTTATTTAACCAGGGAATAACTTTTGCCAGCCTCCTGTCATCTGGCACGACTCCAGTGTACAGTGACGATGCAAAGATCATCGCAAAATGCACAGCAATCTCTTCTCGCTTCCTATAGTATCATAGGGCATATCCTGTTTGGCCAAATAAATTTATCTATCCGTGTGTTTCTCAAATTTTTCAACACATCCTCCTGTTCTAGCATATCCGTCTGTATCATGCTGTCCTCAGAAACGTCAAGGTCCCTCTCATTAGTGAATACTGAAGCAAACATTCATTATGAACCATCCCTAACTCCTCCGACTCCTGGCGCAAGTTCTCTCCACTATCACTGATCAGCCCTACCCTCACTCTGGCCATCCTCTTGTTCCTGACATAAGTGGAGAACGTCTTAGGTTTTACCTTAATTCTACCCCCCAAGCCTTTATCATGCACACTTTTATCTCTCCCGAGTTCATTCTTCACTTCCATCCTGGTTACCTTGCAACCTTCTAGAGCACTGTCTAACCATTGCCTCCTCAACCTTATGTAAGCTTCATCCTTCCTCTTGATTAGATGTTCTAAATCGCCTGGCACAATGAAGATATGGAACTGTAAATGGATGGGAGATGCACATCCTGTCACTTCCAGCATGAGCTGCAAGTTTCGCGACAGTGGGCAGTGATCAAACACAGTGTTACTGAGCAATGCACTGGGATAGTGGACACAGCTCTACATGCTGGAAGGGTAACTGCTCCAGGTTTACAGAGTTATTCACTGCACAGCTCCCCGTGGGTTGATGTGGTCTGCACATTCTACAGATTGCTGGGTAGTATTGAGCGGTACACCAGCCTTGTCTGCACAGTGCTTCACGCTGAATAGATACCTCATCTGGATTATGATGTCTGATTCTGTGAGGTGGAGTTGGTATCGGGCATAACTGACCATTTGAGCTGATCTGACAGCATATTTATTTTATGTTCTTACTCTTGTTATTTGACTCGCCAGGTCTGACTCTGCCGGCAAACCCCATTCCTCTGAGAAGAGCCATGTTTATTCAACTTGTTGATCAAGTAATCATCCAAATATAACCCGAGTATCTGTCTTTCTGCACCTTAACCTGAGCGTTGGTGCTAATATCCCTGAATCCCCGGGGACATAATTATGATGTTCAGAAACAATGTGCAAAGTGCATGGCTCATGCTCTTCTATACATCACGGCTGTGGGTCCCATTTGGATCCTTAATGTATCAAGAGCTGGCACTGTGAAGCTCAGAAACAATGAAAAGGTCCGTCTCAGGCTGTTCACTTCCTGGTGTGTCCCATGTGGTGCTCCATGAACAGTGGAGTGTGTGTTGGGCTGTTGTTCACTTCCCGGTGTGTCCCATGTAGTGCTCCATGGTGGACAGGGGGTTGCAGCACCTTTGAGAAACATCTTTGAAACTTGGTCTGTGCCTGTTCACTGAACATCTGTATTTGTCCCTCTCAGCTGATCATGTGGTCGGTTACACGAGGAAGCCCCTCGAGTATTATTGTTAAGTACCAGGCAGCAAATTTGTAACTGAGGGGCTCCGGACTGACTCCTGTTATTGGAAAGTTAGTGGAGGTGCTTGGAATGGTTTGCTGGAAGTTGTGCTGTCAGCTGCCTCAGACATTCAGAGAGACCTGAGCATTTGGTGACCCAACTCTGGATGGAGGATGGGGACGATAGTAACAGCATCTGGGTCTGAAACATGAACAATAAATAGAGCAGAGGTTGCAAAGAGGGGAAGCTCTGAAACCACGGAGTGAGAGTGGGTCTGGGGAAAGGGATCTGCTGGATCCACCCCCGGTTTTCCAGGAACACCTTCCCAAGCTCCAATTAACCCAGGAGCAGAGTGTGAGGGAACCCTGACGGAACAAGGAGCTGTTCATAGAGCGGTGTCACCTTCTTTAACACGACCTGCAGCTTCTCATCAGGGGGAGGACCGTGCTACCAGTGGTTTTTGGGTCAGAGTTTCATTCAGCTTCTATGTTTCGGAACTTTCCAGGCAGGAGTGGGTGACAGCTCCATCATCTCTCCGATCTCAACATCAGTGTCATCATTCAGTGACGGAGGATATATATGGTGGATGAGAGCAATAGGCCCGCTGGGAACATCAGGCAGCAAACGATCAGGGTGACGGAGCAACACATGCCATGTCTGCACGGCTCAGAGTAAACCCTTCAGTACACACGGTATCACTAAGTCCTGTAATCCCTCTGTATTTCAGTAACATACTGCCGGCCGTTCTTCCTTGAAGAAAATGACAGAATATATATGATGTTAAATCCCACCTGCCAAACTTTTATCCATTGATTAACTTGTCCATATCCATTTACAGACTCTACAACTTCCATTGATTATTTAATTTCCTGCTTATATTATTTCCATTGGCAAACTTAGTTACAGTACATTTGGTCCACTCCTCTAGATTATTGATATAGATGGTAAATAGCTGAAGACCCTGCACTGGTCACTGTGTGACCCTACTGGTTACATTGTTTTAAACTGATTAAATCTGATTTATCCGGAGTGCCTGCTTTCTGTCCGATAACCAGTCCCCCGCCATTCCTGTGAAACACATTCGAAGGACTGAAGAAAGATGAGGAACCTCAGTCAGCAATCCAGCTCCTCCAGCCTGCTCCACCATTGAATACAATCATGGCTGATATCAGCCTGCTCCACCAATGAATATAATCATGGCTGATGTCATCTCGGTCTCAGTCCCAATTTCCAGCCCACTCTCCATATCCCCTCAGTTACTCAATATCCCAGCATCCACTGCACTCTGGAACAGTGAATTACACAGATTTAAAATGCTTTGATAGAAGTTCTCTCATCTCTGCTTTAATTCCTCTCCACTTATCCTAAAACTGTGATCTCTTGTTGTAGGTTGCCCCACATGAGGAAATACCCAATGCATGTCGACATTATCAATCACCTTTAGCATTGTCCAGACCTCAGTGACATCACCTCCCATTTTTCTAAACTCCAGGGAGTCTAGGCCTGAACTGCTCAATCTCTATTCAGAGGACAAACTCCTTATCTCTGGAATCAGTCTAGTAAACCTCTTCTGAACTGCCTCCATGATTTTGAGTGGGAGCAGCGGCCGAGGAAAAACGAACCCGGGAGACTACAGCTAAGGTAAGACAGTTTGTTTCAAAATTACTTACCTGTAGCGGGCAGCGGAAGTGAGGTTGGAGCGCATAGCTGGGCGGGAAGGCAAGTGATTAGTATTTGAGTGGGTGTGTTCTAGACCCCAGGTCCTACTTCCGTAGGGCCTCCCTCCCACCCTCCTCCTCTAACCTAACTTTAAAGTCCACAGGTTATTGACTCAGTGTTCTTGTTTTTGGAGACAGTGTACAGTCATGGCAGCACAGGCGGTGGAATGTTCCTCCTGCAGGATGTTTGAGGTAGGGGTGACCACCGATACTCCTGCCGACTTCGTGTGCAGGAAATGCAGTCAGATCCTGATCCTCACCGAACGAGTTAGGGAACTGGAACTGGAACTGGATGAGCTGAGGATTATTCGAGAGGCTGAGAGGGTGATCGATAGAAGCTACAGGGACATAGTTACGCCAGAGAACAGAGGTAGCTGGGTAACAGTTAGAGGTGGGAAGGGGAAGAAACAGGCAGTGCAGGGTTCCCCTGTAGTCGTTCCCCTAAAAAATAAGTATGCAGCTTTGGAAACTGTTGGGGGGGACAGCCTTGCAGGTGTAAGCTGCAGTGAAGGGGTCTGTGGCTCTGAGATTCAGAAGGGAAAGGGGGAGAAGAAGAGAGCGCTAGTTATAGGGGACTCTCTGGTTAGAGGGACGGACAGGCGGTTCTGTGGACATGGGCGAGACTCTCGGATGGTTTGTTGCCTCCCGGGTGCTAGGGTCCGAGACGTCTCGGACCGTGTCTTCAGAATCCTTAAGGGGGAGGGTGTGCAGCCAGAAGTCGTGGTACACATTGGCACCAACGACATAGGTAGGAAGAGGGGCGGGGAGGTCATTCAAGAGCTCAAGGAGTTAGGCTGGAAGCTAAAGGCTAGGACAGACAGAGTCGTCATCTCTGGGTTGTTGCCGGTGCCACGTGACAGAGAGGCAAAGAATAGGGAGAGAGTGCAGTTGAACACGTGGCTGCAAGGATGGTGTAGGAGGGAGGGCTTCAGATATTTGGACAATTGGACTGCATTCTGGGGAAGGTGGGACCTGTATAAACAGGACGGGTTGCACCTGAACCAGAAGGGCACCAATATCCTGGGGGGTAGGTTTGCTAGCACTCTTCGGGGGGGTTTAAACTAATTTGACAGGGGGATGGGATCCGGACTTGTAGTCCAGCAAGTAAGCTAGCTGTGTGTCAGGATGTCCAAGACTGTAGGGAGGCTGTGGAGAAGGTAGCACTGACAGGGACTACTTACAGACACAGAGATGGGCTCAAGTGCGTATACTTCAATGCAAGGAGTATCAGAAATAAGGTGGGTGAACTTAAGGCATGGATCGGTACCTGGGACTACGATGTTGTAGCCATCACGGAAACATGGATAGATGAGGGACAGGAATGGCTGTTGGAGGTTCCTGGGTACAGATGTTTCAGTAAGATTAGGGAGGGTGGTAAAAAAGGAGGGGGGGTGGCATTGCTAATTAGAAATGGTATAACGGCTGCAGAAAGGAAGTTTGAGGGGGATCTGCCTCTGGAGGTAGTATGGGCTGAAGTCAGAAATAGGAAAGGTGCAGTCACCTTGTTGGGTGTTTATTATAGGCCCCCCAATAACAGCAGAGATGTGGAGAAACAGATTGGGAAACAGATTTTGGAAAGGTGCAGAAGCCACAGGGTCGTAGTCATGGGCGACTTCAACTTCCCAAATATTGATTGGAAGCTCTTTAGATCAAGTAGATTGGATGGGGCGGTGTTTGTGCAGTGTGTCCAGGAAGCTTTTCTAACGCAGTATGTAGATTGTCCAACCAGAGGGGAGGCCATATTGGATTTGGTACTCGGTAACGAACCGGGACAAGTGGTGGGCTTGTTAGTGGGTGAACATTTTGGTGATGGCGACCACAATTCTGTGACTTTCACCTTGGTTATGGAGAGAGATAGGTGCGCACAACAAGGAAGTTTCTACAATTGGGGGAAGGGAAATTACGATGCTGTTAGACAGGATTTGAGGAGCATACGTTGGGAGCATAGGCTGTCAGGGAAGGATGTGGTGGAAATGTGGGACTTTTTCAAGGAGCAGATACGACGTGTCCTTGATATGTATGTACCGATCAGGCAGGAAAGAAATGGTCGTTTGAGGGAGCCTTGGTTGACGAGGGAGGTTGAATGTCTAGTAAAGAGGAAGAAGGAGGCTTACATAAGGTTGAGGAAACAAGGTTCAGACAGAGCAGTGGAGGGATACAGGATAGCCAGAAGGGACCTGAAGAAAGGGATTAGGAGAGCTAAGAGAGGGCATGAAAAATCCCTGGCGGATAGGATCAAGGATAACCCCAAGGCATTCTATGCGTATGTGAGAAACCTGAGAATGACGAGAACGAGGGTAGGTCCGATCAAGGACAGTGGTGGGAGACTGTGTATTGAGTCGGAAGAGATAGGAGAGGTCTTGAACAAGTACTTCTCTTCAGTATTTACGAACGAGAGGGACTGTATTGTTGAAGAGGAGAGTGTGAAACGGACTGATAAGCTAGAAGAGATATCTGTTAGGAAGGAAGATGTGTTGGACATTTTGAACAACTTGAGGATAGACAAGTCCCCCGGGCCTGACGGGATATATCCTAGGATTATGTGGGAAGCAAGAGAGGAAATTGCAGTACCGTTGGCAATGATCTTCTCGTCTTCACTGGCAACGGGGGTGGTACCAGGGGACTGGAGAGTAGCGAATGTTGTGCCCCTGTTCAAAAAAGGGAATAGGGATAACCCCGGGAATTACAGGCCAGTTAGTCTTACTTCTGTGGTAGGCAAAGTAATGGAAAGGGTACTGAGGGATAGGATTTACGAGTATCTGGAACGGCACTGCTTGATTAGGGACAGCCAGCACGGATTTGTGAAGGGTAGGTCTTGCCTTACAAGTCTTATTGAATTCTTCGAGGAGGTGACCAAGCATGTGGATGAGGGTAGAGCAGTGGATGTAGTGTACATGGATTTTAGTAAGGCATTTGATAAGGTTCCCCATGGTAGGCTTATGCGGAAAGTCAGGAGGCATGGGATAGAGGGAAATTTGGCCAATTGGATAGAAAACTGGCTAACCGGTCGAAGGCAGAGAGTGGTAGTAGATGGTAAATTTTCAGCATGGAGTCCAGTTACAAGTGGAGTTCCGCAGGGATCAGTTCTGGGTCCTCTGCTGTTTGTAATTTTTATTAATGACTTAGATGAGGGAGTCGAAGGGTGGGTCAGTAAATTTGCAGATGATACAAAGATAGGTGGAGTTGTGGACAGTGAGGAGGGCTGTTGTCGGCTGCAGAGGGACTTAGATATGATGCAGAGCTGGGCTGAGGAGTGGCAGATGGAGTTCAACCTTGCCAAGTGTGAAGTTGTCCATTTTGGAAGAACAAATAAGAATGCGGAATACAGGGTTAATGGTAGGGTTCTTGGTCAGGTGGAGGAACAGAGGGATCTTGGGGTCTATGTACATAGATCTTTGAAGGTTGCCACTCAGGTGGATAGAGTTTGTAAGAAGGCCTATGGAGTATTATCGTTCATTAGCAGAGGGATTGAATTCAAGAGTCGTGAGGTGATGTTGCAGCTGTACAGGACTTTGGTTAGGCCACATTTGGAGTACTGTGTGCAGTTCTGGTCGCCTCACTTTAGGAAAGATGTGGAAGCTTTGGAGAGGGTGCAGAGAAGATTTACCAGGATGTTGCCTGGAATGGAGAGTAGGTCGTACGAGGATAGGTTGAGAGTTCTCGGCCTTTTCTCGTTGGAACGGCGAAGGATGAGGGGTGACTTGATAGAGGTTTATAAGATGATCAGAGGAATAGATAGAGTAGACAGTCAGAAACTTTTTCCCCGGGTACAACAGAGTGTTACAAGGGGACATAAATTTAAGGTGAAGGGTGGAAGGTATAGGGGAGATGTCAGGGGTGGGTTCTTCACCCAGAGAGTGGTGGGGGCATGGAATGCGCTGCCCGTGGGAGTGGTAGAGTCAGATTCATTGGCGACCTTTAAGCGGCATTTGGATAGGTACATGGATGGGTGCTTAATCTAGGATAGAAGTTCGGCACAACATCGTGGGCCGAAGGGCCTGTTCTGTGCTGTATTGTTCTATGTTCTATGTTCTATAATTACATCCCTCCTGCAGTCAGGACACAAAAACTGTACACTGAACTCAATTGCGATCTCACAAATGCCTGGCATTATTGCAGCAGTACCTCCCTCGCTTTATAATCTATTCTTTCAGAAATATATACCAAATTTGCAGTTGCCTTTCTCATTATCTGCTACACCTGCATCTGTGTCTTTTGCGAGAATGGATGAGGATACCAGATCCCTCTGTACCTAAGCACTACGTAGTTTCCCTCTGTTTGGATAGTAAGTTGCCTTTCTGTTACACTGACCAAAACGGCCGCATACTTTTCATTGTTTCGTTTCATCTGCAACCTATCCTTAATCATTCATTACAATTTCTCAACTGAGTCAGTGTCTTCTGAAGAACTGATTATAGCATGTCCATCCCCTCAAATAGGTGATAGTATTTATTGCTAATAGTTGGGGCCTGGGGACTGAGCCCTATGGTATTTTTGGAAACAGAAAATGAACCAGTTATTCCAACTCAATGCAATTCTTTGTTTCGCCAAGCCTACATCCAAGCGAATAAATTACTTCGAACCTTATGTAATCTTATTCTGCAGATTGGTCTTTTGTGCACACCTTCTTCAATGTCTTCTGCA
Organism: Chiloscyllium punctatum; assembly: GCF_047496795.1. NCBI lineage: Eukaryota > Metazoa > Chordata > Chondrichthyes > Orectolobiformes > Hemiscylliidae > Chiloscyllium > Chiloscyllium punctatum. The sequence goes on from NC_092751.1 coordinate 2,887,527, forward strand.
AGTCCTGATTTTACATTTCCAGGATCCTCATTATGCAGCGTGCTTGTCACATTCTTAAAGACTCAAATAAATAATGAAAATATGATTCATCTTTTGTAAAATTATGTTGATTCTGATCGATTGTGGCTTCCCTTTGTAAATGTGCTTTCTTTAATTCCTGAATAATCGATTTTAATAATTTTCTTAAATTCCAGCAGTTTTCTCGCTACTTTATATTCCATCGTGAATGTGGTAAGCTTTCACCTCTATATATTCTCTTCGTTCCCTCCAATCCTGTATAATTCACACATGGTGTGAAATGACCTACTCTGGTTGCTGTGTAAGAAGCATGAGTGGCTGAATGGACTCATTCTCTTCCCTGTGCACAAAATCAATGGGCTGATGTCAAAACAAAATCAAAACAAAACATAGATTAAACCGAGCTGAACCAAGGCAAATTAACTTAAATTACATGAAGTTACAACACCCAGCACAATCCTACCAAAGCTCCCCATCACCGGTAGCATGAGTTGCCATACCCGTATTTGTTCAGAATTCTTCCTCTCAGAGCCCTCACTGTTACACAAATGTCCTGACCAATATAGCCAATAAAACCATGTGTATATGGTTAAAATAGGGTCGCCACGTCCTATGACAATGTTCATTTCTTGGGTGCCCATACTCATAAGGAAGTCGAGGGGAATCGACTCCATAACTAGCCCACACCACGATCAGAGTCCTGGGAGGTTTCCTGGAACCCAGTTTATCAGAATGCTCTTCTTCGCACTTAATGAAAGAATACTAACCAATTTATTCCCATGCAAGTCGAAAGAGGGAAGATTCAGCGAACACAAGAGGAGGGGCACTGGATTTGCCTTGACCTCGGTTCCCAAAACCCCTTCCAAAACACTTGCTATAGTGCACCAATACCTATGAAGCTTGTGGCATGATCACAAGCAATACGTAAGTGCACCAACATCTATTGAATATTTGGGGCACACTGGGGACTCTCCCGTCTTAAATTTGACAGGCTGCTCGGGTGTCAATTAAACCCTGCGGAGTACCTTCAACTGCATAGCCTACATCCTATTGCAAATTGAAATCTTCCTTACGCTTTCCCAAATATCTTCCCACTCCTCTGGTGAGATCTCCACCCACAATTCCTGAGCCCAGATTCCATGCAGCCGCTCTATATCATTTGAGACACTACCTCTTAATAAATGATAGAGGGTGCTAACCGAGAGAGCACCTGTGGAAGAAACACTCTTCCCTCCATTTCCGACCTATGGGGACTAACCATTAATGTAGTCTTTTTTTCTGTCTAAAGTTCCTCATCTAAAAGTAGCGAAAGTGGCCCCTCCAAGATAACTCATATTTCTGACTCAGCTGCTCTAAAACCACCATGACCACCACGTCAAATAATTCTCCCAAACAGGAAACTCCTCTGGACTCCCAGAGCCGAAAGCCATAATCCATCAATCCCAGCTGGGATCCTACCAATCCTACAATGGGAATAAAAGGAGAAGATTATTTTTGTAAATTGCCCTCACTTTGTCGCATCATTTTACAGGCTTTAACTATTTTATGGACAATTGGATTTCTGCAATGGTTCATAACAATCCTCGTCTTGTCCATGAACAACAGATTAATGAGGGGACATTTTGCCTGGGATGCCTCAATGTCCAGACAAACTGACCGCAGGTCTTTGCAAGCTCAATCAGCCACATCCGATTGCAGGGAACCTCGTTGGTATTTCTTAAAGTCCAGAAAATTCACACCCTTAATCTCCTGCAGAACCTGTAATTTGGCGAGCTTCATAAGAGGCCACCTGTGGTGCCAGATGAACAAGCTTAACCAACTGTAAAGCCTCCATAGAACCGACCTGGAGAGCATCAAATGGACCATTCGCATGGGATAGAAGAAACGAGGAAGTGCATTCATTTTAACCGGAGGTATTCTACCCAACCAGGATATTGGAATATCTTCCCAGAGCCGAAGGTCCTGTCTTATCTTCTTGAGCACTTGCACGAAGTTCGCTTTATATAATTGACAGAAGGCTGGTGTGATAAAAATGCCTAAATAGAGGACACCTTCTTGCGACCATCTGAAAGGGAATCGGATTGCACCCCCCATGATCAGGTACTCGAATAACACCCCAACAGGCATGGCGTCCGATTTCATAAAATTGATGTTATACCCAGAGATAGACTCAAATAAATCAATCACTTCTTTAAAACGGGGCAAAGATATCATCAGGTTAGTTGGAGAGTGAAGAACGTCATCTATGTAAGGATGATGTCATGCCTTCCTGACCCGACCACCCGTTCAGTTATTTTGGGGCCCCTCTGGGTGGCCTCTGCCAACGGCTCAATCATCAATACAAATAATAACGGCGAAAGGGGCAGCACACCGATGCTAAAATTATACCATTAGTCCTTATACATTAGTGAGAACTCATGTCGCTGTTGCGTCACTTTATAATTCTGCCATCCAACAGGCAAAGACACGTCCAAGGCAAAACAGTTCCAAGAAATAAAAGAGGTACGGCCACTACACCCAAGCAAATGCTTTCTCTGCATCCAGCGAGACTTCCAAGCCTGGAATTGACCTTGCTGGCACACCTCAACCATATTTTGCACTCTCCTAATATTAACAGGGGACCTGTGACTCCTAATAAAACGTGTCTGTTCCTCTTTCACAATGAAGGACAAGATCTTCTCCAACCTCAACGCTAGTATTTTCGACAAAATTTTAAATTCCACGTTTAATAACTGTACAGGCCTATACGAATAGGCAATCCTCTGGGGCTTTCCCTCTCTTGAGAATAAGAGACATGTTTTCTTCTCTCTGAGAGGATGGGAGGCAGTTCTGTCCACAAGAATAATTGAATATATTCAACATTGGTCCAGCCATCATGTCTATGAACTCCTAATAAATCTCACTCCACAAGCCATCTGGCCGATCGGTCTGCCACTCTGGAGCTGCTTTACCGCATCCTGTATCTCTTGGATGTCACGGGGCATACAAAAGAGACTCCTGCTCTGAAGTTATACGTGGGAGGTCCAGGGTCTTAAAATGACTCAATTTTCACCAATCTGTCCGCACAATCCTCTGACTGGAGCAACCCAGTGTAGAACTTTCTGAATGCTGTATTAACCCTTTTGGGACGGCAGGTGATAGTACCAGCACCCTCTCTAATGGATGTAATAGATTGGGGGCACTCTTCCCTCTGGCCAAGTGCGCCAAATACCTTCTCAGTTTAGCACCATACTCGAATAACCTCTGTTTCGCAAAGGAAATCTCCCTCTTTGCAGTCTGGGTGAGCGCAGTGTTCAGAGCAGCCCGGAGCACTGTAATCTGCTGCAACTTAGTTACAGACAGTCTGTCAAAGAATGCTGTCTCAGCTGCCTTCAGCCAAGCCTTGAGCATACGCTACTGCTGTCCCTTCTGCCGCTTCCGAGTCACCGAGTAAGAAATAATCAAACCCCTTGTATAGGCCTTGGCAGTCTTCCAGAACACAGATGGATTACTGGCCGTACCCAAGTTAATGTCCCAATAAAAACTTCAATTCCCGCGAAAAGTACTTAATGAATTTGCTATCTTTCAGGAGGCAAGGACCCATGCACCAGTGCTGCGAGCCTGTCCCAACACCATCAGCCTTAACATCCACGTATACTGCTGCATGATCAGAATTTTGCAGGGCAGCATCGAATTTAAAAAGTCCAATGGGGCAAAAAATTGTCAATCCTGGTATAGCACTTACATGGGTTAGAAAAAAGGTGAAGCCCCTACCTTCAGGGTGAAGACATCTCAAACGTTCACCAACGCAGCTCCCTGTTCAGGTCCACCAGCTGCCTTGATGGTGGGGAAATACCCGTGAGACCCCTTGACATCCTATCCACTTCGGGGTCCATAAGTCAGTTAAAGTCTCCCTTTTAATTGTACAATGTTCCCCAAGGGTCATCCACCTGGAGAGCGCATTTGAAGGGGTGTGGTGGGGCAATATTATACAATGTCCCATCTTCTTCTCCATGTATTAAAGCTTTAAGGATCAGAAACCACTCACGTTTGTCGTTAATTTGGTCAAACAACTGAAGTGGAAGGTTTGTATGAATGAGTGAAGCTACTCCTCTACTTTTCGAATTAAAGGATGAAATAAACACCGGACCGAACCTTCCCTGCTGTAACTTTAAGTGCTCCTTATCAGTTAGATGTGTTTCTTGCATCAAGGCAACATTGACCCCTTCCTTTCTGAGGCTTGAAAGTATCTTCTTCTCTAAATGCGTGAGTGACTCTCCTTAAGGTTCCACGTGCACCATTAAACAAGTGGTTAGCCATAACTATCCGAAGCAGCCCATGACCCACTGGGAGAAGAACCCCATTTATAGCACGTCAATTGAATGCAGTAAACAGTTCATACAAACTTGAAACTATAACTACAATAACAGCCAAAGCAAAACTTCTCACAAATATTTCTAAAATGAGCCAACATATAACACAAATAAGTGGAGAGACCCCCCCCCCTTCCTGCAGAGGGTGTACATATTACCCATTAATCCCCCATGGCTCTTCCGAGCTGAAGCCACTCATCAAATCCAGGCAAAACAATGTTTTCAAAAGTTGCATGCGTCTTACAACAAGAAAGTTAAATTTGTCCCATCCATACTTTGACATCAGGCAGTCTGGGTGAAACAAAATGTAACCACCCCCACCATCGCTAAACCCACTTTCTCATTCAGCGCTAAGTGAGAGAAATGAAAAGAAGTTGATGAGCTGGCCGTTTTCTTCTCATTCTGGCAGCCCGACCAGGCTGATGTTCTTCTGATGGCCCAGATTTTCGAAGTCTTTGACCTCCTCTACTAAGGCCCTTAGCTACCATTCCAGGGCTTCGACACGACCCGCCGAGGATTCTGCCATGGTTTCCAAAGCCGCGATCCACTGTTCCACCTCGACGATGCACGGCCCGAGACGCTGGGTCTCCTGATCCTGCTTCTGCAGCTTGGCTGAGATCAGTTCCAGCCTTGGTCAGGTCTCCTCCATCACTGAATCAATTTTCTCTCGCAGGCTCTGAACTCTGAGGCCAGGCTCTACTCCACAGATAAGTCTCCTGGAGCGTTCGCAGAGGCCGACGTCACAGCCGCGGGTGTATCCATTGCTGCGGTGACCTGCTGGTTGTGATCCTCATGATCCTTTTCCCTTAGTTATTTTCCGTTACTCACTTAAAATGGCATAGAGCAATACTGGGGATCAAAAACCTCCGATTTTACCACAATAGGGAAGAAAGAGATGGTGAATGCATAACTTTGTCTGGGTACTGGTGCAGAGCTCAGCAGGGCAGACCTACTGGATCGCTGCCATCTTGGATCTCACCTGAATAATCACTGTTAACAAACTTTTTTTGAAATGGTTTGAAGATGTTTCTTGTAGGGGGAGACAATGGAGAACTATTGGATGTGATATAGTTAGATATTCAGGTGGATGTTTAAGAGTTCAGAAAGTGAATAGTAAATAAAATTGAACCAACGTGGTTCAGGGGTGACTTTGGGAAACGGAAAGGTAAAAGTGAAGTTGGACTTCAGTTAACGGAAATTGGAATATCGAAGTAAAGGCGTTCTGCACAGACTGCATGCAGTGTGGATGAGATTATACCTGTGTTCTGTACTGTTTCAAAGAATGAGAGGTGATCTCAGGGAAACTTAGAAAATTCACCCACATCAGACTAACGAATACAGGGGCATGGAGAAGTGCAGCAGACAAAGTTAGGGGGAACCCAAGATGTTCTACAAAAACAAGCTGAACAGAATAACTAGGAAAAAATTAGGACCCATATCGAAACCAATGGGGTAATCAGGATGTGAAACCGGGGAACATTGATAGACTGGGATATGAGAGTTTCACATCTGTTTTATTTGAGAAAGGAAGAAGCAGGTACAGAATTCAAGAAGATGGACTGGGAAGCTCTCAAGCAGATTGAAATAAGATGCAAGTTGGGATGAATGGTTTTGGATGATGTAAAATCCAGATGAGTTGTATCGCAGGATGCTGTTGGAGACAAGAGAGGAAATGTCCTGATCTAAATGTTTTAGTCGAATCTGACCACACAAGGGAGGTGTTAGAGGACTAGAAAACAGCTATGTGGTCCCAAGTCACTCGGAAGGTTGTAGCGATACACCAGTGTCTGGTGGTGTATCACAGCGAGAAGTGTAATGTATCTAATTATTTGTGGTATTCATAAATGATGTAAATATTAATGTGGAGGGGGTGGTGGGGGGTGGGGGCTGAGCGTAATAAGTAATTTTGTGTTTGACACAAAGATTGGCCAGGTGGTTGGCAGTGAGGAGGAAAGCCTTATGTTACGGGAATATACAGGTGGAATTGTCAGATCAATGGCAGATGGAATGGAACATTGATAAATAGGATGTGATGCACTTTGGATGAAGGAACTAGACAGGGGAGAATTCAATAAATATAGAACACTAGGGAGATCAGAGGGTGTTTGTCCACATATCCCTGAATGTGACTGGACAGTGTAATAGCCCGTTAAGAAATCACACGGGACTGTAGGCATAGTGTTTCTTCATAGAGGCGACATAATATGAGTTAAACATGCCATTGGTTAAACCATAGATAGAATACTGCGTGCAGTTCTGGCAGCCACATTACAGGAAGTGTTTTGGTTTCTCAGTAACATCAGAAGCTATTGGGGTCACCACAGAGTTGGAAGCTTCAGTGGATTTGTTTTCCTTCCTAGACTGGAGAACTGCATCTGACAATCTGTGTCTGATCTTTCCTTTTTGCCGAGTACATGTTTATGGGATATTACTGTATCAGAACATTTCATTGTTGATAGAGTCTAGGCCAAGCCTTCAAATATTTTTGAGGAGCTCTGCGGTTTTCTATAACACGTGACTCCTCCTCTTCTTGTATAATTCGTTGGATGCACTAAATGGGCTATCTATAAACTTCTCCAATAATTTCATTGAGCTGAATGACTTCCACATATTCCTGTGAAGATAGCGTGAGGAGCTGAATAATCTCTTCCTTTTAACTGTGGAAATGTGCAGTGCCCAGCAGCACTGTTGCAAGAATGTTACCGATACTTCCAACAGAACAAGCCTGAATGTTGTCCAGATCTTCCTGCACATGGACACAGACGAGTTCAGGAGCTGAAGGGGAACATTTTTCCTGAATATTGTGTGACCTTCAATGAACACCCTCAGTTCTAATCTTTATGAAGCAGCTGAAGATGTTAGTGCTGAGGAAGCTACCTTGAGGATCTTTCGCAGACATGTCCAGGACTACATGGATTTTTGTACACAAACCACAATCATTGTGCTTTATGCTTTAAATTACTCCAACCAGGGAAGTTTCCAACTCACTCCCATTCAGCGCAATCCTGCTCAGGCTCCTTGAGACCATCCTTAGTTAAATGATGCCTTGATGTCAGGGCCGGTCACTCTTCCCTGAGCCCTTGTGTTCACGTCTTTTGCTCATATCAATAGGTCACAGTGTGGGCGTAATGAGTGCTTTTTGACCAATCATAGTTGAGGGCTGTGAAGAACTGGACATGAAAGAGGATATTATACCTTATGATCTTATTGTGGGTGAAGACGTGCTTGTGGGGGGAGGGGGGCGTGTGGATGAATGACATACCCCTGGTTGTCGGGTTCTCACATTCTATTATTGGAAAGTAGAGTGTGTTATTTTCCTGGAAGCTCTGTTATTGAATGTTTCCAGATTGTCTGGACCATCTCTGGCTGAGGTGTTGGGGCTGTATTCACCGTGAAACTGGGTCTACAACATGACCAACATATGAAGCACATGTTGCAGAGAGGGGAAGCTCTATAAAGAGAGATGAGCGACCTCTTTGATACCCAACCTGGGCTTTCCAATTACATTTTCCAAACCAGCCCAAATTGTGTGTGACCGTTTTGAGGGGCTGAATGGTCTCCTGTATTTCTGTGCACTAGGGTATCGCAGTAAGTAGCTTCTAACTGTCCCTGTCTAGCAGGTTTGAGAGACTGAATGGAACACAGAAACATGTGACTGATGAGCAGGAGTGGGCCATTAGACATTTTGAGCCTTCTCCAACAGGCACTAAGATTGTGGCTGATCAGGTTATGGTCACAGCCCCACTTCCCTGCCTGTATCCCGTTATCCATGACTCACTTCTTTGCCAAATATTTAACTAACTCAGCTTTGAATCAAAGTAAACAAAGAAGCATCTCAAACTTGTGGGGAAGAGAATTCCCACATGAAATGCCTGTTTAGAATGTCTCCTCATCCCTCTTATAAGAGTCTTATTGCATGCAAATTTGTCCGTGCTGACCAGACATCCCAATCTGATCGAGTCTGATTTGTCAGCATTTGGCTCATATTCCTCTGTACCTCCTTATTCAGATACCCATCAAGATGCCAGACTCCATCACTTCCTCTGACAGATGATTTCATAGGCACAACTTCCTCAGTATGAAAACATTGCCTCTAAGTTCCATCTAAAATATTTCCCCTCGCACTTAAACCTATACCCTCTATTTTTGGAATCCCCTATTCTGCGAAATAGACCTTGTCTATTTACAAAATCCATGCCCCTTATGATTTTATAAACCTCTATATGGTCAGCCTTAAGTCCGTGATTCTGCAGAGAAAACCGCTTTTGCCTATTCAGCCTCTGCTTATAGCTCAAACTCTCCAAACCTGGCAACATCCTTATAAATCTTTTCTGAACTCTTTCAAGTTTCACAGCAACCTTCGTACAGCAGGGAGACCAGAACTGCATACAGTATTCGAAAATGTGGCCTCACTGACATCCTGTACAGCTGGAACATGACATCCCAACTCTGAAACTCAATGCTCTGACAAATGAAGGCAAACATCCCAAGCACCTTGTTCACTATACTATTCACTTTGAAAGACCGTTGCACTACATCTCTCCGTCTCGTTGCTCAGCAACATCCTCCAATAAATTTCCATTAAGTACCCTGATTTGCTTCCCAAAATGCAGCACTTCACATTTATTTGAATCAAAAACCATCTGCCAATCGTCAGCCCATGGGCCCGTCTGATCGAGGTCTCATTGCACTCTGAGATAATTTTCTTCATTACCCACAACACCAAAAATGTTGGTTGAATCTTCAAACTTGCTACCCTTACCACCTATGGTCACATCCACATCATTTATATAAGTGACGAAAAGCAGTGGGCTCAGCATCGATCCTTGTGGCACCCTACTGTTCACAGGCGTCCAGTCTGAAAAGCAATCCTCTACCAACCTCTGTCGACTTCCATCAATCTAATTTTTTATTCAATTGCCTTGGGTGCGCTGGTTCCCATGTGACCTAACCTTACTAACTTGCCTAATATGCAGAATCTTGTCGAAGAACTTGCTCCAGTCTATATGGAAAGCATCTACAACATTGTCTTCATCAATCTGCTTTGTCACCTCTTTAACATACTCAGTCAAATTAGTGTGACACGATTTCTCATGCAAATAACCATGGTGACCACCCCCAATCAAGCCTTGCCTTTGAACATGCATGCAATTGGCTATCCCTCAGAATGCCGTCCTACAACTCACCCACCACTGATGTCAGGCTCACCGGTCCAGAGTTTCCTGGGTTGTTGAATAACTGTTTTCTTTTCTACTGCCACTCCTCTATTGGTCACAGCAAATTATCGGTGTTACCAGTTTGATGATATGGCTTATAATATAGTTCACACATTGGGTCAGGGTCGTCCTAGGAAGAAGTCATGTGGATTTCCTTCTCTGTTAAAATAACAAATTCATGACTAAAACAAAGTTCTTCAAGCTATGATGTAAAGGTTAATGACAAACAGTGTAGAAATTACAAAAATGTTCATTGATATTTCCATTACTAAAAGTAATGAGGAACACAAACATGTGCAGACACATACAGATACATACACAGGCACACATAGACAAACTCAAAGACACACACAGATGTGCACACACAGACACACTCAACCTCACAAAAACACAGAAACACAAAAACACGGACACACAGACACACATGCACCCGCAAATACACACACTAACACAGACGAATGCATGTACTATAGTGTGTACAAAATTAGAGCAGTAAAAAGGCCATTTGGCCCATCCAGTCAACTGAACTATTGATCATGGATGACATGTTTTTCAAGCCAGTTCTACTACCCTCTCACAACAAGCCTTGAACCCATCTTTAATCATAACTTATCGAGTTATATCCTAGACCCTTAGATGTGTGCGTGTGTGTGGCACGCGCATGCACGTGTGTATCTGTGTGTGTATGTATGTCTCTTTGTGCGTCCGTGTGTGTGTGTGTGTGTGTGTGTGCATGTGTTGTCTGTGGGTGTGTGTGTCTGTGCGTGTGCATGTGTCTGTGTGTCTCTGTGTGCTTGTCTTTGTGTGTGTGCATCTGTGTATGTGCGTCTGTGCGTATGTGTGTGGGTCTCTGTGTGTGTCTTCGAGGAGAAAGTGAGGATTGCAGATGCTGGAGATCAGAGCTGCAAATGTGTTGCTGGAAAAGCGGAGCAGGTCAGGCAGCATCCAAGGAACAGGAGAATTGACTTTTCGGGCATAAGCCCTTCTTCAGGAATGTGTGTCTGTGTGTGTATGTCTGGGTGCGTGTGTATGTGTATGTGTGTCGTGTACGTGTCCGAATAGCAGGAGACAGCATTATCGAGGACGGTTGTTTTTCGGACTGGATGCCTGTTGTTATGGACTAGGCCAGACCACTCAAAATATTCTTGAGCAGGCAGCGCAGACTATAACTTTGTAATTTGTTTCAGTAAGTGCACAGTGAAAATTATCAGGTTTTAACATAGACAAAAAATATTCACAAAACTACACAATGAAACACAAAGAACAGAATAAAGAACCCCTACAGAACTCAATCTATTCAAACTAGACTTAATTAGCTGTTCTGGAAGTACACAACCATCCCCAATAAGGAAACCCCCTGAAAAACAGTACAAATGGAACAAATGATTGCACGTTAAAGTTAGAAGGGCAGAAGGAGGGAGAGAGAGAGAGAGAGAGAGAGAGAGAGAGAGAGAGAGAGAGAAAGCTAAACTGCAAACTGGTTCTGGACTGAACTGCTCACCTCAAGAGCTGACCACTCCCCTTTCATTATACCTTTAATCACAAAACCGTTCAATCTCTGTACCAAACCAATCACCTTGGAGCCGGGAACGGTTTACGACGCCTCTGAAAAAAAAATTAAGGACACAGTATCTTTGAGAAAAGGAAGCTTTTAGAGAAAAGGGACCAGCTTTGTGACACTGTGCACAGTGGTGTTCCACAGGGACTTCTGCTCAATCCATTTTTGTTTTGACATTTAGACAAATGATTCAGATGAGAACTATAGAAGGCGTGGTTAGAAAGATTGTGGATGAAACCAAGTTTGGCTATATAGTGGACAGTGAAGATTACACAGGGACCATGATCAAATGGCTTGATGGATCTGAAGAGTTGTACAGCACCAAAGCAAACACTTTTGACCAACTCGTCCATGCCAACCTGATTTCTGAAAGTAATCGTGCCCTACTTGGGGTGGTGCAGTGGCTCAGTGCTTAGCACTACTGCCTCACAAGTACCAGGGACCTGAGTTTGATTGCTGGCACAGCTGACTGACTGTGTGGAGTTTGCACATTCTCGCTGTGTCTGCGTGGGATTCTTCCCACAGTCCAAAGTTGCGCAGCTTATGTCAATTGGCCATGCTAAGTTGCACATAATGTCAGGTGCATTCGTGGTGAGATGGTTCTGGGTGGGTAACTCTTCAGAGAGTTGGTGTGGACTTGTGCTACCCTGTAGGGAATCTAATCTATTTGCCAGCAATTGGAACATATCATTCTAAATCCTTCCTATCAATATATCCATCTGGGTTCCTTTTAAATGTTGTAATTATACCTACCTCCATTACTTCTTCTGGCAGTTCATTATGTACACGCTCCACATTCTGAGTGATAACGTTGCCCTGACGTCACTTTAAAATCTTTCCCCTCTCACATTAAATCTATGCCTTCTAATTGTGGACTTCCTAGCATGGGGAAAAGATCTTGACTATTCACCCCCTATCCATGCACTTCATGAATTTATAAACCTCTAGAAGGTGCAAATATGTCTCCCACCCAAGGTCTGTGCTTACAGGCATCCGGGGCTTAAATTCTGAAATTCAACACTGACACCTCTTCCATCTCGATCAAACCACAATTTTAAAATCATTTTACTCAATGCGTTCAGACCTATTATTATACACCTCTAGTTGGATGAGTTGGCCTCCACTTGGCCCTATAGGGGCCAGAGGTAGGGACACTACCACCACTCCACAATAGCCCCAAAAGTTGCAGCATGATTCTCCTGTGTGTTCGTTCATCAGCCTGTTCTGACATGCTGCACCTGAATCCAGACAATCTGGTCTCGATCTAGGGACACTGCCAGGGAAGTTCAGGAATTGGAATAGAAATCGGAGCTCTGCCTCAGAGGCAGGGATACTACCAACTGCACAAAATCTAAACCATGCCCAAATTTTAAATTTTAAATGCCAGCTTCCAGATCTGTATGGATTTATTGAAATCTAGTTCACTCTACTGAATTACCCAGTTAAAATAATAACGTTCTTAAAAAATGCAAGGTACTTGCCTCAACTGTAGGATGTCGAGTTTATGAGCTGTGCCTTCGAGATAAACTATGAACATCTTTAAATACTTGTCTATTATTTCCAGATTAAATGGCTATTATCTGTAGTCTGCAATATGAGGGAATGAAATCCTGCAGACACACACTGCACTATGAAGGATCTCGAATAAATATCAACACGGAACAGCAGAGACAAAAACAGAGCTTACTTTCTGGCCTGAAACACCGATCACTGTTTCCCAGCTCTAACGTTTGACTGCCCTCTTCCTAAAACCAGTAAATGGTACAAGGTAACTGATTACTTTCCAGCCTTTCTTCCCCAATATTATCACTCACTGGGCTAAAGAATTGCAGATGGAGTGTAATGTTGATAAATGCGAGGTATTGTACTTTGTTAAAACAAACAAAAAAAAACACATATACAATTAAATGTTGAGCCATTGGTAGTGTTGTAGAACAGATCAACCTGGGGTTTCAGGCATAATTCTTTGAAGTTTGCTTCATATGTAGACAGGATGGTTATGAAGGTGTTTCACTTGATGTTCTTCATTGTATAGACATAGTCATAGAGATGTATTGAACGGAAACGGATCCTCTGGTACAACTTGTCCATGTCGACCAGATACCCTAACCTCATCTTGTCAATTTTGCCAACACCTGCCCATATCCGTCTGAACCCTTCCCATTTATATACTCATCCAGATTTTTATTTTTAAATACTTTAACTTAACCAGCCTCTGGCAACTAATTCCATACGCATACAACCCTCTAAGCATAAAAATTGCTACTGTGGTCCCTTTTAAATCTTTCCCCTCTCATCTTAAACCTATGCCCTCTAATTGTGGACCCGCTTACCCTGGGGAAAAAAACATTGTCTATTTAACCTATGCATGCCTCTCATGATTTCATAAACCTCTATAATTCACCTTTCAGCCCCTAATGATTCAGAGAAAACAGCCCCAGCCTATTCCAGCTCTCCCTTCAGCACAAATCCTCCAGCCCTGGCAACATCTTTGTCAATTTTTTCTGAAACTTTCCAAGTTTCACAACATCTTTCTGATAGGAATGAGACTAGAATTGTACGCAATATTGCAAAAGTGGCTTAACCAATGTCCTGCACAGGCGCAACATGACCTCCCAACTCTTTCACTCAGTGGTTTGAACAATAAAGGAATGCATATTAAACACCTACTTCACTATCCTATCTACCTGCAACTCTACATTCAAGGAAATATGACCCTGTACTCCAAGGTCTCTTTGTTCAGCAACGCTGTCCAGGACTTTATCAAATATAAGTCATGCTCTGATTTGCTTTTTTCAAGATTTAGCACCTCGCATTAATCTAAATATACCTCCATCTGCCACTCCTCGGTCCATTGGCCTATCTGAACAAGATTCCATTTTACTCTGTGGTAACGTTCTTAACTGTTCATTACACCTCCAATTTTGATGCCATCTGCAAATCTATTGGTATATCTCCTATGTTCTCATACGAATCATTTATATAAATGACGAATAGCAGTGGACTGTCCTTTGAGTACAGGTGTTGGGACGGTATTTTCAGGTTGCACAGGACATTCATGAGGCATGTCCTATAGGACTTTATGCAGTTCTGGTCGCCCTGTTATATCGAGAATATTATCAAGTTCGGGAGAGTGCAGAAGAAATATATCAGGATGTTGCTGGGAATGGAGTGTTTGCATATAAGGACAGGCTCAACAGACTCGGACATTTTCTACTGGAGCGTAGGAGGCTGAGAATTAACCTTTTAGAGGTTTAGAATATCATAAGAGGTATCGGTAATGTTGAATGGTAGGTGTCTTTTCCCTGGAGTGGGGGATTGTTTTAAGATAAGAGGAGAAAGTGTGTTAAAAGACATGGCGTCATAGAGCTGTATAGCATGGAAACAGACCCTTTGATCCAACGTGTCCATGGCAACCAGACAGCCAAAATTATTCACCTCCCATTTGCTGGCATTTGGTCAATTTCCATCTAAACCCTTCCCATTCATCTGTCCATCCAGATGCCTGTTAAATGTTGTAATTGTGCCAGCCTCAATACTTTCCTCTGGAGGCTCATTACACACGAAACATCCTCTACATGAAGATATTGTCCATTAGAGCTCTTTTTTGTCTTTCCCATCCAACCTTAAACCTTTGCCATCTAGTTTTTGACTGCACTACCTAGGGAAAGGACTTTGGCTATTCAATCTATCCGTTGTACCCATGATTTTACGAACCTCGAACATCAACCCGCCTCATCTGATTCTCCAGGGAAAACAGGCTCAGCGTATTCAGCCTCTCCCTGTAACTCAAACCCTCCATTCATGGCAGTGTAAACCCTTCTTGAACCCTTTCGAGTTTGACAACATGCTTCCTACAGAGCAGGGAGACCAGAATTGCATACAGTAATCCAAAAGTGGCCCAAACCAATGTGCTGTATAGTCGCAGTCCAGTCTCCTAACGCATATACACAATGCACTTGACCAATTACATATCAAATACTTTCTTCACTGCCCTATCTACCTGCAAATCCACTTTTAATGAAGTATAAATCTGTACTCTGAGATCATTTTGTTCAGCAACACTCCCCAGGATTTTACCAGTAAGTGTATAAGTCCTGCCCTGATGTGCCTTTCCAATATGCAGCATCTCACATTTATCTAAATTAAACACTGTCTGCCACTCCTTGGCCCATTGGCCCATCTGATTAAGATCCCGTCGTAATCTGAAGTAACCTTCTTTGCTGGCCACTACACCTCCAATTTTGGTGTCATGTGCAAACGTACTAACTGTCCTATGTTCATATCGAAATCATTTATATAAGTGATGAAAAGTAGCAGAACCAGCACCAATCCCTGTGGCACTCCACTGGTCACAGGCCTCAAGTCTGCAAAACAACCCTCCACCACAACCCTCTGTCCTCTACCCTTGAGCCAGTTCTGTATCCAACTGGGTAATTCTCCCTGAATTCCATGTGATCTAATCTTGCTAACCAGTCTCCATGGGGAGCTATGTCGAATGCCTAACTGAAGTCCATATAGATGACATCCAGCGTTCTGCCGTAATCAATCCTGTCCGTGACTTCTCAACAAAAACAAAATCAAATTAGTGTGACATGATTATCCATGCACACCCCCATTTCACGATGCATACAAAGGGCTTTTGTCCAGATCGTCGCTTTTCCTGTTCGTCATATGCTGCCTGACCTGCTGTGCTTTTCCAATACCACTCTCATCTAGACTCTGACCTCCAGCATCTGCAGTCCTCACTTTGGCCTATCCCTAATCAGTCCTTGCCTTTCCAAATGCATTTTAATCCTGTAGCTCATTATTCCCTCCAACACCGTGCCCATCACTGATGTCAGGTTCCCCAATATATAGTTCTTGGCTTTTTCTTTCCATTTTGTTTAATAGCAAAACTTTAGTCAAACTCATGACTTCCAGCATCTCACCTGTGGCTATTGATGATGACAACATCTCAGCAAGGGACCCAGCAATCACTTCCTTCGCTTCCTACAAATTTATTGGGTCCACCTGATCAGGACCTTTGAGGTGATTCATTTTTACACTGCATGTAGTTCGTGAAGGGAATGTACTTTCTGAGGAAGTGATGGATTGTGGGTGAAGTTATAACATTTAAAACGCATTTGGTTATGTACAAGAATAAGAGAACATTTGGACAAATCTGGGCCAAGCGCAGGCACGTGGGACTGGTTTAGTTTGGGATTATGGTCAGCATGGACTGTATGGGCCGAAAGGCCTGTTTGCAAATACCCTGTATAACTCGATGAGTCTATGTGTGTTTGCATGTCCAAGTATGTGCCTGCATATTTCTGTTCGTGTTTGTCTATTCCTGTGTGTCTATATATGTCTCTGTTAACCTCTGTTTGCATGTCTATCTCTCTGTGCTTGTTTCATGTGTTCCTGCATTAGTGTGTGGATCTCTGTCTCTGCATCTCTATGCAATGGGAACTCTTCTTGTTTTTGGTGTGAATCACTGAAACTGGGTCAAAACCACTCTCCCTTCCTCTCCATTTCCTTCTTTTCTAAAAGTGATACAAGCCCACACTCTGCTGGTCTGGTTTAGGTATTTTCAATCCTTTCTCAAAGGTAAGATTACTTGTAAGACTAAAACATTAAAAATTCCAAGTTACAGGAAGTGCATTAAAATTACTCTCATCGCCTTGGAAAGTGGCTCACTCGGAACTGCTTGGATATAATTGCAATGGAAATATGCTTTAATGTGTAAACTGTGTATTGGAAACACTACCCAGTGACAAAACATTTCCACATTGCAAAAGGAGCGCAGACATTTCTCCACACGAACATGTTCCACTCTGAGGGCCTAAGTACAATGACAATCCTCTCCAAACCAACCTAGTCTGTGCATGTGTGTGAGTGCATGTCCGCGTGTATGTGTGTGTCTGTGTGTGTGTGTGTGTTTAGTGCAATAAAAATTCAGGTTGGATTTTGCTGCGAGCTGCTGCCCTCCCTCTCTCCCTCTCAGACTGAATCCCTGATCGTTTACACACGTTCGCACCGCGATTACAGTGTCGTTGGGGGTGGGGAATCAGGGTGGGGGTGCAACAGAGATTGAAAACAAGAGAAATCTCAGCAGCTCTGGAAGCATCTTTGGACAAAAATGAAAGTTGACGTTTTGGATCGAGTGATCCTTACTCAGAACACATATCGGGGGATATTACATCATTTTAAACACCACAGAGACTGCCAGACCGAGCCCACACAGATACACACACGGCTACAGACACATAGAAGCACTCTCTATACATTGACAGTAATATAGACCTGGAGAGTGTGTCAATATTTCACTCGCTCTGTTTGGTGTGTGTCAGTATTTTTGAGTGGAGTGTGACTGTAGGACAATTTCAATATTTGCAGATAACAAACCTGAAAGAATTGTGAAGTTTGTTGAGGACGGTGTGGAACTCCAGCAGGAAAGTTATATGTTGATGTACTGTTCAGGTGTATGGCAGATGAGGATTAACGCAGCACAGTGTGAGGTGATGCTCTGTAGTAGGAAGGACATTGAAAGACAAAACAAAACAGGTTGTACCGTTATAAAGGAGGTGCAGGAGAAAAGGGCCAGGATGTATTTGAGAACAGGTTATTGAAGATGTCAGGACAAGTGGGGAGAGCAGTAAATCTCACAGATTCATTTCAGTATCTGAGCTATTTACAGGAGGAGGTGTAGGAGGGACTCTTCATGCTCCTTTCCTGGGATGTGATGGAGACGATTTGTTGTGAGCCCACCCTCCTGCCCACCGAGACCGTGGGGATTCCATTTGTACCAGCTCGACACAAAAGGGAGATGGCATCAGGGCCACGGCTTCTAAGTTGTTCCGGGGGGAAACGGAGCTGCCAGTGGGTTTAAAGTGAGAATTGCCCTTCACTGAACATTGCTCCTTACTCGGTTGCTGGGACGTTTCAAAATCTCCACTCGAGGCGTCCCAGTCCTGTCCGGCTTGTACCAGGTTCCCCCGAACATGGCGGGGGGGAGGGAGGACGTGAGGGAACGGATATCGGGCACTCCACCACTCGGCTTGACCCTTACTGTCCTATTCCAGGCTGTTTCTCCTGGAATGGGAGAAAGGGAGGGACGCAGTGAGGGAGGCTGCGAGTGGCTACCTCTGCTGTTAGTGCTGGTGTAGGTGAGGGGAGATATGGTGAGGTGTCTGGAGGGAGTCAGTCCACAGTGTTGTATCCATGCAATGTTATTAGTGTGTGTGTGGTGGGGGCGAATAATGGGGAGAGAGAAAGAGAGGGAAGGTACTGCAAGCAGCAGTGAGAGTGGTGGAGCATGAATGTTGTTCTGGGTCGCTGCTGCAACAGATATACAGTGAGTGTGAGGAAGCAGAGGGAATACGGTAACCCTTATCCTAACAGAGCGGAGACGGTTATTGATGCTTGTCCTGTATTGCTAGACATTTCTTCAGACCTCAAATACTGCACTGACCTGAGTGGGGAGCTCAGACCATGCTCGGTGGGTCTGATAGTGTGACCCTTTCTTGGAAGAGAATGGTCCCCCTCTGTACTAGCCCATCTACCAGGACCTCTGTGCCCCTGTCGACAAACTGTGGTGTAATTGCCCCTTATCTGCCATGCTCGGGGTAAACTGTACAAACCAGCTCCGACATCAAAAAAGCTCAACTGGCCTTTTAAAGATGGTACCAGTGCCAGGGATCACGGAATACCCAGGGGCATCAGTGCAATGGTGAGTGCCTCCAGCCATGATGGGTGGGAGAATAGGGCTGGCATTGAATGAGAGGGACACTATGAGGTGGGGTAGGTAGTTAATGAGGTGAGTTCGATAAGGTAGCACCAGGAAATTAGCTCGACCTTGTGCAGACAATCCCTCTGTCACACTCAATGAAAATGGCGCTGAGATAAATTATGATTCGATCCAGCCCAATGAGACGAAGACAATGTTGACCCCAATCCCAGTTAGAACGCTGCAGCTGCTTGATCAATGCTCTCCATCACAGAGAAGGATCTCAACGTCATCTTCCCCTTGGGAAATATGGCAGGGCAGGAGACTGAGCTATCAGTGGGGAACCACTTTGAGACACATAATCATAATTCTATTAGTTTCAAAATAGAGATGCAAAAGGATGAACTGGGTCTAAAAGGTAACGCTCTAACTTGGAGGAAGGCCAATTTTGATGATATTATCAAGAACTTCCAAACTGGAGTGGAACAGAAAGTCGCAGTTACGGGGCCAGCTGAGAAGAGGGAAGCCTTCAAAAGGGAGATGCCAAAATGACAGAGACAGTCTGTCCCTGTTGGGGTGAAGGGTAAAGCTGGGAGGTGTAATGAATGCTGGAGGACGGGAGAAATTGAGTGTCTGGTCATGGATAAGAGGGAAGCATAAGTCAGGTAGGGAGAGCAGGAGTCAAGGTTTTTTTCAGTACTCATTCACGGGTTGAGGGTATCACTGGTTGGACCTGCATTCATTACCCATTACTAATTGCCCAGCGGGCAGTTACGAGTCACATTTCAACTCTCCCTCCCACTCTGTCGAGGACATGGAGGTCCTGGGCCTCCTTCACCGCCGCTCCCTCACCACCAGACGCCTGGAGGAAGAAAGCCTCATCTTCCGCCTCGGAACACTTCATCCCCAGGGCATCAATGTGGACTTCAACAATTTCCTCATTTCCCCTTCCCCCACCTCACCCCAGTTCCAAACTTCCAGCTCAGCACTGTCACTGTGACTTGTCCTGAGTTATCCTACCTGCCTATCTTCTTTTCCACCTATCCACTTCACCCTCCCCCCGCCCCCGACCTATCACCTTCATCCCCTCCCCCACTCACCTATTGTACTCTATGCTACTTTCTCCCCACCCCCACCCTCCTCTAGCTTATCTCTCCACGCTTCAGGCTCTCTGCCTTTATTCCTGATGAAGAGCTTTTGCCCGAAACATCGATTTTGCTGCTCCTCGGATGCTGCCTGAACTGCTATGCTCTTTCAGCACCACTAATCCAGTTACGAGTCACACACATTGTTGTCGGTCTGGAGTCACATGTAACCCAGGCCTGGTAAGGAGGCAGTTTGCTTCCTTCAAGGCCATCAGCGAACCTGATAGATTTTCCAAAAATCGAAAATGGATTCATCATCGTCATTTGGCTCTTATTTCCAGTTTCAAAGTGACTATTGAGAAGGGTCTAAATCCAGTAGGAGCATACATAAGAGGGAAATCCGGAGGCCATAAAGGGGACATGAAATAGTTTTGGCAAGTAGGGTTAAGGAGAATCCAAAGGGACTCTACAAATGCATTAAGGACAAAAGAATAGCTCAGGAGAGATTTGGTCCACTTAAAGATCAGAAAGGTTGCCAATGTGCAAAACCGCAGGAGGTGGAGGCGATACTAAATAAACATCGTGCGTCAGTATTGGCTGTGCAGAAGGATATGGAAGCGAAAGAACTTTGGAAATAAACCGTGACATGTTGAAAAGTGCCTGTATTGCAGAGAAGGAGATGCTGGAGTTTGTAAACCCGTTAAGGTGGGAAAACCTTCAGCACCTGATCAGATGTACCTGAGAACTCTGTGGGAAGCGAGTGAAGTGATTGCTGGGCCCCTTGCTGAGATATTTGTATCGTCAATTGTCACAGATGAGGTACCGGAAGATAGGAGGCTTGCGAACTTGGTGCGATTATTGACAACATTTAAAAAGGATGGTAAGGAAAAGCTAGTGAGCCAGACTTCAGTGGAGGGCAAGGTGTTGGTAAGGATTATGAGGCACAAGGTTTGCATGGATTTTGAAAAGCAGGGACTGATAAGTGATAGGCCACATGGATCGAAGCACTAAATTGACTGGGTATGTTTGAAGAAGTGACTAAGAGGATTCATTGAGGCAGAGGTGTGTATTGTTGGTATGGACTTCAGTAAGGCATTTGCCAACTTCCTGCATGGTCGATTGGTTGACAAGCTTAGTTCATATGAAATACAGGGAGAACTAGCCATATGTATACAGAATTAGCCCGAAGGCAGGAGACAGAGGGTGGTGGTGAAGGATTGTTTTTCGAAATGGAGGGTTGTGACCAGTGGTGTGCTACAAGGGTTAGTACTGGTTCCACTGCTTTTTACTATTCACAGAAATCATTTGGATGTGAACATTGCAGCAATAGTTGCTAAGTTTGCAGATGAAACCCAAAATGATGGTGTAGTGGACAGCAAAGAAGGTTTACCTCAGAGTACAATGGAATCTTGATCAGATGGGCAGATGGGCTGACAATTGGCAGGTGGTTTTTAATCTAGATAAACAGGAGGTGCTGCATTTTGGAAATGCAAATCAGGGCAGGACATGTACACTTCATGCTAACGTCCTGGGGACTACCTCCTGTTTCTCCCTGTTCCTGAGCAGCAGTTTCAATGCTCTGAATGATGTCACAAGGTTAAGAAAGGACTTGATAACAGGGAATTTCAAACGTGGAGCAGCATTACACAAAGGTATCTAGAAACGTCTCCACCAAACATTTTATGCAGCTTGTCTGTTATTTTATTCCTGTCTCCTTTTATAAACAGGGTGAATCATATACAACAGTGCAGTGTTCTGACAATACTCCCATATGTAGGGAAGACATTAAAAAGATTGAAAGATTTATGACCTATCCCTCAGCAACTCTCATTCATTCCATCCAAACCTAGTAAATGTTCCCTTTTATTGTGTTATGTAAAATGATGCAAGGAACTGGTTAACTGAACCTGTTTGTTTGGTGACTGTGACTAATGTCAGTCTCCATGGATTCTAATTATCCCAGTGGAGAGTTTCCATCTTAATGACAAAAGGGCTCGATTCAATACGTTATCCCATAGTATGGGAGGGAGCACCACCGATAGCACGAACAGGGATCGGCTGCTCCAGAGAGAGGGAGAGATCAGAAACTGAGAACATTAGACTGGACAGTTCCAACAGTGGATCAGAATCTGAGAACGTTAAACTGGAATGTTACAACAATGGATCAGAATCTGAGAACATTCGACTGGACAGTTCCAAAAGTGGATCAGAATCTGAGAACAATAGACTGGAATGTTTCAACAATGGACAGGAGTTTATCCTCTTATATTTGGATTCTTTCTACATATTCTTTGCGGTTAACGTCGCGGATCAAATATGTACTTTACAGTATTCAATATTTTTATTATCCTATCCTGGCTATTGTTGGTGTCCCTGGTAAGTTTCATTGTCGATTTATTATTTGTATTAACCATGTGCGACTGTATTACTGTTCTTTTCATTTGCTCTGTAAGTATTCACGCTCCAAACCACATCAAACAACAGTGAACTTGTTCATTCTTTCTCTCCTTCTTTAGTTCTGGCACTAAGCCTTTTTGATTGACCTATGCACTTTCTGGTATGAACCAGGATTCATTGCATCACTGCCCTTGCTATTTAAATATTGGGAGCTTGGAGGTCACTGTCTTCTGTTCTGGATGCAAACTCCATTTCCTTCCTCTACTCCATCTCATCCCTGGCCAATAACTGAGGCTGAAACAGGCCAGTCACAACTACGGTGATCCCTTTAGCCACAAGCTTATTACTGACACCATATCCTGACCATTCCTAATTTTAACTATTGTCAACTGCAGAATATATTTCACTGGTTCATGCCATCTGCTGTGTGAACCTTCAGCTATGAAACACAACCTTAATAAAGCCAATAATCTGCTGTTGCTTAACCAAATCTGACTCGGTATTCAATGGCTTGTATCTAAAGGCAGAACAAAATCCCATCATTCCTGTATGGATTGCTTTATATTGTTGTTGGGTCTGGGAATGCCTTTACTTTAGTATTCACAAGCACATCGTCACCTCTGTCTATAACACGGTCCTCAGTCTCCCTCTGTTAATGGCACAAAACCCTGTCATTTGTTCACATTTAAACTGATTACCTCTATGTCTATTCTCTCTCAAATAACAATTTTCATATCTACTGCCACCAACACACACACACGCACACACACACACACACACACACACACACACACACACACACACACACACACACACACACACACACACACACACACACACTCCCTTATTTCATATTTCAGCAGTGGAGGTACAGGGCCATACATTTGTGGGAGTCCATTTACTTCACTTCCTGCATGGGTTATGCATCTTCCCGTGCAAGACATTTCTGTAGTCCAAGTATAGTAGCAATATACTGGCAAACGTTTGCAATGGTCCCAATGCTGGCAGGTAGTCCAGTAATAGAGTAGTCCACTAGCGTGGGCTGCACAGACCTCCATTCTGGCTAGTACCTTGTCCCAGTTTATGGTGTCAGGAATGGTTCTGTGAGGCAGATTCACAATTTGATGTAACTAACCATTTCAACTGATCTGGCAATAATTTTATTGAATGCTCCCATTCTTGTGATTGGACCCACTATTGTCTCACTTCTCCAGTTACTCCCACTCCCCTGTCTCCTCATCCATATTTTCACGACATGTTATCAGTTAATTAATTGTTTTTTTTCAGTACCTTTCCCTGGTGTTGTTTTTTCACTCCCGAGTGTATCGAGTGCTAGAATTGAGAAGCTCAGAAAAAATGCAATGGTATGTGGCGGGCTGTTGGTCCAAGTTGGGTTCCAGCAGCTTTGAGACACGTCTTTGAAACTTGCTCTGTGCCTGACCTCTGAAGGCCTGTGTTTGTCCCTCTCAGTTGATTGTGCAGTCCATAACATGAGGAAACCCCTCGAGTATTATTGTCAAGGAACAGGAGCTGAGGAGCATCTGACTGCCTCCTGTCATGGAAAGGTTAGTGGAGGTGATGGAGATGGTTTACTGGAGGTTGTGCTGTGAGCTGCCTTAGACATTCAGGGAGACCTGAGGTTTTGGTGACCCAACTCTGGATGGAGCATGGGGAGTGTAGTTACAGCATCTGGGTCTGCAACATGAACAACAAATGGAGCAGAGGCTGCAGAGAGGGGGAGCTCTGAAACCACAGAGTGTTTGTGGGGAAAGGGATCTGCCACATCTGCTGTGTTTTAACGAGGATACACACATCCTTTCCCTCTCCCCTTTAAATACACCCATGCAAATTCACCGTCTCCTTCCCACACACAAACACATTCCCCTCTCTCACATGCACACACACACACTCCCCCCTCTCTCACAAGCATGCATACCCTCTCTCTCCCTCCCAAAGACACACATACTCCCCCTCACACTCTCACAAACACACACTCTCTCTTTTCCCACAGGCACTCCACCTTGTTTTGAATCACACAAACACACACACACATCTAATCTGTAAGATGAATTTACATTTGCCGGTTTGTATTTCCAGATGCATTATATTTTCTCAACAAAAATACAATTTGTAGAGAGTCAGTCAATACGATATTTTATTAACTCCTACTTTGAAAATAAACCCAGTCTGATTCCGGGTGAAGACACATACAGACCCCATACACGACCACATGCCTAAAATACGATGTCTGACTGGAGGGGTCACCTCCTTTACATCGATAATACCAGAAGGTATCTCCAGGCAGGACTTGAAAGGAACTATGGATTTGCATATTCATCAATCAAAATCTGCATCTCCATTCGAACCGATTAGAGATTTAGCAGCTATCTTAGATGTGATCAATTCATGTGCATGTGTTGTACAACCCTTTCATCTTTTCCTAATAAATTTTGTGCCTAAGGTCTTCTCTCTCTAATACCTGACGAAGGAGCAGGACAATGAAAGCTTGCGTTTTCAAATTAACCCGTCAGACAATATCCTGGTGCCATATGATTATTGACCTTACTCAACCTAGTCCTAAGCTAGCACCTCCAGATCATGTTTTTTTATTGGTTAGCCAATTTTCTCTCCAAGCAAATAAATTGTCCTAACTTATGTGCTCTTCTCTTGCATATTCATCTTGCGTCAAGCATTGCCTTCTTGAAGTCAAGATATAATAAATCTTTCAGATCCCAGTTATTCAACTTGTTTGTCACACGTTTTAATTTGTAAAAAGTTCGGAAAATCATTCAAACATGATTTATCCTGAATACAATCATGTCGACTTTGATGGGTTATGGTTTGACTTTCAAAGTCTCCTGTTGTTAATTCCTTAATAACAGATTCGAACAATTTGTCTTCAATCATTTGCTCATAACTTTTCATTCCCGATTGAAGTTGGTTATTCGAAGTTCTTCCCTTTCCATAACCTCGACAGTCCGTTTCAATTCCTGTGAAGTAGGCACGAGGCTGTAAAAGATCGGCTCCAATTGCTGTGTAAGAGGCATGGGTGGCTGATTGGACTTATTCTGTTCCTGCTTTGCATACACGATGGGCTGAATGTCCTCCTGGTGTTCCTACACTATAGCTTCGATGTCTTGCATGTCCTGCGCCTGTTCCTGACCAAGCCCCTCAAGATATCATTGTCCTCATCCTGTTGCACAATGACAAGTTTGGGGACTTATGGAATCTCCCTGCTGTTATGCCACATTTCGAGTGTTGAATTGTGCAGGCAGGTTGCGTTGCCCTCAGTGGGTAGCTCAGTGGTTAGCACTGCTGCCTCCCAGGACCAGAGATCTGGTTCAGTTTCAATCACGGGTCACTGAATGTGTGGAGTTTGCACATTTTCCTTGTGCTTGCAAGGGTGTCTATCGTGTACTGCAGTTTCCTCCCACAGTCACAAGATGTTCCAGTTAGGTGCAGTAGTCATGGAAAATGTTAGGTTGCAGAGATTGGGTTGGGATGGGGGTTGGAGACTGGGGTTTGTATGGGATGGTCTTCAGAGGATCAGCGTGGAGTCGATGGGTCAAATGGTCACTTTCATTGCAGGAATCAGTTGAGGGAATAATATCTGAGTTAATACCAATACGCTTTCTTAGTGAGGAGATTAAATCTGTGCACATTACTCCAGATGTGATCTCACGAAGAACCTGTACAGCCGCAGCCACAATTTACCAGCCTGTTGTAAGGTTCCTACTCAGGTTAGAGCAGGCTCAGCTGTCACGGGAATACACAATTTTGTTGAAGATGAGTGGTGTGCTGACCTTCAGGATGTTTTGAGTCCAGGAGTAAGGGTGTCTTACTGCAGCTGTACAGGGCCTTAGTGAGACCCCACCTCGAACATTGTGCGGTATTGTGTGCAGTTTTGCTCTCCCTACCGAATAACAGACAAAGCTGACATTGCGGGAGAGCAGCGAAGGATTACCAGACTGGTCTCTGGGATGACAGGCTTGTTGTGGGAGCAGAGTTCGGAACAACTGTGCCTGTATTCCATGAGGTTTAGGAGAATGGGTGAACTATATAAAACTCTGACATGGCGAGACAGATTGGAAGCAGGGATGATAATTCCCCTGGGAGGGATGTCCAAAACATGGGCTCACTTTGTTGGGTACAGCCAGGCCAAATTGCGTTGAGATGAGACTAAATGTCTGCACTCAGAGACTAGTGAACCTGGGGAATTATTTCCCTGATCAGGCTGTGAAAGCTAAAGTACTGAATATAAATAAGGATTTCAAGACACAGAAGGGATGGGGAGAGTGCAGGAGTTTGGTGTGGAGACATAGAATCAGCAATAATTACGGGCAGTTATCCAATAATGTGGCAGCTGTGTTCCTGTGGAATACCGTTATATAGAAAACGGTGCAATATCAACAATGGGGCCAATGGGAAAAAGAGGCTTCGGTGCAAACCCCCAAAATTACCAGTAAAAATCCAAACAAAAATAATAGTCAGCCTAACACAAACAATAGCATAGGCTACATAAATCTTTAAACCGTATATTGTAATGAGTTAGTGCAGTAAATGTCACACTTTAACACTACAGCCACTGACTACAGCATTGTATCTTTCACCAAGATCTTCCCCAGAAATTGCGCGGGCTGTTGTCCACGTGATGCAGAATTCCAGTTTTCTCCAAAATATTCCCGTCCCGGTTTGAAATAAAGTTCCTTCTAAATGTAGACCACAAATCTCATATTCAGGCGCAGTTTCAAGGCTTGCAGAGCGGATTACAGACCTGCTTTATCTGAACACACTGAGGGTGCATTTGGCAGACAGAGGGATCCTGAGGCTGGGATTAGCTGTTCAGCTGGTGCCAGAGACTGACTCCCATAACAGTGAACGGGAACACACTGTATCAAGAAAGGTGTTCAATTCACTAATTGAGTTGCAGCGAAATTGCGTTTAATAAACACACCTTTATTGGATAACTGCCTGTATATTAAATGGAGGATCAAACTTGATGGACCAAAACGAATACAGTAGTTCCTATTTTATATGTTCCGATGATTAACCATACTAAAGGATATGAACATTGTGTGGGGAAAACTGAATTGAGGAGATTTTCACCATGAACGAGAATGGAGGATGCTCAGTGTGTGGAATGACCTATTCCTTTCCCGATGTTTCTGTGCAGTCTGTGGGAAAGCTCTGTAAATGTTGCCACCAGCCCCTAAATGTTAGGAAGGAGGTCTCTGCAGGGTCAATAGGATAGTGTTTCCAGATCCAATACTGAGGTTGGTGCTGGGTGATCTGTGTTGTTTTATTCTTCAAGGCCTCGGAGCAGTTTGATACAATAGAGTGTCTTGCTTGGCCGTTTCCGAGACCATTGAAGAGTTTATCACATGTCTGTGTGTCTGGAGTCACTTTTAGGCTAGACCAGGAAAGCACGGGAAATTCACTTCCTGAAAGGACATTGAGGAAGGAAATTGATGTTTACAATCGACATTGGCTTCAATGTCACTGTTAATGACTCCAGGTTTTACATCTCGATATTTTATTAATTATAATTTCCACCAGCTGCCAGAGCATTAGCCTGGTCTGGATTATTAATCCAGTGATATTTCAACAAGAGCACCATCTCCACATGGGGACCTATCAGAAACCACACTGAGCTGGTTACTTCTGTGCTACTTGACATCTCTGTCGAAAAGAACTTCCACCAATGTGACTATCGTGACAGGACTCAGGGCGTGGTAAATGATCAGACTGTAGTCATTCCCTTGTTATGGGATTGGACATAGCTGAGTTATTTTCCATGTGGCCAGGGTGATGTCCGAATTGGAGCTGGAATGAAACAGCTTCCCCAGGGTCACGGCTTGTTGGGCAGCACAAGTCTTCAGTCCGAATGCAGGAATGGTGTCTGGGCCCATTGCCTTTGTCGTATCTACTGTGTTTAGCTGTTTCTTCATGTCACATGCAGTGAATCAGATTGACTAAAAACTGACATCTGTGATTCTGCGGGCAGCAAGTCGAGGGTGAGGTGGATCATCAACTCAACACTTCTGGCTGAGGATGGTATAGATAATACAACCATGTCTTTTACACTGATGTACAGGGCTGTCCTGTTATTTAGGATGGTGATATTTATGGAGTCCTCTCCTCCAGTGAGTTGTTTAATAGTCCATCGACATTTATGTCGGGATGTGTCAGCACTGCAGAACTTCGATCTGATCTGTTAGTCTTGGGATCATTTCGCCCTCTGTATCAGATGTTAGTCCTGCTGTTGCGAATATAACCGGTCAAGTGTGATAGCTCTAATGGATTGTCCTCAGGTTTAGGTACACATGGTTCCGACCCTATCATGTTCACCCGCACTCATCACTGAACCATAGATCAGCTTGATGGTAATGGTAAACTGAGGGATTATCCTGGGGAAAATGTTCCAGATTGTAGTTGAATACAATTCTGCTGCAGCTGTGATTCTACCGCACCACATGAATGCCCACTTTGAGCTCCAATATGTTCAATTCAATTCTACTGACTATCCCCCAGTTTACACCAAGACCCATTCACCCATTAGCCCTGTACTCAGTGTCTTAATCTGGTGTCTGATGTGGTAACACTTCCATTTTCCTTTTCCCATTGTGCTGAGGGTCTCTTTCTGGTGTCACGCCTCCAATTTGTTACTTTACTCAAATCCCTTAACAAATGCATCTGAATCTTTTCCATTCCCCCCCATGCCATCTTCTGTGTTTGATGTGAATGTGTTCCCCTCTGTTTCTCTCCCTGACCAAGATTAAGAGCTCTGCAGTGTCAGTGATGCCAGCTTTATGTAGTTTCAGATCAAAGAATTTGTGCACCTTGCATTATCGGTTACATCCCAGTGTATTCTGTGTGAGACAGAGCGTTTGACCAGCTTTAACACACGTCTATGGAACTTGTTCAAAAACAGAAATTGCTGATGAAACTCAGCAGGACTGGCATCATCTTGTGGTGTGAAAGCAGAGTTAATCTTTCAGGACCAGTGAACATTCTTCAAAACTCCCATTTTTTCCAGCAATTTTTGCATTTTTATTTCCAGTATCCATAGTTATTTGTTTAATTGAAAACTTGTTCTGAGTCTATTCATTTCTAGATAAACTCAACAGGTCTGGCATCATCTGCAGAGACAGAGAAACAGAGTTAGCCTTTCAAGTCCAGTATGACACTTCTTCAGAACTGAAAAAGGATTGGAAAATGAGCTTTATAATACCTTGACAGATGTGGGGAGTAGGTTGACAGGTAAAAGAGGGTGTGGCAAAAGATAAACATGCTTTTAGTAGTGGTGAACGAGAAGACCGTGTGAAATAGCTTTAAATTAAGATGTGAATAGGGAAAAGGGTTTCTCTTTATTGAGTGAATAATAAAGAAGATACAACCACACAAGGTCATAGGGAGGCCAGGAGGGAGATTGTACGGAAATTGGAGAACAGTTATAATGGGGTCAGACTGTGAAATTATGAAATTGTACATTAACTTCTAAAGGCTGTAACGTACCAAAGTGTAAAGTGCGTTACTCGAGCTTGGGTTGTGCTGCCTTGGAACATTGCAGCAGCCCAGGGCTGAAATGTTAGCATGAGAGCAAGGTAAGTTATTGAAATGGGAAGCAATGAGAAGGTCAGGGTTATTTCTACAGACAGAGTGGGTGTGTTCCTCAAAGCAATCTCTATTTGGTCTCGCCAATATAAAGAGACTGCATTGTGAGCAGCCATGATAGGAGATCAGATTGAAAGGTTACAAGTGAAATGCTGCTTCACCTGGAAGCTATGCTTGGGGCATTGGACAGTGAGGAGGGAAGAGATGAATGGACAAGTGTTGCAGCTTCTACAAATGCATGGGATGGTGCGATGGGGGAGTGGGGAAACGTTCGTGGTGATGGACGGTGACACAGAGGGAACGGTCGCTGAGAAATACTGACCGAGGACGGGAGGGGAAGATGTGTTTGATGATGCTGTCCTGCTGGAGATGGAGGAAATGGTGTAGGATGAATATGTGAATGTGGATCCTCGTGCAGGAGGAAGTGTGGACAAGGAGGAATCTATCATTGTTCTGGGGTGGAGGGGACGGATTGAGGGCTACACCGTGGGAGATGGGACAGTCATAGCTGAAGGCCCTGTCCACCAGAATTCGGGGATTTCTGGTTTGATGGAAAAGGAGGTCACGTTAGACACAGCTCACAGGAATGTGACATCGTCAAACAGAAACAACAGAGATGGAGAAACTTGGAGAATTGAGTCAGCCTCCGCTGATCTTGTGTTCAGCCACAGGCAGAAGTTCCTTATGAATGATAGAAAAGAACCAGGCATCTAATTTTAGGATTTCTGTCTCTCATCTGGTCTGAAGCGGAATGTGAAAATAGAACCAGAGGAAGGTCAGTGAGTATACGTGAGCAGATATCCCAAACCGCTCAGTAACTATTGTTTCTGTTCAAAAAGAAGAACTCGATAAGCAGGTGAAGCACCCATGGTTGACAAAGGCTCTCAAGGATACTATGGATGATCATGAGTGGAGGGCCAGATTTAGGATGTTTATTTCAGGGACCAGAAGCAGATGCTGGGTATGAATTTCAGCTGTGCTTCCTGAATTCCCCCCAGAAACTGCTGCCATTGCTGTTCCATCTTCTTCCCTGCTCATCTCCCCTTCCTGATTCCAGGTCCTCCCTCTCAAATTACAGAGTACGTTCTCTTACATTATGGTCCCTCCCCACTTCACCTGAAACTCTTTGTTCAAGTCTACCTACTCTGCAGGAGCATTAAGCTGCGTTTTGTGCTGCCACTTTGCCTCTGGTCTCAGTGTGACTCGACCTCTCCATTCATGCTGTTTTACACCTCCCACTCACATCTCACTCCGGAAAGTTTCCTTCTTTGAGTAAACCTTATTGAAAAGACCTCTCCCCCTTTGCACTGAATTCACACTGTGATCCAAATTTCAAAAGTATACTCAGCCTTCATCTCACTCTGCTAAAGGCAACTGCACGCTGACCGTGTGGTACAAGAATTCCCTTTCTTATATGGTTAAGGCCAGAGATGCGCTTTCACTGTCGAGATCATCACCCCATTTGGACAAAGCAATTCAGGTGTTTGACCTCTTATTGGTACTCGTAAGAGTTTTCTGCTGCCTTAGTATTATAACAAGGAGAAAAATAAATCACAGTATGAAGCTTGGGCTGAATGTTATTTACCTGTCATTTGAATACTGTTTCAAATTTGCAGTGCTTTATCTTGAAATACTTGTTTGTAAAGTTAGTGTCAGATAGAATGTAGGAGGTTGAGGGGTGACATTGTAGAAGTTTATAAAATCATGGGAGGTATGAATAGAGTGACCAGCCAAGGTCATTCCCACGGAATGTGGGAGTTCAACCATAGAAGGCGTTTAAGGTGAAAGAGGGGAGATTTGAAATGGACAAAGGATCAATGTTTTCACACAGAGGGGGATGTGTGTATGTGGAATGAGCTGTCAGAGGAAGAGTGGGAGATGCAAGTTCAGCAACAACATTTAAAACTCATTAGGACAAACATATGAATGGGAAAAGTTTAGAGGCATATGGACAAAATGCAATCAGATGGTTCTAGTTTAGTTTGAAAAACCTGGTCAGCATGGACAAGTTGGACCAAAGGGTCTGTTTGTGCGCGATATGACTGTATCAATCTAGAAAGCGAGGAAAAGGGGAGAAAAGACATGATGTAGTAAATTGGCAAGAAATACAAAAACAAGCAGCACGATCTTTTCCGAGCACATAAAAAAAGTTCAGGATGAGTGTGATCTTAGGTGAAATTAATTAGGAAAGTACACCGAGGATAATTGGAAGGTGTGACTGAAGAATTGGCTACAGGGAGCAGACAGATAATTTACACCCATGTTTTATATCTTTCCTCACAGGGGAAGGTACAGTAAGTATTTCAAAGATGTAAACAAAATGGTAATAGGAGGGAAGTTCTTGAACTGTCTCTAACAAAAGGAACAAGGATTTTTCTAACAGATAAGAGTAAGAGTAGACAGGCCAGCAGTAATTCATGGCTGGTTTTAAAAGAAATGGTCACAGTCTTGTGGTCATGGCGCCCTCTCTATCAGATGTTAGTTCTGCTGTTTGTTAATGTAAGCAGTAAATGCAGTAGCTTGAATGGGTTGTCATCAGGTTTACGTACATACGGTTCTGACCGTGGCATGTTCACCCACACATCATCACTGAACCGGAGATCAGCTTCATGTTAATGGTAGACTGAGAGATTATATTGTGGTTGAATATAATTCTGCTGTTGCTGCTGCTGCTACGACAGCTGCTGTGATTTACATGTGTATCTTCATGATGCCATGCCTCCAATTGTCGCATTCCTCAAAAGCATTTAACGTTTTCACCTGAATAATTTCCGCTCCAGTAGTGCCATCTTCTGTTTAAAGCGAATGTGTTTCCCGCCGTTTCTCTCCATGACCATGATTAAGAGCTCTGTAGTGTCGGTGATGACAGCCTTATGTAGTTTCAGAGCAAATGAATTCACTTCCCAGTGTATGGCGCTCCATGTTAGACAGGGCGTGTGAGCAGCTTTGACACACATGCTTGAAACTTGCTCAAAAACAGAAATTGCTGAAGATACTGACCAGTCTGACAGCATCTGTGGAGAGAAAGCAGAGTTAATCTTTCGGGTTCTATGACTGTTCCTCAAAGCACCCAGTAAGTCCAACAATTTTTGTTTTTGTTTCAGATTTCCTGTATCCAATGATCTTTGCTATGTTGAAAATGTGTTTTGTAACTTTTCATTTTTGAAGGAACTTAGGGGTCTGGCAACATCTGCAGAGACAGAGAAACAATGTTAACGTTTCAAGTCCAGTGTAAATCTTCTTCAGACGTGTAAAGGATTGGAAAGTGAGCGCTTTAGTATCTTGGCAGAGGTGGGAAAGAGTGTTTGGAGGCCCAGTGTGAAAGACAAATGGGCTTGAAATTGTGGTGAAAGAGACACAGGTATATAATGGGTGTAAATTAATGTGTAAATATTAGAAATTGATTTTCTCTGTTGAATGGAACATAAACAAGACACGAGCTTAGGGAGCCCAGGAGGGAGAGTGTACGGAAATTGGAGAACAGCCATAGTGGGTTCAGGCTGTGAATTTATGGAATTGAATATTAACTCCTACAGACTGTAACGCATCAAAGTGTAAAGTGAGGTGTTACTCGAGCGTGGTTTTTGCTTCATTGAAACATTGCAGAAGGCTGCATTTTCTTAGAATCCCTACAGTGTGAATAAAGGCCCTTCAGCCCAACAGGTTTATACTGAACCTCCAAAGAGTACGCGAACCAATTCTATTCTCTACCTTAATACTATACATAGACCATTGACTATTGCACCTAATATCAACATCCCTGAACACAATCGGTAATTCAGCATGACCAGTTCACCTAATCTGCACAACTTTGAACTGTGACAGGAAACTAGAACACCCAGAGGAAATCGAACCCAGTTCCCTGATGCTGTGAGGCACCAGTGCAAACCACTGAGACACCGTGCCATCCAGGACCGAAATATTATAAGACCACAACTCTATACGAGCAGAAATGAAGCCATTCGGACCATCAAGTCTGCTCCGGCATTCGATCACGAATTACAGATTTTCAACCCCATTTCCCTGCTTCCTGTCAGTTATCTTTGATCCCCTTGTCAATCAAGAACTTATCTGAGTCTGTTTTAAGTATACTAAATAGAACGTAGAACAGGATAGCACAGAACAGGCCCTTTGGGCCACGATGTTGTCCTGAGATTTAATCCTAATGTAAAATATAGTAATTTAACCTACGCACCCCTCAACTCACTGCTATCCATGTGCATGTACAACAGTCGCTTAAACATCCCCAATGACTCTGCTTCCACCACCAGAGCTGGCAATGCATTCCATGCATTCATAACTCTCTGCGTAAAGAACCTACCTCTGACGTCTCCCTTTTACCTTCATCCTAATATCTTCAAACTATGATTTCTCGTACTCGTCAATCCTGCCCTGGGGAAAAGGGTATTGACTCTCTCTATGCCTCTCATTATTTTGTAAACCTCGATCAGATCTCTTCTCTCCTCTTTGTCTCCAGAGAGAAAGGTCCAAGCTTGTTCAACATTACTTCATAAAGCAAGCCGTCCAGTCCAGGCAGCATCCTGGTAAACTTTCTTTGCACCCTCTCTAAAGCCCCTGTCTCTTTCCTATAGTAGGGGGTCCACAACTGGACACAATATTCCAAGTGTGGTCTCACCAGGGACTTGTAGAGCTGCAGAAAATCTTTGCGGCTCTTAAGCTCAATCCCCCTGTTAATGAAAGCCAAAACAACATATGCTTTCTTGACACCCTATCCACTTGCGTGGCATCTTTGAGGAATCTATGCACTTGCGCACCCAGATCCCTCTGTTCCTCCACACGGCCAAGAATCCTGTATTTAATGCTAAATTCAGGATTCGAATTTGATCTTCCAAAATGAATCACTTCTCATTTACCCCGGTTGAACTCCATCTGCCATTTCTCAGCCCAGCTCTGCATCCTGTCTATGTCGCACTGCAGCCTACAGTAGCCCTCTATACTATCAACGACGCCTCCAATCTTTGTGTCATAAGCAAATTTACTAACCCACCCCATAACCTCCTTATCCAAGTCATTTATAAAAACTACAAATAGCAGAGGCCCAAGGCCATAGCCCTGTGG
Source organism: Chiloscyllium punctatum (assembly GCF_047496795.1). Lineage (NCBI taxonomy): Eukaryota > Metazoa > Chordata > Chondrichthyes > Orectolobiformes > Hemiscylliidae > Chiloscyllium > Chiloscyllium punctatum. Next base: position 2,922,554 of record NC_092751.1, read on the forward strand.
GATCCCTCTCAACACTGTCTTCCAAGCAGTATATTTTCCATCTACAACCACTGTCTGCCCTCTGCTAGCTAGCCAATTCTGAATCCAGTAACCAAATCTCCCTGTATCCCATACTTCCTGACTTTATGACTGAGCCTTCCATGGGGAACCCTATCAAATGCCTTCCTGAAGTTCACATGCACCACATCCACTGCTCGACCGCCGTCGACCTGTCTTGACACCTCCTCAAAGAAATTAATAAGATTTGTGAGGCATAACCTGGCCCTCACAAAGCCATGCTGACTGCTTTAATCACACAATGCTTTGCCAAATAGTCAAAAACTCTATCCCTCAGAATTTTTTTCCAAACTTTGCTGACCACTGACGTAAGACTGACTGGTCTGTAATTGCCAGGGATTTCCCTATTACCCTTATTGAAATAAGTAACAACATTCGCCTCCTTCCAATCCTCCGGTACGACTCCTGTGGAGACTGAGGAATCAAATATCCTCACCAGCGGCTTAGCAAACGCCTTTCTCGCTTCTCGGAACTGTCTTGGATAAATCTGGCCCTGGGGACGTATCTATCTTAATGTTTTCCAAAATTTCTAGCACATCAATTTCATCAATCCTGATCTGAACCAGCTCCTCTAAGTTTTAATTTACAGCAAGTTCCCTTTCCCTGGTGAAAATCGAAGAAAAAACTTATTTAGGGCTTCCCCTATCTGCTCAGACTCCACGCATAAGTTCCCTACGCTATCCCTGATTGGCCCTACCTTCTCCCTAATTATTCCCTTATTCCTCATGTATGAGAAAAATGCTTTCGGATTCTCCCTGATCCTTCTTGCCAAGCCTTTTTCGTGCCCCATCATGGCTCGCCTCGGCCCATTTCTGAGCTCCTTTCTAGTAAGCCTGTAATCCTCGAAAGCTGTGTTAGATTCTTGCTTCCTCCATCTTCCGTAAGCTGCCTGCTTCCTTTTGACGAGAAGTTTCTCTGTTCTCGTCATCCAAGGTTCCTTAATCTTAAACCCTTCTTACCATCTCAGAGGAACAAATTTGTGTATCACTCGCAACAACTGCTCCTTAAGCAGTCTCCACATGCCTGCTGTACCCTTTCTGTGGATCAATTGCTCCCAGTCTGTACTTCCCAACTCCTGTCTGATAGCATCATAATTTCCTTTTCCCTAATTAAATATTTTCCTTCAGAAACTGCTCCTTTCACTCTCGCAGACTATGCTACATGTGAGGCAGTTGTGATCACTTTCAACAAAGTGCTCTCCCACCATTAGTTCTGACACCTGTCCTGGCTCGTTGCCGAACACCAAATCCAAAATAGCCTCTCCCCTTGTCGGTCTGTCTCTATACTGAGCAAGGAAACCATCTTGAACACACCTGACAAAAACGGCTTCATCCACACCATCTGCACTTCGGAGGTTCCAGTCGATATTGGAAAAGTTGAAATCACCCATAACATTAACCCTGCTACTTTTGCATTTTTCTGGAATCTGCCCGCCTATGAGATCTTCAATCTCTCTTCTGCTATTAGATGGTCTGTAGAAAACCCCCAAATCCGGCGACTGTTCCCTTGCTGTTCCTAACTTCCACCCATACTGACTCAGTAGACAAACCTTCCTCAACAACCTTCATTTCTGTAGCTGTGATGGACGCTCTGATTAGCAATGTTACACCCTCTCCTCATTTTCACTCACCCTGTTCTTTTTTAGATAAGATTAGATTACTTACAGTGTGGAAACAGGCCCTTCGGCCCAACAAGTCCACACCAACCCTCCACAGAACAACCCACCCAGAACCATTCCCCTACATTTACCCCTTCATCAAACATTTCGGGCAATTAAGCATGTGCCAGTTAACCTAATCTGCACATTTTTGGATTATGGAGGGAAACCGGAGCACACCCATGAGAAAAATGTGCAAACTCCACACAGACAGTTCCCTGAGTTGGGAGTTGAACCCGGGTCTCTGGCGCTGTGAGGCTGCAGTACTAATCATTGAGACTTTGTGCTGCCCCGAAACATTTTTAAACGTTTTAAACCCTGGAACATCAAGCAACCATCCCTGCCCCGTGAAGCCTACGTCTGTTATGGCCACGATATCGTAGCCTCAAGTACTGATCCATAATCTAATTTTGTCACTCTTAGATCAGACATTCCTTGCATTAAAGCAGATGCACTTTTACTGATCCCTTTGTTTCATAGCGTGAGAAACCTTCCTGATAGATTCAATATATCCTGTCACTGTCCCATCTGCAACTAACCCCCTCTCAGACATGTGGTCTTATTCCTACCACCTGCCAAAAGCGTTTTAAACACGCCAAAATCACACGAGCAAACCTCCCAAACAGGCCACTTGTGCCCCTTCAGTTCAGGTGCAACCCGTCCTTCATGTACAGGTCCCACCTTACCCAGAAGGTATCCCGATGGTCCAGGTATCTGAAGCCCTCCCTCCTGCACCAGCCCCGCAGCCACGTGTAAATCTGCATTCGCTGACTGTTCCTCATCTAACTAGCTCGTGGCACTGGTAGCAAACCTGAGATCACTACTCTACTCGTACTACTCCTCAGCTTCCAAACTAACTCTCTGTAGTCACTTTTCAGATCTTCAGTCCCTTTCCTGGCTATATCGTTGGTGCCAAATAATTTGGTTTCCACAGCATTCAGTGGTAAGGATTTCCACAATTTCACGACTATCTGTCTAAAGACGTTTCATCTTATCTTCATTCTAATGGGTTTTCCCTTTGCTCTAAGCCTGTGTCCTCCTGCCAGTGCCAACGTGCTCCCAATTTTGTCTGTATCCAGGTCATTCAGTATTCTGTAAATTTCAATATAACCCCCCCCCCCCCACCTATCCTTCTAATCTCCATCGAGTATAAACCCAGAGTTCTCCAACGTTCCTCATGTGTTAAGTTTTTCATTTCTGGTGAACCTACTCTTGACACACACCAAGGCTAATACATCCTTCCTGAGGTATGAGGCATAAAATACTGGAAATGTGGTCTGACCAGAGCCTTAGAAAGCCCCAGAATCCCCACCATTATATCCTACTCCTCTCGAGATGAATGACAACATTGAATCTGCCTTCTTAACTACAGACTGAACCTGCAAGTTTATCTCAGGCAAATCCTGCGCTTGGAATCCCAAGTCCCTTTGTTCCTCAGATTTCTATTTTTTTTCCCATTTGGTAAATAGTCCATGCCTGTATTCTTCTTACCAAAGTGCATGACCTCACACTGCCCCACATTGTATTCCATCTGCTACTCCTTTTCCCACTCTCCTAAACTGTTGAATTCTTTCTGCAGACTCCCTGCCTCCTCACTATTATATGCATCTCCACCTATCTTTGCTTCATCTGCAAACGTAGCCAGAATGCCTTCTGTCCCGCCACTCAGATCGTTAACCTATAAAGTAAAATGTTGTGGTCACAACAATGACACTTGTGGAACACTGCTAATCACCGGCTGCCATCCTGAGAGAGGCAATTTTATCCTCACTCTGCATCCTGTAAGAGAGGCAATTTTTTATCCATGCTCGTACCTGTCCTCTGAGAACCATGGGTCCTTATCTTACTCTGCAGCCTCCTGTGGGGTACCATGTCAGAGGCCTTCTGGAAGTTAAGATATTAAGGAATTCTCATTATCTTGAGAGCAATGTAGGTTCTTGAAATGGGGAGCAATCAGAATGTCAGTGTCATTCCTACAGATAGAGTGGAGATGTTCATCAAATCAGTTTCTGTTTAGCTCAGGAATGTAAAGGAGACTGCATTGTCAGCAGCAATGAAAGGAGATTGGATTGAAAGCGTATAAGTGAAATGCTGCTTCACTTGCATGGTGTGTTTAGAGACTTGGACAGTGAAGAGGGAAGAGATAAATGGGCAAAAGTTGCAGCTTTACATGGGAAGGTGCCATGGGGGAGTGGGGAAATGTTCGAGGTAATGGAGCTTGCCACAGAAGGAATGGTACCTGTGAATTTCTGACAGTGGACGGGAGGGGAAGATGTGTTTGCTGGTGCTGTCCTGCTGGAGGTGGTGGAAGTGGCAGAAGATGATTCTGTGAATGCAGATTCTAGTGCAGAATGAAGTGTGGACAAGTGGAGATCTATCATTGTTCTGGGGAGGAAGGACGGAGTGAGGGCAGAAGTGAGGGAGATGGGCCAGACACAGCTGAAAACTCAGTCCATCAGATTTAGGGGATTTCTCGTTTGAGAGAAAAGGATGACATGTAGGAAGCTTCCCACTGGAATGTGACATCATCGAACAGAAATGACAGAGCCAGGGAAACTGTGAGAATGGAGTCACCTTCAGTTGAGCATGTGTTCAACCACATACGTAGGTTCCCCCCGAATGACTGAAAAGAGCCAGGCATTTGAAATGCAGATACATGTCATATATCTGGTCAAATACGGAGTGTGAAAATAGATACAGATGAAGGTCAGCAGATATGTGTGTGGCGGGGGTGGGTGTGGGGGGGAGGGGTGTGGGAACATTGAAGCAGGTACTGATTAATAACTCTCAGTAATGTTTGGCTCTGGTGAAAAAGAAGATGATATGAAGAGGTGAAGATGAACCATCCATGATGCACAAATGCTGTGAAGTATGTTAATCAATCACAAACTAAAGAATTCAGATTGTTGAGCTCGAGCATTGGCCACATTTGGGAAGTTTACTTTTGGAACAAGAAGCAGATTGTATAAAACAAAATACAAAAATAAAACATTTCAAAACTGGCAAGAAATATGAAAAGAAACGAACCGCAAGAGTTTTCCCATATCGAATAAAAAACATTCATGAAGTGTGTGTGACCCTTGGAAGGAAGGCAGGAAAGAATATGTGGGACACCTGTAGGGTGTGACTGGGGAACTGATTTCAGGGAACATGCAGAGAAGTTAAAACATTATTTTACATTGTTCCTCGCAGGGGAAGTCACAAAGAGTTTCAATATTATAAACAAAATTGAAGTCAGATGAAAGTTTTGCATTGTCTCTCACAAAATGAACAAGGCTTTTCTCAAACAGAAAAGACCAAAGGTAAACAGCTCATCAGCAAATCATAGCTTGTTTTGATAGAAATGGTTACAGAGTGACTGGTGGCACTGTGTGAAATATTCCATAACTCTTGGGATTACGGGAGTGTTCCAGTGAAACTGGCGAAACTCCAAAGTGGGCGCCTCTCTTCAAGAAGAGAGTGAGTCTTCAAGTGTTTAGGTGCTTCCTTTGCCTGAATAGTGGAGCATATTTGAGAGGATTAATGGCCCCCTGATGCATTTTCAACCTGAGTGATTTAAAATAAAAGTAAAACTCTGCTCCTTCCTCTGATGGGTTACATACTGGGGAATGAACATTTTGCTGAAATTGAATTATCTGGAACATTGTACGAATGACATCAACGAGAGAATTCTAGAAACTGCACTCATAAGAACATTTTCTAACCATGTGGGGGTATTGCGTAGGTGTGTGAGAGAGAGAGAGAGAGAGAGAGAGAGAGAAGGTGCTGTATTGCAGTGGTAAGAGTAATGGAGCTTTATTCTGGGGAAGGCACTTAAAGATATGCAATGAGTGTGAGAGAGTAGAGAGAATACGTTGACCCTTATCCTGACAGAACTGGGAAGATTATTGATGCTTTTCCTGTATTGCTGGACTTTTCATCGGACCACAGATACTGCACTGAGCTGGGTGGTGTGCTCAGACCATGGTCTGGGAAGAGAATGGTCCCCCTCTGTACTAGACCATTCACCATGACCTCCGTGCCTCTGTCGTCAAGCTGTGGTGTAATTTCCCTTTATCTGCCATGCTCGGGTAAACTGTGCAGGGCAGCTCCAAACTGAGAAAACTCAACCGTGTGCCCACTGGCCTTTTCATGATGGCAGCATGACCAGGGATCACTGAATATCCAGGGGCATCCGGGCGATGGTGAGCGCCTCCAGCCCTAATGGGTGGGAAAATCGTGCTGGCGTTGAATGAGAGGGACACCATGAGGTAGGGTGGGTAGTTAATGAGGTGAGTTCGATAAGATAACACCAGGAAACTAGCTCTGCCTCGTGTAGATATTCCTTCTGTCACATTCAATGAAAATGGCACTGAGACAAATTATTGTACGATTCAGCCCAGTGAGTCGAAAACTCTGCTGATCCTACTCCCAGTTACAACACTGCAGGACAAATGCTTATCCAAAATTCTCAATTATCATAACTAACACAAATATCCTGCTTACCCATCATTCCTAGAAACAGTGGCTTATATTGCAAGACGCTATCGAAATATTCTCATTTCACAATTTTTAAACCGACCATCAGATCATTCTCTGAAATTCTCTCTTAATCTCCCCCTCGTTTTTAACCAAGTTCCTCCCATTTGTTGGTATTTAAACTGATTCCCCCACCATCTCTCTCTGGCAATGAGTTTCACACCCACAGCACTCCTGTGTCATGCCACACTGGAGATATGGAGCTGTAAATGGAGAAGTGCTGCACATCCTGTCGCTTCCAGCATGAGCTGGAAGTTTCCCCACGCTGGGCAGTGATATCTAATACAGTGTTACACAGCAATGCAGCGATTGGTGCACATAGCTGCATATGCTGAGAAGGTAACTGCTCCACATTAAAAGATAAATTCACTGCTATTTACTGCACAGCTCCCCATGCTGCACAGATATCCAGTCCGTGTGTATAGAACACTGCCTTTGTGTGTTCTGCACAGCGCCCTGTGCTGAACAGATCTTTTAGTCCAAATTTATAGATCAGTGCACTGTTGGACACATAAGTAGTAAACTTGTGAGTTTTAAACAGTGTTCGATTCTGAACGGATTGGTGAGCAGTACACTAGCCTCGTCTACGCAGTGCTTCATGTTGAGGAGGTACCTCAGCTGGGCTTATACGTATCTGGGCTGGTTCTGAGAGGTGGATTGGGTAACCGATATAATTCTTGACATGATTATCACTCCTCCAGCTCGGCCCATTCCGCTGGTAAATGTAAGGTGCTGTGTTTGAGATAGAATTGACTTGGTCAAAATATTCGACATTTGGCAAAACACAATTTATTCGAAGACTCTCGGTAAAATCCAACAAAAGGAAGACGAACTTGCAATAACTTAATTCTGTTCGAAAACAGATCAGAATAATAGTTTATTTAACTACTATATACTAACTGCTCCAATATGGTATCATCCAATAAGCACACAAAGGTCAAAAAACAAATGCAAGAAACCGATTGTCTGACATGCAGTTCTCCAATCCAGGAGGAAAGAATATTCAAAGACAGTTCCGAGAGAAATCACAGAGAGAGTGTGTAGCACCCAGGAGAGATTTCCTGCCTTCCAAACCTGCTGAGACACCAGCAATAACTGGTGAAAGGTAAAATTAAGAGTCCATCACTTCACAGGACCAGGCCGTGGCTGCAAGAACACAAGAAATGGACTGTATCTACATCGTCTATGGCTCTGTAGGTGTCTCTCAAAAATGCCTAAACCCACCTAAGCCGTTAAATGCTGGACAGACAAAAGTCAAAGTTAAACATAAATAAATAAAACAAAAAGATGCAGCGGGCCTGGTGATCAGACACAGACGGCTTCGGGAGCCCCGCAATTCCTATATTGCCAAAACACAGCAGAATAATCGAGCTTGTGAAGAGAAAGAATTATGTCTCTCCCTCACCTCGATGTTTACAACTGGAGATGTGCCATGAGCCCAATAATCATCGATATCAAACTCCCACACACACCAGTTATTGTGATATATCAGAGTTGCCGTGAAATGGGTTAACTGGAGCTGTTTGTTCAGTGACTGTGATTAATATCAGTCTTTCTGGACCCACCTGGGTCACTGGAGGATTTCCCTCTTCCATAACTAGGGACTTCTTTCAACAGATGATGCCATAGTATTCGGCGCAGCGTCAACATCAACAAGATTGGGATCAGCAGCTACAGAGGAGGAGAGAGAAATCAGAATCTGAGAACATTAGAATGGTCCAACAATGGATTTAATTTGAGAATATTAGACTAGAATGTTCCAACAATGGATCAGAATCTGGGATCATTAGACATGAACGTTGCAACAATGGACAGGAGTTTATCCTGGGGTCTTGACTGTCTTTCTCGGTTTTGGCCATGGTTAGAGTTGCGGATACGAGCCGTACTGATGATTATTCAAGTTGGGTACTATCCCATCCTCTCTATTATTGGTGTTCCTGTTAAGTCTATCTCTGTCGATTCTATAAATGATGCTGAATGTTATTGCTATTCTGGTTGATTATATTTAACAAATTCATAAACTTTCAGTCACAAACCCCACTTCCATCTTATGCATTTCTAAACTACTTACTCATAAACATCTGAGAAGGAATAAGACTGTTCGGAACCTTGAGCTTCCTTTTTACTGTGAATGGTTTTATATCTCCATATTCTCTCTGTGTGATCAAGCCTGCTGTCACCCCCTTCATAATATCCCCAATTTCCAGCTCTGCCTGAGTTCTGTTGCTGACTTCGCCATCACCTACCCCTTCGTTAGCGACAGATTTTATGGCTCCAGTTCTCTTCTGAACTCTCTTCCAGTTACAAATAGATTGACCACAAACTTGTTCTTGTCTCTACAGTTACTTCACAACAGGGACTCTTAAACAGAGTAATAATGTCACTGACTGTGTACTTCAGAGGCGCAAGTCATGACTTTAAAATCATTGTCTGAAATCCTACCACAGCCGATGACTAAAGTTAAATTCAAATATAAAAAATTGGAATGAAACCTAATTTCACTCATGGCAAGCATAAACCACTGGGATTTCTTTTCTTTTTTTATTGATAACCTTTGGTAAAGAAGCCTAATATGTTTGCCCTGTCTGAACTAAGTGTCACCTCAGATCCACAACAATTTAGTTGCCTCCATATTGCCATGACAAATGGCCGCGTGGTCAAGGGCAGTTAGGATGGACAATAAATACTGCCCTTACCAGTGATGCTGGCATCCCGCGAAACAACAACATTAAAGGTGAAATAACCAAGGAAATGCGGATGCTGGCGATCTGAAATAAAATTGTCCACCGTCTGAAAGAATTTTGGAGAATCTCAGCAGGTATGGCAGTCGGTCGGAAAAAAAAAATCATGTTTCGAGTTCAGCGAACCTATCAAAACTGAATGCAGCTGAGAAATAATATTATTATATCAGGGATGGCAGGAAGGGTGAGCGGGAGGTTTGTGTTGAGTGGGTGATGTACTTCAAGAGAGAGAAAGTGAGAGAGAAAGAGAGAGAGATGGAGAGAGAGAGAGAGCGAGAGAAAGGAAAAGCAAGCAAAAGGATTGCTGATGAAGGACTGGAAGGAAAACAGAATTGGAAGTTACTCTACCATTTCCCCTTTTCACATATTCCTGAATATCATATTTATTATGGGATCTCCCTGCTTACCGTGAGTTATTTTCACTCTATCTCTCGTCTCTGAGTGTGGTGATCAACTCCATCAGCAATACTTATAGTCGCTGAGATATAGAGAAACGTAATGTTCCATGGTCAACTGTTTATTTGGAGACAGGAACTGTTACTGTGCGACTGTGTGGAGATGTAAGAGCTTTCTCAGCCAGGAAAAGAAACTGAGGAACTAAACAATGTCTTGCTGGAAAAGCACAGCAGGTCAGGCAGCATCCAAAGATCAGGAGAATCGATGTTTCGGGCATGCCCTTCTTCAGGAATGAGGAAAGTGTGCCAAGCAGGCTAAGATAAAAGGTAGGGAGGAGGGACTTAGGGGAGGGGCGTTGGAAATGTGAGAGGTGGAAAGAGGTTAAAGTGAGGGTGATAGGCCGGAGTGGGAGTCAGGGCAGAGAGGTCAGGAAGAAAATTGCAGGTCAGGAAGATGGTGCTGGGTACGAGGATTGGCATTGAGACAAGGTGGGGGGAGTGGAAATGAGGAAGCTGGAGACATCTGAATTCATCCCTTGTGGTTGGAGGGTTCGTAGGCGGAAGATGAGGCGCTCTTCCTCCTCATTCCTGAAGAAGGGCTCATGCCCGAAACGTCGATTCTCCAGTTCTTTGGATGCTGCCTGACCTGCTGTGCTTTTCCAGCAATACATTTTTCAGCTCTGATCTCCAGTATCCTCGTTCCTCACTGTCTCGTAGAGAAAGTGAGGTGACCGAGGCATTTTCAGTAGTGAATGGATGCATTGTAGGTGTGGGGAATTCACTTGCTGCTGTCATCTGGAAAGTCAGTGGAGGGTCTGTGGATGGTGTTCTCAGGATAGTGATGTCAGCTACTGGGTTCATTCATGGAGCCTCGGTGGTCTGGGAACCCCACTCTGGATACTGCATTTACAGTGTGTCTGGGTCCATAGTAAACAAATGAGGCTGAGACTACAAAGAAGGGAAGCTGTACAAACAGGGAGGAGTGAGGCATTATATTTTCCTCTCTGGGATTTCCAGGAAAATTTGTCTAAGCTGCAGCCATTCAGGTGTAAAGTGTAAAACCAGCTTGTCTCAAAATTGAGGTGATCACTGAGCTGTATCCCCTCCTTCAGTATAACCTGTGTTCTCACACCAGTAGCAGGACTGCGCTGACACTCACGATGAATTAAACTGGATTGATTCTGGAACTTTTCAGGCAGCAGTGGGTAATATATCCACCATCTCTGAAGTGCAGTCCGAAAGTGTATTCACGAGTTGACTGAAACCATCTGCCTGCTGAGAGGAATGCATTGGTTCCATCTCCACAGGGGAAGGTACAGAAACTACTTTCCACAAATATTAGGGAACAGAGGGACTGGTAAAAATTGGAAACTGCAGGAAATCAGAATTAATGAAGTGTATGTTATTGAAAGTCTAATTGAATTGAAGTTTCATAAGTTGCTGCATCTGATGAGTTACATCTCAGAGTGATTGAGGTGAGAACAAACTCGTGAAATAATTACTGATTATTCTTCAAAGCTAATTAGATTCTGGAAAGGATCCTGCAGACTGGACAGCAGCAATTGTCAACTTAAATATTTAAAACAGGATGGAGACAAGGTATAACAACTATTCAGATGTGAACAACAAATGTATATTTATATTTATTAAATGGTAGGGAGGTTGGCGAGTGTTTTTTTTTGAAAAAGACCTGGATGTCCTTGGTCATAAGTCACTGACAGAATTCATACAGGGGCAGGAAGTAAATGATATGTGGTTCTTCATGCAAAATGATTGAAGTACCAAAGTTAGAATATCTTTCCCAATGATCGTGTTTTGTTGAGAAAGTATTTGGTGCTATGTGTAAAGGTTTGGTCTGCTTTATAATCAATGATCCCTTTGTCACTGAGAGAGTGCACGGGAGTTTGACCAGACGAAACACGAGCATGATGTTACCATGAGGAGAGAGTGCAGTAACGATGTGCTTAATCTGTAGCGCTGTGAGAGAATAAGAAGTTGAAGCTTGATGGGTATGGACAGCAACTCATTATGTCCCAAACAACTGAATGGGGTGACAATGTCATACTTTTCATTGAATGTTTAATTCACGACAGTTTACATGCATCTGCAGAACCCTCACGTCAATTGACAGCGAGGTACAGGCTCTGAATGAACTCTGAACACTTTAATGCACAGTTACTGTGTGACACTGCATTGAGTGTCATTTTGTACACAATCCTGTCAGCAGCCAAAGTACCATCATTCTGAAACAGTTAGTTATTCCCCCACCGGTTACTGACTCCACGGAGACCATGGGTCTGCCTTCTTGGAGATGGAAGATAACTTGGAGAATGGCTAAAAAATGTTGGCTTCATTCCAACTGCCAGAAACCCATGTTAAAGTAACACATATGTACCATGAGTAATTAAGGAATGTGGATCAATTTGGAGCAGTCTGTCTGTGCAGCCCCTGCTCCATTTGTTTGTGATGTTGGAGCATCTCTGACACTTTCCTGTTCCTGCGTTAGTGTCTTGACAAGCTGAATACCTCTTCCTGATCCTTTGTAAGTGACTCCGGGTATGAAATGGTTCTTTCTGATCCCATGTACGTGACATGTGGGAGAGAGCAGACTCGCAACTTGCTGTGCAACAGGCAGGAGGGACTGAAAGGGCAATCCTTCCTTTGACCAGTAGTTTTGATGGGATGAATGGCCTCCTCACATTCTCGTGAAACCTGATTGAGCTGCTGAATGAACCTGTCCTTTTACTGTGGAAATGTACTGTGCTGTTACATAATGTTACCCAGATTTTAACAACACGCTGTTGAATGTTGTTCGAGTCTTGCTATAAATGGTCATTGATTGTTTCAAGAGCTGAAGAGGGACAACTTGTCCTGGACATTTTGTAGACTTCAGTGAATGCCCCCTCTTCTGCTGGCACGGTGAAGCAGTAGCTTACACTGCTGCCTCACAGCACAGGGTCCCAGGTTCGATTCCAGCCTTGGGCAACTGTCTGTGTGGAGTTTGCACATTCCCCACTTGTCTGCATGAGTTTCCTTCGGGTGCTCCGGTTTCCTCTCACAGTCCGAATATGTTCCTGAAGGGTGAATTGGCCATACTAAATTGTCCATCATGTTAGGTGCATTAGTCAGACGGAAATGTGTTTGGGTGGGTTACTCTTCGGAGGGTTGGTGTGGACTGGTTGGGCCAAAGTGCCTGTTTCCACACTGTAGGGAATCTAATCTGCTCCGTTTGGACTCAATGGGATGAATAGCCTCCTTCCACACTGTAGGGATTCTATGATGACAAACTGGAGATGCCTGAGCTGAGGAGGCTACGCTGAGGATCTCCTGCAGATGTGCCCCACGGCTGAGATGATTGATGCCCACCAATGATAATCACGTTCCCTTGTGCCATGAATGACTCCAAGCAGTGTAGAGGTCATAATTAATTCTCAGTAAGTGTGATTTTGTTCAGGTTCCTTGATGTCAACCTCAGTCAAATACTGCCTTGAGTTCAGGGTCAGTCTCTCTTACCTGAGCCCCTGCGTTACCTCGTTTGTTCATATCAATAAGTCATGGTGCAGAAGCAGAGAAGGTTTTCTTCAAACAGAGGGTAGTGAATGTCAGGAACTCTCTTACAGAGAGAGTTAGGGCAGCTAGATCACTGAAAGGGACCAGTAGTGTCCCGCTCGGATCAGTTCAGTGACCTCTGCTCTCTGTTATTTTCAAAAATGACTTGGATGTGGGTGTTGAAGAGTTGGCTAGTAAGTTTGCCGATGACACAAAGGTGGTTGGAGTGGTACAGAATGTGTAGGGCTATTGTAGGTTGCAATGGGACATCGACAGGATGCAGAGCTGGGCTGAGAAGTGGCACATGGAGTTCAAACTGAAGTAATTCACTTTGCCAGCTAGAATGTGAATGCAGAATACATGGTTAAAGGCAGGATTCTTGGCAGTGTGGAGAAACAGAGGGATCCTGGCGCCCGTGTCCACAGATCCCTCAAAGCTGCCACCCAAGTTGATCGGGTTGTTAAGAAAGCGTATGGTATGTTGGCTTTCGGTTGCAGGGGGTAGAGTTTAAGAGCCGCGAGGTTATGCTGCAGCTCGATAGAGCCCTGCTCAGACCGCACAGGGAATATTGTGTTCAGTTCTGGTCTCCTCATTATAGGAAGGACAGTGAAGCTTTTGAGAGTGTAAAGAGGAGATTTACCAGGATGCTGCCTGGACTAGAAGTCTTACGAAGAAACCGCGAGGGAGCGAGGGCTTTTCTCATTGGAGGAAAAATAGATGAGAGGTGACTTGATAGAGGTGTACAAGATGATGAGAGGCAGATAGAGAGTGAATAGCCAGAGACATTTTCCCATGGCAGAAATGTCTATCACTAGGTGGCATAATTTTAAGGTAATTGGAGGAAGTTTTAGGGGAGATATCAGAGGTAGATTCTTTACACAGAGAGTGGTGGGTTTGTTGAATGCACTACCATCAGTGGTAGTAGAGTCAAATACGTGAGGGACACTGAAGAGACTCTTGGATAGGCACATGGAACAAAGTGAACAGAAGCATGTAGGTTAGAGGAGGACAAACAACACAACGTCGAGGACTGAAGGTCCTAACTGCATGCATTCATGTAGAACCTTGAGCTGAAAATCTGCATGAATTCATGTAAAACTCCGTTATCTCACTTTTTAGCTTAGAATCAATCTAAACATCATGGCATAGTCAGAGAACACAGGGGGCCAACACCTTCAACATTTTGTTTTGCTATCACCATTGTTCACAGCTCACCTGAGAATGCAACTTTTTTTTTTAAAAAAGGTTTTGTGATTTACACATGAAAGAAGTGAAACTATCATGGTATTCGAACAGATGAAAGGCTTAACAGAGAATCAATTTTTCCATGTATAATTTCAGTTACATCATACTGTAAATTATTGCTATAAATTCTGTGTTATGATCGAGCCCTCCACTATCACCTGATGAAGGAGCAATGCTCCAAAAGCTAGTGTGCTTCCAATTAAACCTGTTGGACTATAACCTGGTGCTATGTGATTTCTAACTTTGTACACCCCAGTCGCACACCGACATCTCCAAATCAATACTATTCTTTGTTCTGTGTTCTATGGAAGTGCTCAATAATACTTGGACATTAAGTAGATTTGAGACTTGGAGCAGGTCAGCCTTGATCTTAGTGAAGGGCAAGGCAGGCTTGGGATGTGAATGACTTGCCCCTGTTCCTGATGCTCTCTCATTCTGTTATTGGAAAGTTAGTCGGTGTTATTTTCCTGGAAGGTCTTTTATGGAATGTTGCAATCAGGGAGACCCGTGGACTTTGTGAGCCATCACTGGGTGAGATTTGGGGGCTGTATTCACAGTGAATCTGGGTCTACAACATGATCAACAAATGAAGCACAAGATACAGAGAGGGGAAGTTTTGTAAAGAGAAATGAGCAACCTCTTCCATATCCAGTCTGAGTCTTCCAATTACATTTTCCAAATCTCCCAAACCGAGTGGGACAGTCTCGAGGGACCGAACTGTTTCCTCTATGTCTGTGCACCATGCTATAACAATAAGTGGACTCTAACTGCTCCTGTCTAGCAGGTTAGAGGGGTTGAATGGAACACAGAAACATGTGACTGAAGAGCAGGTGTGGGTCATTAGAGAATTTGAGTCTTCTCCACCAAACATTAAGATTGTGGCTGATCAGATTGTGGTCTCAGCCTCATCGTCCTGTCTGTGTCCCATTATCTGTGACTCACTTCTCTGTCAAATCTTTAACTAACTCAGCTGTGAATACTTGTAATCAGAGAGGCACCACAAACTTCCGGGGAAGAGAATTCCCATTCGAATGGCCCTTTTAGAATTCTTCCTCATCCCGCTGTGAGAATAAGAGAATCATACTGCGTGGAAAAAGATCCTTTTGTCCAATTTGTCCATGCCGATCAGGCATCTTAATCAGATCTCGTCCCACTTGCCAGCATTTGGCACACATCATATGATCCATTCCTATTTATGTAACTATCCAGTTACATTGTAAACATGTAATTGTACCCGCTTTCACTACTTTCTCTGACAGTACACCCACCAGCCTCCGTATGAAAAGGTTTCCCCTCAGGTCCCTTCTAAGTCTTTGCCCTGTCACCTTCACACTATGCCGTCTAGTTCTGGACGCCCCTACACTGGGAAAAAGATCTTGCCCATTCAGACTATCCATCCCCCTCAGGACTTTATTAAACGTCTGTCATGTCACCATTCAGTCTCTGACAGTCCAAGGGAAAAAGCCTCATCCTGTTCATCAACTCCCTGTAGCTCAAACCCTCAGGTTCTAGATAATCTTTGTAAATCTTTTCAGCACCCTTTCAAGCTTAACAACATCCATCCTTTAAAAGAGTCAACTGATATGTACGCAGTTTTCTTAAAGTGGCCTCACCTATGTCCTGGACAAGCCACTCACGCTACCCCTACTCCTATTCTCAATGTTCTGACCGATTAAGGCAAGCATGTCAACCACGTTCCTCACTACTCTATCGACCGAAACTCCACTTTCAAGGAACTATGAATCTTCACCCGTAATTCTCTTTGTTAAGCAACTTTTCCAAGGGCACTACTCTGCTTTAACTAACCAAAATGTAAAACCTCACAAATATCTAAACTAAACTCCATCTGCCAGTCCTTGGCTCATTGATGGTCAAGGATCCCGTTATATTCTGAGATAATCTTCTTCACTGTCCACTGAACCAATTTGGTGATGTTATCTGTAATCTTACTAACCATGCCTCCGATAATCACATCAATGTTGTTTATATCCGTGATGAAAAGCAGTGAGCTTAGCACTGATCCTTTCAGCACACCGCTGGCCACAGGACTTCAGTTTGGAAAACAATCCATTACCTTCAATCCAATTTTGTATCCAATTGGTTAGCTTTTCCTAGATTACATATAACCTAATTTTAGTAATCTGTCTACGATGGGGAACCTTATTAAATGCCTTGCTGAAGTCTGTGTAAACAATTTATACCACAGTGTCTTCTTCAATCTTCTTTGTCATCTCTTGATAATACTCAATCACATTAATTAGACAGGATTTCCATCACACAAATCCATACTGACTATCCCTAATCATTCCTTGTCTTTCTAAGTAAATGCAAATTTTATCCTTCAGAATCCCCTCCAAGGAACTCCTCGTCTCTGACGTTGGCTGATTGCGTCGATAATTCCCTGTGTTGTTTTGGCTCACTTCTCCCTTTCCTAGCCCCACTCCTCCACTGCCCACAAAAAATAAATCTAACTATGTTGGTGATATGGCCAATGATATAGTTCTCAGAGTGTGTCAGGGTCAGTGTGAGGAACAAGTCAGGCAGAATTCTTTAATCTATTAAAACAACATGTCTAAGACCAAAGCAAACTATGATGGAAAGAGGAATGCCGAGAGGATATTGCAAATATGTACAGTGATATTTCCCTTTGAAAAATATTGAGAAACACACACATAATTACACACACACACACACACACACACACACAGACACACAGACACACACGCACACACAGACAGACAGACACACATACGTATTGTTGCTAACAAACTGAAAAGCAAAATTTCTGCAAAGTTAACTTGAAAGAACATTATCCAAATATGATTCGAAATTATGACCTAAGGAAAAATGAGAGTTTGACCAAATGCTGTTCTATTTGTACAGTCATGAAGTCCTACAGCATGGAGAGAGGCAGAGAGGCCCTTTGGCCCACATTCGTCCATGCTGACCCAAATATCAAACCACACTAAACTCATTTCCCAGCACTTGGCCCATAGCATTCTTGACTTTCCTGTCCATGTAATTGCCCAAATGTCATTTAAATATCGTTAATATAAATGCTTCAACTCCTTCCGTTGGCAGCTCATTCCCTTTGTGTGCCACTCTCTGTGTAAAACAGTTTCCATCAGTTTCCCTTTTATTCTTTCCCCTCTCACCTTAAACTGATGCTCTCACCTCCTTGATTCCCCAACTCTAGGAAAAAAACGTTGGGTCCATTTACCCTATCCATGTAAACTTCTATAAGGCCCCTCTCCTGTGCTCTAAAGATAAAAGTCCTCGCTTGTCCAACCTCTCCCTATAATTCATACTGTCGGGTCCAGGCAACATTTTTGTAAATTCCGTCTGCCCACATACCAAATTAAAAACATCCTTCCGATCGCAACGTGACTAAAACTGAACACAGCACTACAAGTGCAGCCTCACCAACATCCTGTATAACTGCAACATAACTTCCGAACTGCTCTCCTCCATGTCCTGACCAATGCTTGCGAGTGTGGCAAAAGCCTTCTTCACTACCATGTCTAACTATGACCCCACTTTCAGAGAACGGTGGACCTAAACTCCATGGTCCCTCTGCTCAACTACACTCCTTAAGGTCCGACCAATCAACATGAAACTCCTACCTTGATCTAACGTTGCCAAAATATTCCTTGGTTCACTTCTCCAGTTTGATCAAGGTCCTGCTGCAATTTCTGATATACTTCCTTACTGTCCGTGATACCACCTATTTTAGTGTCATCTTCAAGTTTCCTAACCATGCCTTGTACAGTCGCAAGAATATCATTGATTCAGATAACAAACAGCAACGGGCCCAGCAGCGACCCCTGAGGCACTTCATGTGTCACAGGCCTCCAGTCCGAGAGCATCCTTCCAATATTACCGCCTGCTTACGACCAATTGTGTGTCCAATTGTGTGTCCAATTGGCAGCTCCCTCTGGATTCCATGCGATTCTAACCTTCCAGACCACCCTATCAATGGCAACCTTGTCAAAGACCTTACTGGTAACCACAAAGTCTGCCGCGCTACCCTCATCAACATTCCTGGTCAATTCATCAATGAACTCAAACAAATTTGAGAGGCATGATCTCCCACTCACAAAGCCATGCAATCTTTTCAGTCTAAAAACAACTATTAATGATAATTATTAAAATTAATAATATCAAACTAATAAAGTAATAATAAGATGACACTTTCAGTGGAGAATAAATCATCCATGGTATGTGATATTCGAATGTGTATCATAGGTGAAGGGCAGAATAGATTTTGTACCTGTGTCATTAAACTGTGTTGAAAAAAGCAAGGGTGGCATGGTGGCTCAATGGTTAGCACTGCTGCCTCATAGTGCCTTGTATGTGGGTTTCGTTCAAGCTTCGGGTGACTCTCTGTGTGGAGTTTGCACATTCTCACTGTATTTGTATGTGTTTCCTCTGGGTGCTCCATTTTCCTTCCACAATCCAAAGATGTATAGGTCAGGTGAATTGGCCATGCTAAGTTACCCATAGTGTTATGTGCATTCGTCAGGGTTAAATATAGGGAAGGGGCATGGGACTGGGTGGGTTACTGTTTTAATGGTCGGTGTGGTCTTGTTGTGCCAGACGGCCTGTTTCCATAATGTAGGAAATCTGTCAAAAAAACTATTTCTAAACAGACCTTATCTTTCCAAATGCATGCATAACTCATCCCTCAGATGTTCGATTTCCTGGTCTATAGATCCCAGATTTTTCTTTGCTTCCCTTCTTGAATAATGGCACAACATTTGCTAATCTCCAATATTCTGGAACCTAACCTGTCGCTAACGATGGCGCAAAAATAACAACCAGGGTCCCCGTAGTTTCTTCTGTAGCCTCTTGCAGTGTTCTTGGAAGCATCTGTTTAGGACCAGGAGATTTATCCACCTTCATACATTCTAATGCATCCAACGCATCTTTCCTGTGATATTGACTCACCCCAAGATAACACTACGACTTTTGTTAATCTCCCAAGTTTCATAAATTTCTCCACGGTAAAGGCAGAGGAGAGATATTCATTGAGAATCTCGCAAATCTCCTACGGTTCTAGTCATGCATGTCCATTTTGGACTTTGAGAGGTCATATTCTCATTTTGCTATTCTTTTTACTTTAATATACTGAATGAACCTCTTTGGATTCACCCGAATCTTCTCAGCCAAAGCTACCTTGTGCCCCCTTTTCACCCTCCTGATTTCCTTCAGTAAACTCCTGTATCCCCTGTCTAACTCCAGGGATTCCCTCGATCCCAGCTGCCTGGACCTGAGCCACGCCTCCTTTTTTGCTGGTCAAAGCCTCAATATCTCCTGACATCCGAGGTTCCCTCTTCCTCCCAACCTTGCTTTTAACCCTCACAGTAACATATAGACCTTGAACTGTAGACATTTCACTTTTAAAGTCCTCCCACTTGCAGGAGGTCCCTTCGCCTGCAAACAAACTCCTCCAACCAACCCCTTCAAGCTCCTTTCTCATTGCATCAAAATTCGCCTTGCCCCAAGTTAGAACTTTTACATGTGGACCAGTTTTGTCCTTCTCCATAACTATTTAAAAATTAATAGAACTATGTTCACTGGTCCCAGAGTTCTACACCCCCCCCCGCCCCCACTTCACCTCAGTCACCTTCTCTGCCCTAGATCTTAGAGTAGGTCACGTTTTGTCCCTTCCAGAGTTGCACCCTCTACTTACCGCTTTAGAAAACTATTCTGAACACACTTAATAAATACACCTGATCTCAGTCCTTAATTCTCTGTCATTCCCAGCCTATGTTAGGAAAATTAAAATCTCCTACTAATGTAATCCTATTGGCCCTGCAAGTCTCCCCAGTCTGTCTACATATTTTTGTTCCCCTAATTCCTCGTTTATTATTTGGGGGCCTTTGTACAATCCAAATCCTATCACCATTCCCTTCTTATTTATTAGCTCCCCAGACAAATCCTCACTGGATGATCCGCCAGTTATTTTATCTCTGAGTACTGCTGTGTTACTCGCCTTAATCAAAAATGAAACTCCCCGTCCCCTCTTTCCACCATCTCTGTCCCATATAAAACACCTGTACCCTGGTACTTTAAGCTGCCGGTGCTGTCCCTCCCTTAGCCATGTTTCAGTAATGGCTATAATATCCCAGTCACATGCACCGATCCATGCCCTGAGTTCATCGGCCTTACCTGTCAGCCATCTTCCATTGAAACAGTTGCAATTTAATCCAACAGGCATTCCTTGCTCCCCGTCGTTGTCCAGCCTGACCTCTCTCTTCATTTTACTGTTTCTGATTACTGTGTCTCCTTTCAGCCTCGCACTTGCCTCCCTGCTGTTGAGGATCCAACCACTCCCCAACCCCAGCCAATCTAGTTGAAACCCTCCCTTGCAGAAGTTACAAATCTGCCTGCCAGGATATTGGTCCCCTTCCAGCTCAGGTACAACGCGTCCTTCCTGAACACGTCATCTTGCCCCACAAAAGATCCCAGTGATCCAAAAATCTCTGCCCCCTGCACCAATTCTTTAGCCACCCCTTCATCTGCCATATACTCCGATTCTTACCCTCACTAGCACGGAGAACTGGAAGTAAAATGGATATTACCACTGTCTTTTATCCTTTTCCCTAGCTCTCTACAATCACTCTGCAAGATGTCGTCACTATTTCTATCTGTGTCACTCTGTCCTTTGTAGAAATGTGCACAATGACTTCTGGCTGCTTCCCGCCCACTCCCCCCCCACCCCCACCCCCGTTGAGAACGTTCTGCAGCCGCTCTGAGACATCCTGGACCCTGGGCATGTGGGAGGCTACTCACCATTTCGGATTCCCATTTGCAGCCACAGAATCTCCTGTCTGGCCCCCTCACTATCGAGTCGGATAATTACTTCTGTAGTTATTCTACTTGCTCAGCCTTCTGACAATCGGATTTCTTCATGAAACAGTTGAATTTGGCTGAATTGCTTTGCTTCAGGCAGTGGGGAGATTCCAATGAATCCTCATCAGGAATCCTCCATTAGTGGGAAAGACGACTCGGCTTTTTTTCACTCCACACATTGCTGTGATGAGCGATAGGGAAACAGAAAGGGAGCAATAGAATGATTCTCCACAGATAGGCTACATTTTCCAACTGTAAGTTAAATCAGTAACGTTATCAGTCCCACACTGGACCCTGTGAGCTCTTCTTGAACTTTGTCCGAACTATATGACTCCATCACATTCTCAACTCCAGGTCAGTGCGTTATTGCAGAATCAATTCATTAACAATAAATTTTCCTACTTGTTTTGAAGATGTGTTAATATGTGCTCGCATAATGTAAAAATAAGCGTTTCATGTTTTCACAATATCGGTGTTAAAATGAATATTCTTAAACATATACAGTAATTGCTGGAAAAGCTCAGCTTGTCTGTCAGCAAGAAGGAAGAGAATTCACAGTTCAATTTTACTGTCCAATGACCTTTCCTTTGAAACTGACTTATTCTTAAATTATTTCCCCAGTTTTATTCTCCCACACAAGAAGAAATATCCATCCGGTATTCACCAACTACACTCTTCTCAAGGTCTTATGTAGCCAATAAAACATCCCTCATTCTCAGGCCGAACTGTTAATTCTTCACAACGTAATGCCTTCATCCCAAGAATGCGTAAAGAGAAACATCTTTGAGACGTTTCGAAAGCAATTTTGTTTTTTTTTTCAGTTTAGGCAGTTAAAACTACACATAATACAACAGATGTAATCTCAGCAATGCCCTGTACTGATGCAAAAAACATCGCTAAGATCATACCCAACACCCCTTGCACGAAACAGGATCACGACATTTACCTTCCAAAACACTTGCTACATCTTCAGGTTAATTTGATGTGATTCATGTCCAAAGACACACAAATCCCTCTGAAACACTGAGTTCTGCATTCTCCTTGCATTTAAATAAATTTCTGCTCTTTCGCCTTTTCCCCAAAACAGAAAATTTCCATCACATATGTATTGTACTGTTTTTTTTTCTGCTGAAGATTTGCTCACAGACATCCTCTGTCTCTATGCCATTGCTTGTTGCTGTGCCCTCCCCCAGTCTGTATCCCATTGCAAACGCTCTGCCCTCCTCCTGTTTGTATCCCATTGCAGACGATGTGACCTTCCCCGTCTGTATCCCATTACAGACGCACTGCCTTCAGCTGTCTTCATCGCATTGCAGAGGCTCTGCCCTTCCCCTGTCTGTATCCCATTGTAGATGCACTGCCATCGCTCTGCCCTCCGCTGTCTGTATCCCATTACAGACGCTTTTCCTTCCCCTGTCTGTATCCCACTGCAGACACTCTGCCCTCCCCTGTCTGTATCCCACTGCAGACGCTCTGCCCTCACCCATCAGTATCCCATTGCAGACACTCTTCCCTCCCCCTGCCTGTATCCTATTGCAGGCATGCATCCCTTCCCCAGTCTGTCTCCCTTTCAGACGCTCTGCCCTCCACTGTCTGTATCCCACTGCAGATGCTCTGCCCTCCCCCGTGCATATCCCATTGCAGACGTTCTGCATTCCTTCGTCTGTATCCCATTGCAGATGATCTGTCCTCTCCCTGTCTGCATCCCATTTCAGACCTTCTGCCTGCCCCCTGTCTGTCTCCTATTGCAGACGCTCTGCCCTCCCCCCGTCTGTATCACATTGCAGACGCTCTGTCTTCTCCCTGTCTGTATCCCATTGCAGATGCTCTGCCCTCTTCCTTCTGTATTCCATTGCAGATGCTCTACCCTCCCCCTGCCTGTATCCCATTGCAGATGCTCTAACCTCCTCCTGTCTGTATCACATTGTAGATGCTCTCCCCTCCCCTGTCTGTCTCCCGATGCAGACGCTCTGCCCTCCCCTTGTCTAAATCCCATTGCTGACGCTCTGCCCTCCTCCTGTCCCTATCCCATTGCAGACGCTATGTCCTCCCTCTGTCTGTATCCCATTGCAGACGCCCTGCCATCCCCATCTGTATCATTGCAGATGCTCTGCTCTCCCCGTCTGTATCCCACTGCAGTCAGTCTTCCCTCCACTGTCTGTATCCCATTTCTGATGCTCTGCCCTCCCCCCTGTATGTATTCCATTCCAGACGTTCTCCCCTCCCCCTGTCTGTATCCCATTGCAGACGTTCTGTCTCCATTTGAAATCTTATTGAATGACTATCCTGGTGCATGAGCAAACTGAGCCCCATCTACTTCATCCGGTTCATTAGAATAGATTGTAATTTGTTGATGATCTCATACAGATCCCTGAAGATTTCCACTCATTGCAACTTTCCAAACACAAAATGAGTAATGATCTCTACTCTGCATTTCCTGACAGCTACCAGGATGTCCCTGGATGGTTATATGGCGTCCCCCTGTGCTGTGTAATTGACTGAATACTTCATTCTGTTTGGTGGGGTCTGTTTGGTGCAGCACATTTTGCCGCAGACCCATTTAGGCGCAGAACCTTTCAGCGCAGCTCATATTTATTCCTTTACAGGCTTTGATCAAAGCTTTAATCAAAGCAATAAAAATAAAAATAATGTTTATTCCATTTAGTAAAAATGTTAAAAAGACACTTGAGTAAGTGTAACATTGACTCAGAGTTTTATTTCTGAGCTAAAATGATAATTGGCCTTGCATTTATTCAGATTGAAAACATTCGTGAAGCGATTGAACATTTGACTGATGCGCTTCCAGATGAACTGCAACCGCTGCTGGACTGGTTCGCGGATAACTATGGAGGTAGAAGATTATGCAGAGGAAATGGTCGGCGTCCACCGCTTTTTCCAGTTGGAATGTGGAATTTATATGAAAAGACTTTAAACAATGAGGACAAAACAAACAATAATGCAGAAGCTACCCACAGGAGATGACAATGCGAACATGATGTGGAACATCCAGTTATTTGGAAATTTATTGACAGTTTACGAAAAGTTCAGAGAGGAAGGGACATTTACGATGAGCATCTGATAGCAGGGCACGATATTCCGTTGAAATTAAAGAAGCAGACGCATGACTACAAACACTCGTAAGAAGTTTTGGTGAGAGAAATGATGTCGAGTATTTATGAGGGAATGCCCACAATTTTGAATGAACGTCATGTTTTAGATTTTTCATAATGAACTTATTCCGTTAACTTTTTTTTATTTTTAACATTTTTACTGAAGAGAATAAACATTATTTTTATTTTTAGTCTTTCATTAATGTTTTTAACTAAGCCTGAAAAGTGAGAGAGATAAGATTGGAACTCCCAGCGAGTTTAAATTGAGAATTGCTCTTTCCTGAACATTGCTGCTTACTTGGTTGGTGGGATGTTGATGTTTCACAATCTCCACACAAGGTATCCTAGTCCTCTGTGGCTCTTTCCAGGATCCTCCCCACATGTCGAGGTAGTGGGTGAGGGAACAGATATCCGTCATTCTAGCACCCTTTATGGCCTATTCCAGGATGTTTCTCCTGTAATTGGTGAAGAGGAGGGATGGAGTGAGGGTGGGAGTGGGTACCCCTACTATTAGTGCTGGTGTAGTGGAAGGGGGAAGGGTGAGATGTCCGGAGGGAGTCTGACCACAGTGTTGTATCCATGAAGTGGTATTCGTGTGCGCGGCTATTGTGTCAGTGAGAGAAAACGTCGGGGAGGGAAGGTGCTGAATTCAACAGTGAGTGTGGTCGTGCTTGAGCCTTATTTGGAGATAGAGTGTGAGCCTTGTTCGGGGGCAGGTGTTATAACAGATATACAGTGAGTGTGAGGGAGCAGAAGAATATGGTGACACTTATCCTGGCAAAGTTGGGGGAAAGAATATTGATGCTTGTCCTGTATTGCTGACCAATTCTTCAGATCATCTCAGCATTGAGGTGAATCTCCCTGAATATCTTGTCCAAGTCTATCGCTAATAACGCCACAGACCTTTTCCATCACATCCAAAAGAATCAGTTTGGGTAGATCTTACAAATAGCAAGGTGAAGCAAACATTGGTGCATTATATATCAAACCCAAATCAATCACGCAAATACTTTACATCATATGTTCTGGAAATTAGGTGTGTAAGTATATGCAAGGGAAAGCAATGACATAGTGATATTATCGCTGGGCTCTAAACCCAGAGACCCAGGTAATATTCTGGGGACATGAGTGCAAATCCTGCCATGGCAGATGGTGGAATTTGATTTCAATATGTATCTGGAATCAAGGGTTTACGATGACCAGGAATCCATTGTCGATTGTTGGAAAATCTCATCTGGTTCACTGATGTTCTTGAGGGAAGGACACTGCTGTCCTTACTTGGTGTGGCCTGCATGTGACTCCAGACTCAAGACAACGCAGCTGACTCTGAACTGCCCTCTGCCATGGGCAATAAATGCTGGTTATCCAGTGACGCCCTCATCCTGTGAATGAGTAGCAAATAATCATGGGTGCTGCAGTAATACTGGATTGTCTCATGTTGCACCGAAACTGCATTAACTAAGTGACTACTAATACTGTGAAGAATAACTTCCGTAAGTGTGTATCAGGTCGGTTGAACAGTATGTTGTTAACCAAACTAGAGAGCAGGTTATTTCAGATTTGGTGTTGTGTGGTCAGGAGGACTAATTAATAACCTTTCTCTGAAGCAGCTTTGGAGGAATAGTGACATCAATATTTTGCATTTTTACACGGCGTCTGAATACAATATCGAATGTTCGAAAGTTCTGGTCACGCATCATGGAAGCCCGGAGACGAGAGGGTTAATTACACTCCAGTGAATTGGGGAAGTACAATACAACATTCAATGGAAGAAGCAATGATTGTGAGAGTCATACAGTCCGACAGCACGGAGACAGGCCCTTCAGACCAAACTGGTCCATTCCGAACGAAATGTTAACCCCATTTCCCTGCCCTTGCCCCGTATCCTTCTTATTCTTTCCTATCCGTGTATTTGTCCAAATGCATTTAAAATTTTGTGAATGTACCCACCTCAACCACTTCTGCTGACAGCTCATTCCATCTGCATACCATCCTGTTTGTAAAAGAAATTGCCCCTCAGGTTTCCTTTTACTCTTTCCCCTCGGATCTTAAATTAATGCCCTCTGGTCCGTGGTTGCTCAACCCTGGGGAAAAAAGACAGAGTGCATTCACTCTATCCATGTTTCCCATGATCTTATACACTTCTATTAGATTCCCCCTCAGTCTCATACACTCTAAAGTAAAAACTCCCACCTTGCCCAACCTCTCACAATAACTCAGACCATTGAGTCCAGGCAACATCCTTGTAAGTTTCCTCTGCACTATTTCCAGTTTAATAACATCCTTCCAAAAGCAAAGTGAACAACACTGAACATAACACTACCAGTATTGCATCACCAGCAACCTCTATAACTGCAACATAACTCCCTAATTTCAATACTCATTGCTCTGACTGATGAAGGTCAGTCTGCCAAATGCCTTTTTCACTGCCCTATCTACCTGTGACTCCACTTTCAGAGGACTTTGAACCTGAATTCCAAAGTCCCTTTGTTTCAATCCCCCCTAAAGACCCTGCTATTCACCATGAAACTCCGACCTTGCTTTGACTTTCTCAAATGCAAGAACTTACACTTACCTGTATTAAACTCCATTTGCCATTTCTCGGCCCACTTCCTCACCTGATCAAGGCACTGCTGTAATTTCTGAAATTCCTGATAGTCTTCCTCACTGTCCACGACACCATCTATTTTAGTGTCACGTTGAAACTTATAATTCATGCCTGTACATTCTCATCTAAATCATAGATGTGTGTAATATGTAAATATATATGCAATAAACATGCATAAAACACAGTAATAGTCCCAGAATTGACCCCTGAGGCATTCCACTCATCACAGGCCTCAAGTCCGACAAGCATACTTCCACTATTACACAATGTTTCCTACCATCAAGCAAATTTTGGATTTGATTTGCCAGCTCCCCCTCAATTCCATGTGATCTAAACTTCCAGAGCAACGTACAATGTGGAACCTTACAGAAGGCCTTACTGCAATCCATATACACCAGGTATACCACTAAGTTACTTGTCATTTCACCAAAGCAATCTATCAAATTTTTAAGACATGATCCCCCATGCACAAAGCCATGCTGACTGCTCATAATCACACCCTGCCTTTCCAAATCCATGTATATCTTCTCTCTCAGAACCTTATCAAGAAACATACCTACTAGAATTGTCAGGTTTACTGGTCTATAGGTACCAGGTTTTTCTTTGTAGCTCTTCTAGAATAAGGGCACAACATTCGCTACACTCCAGTCATCCTGGACCTCACCCGTTGGCTACCGATGATGCAAAAGTGCCAACCAAGGCCCCCGTTATTACTTCTTTGTCCTCCTGCAGTGTTCCTGAATATATCGGGTCAGGACCAGGAGGTTTATAGAAATACTGATATGTCTACTTATTTCAGGTGAAAACACCAAAGAATGAGAAAGTGACTTAATGATGATTAAATTAACAAATTAAAGAAGATATTAATCACAGGAAGTGACTTCAGAAGAATTCCAGAGTTTGTGGAATCCTGAGAATTCTCAGAAAATTGCAATCCAGAAAAGGAGGGTCATGAAACTGATCAGGAAATCAAAAAACGAGCATGCATGCAAACAAACAGGAATACAAAGACTGCAAAAATCTACGATCTATATTTCAAAGGAATGAAAAACATAGTCAAATATGGAAATTTC
The DNA here is from genome assembly GCF_047496795.1 of Chiloscyllium punctatum. Classification (NCBI taxonomy): domain Eukaryota; kingdom Metazoa; phylum Chordata; class Chondrichthyes; order Orectolobiformes; family Hemiscylliidae; genus Chiloscyllium; species Chiloscyllium punctatum. The sequence goes on from NC_092751.1 coordinate 2,950,362, forward strand.
AATCGGGAGAGACGAGTTTATGGTTGATAACAGGGAAATGGCAAAGCAAATGACCAGTTAGTTTACATCTGTCTTAATGGAGTAAGATCCAGAAAATCACCCAGAAATACGAAGTGATCGTATAGGACTTGTGGAAGTAAAGACATAAAGTCAATTCATATCTGTAACAAGGCAATATTAAACATGCAGCTGGATTGAGCATTGCTCAGCTTGACAAACCAGATGTACTTCATACCAGAATCTTCAGAAATAAATCACAAATAGAAGTATCGATTGCATTGTCGATGATTGTGTTCTATTTTCCTGGACATTCTGCAGAGTCTGGAACCTGTGTAGATAAATGTACATTAGTAAACATGATCCAAGCACGATAGATGAATGGTAGGGATCCAAGCATCTACAAAGGGAAGAAGAGATAGTGTGGAGAACTGCTGACAAATTAATTTTACATTTGTCGGGAAACTGTTGGAATCTATTATATAGGATGTGATATTGGATACTTAGACATTAACAGCAATATTGGAGAGACTCAGTATGCATTTCTGAAAGGGGCATCATCCTTAACAAACTTTGGAATTGTTTGAAGTTGATTCTTACAGCATAGATAATGGGGATCCATTAGAATTGGCATATTTTAGATTATCAGAAGGCTTTCTATAAGAACTCACACAGTGAATTCGAAAATGCATTGATGTGAAGGGTATTTGGAGGAACATATGTAAATGGAAAATTAAAGTTTGGTTTGCCTTCCTTTAAGGGAGTCAGAATATAGATGTAAAGACATGTTGAAGCAGTTTCACAGAGTGTTGGTGAGACTGTACCTGGAATATTGAGAACAGTTTTGGTGACCAAATCTGAGAAAGAATATGCTGACCACAGAGGAAGTGTAATGGACATTATCCAGATAAATCCCTCAGATAGAAGATTGCGTGATGAGGAAACTCCGCCTGTGTTCTCTTGAGTTTCAAAGAATGAGAGTTGGGTCACTGTCAACTTTATAAAACTCACAAAACATACGACAAGTTGGAAATTAACAGATGTTTATCAGGCTGTCTAATCCACATTCAAGGCAAATAATGGCAGGATAAGGACAGAACATTGAAGACTGAAATAAGGAGGAAATTCTACACGTGGAAGGGACTGACTAACACAGGGGAAAGGCAGGCCAAGATTACGGAGAATCCCCAGACAATCTATAAGTGTGTCAAGTGTAACAGAATAAACCAGTAAATAGGTAGGCCTCATTAGTGACTTGTCAAGTTGCATCTAAATCAACTTTAGTAGTAGGAGAAAGAGGGGAGTGTAGAAGGCTGTTTGTGTGACTGGGGGCCAGTGTGCCACAGGCATCAGTGTTGGGTCTCTTATTATTTGTGATTCGGAGGTGTTAGTGTTGGGCTGGGGTGGACAAATGTAAAAATAGCATAACACCAGACTATAGTCGAACAGATCTATCCGGCAGCACAAGCTTTCGAAACACTGCTTCTTCATCAATGTGCACAACCACGTGATGTAACTGATGTTGAGAGATTTTTAACCTTATTAATTGTGGTATTCATAAATGATGTAGCTGTGAAAATGGATGAGGGGTGGGGTATGTAATAAATAAGTTTGTGTTTGATACAAAGATTGGCCGGGTGATTGGAAGTGAGGAGGATGGCCTTATGTTACAGGGTGATACAGATGGAATGGTCAGATGGGTGGATCAATGGCAGATGGAATGCAACTCTGATAACTGATGAGATGATACACTTTGGGAGAAGGAACCAGACAGGGGAGTACTCAATGTATGGCAGTACATTAGGAAGCTCAGAAGGTGCTTCTCCACATATCGCTGAATGTGATTGAAGAGGTTAATACACAATTTGGGGAAGGATAGGGGAATATAAACATAGCCTTTATTCATCTAGGCATAGATGATAAGAACAATACAGAACTTTGATGAGGGCAAGATGGAATTCTGTGTGTAGTTCTGGGAACAACATTACAGGAAGTATGTGCTTGTACTGGAGGGGGTGCAGAGAATATTCACCAGGATGTTCCCTGGGATGGAGCATATCAGCGATGGAGAGAGGATGGATAACCTCAGGTTGTTTAGTTTGGAGGAGAGAAGGCTGAGAGGTCTGTGATTCAGAAGGATAGGATTACGAGGTACATGGACAGGGTGGATAGACACCAGCTGTTGCTTTTAGTCAAGGGCCCCACTTTTAAAGTGAAGGGTTTGCGGTTCAGTGAAGATTTGAGAATTGTTTTTCAACCAGAGGGTGTTGGGGTCTGGAATGCACTTCTTGAGAGTACAGTTGTCATGGTAACCTCTACCCATTAGAAACGACACAGCTGTGCACTTCAAATACTTTAAGATTCACGGCTATGGTGATGTGTCGGAAAGTGGGCCTAATGTGGACCGTGCTGTATTTCTGGTAGTACAGAGACTTTGCTTCTGTGATTGTATGGCTGTGGAAGGTCAATCATTGAGTAGCTTAAGGTAGGAATTGATGGGTTTCTGAAGAATATCTTAACAAAGTTGATAAGAGAGAACATGAAATATTTCCTGAAAATATGTCAAGGGCAAAATTAAGAGCAAAAAGGTGCAGATTTCTTACCGTCTGATACCAGATAATTGAGGACAGAGAAATAGCAGAACGATGGAGCATATACTTCAGTTATGCCTTCACAGAAGAAAATAAAACAAAAAAGAAAACTTCCTAGTAATACGAGGAAACTTTATTCTGGTGAGAAAAAGGGATAGAATGAAATTAGCAGCTAAACAGTTTAGAGAAAGTATTCGACTGAAATTAATGCGCATAGACAAAGTCAACAGAGATTTATGAAATGGAAACCATATTTGAGAAAGTGGCTTTTAGTAGAATTATGTAGAACGTATCAATGCCATACGAATGGAATCTCAAAAAGAGTTTTGATAAAGCCCAAGCCTATTCTGCAAATTCGAATCCTGTGGAACTCAAGCTAATATATGGTCATAGATTTAGAATGGGAGAGCTGGCAGGAAACAGTGAGTAGGAATTAAACAATTTTTTTTAATGGAAGGCTGGGAGGATATAGAAAGGATCATGGCTTGGGCTCCAGCTATTCCCAATACACATCATATCTTGGGTGTGGAGCGCATCTGAAATATTCTCAAGTCTGCTGACAGCACTAAACGATGTCAGCCTTTGAGTGGATGAGGAGGATGTAAAAAAGTTCCAAGGTGATTGAGACAAGTGGAATAACTGGGCAAATACGTGGCAGATGGAGAGTAATGAAGGAGATGAAATGTTGTGTACTTTGATGGGAAAAATAGAATGGCAGCCTCTTATTTGAAAAAGGAGTGGTTGAAAAATGTTGCTCTATGAATGAACTTAAGCTGCATTTTTGTTCATTTCTGTATAGCCCGCCGAGTCCATGTGGGGCAGTGAGTTCTGAAGCCAGAGGTCAATACTGGGAATGGCATTGGCACGCTGACTATTGTATATAGGTCCAGCAAGTGGAGAAATGTAACTTTGAAAGGAATCTGGATCTCCCTGTAGACCAGTCACTGAAAGCAATATTGCAGGAGCAGAAAGCGGGTAGGAAGATAAATGCGTATTCACTTTCATTTCAGGGGGATTTGAGAAGAGGAGTAAGTGTATCTTATGCAGCTGCACAGGGCCTTGGTGAGACCCCATCTCGAACATTGTGCAGTATTGTGTGCAGTTTTGGTCTGTTTTCCTAACAGAGGACAAACCTGACATTGAGGGAGAGCAGTAAAGGATGACCAGACTGACCACTGGATGACAGACTTGTTGTGGGAGCAGAGTTTGGAGCGACTGGACCTGTATTCCATGGGGTTTAGGAAAATGAGTGGAAATCTCAGTGAAATATATAACACTCTGACAGGGCGAGACAGATTAAAAGCAGGGATGGTAATTTCCCTGGCTGGGACGTCTAAAACAAGCGGCCACAATACTAGGTACTGACAGGCCACTTTGCATTGAGATGAGAATAAATGCCTGCACTCAGAGACTGGCAAACCAGGGGTACTCTCTCCCAGATCAGGCTGTGGAAGTCAAGGGCCTGAATATAAATAAGGCTTTCTGGAAACTAAAGGGATAGGGAGAGAGCAGGAGTATGGTGTGAAGATAGAAAATCAGCTATCATTCCAAGTTGTTCTCTAATAACGCAGTAAATGTGTTTCTTTGCAACACTGTGTTGTAGAAAATTGTGCAATATTAATAATGGGGTCTTTGGATAAAAGAGGGTAAGTGCCGAATCAGTAAAAACCAAAAATTAAATTTGGTTTAACACACATTCGGACAGTCTAAATAAATCATTAAATTACATGTTGTAATGGAACAGTGCTGTAAATGTCACGCTTTCACACGACAGTCACTCACTAGAGCACTGTATCTTTCACCACAATCTTCACCAGAAAGTGCGCGGAGGCTGAGTGACCATGTGATGCCGATGGGGAATTCCAGTTCTCCCCAAGATTCCCCCCACAGTTTGAAATAAAGTTGTTTCTAAATATAAACTACAATTCCCAGTTTCAGGCTCAGTTTCAAGGCCTGCAGAGCGGATTGCATTCCTGTTTTAGCTGAACACATTGATTGTACCTTTTGTAGACAGAGGGATCTTGAGGCAAGGTTTGCTGTTCAGCTGGTGTCTGGCAAGGAATCGCATCACAGTGAACACGAGTTCACTTTATAGAAAAAGGTTCATTAATTGCATTGCAGCCAAATTGTATTTAATCAACACGTGTTATCAGTGAACTGCCTGTACATAGAATGGAGGCACAAAACTGATGGGCTGAATGGTCTACAGCAGTTCTCATTTTATGTTACACAACGTTTAAACATATTAAGGGTTTGAATATTGTATGGGGAAAACTGCTTTGAGGAGATGTTCGGCCATTAACTAGAATAGGGAAAGCTCAATGAGCTGTATGATGTATTCCTTTCCCGATGCTTCTGTGCAGTGTGTGGGAAAGCTCTGTAAATGTTGTCACAAGCTCTCAGCTGTTAGGAAGGAGGTCTCTGCAGGGTCTACAGGATTGTGTTTCCCGTTCCCTTTTCTGATAACGAGGCTGGTGCCGGGTGTTCTCTCTGGGTTTAACCTTTAAAACCTCGCAGCAGTTTGATACAATTGAGTGCCTTGCTTGGCCGTTTCAGAGACCATTGAAGAGTTTATAACATGTCTGTGTGTCTGGAGTCACTTTTACGTCAGAGCAGGAAAGCACGGGAGATTCACTTCCTGAACGTATACTGGGGAAGGAGATCATCGTCTATAATCGACATTGAACAAATGATCACTATTACTGACACCAGGTATTAGATCTCGATATTTTATTAATTGTTTTTAACTTGCACCAGTTGTTAGAGAATTATCCTGGTCTGGATTAGCAATCCAATGACAATTCCACAGCAGCACCATCTCCACATGGGGGCCTAGCGGAAACCACACTGAACTGATTATTTTTTGTACTGTGTGACAGCTCTTTCAAAAATAACCCCAACCAATTTGACTATCGTGATGGGACTGAGGGCGTGGTTATTGGTCCGATTGTAATTATTCCCTTCTTAGGGGATGGGGCATAGTTGAGTAATTACCCACATTAGGAGAAAGTGAGGACTGCAGTTGCTAATTACCCACATTGCCATGGAGTTGTCAGAGTTGGAGCTGGAATGAAACAGCTTCCCCAGGGACACGGCTTGTTGTGTAGCAAAAGTCCTCAGTCCTATTGCAGGAATGGTGTCAGGGCCAAATGCCTTTGTCATATCTACAGTGTCCAGCTGTTGCTTCATGTCACGTGCAGTGAATTGAATTGATTAAGACGGGCATCTGTGATTCTGAGGGTATCATATTGAGGGTGAGGTGGGTAATCGACTCAACACTTCTGGCTGAGGATGGTGCAGATACTGTATCTTTTACATGGATGCACAGGGCTGTTCCATTATTTGGGATGGGGATATTTGTGGAGTCCTCTCCTCCAGTAAGTTGTTTAATGGTTCATCGACTTTTATCCATGGATTTGACAGGACGACAGAGCTTAGATCTGATTTGTTAGTCTTGGGCTCATCTCTCTCCCTGTATCAGATGTTAGTCCTCCTGTTCGTAGTGTAACCAGTCAAGTGCGGTAGCTTTAATGGATTGTCATCAGCTTTAGGTGCACGTGATTCCGACCCTACCATGTTCACCTACACTCGTCACTGACCCATGGATCGGCTTGAATGAAATGGTAGACGGATGGACTATCCGGGGGAAAAAAGTTACAGATTGTCATTGAAATCTACAGCATCAGATGATAACCCAGTTTTAGCTGCAATATCTACAATTCAATACTACTGACTGGCCCCAGTTCACACCGAGACCCATTCACCCATCAGCCCTGTATTCAGTGACCTACTCTGGTTTCTGATGCGGAAATACTTCCATTTTCATATTCTCATTCTGCTGGAAGTTTTTCCTTGTGTGATGCCTCCAATTTATTACATAAACTATATCCATTTAAGGTACTAATCTGAATCTTTTCCTTTCAGTAATGCAATCTTCTGTATTTAAAATGAATGTGTTTCCTTCTGTTTTTTTTTTCCCTTGACCATGAATCAGAGCTCTGCAGTATCAGTGATGCCAGACTTATGCAGTTTCAGAGTCAAGGAACCTGTCACCATGTGTTGCTGTTCAGTTCCCCGTGTATAGCTCTCCATGATGGACAGGATGTTTGGGCATCTTTGACAATATATCGTTGGAAATTGTTCAACAAACAAAAATTGCTGAAGAAATGGCTAAAGACGTTGCAGAATTTTCTGGAGTGAATGCAGAGCTAAACTTCCATTTCCAGTGAACCTTCTATAAAGCTTTTTGTATTTTTATTTCCAGTATCCATTGTCATTTATTTAATTGAAAAATTGTTCTGTGCCTATTCATTTCTGGAGAAACTCAGCAGGTCTGTCAACATCTGCAGAGAGAGAGTAACAGAGTTAGCGTTTTCAGTCCAGTGTGACAATTCTTTAAAACTGAATACAATTGCAAAATGGTATTTTAATCCCTTGTCAGAAGTGGAGGATGGGTGGCAGGAAAAAGAGTGTGTGGCAAAAGATAAATGGACTTTTAGCAGTGGGGAATGAGAAGATTCTGTATAACGGGTCGGAATTAACGGTTACTGGGGGAAAGGGGTTCTCTTTATTGAATGCTAGGTAAAGAAGACACAACCAGACAAAGTCATACGGAGGCCAGGAGGGAGAATGTTGACCATGTGGTAATATATAGATCTGGCCACAGATACGTTTTCACTGTCGTGATCATTACCCCCTTTAGACAAAGGAATTCAGGTGCTTGACTTCTTATTGGCACTGGTAAGCGTTTCATGCTGCCTTAGTATTGTAACATGGAGAAAAACAAATCACAGTATGACGTTTGGGCTGATGGTTGGTTACCTGTCATTTTTAATATTGTTTAATTTTGCAGGGCTTATCTTTAAACACTTGTTCTTGAAGTTAGTATCAGATGGAGTGTAGGATGTTGAGGGGTGACATTATAGAAACATATAAAACCATGAGAGGTATGGATAGGGTGAATAGCCAAGGTCTTTTCCAAAGGGTAGGGGATTCCAAACATAGAGGGAATAGGTTTAAGGTGAAAGAGGGTAGATTTAAAAGGGATGAAGGGTCAGCGTCTTTACACAGAGGGCGGTGTGGGTATGGAATACGCTTGCAGAGGAAGAGTGGGAGATGCAAGGACAGCTACAACATTTAAAACGCATTTGGACAAACATATGAATGGGAAACATTTAGAGGCATATGGAGCAAATGAAAGCAGATGGGATTAGTATAGTTTGGAAGATCTGCCCAGCATGAACATTTAGAAAAGCTTCACACAGAGTCAGAGTGGTTTTGTGAAAGGGAAATGATATTTTGCCCTGTAACATCATGCAAAGTATTTCTGGAGATGCCTGTAAATGTAACAAGCGGACTTGATAAAGGGGATCTGGTGGACACCAGGCTTTCCAGAGATTTTCCACAAGGTATTACAAAACAAAAGTTCTTACACAAAACAGAAGCTCCAGGACGTCGGATACTTTATTAACATGGGATGATGATTGTTTAACACAGAAATCGGAGAGTCAGGATTAATGGATCTTTATGGTCAAGGTTTATCTGCTGGAGTACCACAAATATCAGGCTGATGGCATCAGTTATTTGCAATCTAAGCTGACAGCCTGAAGGAGGGAGCTGAGTACAATATACATCTGAGTTTGAGGATGACACTGAGAATCAAAAGGCAGGCTGTTACTTAATGGAGAAGACTTCCAGAAAAGGAACAGTAAAGGCATTGGAGTCTTCCTGTGTATGAAACATAAAGTCAGCTCGATGATGCAGCAAGGAACTCGGTTGGTACATTAGGGGGTTTCCAGGGAAGAAATGGTTGTGTTATTGAGAATCTCTAAGATGGTGATTCAATAATTCATTGGGGTTTAAATGAATGAGGAGTGATACTGCTGAAACATACAAGACACAGAAGGGGTTGGAGAAGGTAGATGTTGAGAAGTTGTTTCCATTGTTGGGCAAAGTATTAAACTCGAGGACATAGATACAGAATAAGGAACATCGATTTCAATCTCTGATGCAGAGTAATGTCTTCTCTCCGAAGGTAGTGAATGTCTGGAATTCCCTAACCCAGAGAGGTGTGGAGGGATACAAGGAGTCGGCAAGAAAGTGGAGTTGAGCCCTGGAGTAGATCAGCCATGTTCTTATGAAATGACAGAGTTAGCTTGAGGGGCCGATTGACCTACTCCTGTTCCTATTTATTCATTTCACATGTTATGATTTTGGAAAGTAACGGGTTATTTTGCTGGAAATTGTGTTGTACAATGTTACATTCAGAGAGGGCAGAGGATTAGTTGTTTTAACCCTAGGTGGGGTATGTAGCTGTATTCCCAGCGTATCTGTGTCTGCAACATGACCAACATCTGGAGCAGAAGTTACAAAGAGGGGAAGCCTGGAAACAGGGATTGGGCGTGGGGGTGGTGGTCACTTCCTGATCCAGTCTGGATTTTCCAAGTAAATTTCCAAAACTCCACCTAACCATCGGAGTGGCCTCGATCTGCCCCTGTTTAGCATGTCCGAGGGCTGAATGGAACATAGGGCTGAGGGACACAATTGGGCCATTCGGCCCTTTGACACTACTCCACCAGTAAATAAGGTCATGGCTCATCTCATTGTGATCCCAGCTGCACGTTTGTTTCCATGCACCATTATCCCTGATTCACCTGTCCATGGAAAATCAGACAAAGTCAGCTTAGATATAATTTAAAGATCCAGCCATCCCAAACTTCTGGGTAAGAGCATTCCAACTTGACTGAAATCCTACTTTGTGGATTTCTCCTAATTCCTGCTCTGACGGAGGTTGGAGGGTATCACTGTTTCCATTTCTCGTCCCATTCCTCCACTGCTGACACCAAATTTTAAATGTAACCAGGTTGGTGATATGGCCGATGATAAAGTTCTCAGACTGAGTCGGATTCAGTGACAGGAACAAGTCAGGAAGATTTCTTTAGTCATCCACAAATAACTAATATAACTAACGAATGTGCATGGTGGATCTGTGGTTAGCACTGCTAACTCCCAGTAGCTGCGTTCAATTCCAACCTCGGGCAACCCTCGATGTGGATTTTGAACATTCTCCCCATGTCTGTGTGGGTTTCCTCCCAGCGTTCCAGTTTCCTCCCACTGTCCAAAGGTATCCAGCTTAGAGCAGACTGGCTATGCTAAATTGCCTATAGCGCCCAGGGATGTGTTGGTTAGATAGGTTAGTCATGGGAAATGCAGGGTTACATGGATAGAGTAGGGGGACAGGTCGGGGGGCGGGGGGATACTGTTACGAGGGTCAATGTGGATTTGATGGACGGAATGTCCTGCTACCACAATGTTGAGATTCTATAAAAACAACAAGAAGTTTTACTATACAAACATCCAGTGGGTATCTATCTGATCACTCTCCCCTAGGTTTTGTATGTTTCAATAAGATCACCTCTCATTCCAAGAGTAACCTGTTAAAGCCTTCATAATATAAGACCCTCATTCCTGGAATACATGAAGTGAAATATCTATGAACTGCTTCCAATTTAATTATATCCTTTCTCAGGTAAGGAGACAAAAATAATCTCATACGCAGATGAAGTTAATTTTTGTTTTCTCAGTGGTGATAGTATTTGGAACTCTCTTCCCCGCAGAGCATTGGAGGCAGGAATATTGAATCTGTTTGAGGCACAGACAGAAGGTTCATTAGGAATAACGGAGTCAAGGATTATCGAGAAATGGCAGGAATGTGCAGTGTTGGGGAAATGCTGACAGTGGTAAAAAATCACATTGCTCCAGAACATCCAGGAATATAATGCAAAATGAAATGATAATATCGATAAAATGTTAAGGGAAAATTCAAGATGGTGGCGATCTGGAAGGTCTGCTTTGTTGGGCTCTGCATCACAGCACGGGCAAAGTGCTTCCCTAACCCACTCCATAACAGCCATTTACTTAAAATGCTTAGTTTTGGAAAGATTTGAGATTGGCAGTTGTAGTAGTTTTAGTTTGTGTAGTTTTTAAGCTCTACGAGACTTTGTTTATTAATGATCAGTAATTCAAGTTCTTCGTCTCTCGAGTTCAAATGTTGCTACAGTGTGTTCTGGATAATGATGTGCTTAAATGGTCTACCTGGAGCATTAAGGGGAGCCATTAGCCAGAAAAGAGGAAAAATTTACTTTCTAGTCTTAAAAAGAGAGGGTGGATGTTGTCCTATTGCAGGAGATGCACCTTGATGACAAAGAACATTTGACTTTCCAGCAGGTCGCGTTTGATCGGGTTTATTTCTCCTCTTTTAATATTATGAGGAGGGGAGAAGCCATAATGGATAAAAAGAATCTTCCATTTAACCTGCTAGATTGTATTTGATACTCACGGGAGGCTCATAATCCCCAAAGCTTTGAACTATGGTAAATAATACAGTATTTTGAATGTTTCTTGCACTCCCTCCCCACCCCACCCCCACCCCCGGCGCACCATCTAAAATCCTGGTAGATGCATTTTTCAAGTTCAGTTATCTTGCATCGTGGCACATTATTGTAGAAGATTTCAACTGTGTTATGGACCCCACGGTGGACAGAATGTCCTAAGGTGCCCCAATACCCTCGTTATAATGTAAGCAATTAGTGGATTTGTGTGCAGAAAGAGAGCTGGAGGATGTCTGGTGGCAGATCCACATCACAAGTAAGGATTTTATTTTCTTTTTTAACCGGCATAAATGCCACACGAAGGTTGATATCTTCCCCATTGCTGCAACAATCTTAGATTCGGTGGCATCCTGCACAATTAGGAATATTAACATTTCTGACCATGAAGCATAAGATTAAGGGCAATACAACAGCTTCGAGACACTAGCGGAACAATCTCTTTAGTATTAAGACTAGTTGGTTAATTGAGTATTTAGATTAGATTACTTACAGTGTAGAAACAGGCCCTTCAGCCCAACAAGTCCACACCGACCCGCCGAAGAGCAACCCACACAGATCCATTCGCTGACATTTACCCCTTCACCTAACACTACAGGCAATTTAGCATGGCCAATTCACCTGGCTTGCACATGTTTGGACTGTGGGAGGAAACCGGAGAAATCCCACGCAGACACTGGGGTAATGTGTAAACTCCACGCAAACTGTCACCTAAGGCAGGAATTTAACTGGGGTCTCTGGTGCTGTGAGGCAGCAGTGCAAACCACTACCGCGCCACCCACTACAACGAATTCAGATCTTTCTTAGCCATTAATTCAGATTTAAGCAGTAAACCATCTATTCGATGGGAAATTGCTAAGGCGTCTGCCGAGGGATTAATTAATCCTTAGGATGTTGCAGTAGGGGGAGCAGGAACGCTGGTTTGAGGCAGATCTGAGGCCAGCCAAGAGGGCATACTATGATAGACCCTCAGTGGCTAACCTGCAGAGGATCACAATGCTTCAGTCGACAGTGAATTCCAAGCTCACACAGACAGCCAAGAAGGTACTTACTTTTGCAAAACAATGGCTGTTTGAACATGGTGATAAGCCAGGCAGGTATTTATTCTATCTTGCCAGGAAAATGAACGCCCCTCTTAAGCCATTACCTCAATTAGGGAAGGTATTGGGATCCTTACCTTCAATTCCAAAAAGATTAGTGCCTCCTGTCCGAGATTTTTCACCAAATTATTTCAGCCTGAACATTTTGAGTATAGATGGATTAAGATGCAGTAATTTTTCAAGAACCTGGGTCTTCCAAGAGTAACCCCTGAATAGGTGTTGTACCTTAATGCACCATTGTCAGCGCAGGAGGGTGTGAAGCAGCTTCAGAATGTAAGGGTACACGTTCCTGATGGGTTGCTGAGTGAATTTTATAAATAATTTATAAACCTATTGTCAGGGCTGATGTTTAACATGTTCTGTCACGAACCCCTCCCTCCATCCTTAAGATAGGCTAATATCTCTCTGATGCTGAAGAAATGAAGACCCCGGAGGATTGTGCTTCTTACACGCCAATCTCACTTTTAAATGTTGGCCTCAAAATCCCGTCTGAAACCTGTGCATTAAGGCTGGAAACTTTGCTGCCTTCCATTACCAAAGAGGACTAAACAGGCTTTATAAAGGGCGGCAGATCTTCCTACAATGTTGAGTGGTTACTCAATATGATCCAAGAGTGTCAACATCAATCCATCCAGCGATTATCGATCTATTTAGATGAGAGAAGGCATTTGATTGGGTTGAGTGGCCGAATCTCTTCTGTACATTAGAACTGTTTGGTCTACGCAAAGTTTTTATCAAGTGGGTGAGGGTCATTTACCGTGATCCTCTGGCTGCAATTCTCAGTAATGGTGCGCCAACCAGTAATATTAATATTTCTCCAGGCAGCCGACAAGGTTGACACCTTTCACCATTGTTGTTTACGTTGGGGATTGAGCCACTGGAGGAGTCCATCCATAGGATGTCAACATATCTGCCCCAGAGGTGGGATAGAAGTCACTAAAGATTACATTGTTTGCAGATGAGGGTCTTATGTTTTTTGTCAAATCCCGCAATTTCGGTAGGTCATGCGATGCAATGCATTAATTCGCCTGTTGCCTTTCTGGGCGATAGGATTAAATTTACAAAGTTCGAGGCCATGCCTATGGGAGGTCTTAGGGAAATACCTGATACTGAGGGCAAATCCTGGTTTCCTTTTAAATGGTCACGGGGGTGGTTTCCCTATTTCAGTATATTCATTACATCTGTCTTTGAGCATTTATTTAACGTGAACTATGTCCATTTGTTGGACAAAATTAAATAAGACCTTCAAAGATGGGAGGCATTTCCAAAATCCTGGCTAGGTCGGATAGCTGTTGTTAAAATGAATGTCCTTCCTCATTTCCTACACCCCGTGTGAATGCTTTTTTTGATATTTCCCAGACAAATGAGGCATGTGGGCTGCACTGTGGTACAGTGGTTTGCACTACTGCCTCATACTGCCAGTGACCCGGTTCACTCTCCACTTCAGGTGACTGACTGTGTGGAGTTTGTACATTCTCCCCGTGTCTGCGTGGGTTTTCTCTGTGTGCTGCGGTTTCTTCCCACAGTAGAAAAATGTGCAGGTTAGGTGAAATGGCCACGCTAAATTGCCCGTAGTGTTAGGTGAAGGGGTAAATGTAGGGGAATGGGTGTGGGTGGGTTGTGCTTCGGCGGGTCAGTGTGGACTTGTTGGGCCGAAGGGCCTGTTTCCACACTGTAAGTAATCTAATCAAAGTTTTTTTTTTAAAATGGCTGGTTTAGCTCTTTTATTTGGCACCATAAGCGATTCTTTATCAAGCTAACAAAATTGCAACTGCCCCAAAGATTGTGGGGAGTTGATCTCCCCGATTATAGCAATGAATTAAGTTTTTTTTCAACGTGTTTGATTGCCTGGGCCGCTGTGGTCTTGGCGTCAATATGGCTAGACATTGAGCCCTCTCAGACAAAGTGAACCCTTTTAGTCTGTCGTTCTTAGATAAATTGACAACGTTTATGGAGTATTGTCAGAAACTATTGATGATCAATACTGTTAAAGCATGAAGGACAATCCGTCAGATTGAGGGCAATACAGCCAAAACCATATTTCTTAACCCCAATTGGTGTACCAGGTTGTCAACCAGGGATAATGGATTCCAGGTGTAAACTGTGGGCAGCGAGGGGGATACCTTGCTTGGGTGATTTAGAATTAGTAGAAGCCCTGCAGTGTGGAATCAGGTCCTTGGGCCCAGCAAGTCTACTTCGACCCTTTGAAGAGTGACCCACTCAGACCCATTCCCCTACCATCCTATATTTTCCCTGGTTAATGCCCCAACTTACAGATCCTGGAACACTATGAGCGATTTAGCAATGACCAATTCATCTAACCTCCACATCTGCGTGACTGTGGGAGGAAACCTACGCAGACACAGTTGAGAATATACTAACTCCGCACAGCCAGTCACCGAAGGCTGGAACCAAACCCATGACCCTGGTGTTGTGAGTCAGCAGTGCAAACCACTGAGCCACTACGTGTTACTTGAGGGAGAAACAATTATATCATTTGGTCAAATAACTCGTAAGTATGGGCTACCTAGCAGAGATTCCTTCTGTTTTTTTTTTCCAAATTAGAGATTTGATTAAAAAATTACTTTGAACAGACACTTATAGATCCGATACAGAGAAGTGGGTTCTTACTGCTAAGAATACACTCTCTGTCAGGACCCTTTATCATTAGTTGGATAGTGTCTGCTCATACAAGACTGTGCAGCTTCGTGACGTCTGTGCGAGAGAGTTGGGGGTTTGGTTCTCTTCGGAGACATGGGAGGATATTTGTGAAAATGCTCTAAGGATTTGGATCTGAAATAGGACCCATTCCATGCAGTTGAAAATTTTTCACATGGTCTATCTGAACCCAGATTTTTCCTCGAAATTCAAAGTGGGATTATCTTCAGCGTGTCCTAAATGCAGAATGACTACAGGCACTCTGACTCATTGCTTGTGGTCCTGCTGCAGGCTTCGTATATATTGGAGCACTGCGTTAGGTGTGGTAGAGTGGGTCTTGGGGACCGAATTGGAGATGGACACGGTTTCTCTTTTCCTGGGCCTGCCCAGAGTATCTTACACAGTTGCACATGGGAAAAAAAAATATCCTTACTTTCTGGGCTAGGGAAAATATTATGTTGTGTTGTATGTCTGAAAACTCCCCAGATCTGTTGGGACTTTGTAAACTCATCATGGAGAATATCCCTTTGGACTTTCACATCAGCATGGTGCGACAAAAAATCAGAGATTAATATAAGACATAGAATCATAGAGTCATAGAGATGTACAGCATGGAAACAGACCCTTTGGTCCAACCCGACTATGCCGGCCTGATATCCCAAACCAATCTAAACCCACCTGCCAGCACCCGGCCCATATCTCTCCAAACCCTTCTTATTCATTTACCCATCCAAATGCCTCTTAAATGTTACACTTGTATCAGCCTCCCCGACATCACCTGGCAGTTCATTCCATACATGTACCATTCTCTATATGAAATAGTTGCCCTGTAGATCTCTATTATATCTTTCCCCTCTCACCCTAAACTTATACCCTCTCGTTCTGACTCACTGACCCCTCTGAAAAGACTTTACCTATTTACCCTATCGATGCCCCTCATAACTTTGTAAAACTCTATAATGTCAGCATTCAGCCTCCGACGCCCCAGTCTGTTCAGCCTCTCTCTATCGCTCAAATCCTCCAACCCTAGCAACATCCTTGAAATCTTTTCTGAACCCTTTCAAGTTTCACAACATCTTTCCGATAGGAAGGAGACCAGAATTCCACGCACTATTCCAACACTGGCCGAACTAGGGTCCTGTACAGCCGCAACATGATCTTACAACTCCTGTACTCTGAACTCTGACCAATAAAGGAAACGCCTTCATCACTAGCCTATCTACCTGCAACTCCCCTTTCAAGGAGCTATGAACCTGCACTCCAAGGTCTCTTTGTTCAGCAAAACTCCCTGCGACCTTACCATTAAGTGTAAAAGTCCTGCTAAGATTTTCTTTCCCAAAATGCAACACCTCGCATTTATCTGAATCAAACTTCATCTGCCACTTTTCAGCCCATTGGCCATTTGGTCAATCTGAGGTGACCCTCTCCGCTCTCCACTACACCTACAATTTTGGTGTCATCTGCAAACTTACTAATTTTATCTCTTATGCTTGTATCCAAATCATTTATGTCAATGACAAAATGTAGTGAATCCTGCACCGATCCTTGTGGCACTGAACTTGTCACAGGCCTCCAGTCTGAAAAACAACCCTTCACCACCACCCTATGTTTTCTACCTTTTAGCCAGTCCTGTATCCAAATGGCTAGTTCTCCATGTATTCCATGAGATCTAACCATGCCATTCAGTCTCCCATGGGGAACCTCATCAAAACCCTTACTGAAGTCCATATAGATCACATCTACCCCTCTGCCCTCCTCAATCCTCTTTGTTACTTCCTCAAGAAACTAAATCAAGTTTGTGAAACATGATTTCTCACGCACAAAGCCAACTTAACTATCCCTAATCAGTCCTTGCCTTTCCAAATACAAGCACATCCTGGCCCTCACGATTCCCTCCAACAACTTGCCCATCACCAACGTCAGGCTCACTGGTCTATAGTTCCCTGGCTTGTCCTTGACACCCTTCTTATACAATAGCACAGCGTTAGCGAACCTCCAGTCTTCCGGCACCTCACCTGTGACTATCCATATTACAAATATCTCAGCAAGACGCCCAGCAATCACTTCTCTAGCTTTCCACAGAGTTCTGGGGTCACCTGATCAGGTCCTGGGGATTTATCCACCTTTACCCGCTTCAAGACATTCAGCACTTCCTCGTCTGTAATATCGACATTTTGCAAGGTGTCACCATCTATTTCCCTACATTTTTTTTATCTTTCATATCATTTTCCACAGTAAATACTGATGCACAATACTCCTTTAGTATCTCCCCCATACTTCCTGTGCTAGGAAAAATATTCTGTTGTGTTGGATGTCTGAAAAACCTATTGGGTCTATTGGGTCGTTGTAAGCTCGTCATGGAGAATATCCCTTTGGATGTTCTCATTTGTATGGTGCACAGAAAAGTAGAGATTTATATAAGATATGGCAACCCTTTCTAGATTACCGCGATGCAGGCTTATTTGCCACTCTAAAAAGGTCTTTTATATAGCCATGACGATATTGTCTAATGAATCACATATTAGGAATTATGAACGTATGAGTGTGTATCAGTTGATGCTCTCGAAGAACAAGAGCTATCACTTTGTTATTATTTCTATATTATTTATTGTTTATTTTTGTTTTTCTTCTGTCCGTTTAGAGACTTTAACTTATTTTGTATATTCATGCACATGGGTGTAATTTTGTTCAGTTATTTGAGTTGTTTTGTTATTGGTTTAATATAATAATAAAAACATCTTTTTCAATAAAAAATTTTGCTAAAAATTAAACTGCTAATATGGATAGATTAGAGTCCCAAATAACTCTCATTAGGGAGACCACTCGTGGTGGTTTACGTTGAAGGTCACCACACGGGTGATAGATTAAGGTTGACAGAGGATCCCCTTCATGGTAACCTCTGGGGAATTGTGGGGAATTGAACCTGCGCTGGTGGCCTCCCTCTGCATCACAAACCAACCATCCAACCGTGTGGGAGACTGTGTAACTGCTACACACAGAATCAGCCGCAGAAAAAGGGCAAGAGAAATTTTAATGACAAGGATACAAAAACATTCTCTGCTAGAAATTGTAATTTTTTATGAGACAAGTGTTTGGAAGCTGTCTTTGGCTGAATACAATAAGGTGAGACAAGTGAAATAACCAGAATGACTAATTGTGGTTGAATACCGATAGCCATAAAATAAGTGCATGTTTTTGATTGGTCTGTGGAAAGCATGCTGACTGTTGCATGAATTTATAAATAAAATGAAATATATTGTTAGGATAGTCCGTCCCCATGGGAAATTCCTTCTGAACACATGCTAGAAGAAACCCGGGGTATGAAGTGTCTGAGAATCGTCTGCTCGGTAACAGGAACCTGGGGGTTGAATGACTGAAATTTCGTGTAACATGGAGCTGAGAAAACCATCAGATCACCCCCAAACGTATTGAATGTTGGAGTATATTTGAAGTACTGAATGGCCTCATGATGGATTTTAATTGTGTGTGATTTGAAAAACGTACATCTCTACTCCATCCTCTTACGTGTTGCACACTGGGGCACAGCCTTTTTCCTGAAACTTGGAATAAGTTGGAACAATACCTGGAACATTCCATAATTGGCATTCCCCAGAATATTCTATAACTATGTGGGGGGCATTAGAAAGGCAAGAGAGAAAGAGAGGGAAGGTGCTGCATGCAGTAGTGAGAGCGGTGGAGCATGAGCCTTGTTCGGGGGTCGGTGCTATAACAGACATACAGTGAGTGTGAGGGAGCAGAGAGAATACGGTGACCCTTATCCCTACAGAGTGGGGAAGGTTATTGATGCTTCTCCTGTATTGCTGAACATTTCTTCAGACCGTAGATACAGCACTGAGCTGGGTGGTGAGAGCAGACCATGCTCGGTGGGTCTGGTAGTGTGGCCCCCTCTTGGAAGAGAATGGTCCCCTTTTGTACTAGCCCATCCACCAGGACCTCCATGTTGCTGTCGACAAACCATGGTGTAATTTCCCCTTCGCTGCCATGCTTGGGGAAAATGTGCAGGGCAGCTCCAAACTGAGAAAGCGCAACCGTGTGCCCATCGGCCTTTTAAAGATGGCACCAGTGTCAGTGATCATAGAATATCCAGGGGCATCCAGACGATTGTGAGTACCTCCAGTAATGATGGGTGGGAGAATCGGGCTGGCATTGTATGAGAGGGACACAATGGAGTGGGATGTGTAGTTAATGAGATGAGTTTAGTAAGATAGCACCAAGAAACTAGCTCGGCCTCGTGCAGACAACCCCTCTGTCACACTTAATTAAAATGTCACTGTGACAGTTTTTTGTTAGATTCAGCCCAGTGAGACGAAGACTCTGCTGTCCTCATTCGCAGTTACAAAGCTGCAGAACAAATGCTCATCCAAAACTCTCCATCGCCTGAACTCACAGCAATATCCCTTTCACTCATAATTCTTCGAAATACTGACCCGTGTTGCATGATACTATCGAAATGTCTTCATTCTGAAACCTGTGAACATATCCTTCCATGACATTTTATCTCAGTCTCCACCCCCCCCCCTCCCCGCATCCTATCTCCACCCCAAAACACACTCATTTACAGTCATATTGCACGAGACTGCCAGTGTGACTGGTCATTTGGCCTAGCTGGTCCATGGCAACCAAAATGTACATCCAGACTCACCCCATTTCCCTGCCCTTGTTCTGTATCCCTCTAATCCTTTCCTATCTGTGTATTTGTCCAATTGCCTTTTCAATGTTGTTATTGTACCCACCTCAATCACTTCGACTCAGTCCATATGCGTACCACACTCTATGTAAAAAAGTTGCCCCTCAGTTTCCTTTTTATATTTTTTTATCCTTTCCAAACATTAATGGATGTCCTCTAGTCATCGATTCACCAAACTTGAGAAAAAAGTTTGAAGTATTCACCCCATGCATGCCTCTCATGATTTTATAAGGGCTACACTTCTATAAGAACCCCCTTGGTTTCCTAAGCTGTAAGAAATGAGTTCTAACATGTCCAACCTCTGCCTATAACTTAGAGCTTTCAGCTCAGGAAACATCTTTGGAAATTTGTTCTGCATACTTTCTAGTTTAATAATATCCTTTCTAGAGCAACATGAACAAAACTGAACACAATACTCCAACTGCAGCCTTACCAACATCCTGTACAATTGCAGCATAACGTCCCAACTTCTATACTCAATGCGTTGATGAAGGCCAATGTGCCAATAGCCTTCTTCACTGTCCTGTGTATCTGTGACTCAAACTTCAGACAACCGTGCACCTGATCTCCAACGAACTTTTGTTCCACTACACGTCTTAAGGCACTATCATTCATCATTAAACTCCTACCTGGATTTGACTTTCCAAAATGCAAGACGCCACACTTATCTAAATTAAGCTCCATTTGCTATTTCTGAGCCCACTTCCCCAGCTGATCAAGGTACTGCTGCAATTTCTGATAACGTTCCTCACTGTAAATGGTGTCTCCTAATTTAGTGTCATCTGCAAACTTACCAACGTTGCGTTGTGCACTCTGGTCCATATCATTGATATAGATAACAAACAGCAATGGGCCCAGGACCGACCACTAAAGCACTCCACTAGTCACAGGCCTCCAGTCCGACAAGCATACCTCCACCATAGCCATTTGTTTCAGAACATTAAGTCAATTGTGTCGCCAATTTGCCAGTTTACATTGGAGTCCATGCGATGTAACCTTCTAGAGCGGCCTACCATGTGGAACCTTATCAAAGGCCTTACTGAAATCCATATAGACTATGTCCACCATTTTTACTCGTCAACCTTCCAAGTCACTTCCTCAAAACTATCGATCAAAATCTGTCAGGCATGATCTGCCACGCACAAAGCCATGCTGACTGCTCCAAGTCAAACTCTGTCTTCCCAAATGCATCCATATCTTATATCTCCGAACCTTCTCAAGTGGTTTCCGAAACAGATGTGAAGCTTACTGGTCTATATTTCCCAGGCTTTTCTTTGCAGCCCTTCTGAAAAAGGGCACTACATTTGCTACTGCCCAGTCTTCCGAGACCTTGCCCCTGAACTACCTTCTCTCGCCTTGTGCAGTGCTCTTAGATATATCTGGTCAGGACCAAGAGATTTAACTGACTTTGTGCATTCTAATATGACCAACAGCACCTCTACTGTGATATGGACTGTACCAAGATATCACAACTAACCTCCCAAAGGTCACATGTCTTCATGTATTTCTTCATGATAAACACAGAGGGGAAATTGAGGACCTCTCCCATCTCTTGAGGTTTTACACATGCATGCCCATTTTGGATTGTAAGGCGTCCTATCTCTCTCTAGTTGTTCTTTTTATTTACAATACTGAATTTGGATTCATCTTAATCTGCTCAGCCAAGGCTATCTCATACCCCATTTTAGCCCTGCTGATTTCCTTCTTCAGTAAACTCCTGTAACCCATGTGCACCTCCAGAGATTCCCTTGGTCCCAGCTGCCTGTACCTGAGTGATGCCTCCTTTCTTTCTGGTCAGAGCCTCAATATCTCTTGTCATCCAGGGTTCTCTCTTCCAGCCTCACTTTCCCTTCACCCTCACAGGAACATGCAGACCTTGAACTCGAGCTACCTCACTTTTGAAGCCCTCCCACTTGCCCTGGATCCTTTTATCTGGGAACACACTACTCCAATCAAGCCCTGCAATCCCCTGTCGAATTTCAACAAAATTCGCCTTGCCCCAATTTAGAACTTGAATCTGTGGGCCAATTTTTTCCCTACCATACCTATTTTAACATTAATACATCTCTGGTCACTTTTCCCAAAATGCTCCCCCACTTTACCTCCGTCACCTATCCTGCCCTGTTTCCCAACAGTAGGTCGAGTTTGTCCCTTCCCCGAGGAGGACACTGTACATGCTGCTTGTGGAAGCTTTCCTGAACACACTTAACAAATTACGTTCCATCTAAGTTCTTAACCCTCTGGAAGTCCCAGTCTGTGTTAGGATAATTAAAATCACCTATTATGACAACCCTATTGCTCCTGCAAGTCTCGCCAATCTTCCTGCATATTTGTTCTTCTAATTCCCATGGATTATTTGAAGGCTTATAGTGCAACCACTATAACGTTACCAACCCCTCTTATTGTTTGCATCATTTTCAAAATCTCATTGGATATTATCTCAGTTATTTCATCTTTAAATACTAGAGTGATACGCGCCTTAATCAGAACTATTGGTATTTAAATTGTTTCCATTTGCATCTCTTCATCGCAGTGACTTTCACATTCGCAGCATCCCTTGTCAAGGCATATTGGAGATATGGAGCTGTAAATGGATGGGAGCTGCACATCCTGTCAGTTCCAACATTGGTTGCAAGTTTCCCCACACTGAGCTGCGATCTAACACAGTGTTACCGAACAATGCAACAATCTGGGTTTATATATGAATGATCCAGTGCGGACTGCACAGCCCCCCACGCTGGACATTTAGCCCAGGATTATAGATCCAGCATTAGTGTGGGCTGCACCGAGTTTCACTCTGTATATAGCTGGGTTGCATTCAGCAGACACTAGCCGGATCTACACAGTGCTCCATCCTGAATATGTAATGGTTATGTGAGTTAGAGTGCGAATGTGAGAGAACTAAATATCTGGCTATGCCTTTATTTTTGTTTTAATTCTTGTGATTGGACTCTATAAATCCTGACTCATCCAGTTAGACCCGACCCTCTGGATGAGTCATGGTAACTGTTGTTGCAGCATCTGTGTCTGACACATGACCAACAAATGGAGCAGAGGCTGCAGAGAGGGGAAGCTCTGTAAAATGGAATGAGGGAATCACAATCAGATCAGCCGTGGTCTTAGTGAATGGTGGGGCAGGATTGAATGGACCACTGATGCAACTTATCATATATTTCTGTTTGTTCCAAGCAAACTCCCCTTCTCCCCCAGTGTCCCATACTGGTGGGGAGTGAGTCACCTCCTCCTGTTCCTGCGTAACAGGATCCTCGGGCCTCACTCGCCTCCAGATTTCCCTGTGCCCCAGTTTTGAGCAGTTGGATAACTGGCTCCTGTTCCTGTGTCCCAGCCTCGAACAGTTGAGTGACTGTCTCCTGTCCCTGTGCCTCAGTTTCAAGCAATTGACTGACTCCCTCCTGATACCAAGTTTGTGAAAGTAGATGTCCTCCTCCGGCAACAGAGTAACAGGCTCCAATCGCTCTGTGCTCACCTGCTGCTCCTGTGGAATGGAGGTGAGGGACTGAATGGCCTCTTCACATTCTTCACAGCTTTTCTTGACTAAAGGCCTTTCCCCGTTTCTGTAAAGCACCATCAAAATCTGAATGATGTATTTTTGTATTTGACTCTCTGTGATTGAGCAAACAAGCCGACTGGCAAAATTCAGATGCTGATTAGCCTCCTCCTGTACCCGTGTTATACATTGAAGAGTCAATAGACTCTCACAGATGTACAGCATGGAAAAAGATCGTTCCGTCTGGTCATCCATACCGTCAAATATCCTAAATTAATCTCGTCCCCCTTGCCAGCAATTGGCCCATCTCCCTCTAAACACTTCCCATGCATGTATCCATCCAAATGCCTTTTAAGCGGTGTAACTGTACCTGCCTCCACCACCTCTTTTGTCTGTTCAATCCATACCCACAGCACTCTCTGTGTGAAAATGTTGTCCCTCTTGTCCTTTTTTAAATCATTCTCCTCTCACCTTAAACTTTTGTCTTCTAATTTTGGACTCGTCTATCCTGGGAAGACATCGACTGTTTATACCCCTTTATGATTTTATCTATGCCCCTCATGATTTTATAAACCACTTGAAGGATCCCCCCCACCCCAGCCTCAACACTTGAAAATAGCCCCAGCCTATTAAAACTCTCCCTGTAACTCTAACCCTCCAAAACCTGCAACATTCTTTTAAATCTCTTCTGCACCCTTTCAAGTTTAACAACATCTTTCCGACAGTAGAGAGACCAGAATTAAAGGCAATATTACAAAAGTGGCCAAACTAATGTCCTGCACAGATTTAACATGTCATGCAAATGCTTCGGCTCAAAGCACGCACCAATAAAGGGAAGATCGCCAAATGCCTTCATCACTGCGCTGTCTACCTGTGACGGCACTTTCAAGGAACGGAGAACCTGCACCACGAGGCTAGCTTTGCTGCCTCACAGGGCAGTGACCTGGGTTTAATTCCATCCTTGAATGACTCGCTGTGCGGGGTTTGTACATTCTCCCCGTGTCTGTGTGAGTTTCCTCCGGGTGCTATGTTTTACTCCAACTGTATAAAGATATACAGATAAGGGTAGATTGGCCATGCTAAATTGCGCACCGTACCCAGGGATGTGTACGGTAGATGGATTAGCCATGGGAAATGCAGGCTCAGAGGGATAGGGCAGGTGTTTGTCCAGTGGGATACTGTGTAGAGGTTCGGTGTGGCCTCGATGGGCCGAAAAGCCTGTTTCCTCACTGTAGGGATTCGATAATTTCAATGGAGTTCTCCTTCACTGGCAGCTTTCGACAGGGCACTACCTGTAAGTCTTACATTGATTTGTCTTGCCAAAATGCAACACCTCATATGTAACTAAAATATACTCTATCTGCCACTCCTCGGTTCACCAAAACAAGGTCCCATTATAGTCTGAGAGATCATTCTTCACTGTCGACAACACCACCAAATTTGGAATTATCTACAAACGTACTGACCATACTTCATATACTCAAATGTAAATGATTTGTATAAGTGACAAAAGTCAGTGGACCCACTATTGATCTTTGCAGCACACCACTGGTCACAGGTCTCCAAGTTTAATGAACAAATGTCCACTGTCACGCCCTGTCTCCAATATTCAAGAAAATTTCGGATCTAAATGGCGAGTTCTCCCTGGATCCCAGGCAGTCTAACCTTGCTAACCAGTCTACCATGTAGAACATTTTGGTAATCTTACTTGATTCCATAAAGACAACATCCACTCTCCTGTCTTCATCAATCATCTTCATCACTTCCTCAAAAGATTATACAGAGTCAGTGAGACGTGATTTCCACTGTACAAAGCCCTCTTCAGTCCTTGTCTTTTCAAATGCATTTACATCCTTTCCCACAAAAACCCCTCCAACAATTTAGTCACCATTGACGTCAGGCTCAGCGATCTATGGTTACCTGTTATTTTTCCCTTACTTTTTAAATAATGACACTATGTTAGCTGCCCTCCAGTATTTTGACACCTCACCTGTGGAAATCAATGATACAAATATATCAGCAAAATGCTGACCAATTTCTTTCCTAGCTTCTCACAAACATTTGGGATACAAATGATCAGGTCCCAGGGATTAGTTCACCTTTATGTGTTTTAAAATGTCAAACACCTCCTTGTAATATAGACACCTTTCAATGTATCACTGTATATTTATTCATTCTCTCGCTCTTGGAACCTCCTCCTCATTAAATACTGAGGAGAAATTTTTGTTTCATATCCCTCCAATCTCGGGTGGTTCCACACATAGATAGTCTTACTGATCTTTAAGGGGCCCAGTTCTCCCCCGAGTTAATCTTTTACCATTAAAGGATTTGTAGAATTTCTTCTTATTGCCCTTATACGCCTCTCGGGATTCACTTAATCTCAGCTCTGTTTACCGGATATATGCCTCCTTCCTTCCCTTGACTATAACATCAATATATCTAACCATCCAGCACTCCTGGCACCCACCAGCCTTACCCATCTCACTAATAGGAACACGTTGGCTCTGGACTCTCTGAAATCACGTTTTGATGGACTTGCATTTACCAACCATCTCTTTACCTGTGAATAGGGTACCCCAATCATCTTTCAGAGGGCTCGCCTAACATTTTCAAAATTGGCCTTGTTCAAAGTTAGAACTTTAATGTTGACATCAGGTATTTCCTATTCCACAACTAATTTAAAACTAATATTTGTGGGTAACAGACATGAAAGTTAAATCAACACTTCCTGCCCCTCTATAACGAGCTCGAAAGTCTGACTAGGCTCCTCCTGTCCCTCTGTAATAGACTCGAGAGGCTTAATGGCCTCCTCCTGTCCCTTTGTAACAGATCCGATACACAGTAATCCGTGGATTATGAGCAGCCATTAAACTGTATCTGATGGAGGTCCATCCTTTCTCAGATACAGAAACACAAACAACATAATGTACTGCAGGTGCCCTCTCAGTTACACTTTATGCAGCTGCAGCAACACATCTCTTTGTTCTGAATGATTCTGTTGACAAAATGTGCCAATATTCCAGCTTTCCACCTTTTCAAGTAGCAACAGGCTAATATGGACGGAATGGTCTTCTCTTCTCCCTCTGTAAGAGGCCCATTGGGAGAGAATTTCTTCAGCCTGTTCCTGAGCAGCAGTCTCAATGCTCTGTCTCAAGGTTATGAAAGGATTTGACAACAGGACATTAAAACCAGGATTAGCCGCACACTGGTCAATAAGTACCGTACTTTGTGTTCAGGTATGTAGAAACTTGCCCACCCCCCTTTTTTATGCAGCCGATCTGTTATTTTATAACTGCCTCCTTTCATAAACAGAATGGAACATACATAGACCCCTGCAGTGTTCATTTAATACTCTCATATACAAGGAAAAAACGATATAAAATATTGAAAGATTTATGGTCCATCCCCCAGCAACCCTCATCCATTGCATCCAGTATATGAAAAGTGATGTATTGAACTGGTTAACTGAGCTTATTTGTTCAGTGACTGCGATTAATGCCAATCTGCATGGATTCTAATTATCCCAGTGGAGGGTTTCAATCTTTTAATGATAAATGGGCTCCGTTCAATGTGTCAACCCAAAACATGAGCGGAGCATCACCGACAGCACTGACAGGGAACAGCAGATCCAGAGAGAAGGGGAGGAGAGATCAGAATCTGAGAACATGAGACTGGAATGTTCCAACAATGGATCAGAATTTGAGAACATTAGGCTGAACTATTCCAACAATGGATCAGAATCTGAGAACATTAGAGAGAAATATTCCAACAATAGACAGGAGCTTAGCCGATTATATTTGGTATCTTTCTGCATTTGATTGGTTGTCATTATCATTGCGGATCTATTATGCTCTTCTCATTATTCAATACTTTTATTATCCCTTCCTGGCTAGCGTTGGTGTTCCTGATGAGTGTCACTATCCAGATTTTGTTTTCTATAAACCAGTTATGACTGTATTATTGTTATTTCATATCGTCTACACTTCCTGCCACTATTATTGGTCCAATCCAATCCAATCTCTCAATCCAGATATTCACTCTACAGACCACTGCTAACTGCATCAATGAAGGTGTTCAATTACTGTCTCGCTCTCTGCTCTGGCAGTGTTACTCACGGATCTCTATGTTGATCTATTCAGTTTCAGGGGAGAATCATAATGCATCGTATCATTGCCTTTGCTGTTAAGAGCATGGAGGTCACTGTCGACTGTTCTGGTTACAAACTCCACTTCCTTCCACTGTTTCCATCCCATCCCTGGCCAATATCTGCAGTTGAAGCAGACAAGTCACAACTGTGGGAGATCCCTTTGACAATGAGCTGATTCTTGACACCATTCCCTGACATTTCTAACTTGAAATACTCACTACTCCAGAATATATCTCACTGGTTTAGTCCATCTGCTGTTTGAACCTTGAGCTATGAAGTACAGGCTTAATGAAGCCAATAATCTGCTGCTGATGTGCCCGGCTTCAAACCTGCCTAAGCAAATCTGATTCGAACTCACACCAAACTCCGATCCATCTGTCATTCATGTGCACACGGATGTATATTGCTGTTTTGTCTGGCAATGCCTTTATATTTACATTCTCAAACACTTCACTTCATCTGTCCATGAAACTTCCCTCGTTCTCTCTATTGATAAACAAAAAGCCTGCCAGTTGTTCTTATTTAAAATTGTTTTCTCCATGTGCGTTCCTTCTCAACCAATGAGATTTGCATTCAACCACGCCTATCGCGCACACTCTCTCAGTCTCTGATGAACACACAGAGAGAGCAATCCTTCCCATTATAGGCAGTAATCTGATGCGAGTATACTTAGCATATGTTAGTAAAGTTTTCAATACTCTCCAGATAGTGCAGTTCACTGAGCAACACACTAGCATGGTGTGCACAGCTCTCCATGCTGGACTGTCATCTTGTCCCAGTTTATGTTTGTTTGTGGTGTTCGGTGAAGCAGATTCAGAATTTGATGTCACAAACCATTCCAGCTGATCTGACAATGCCTTTATTCAATGTTCTCATTCTTGTAATTTTACTCACGAAGATCTCACTTCTGCAGTTAGTCCCACTGCCCTGTCTTTTTCCCCATATTTCCACAACATCTTTTCAGTTAATTAACTGTCTGTTTCTGGCTTTAATGTGAATCTCTCTGTCCCTTTGTATCTTTCCCTGGTCTTGGGTTTTGTCTCCCTAATGTATCGAGTGCTGGCATTGTGTAGCTCCGAAATAATGAAATGGCGTGTGTCAGGCTGTTGTTCACTTCCCGGTGTGTCCCATGTGATGGTTCATGGACAGGTGTGTTTCAGAAGTTATGAGACACATCCTTGTAACTTGGTGTGTACCTGTGGCTGTCCTTCTCAGGTGATCTTGCGATCAGTAACACGAGGAAGACCACTGAGTAAAGGACCAGGCATCAAATTGCCTGACAATGCTGTCACTTTTTTAATAAAAGGTTATTTTCTCCTTATTTTTAGTAAGAGGTCTTAAAGGCCAAACTTCCTACTGAAAACGGCTCAAGTAAATAACTTCCGGGGATTTTAGGATTTTTAATAAATAGTAGTAATAATGGCCAGCTCGCAAAGACCAGGCTTTCTCGATTTCCTTTCATTGTGGCAATAACAATCACCAGATGCTTGGGGTCCCAGAACGGGTGTAAGTTTTAGTAAATTATTCCTAGCTGGTATTCTCTCTGGAAGCTCACTTGATGCTCTTTCCCCCTGGATTGGAGAACTGTATGCAAGAATGCATGTTTGAATGTTCCTTTTTGCCAAGGGGTGTGTTTAGGTGATTGTAGTATATTGGAACAGTTCATTAGTAGAAGGTACTGTATCCATTATTCTGTTATGGTTTCCAATAGTTAAGTTCGTCTAAATTCCACTTCATTGTGTATGGATTTTGATCAGAGTATTTAAATACATTGTGTTTTGCTTAATGGTGAGTGGTTTGACGAGTACCATCACATCTGGAACATCCACTTCACATCTTCCTTGAAAATAAGAAAAGGTTCGCATCCAACCTACCTCTTTAAAATAGTTTGAGTCAGTCTGGTTGGTCTATAGCAAACTGGGGACTCTTGTCTGGTTCTAAATCGATAATACCAAATTGAGTTTAGAATTACAATCCCTACAGTGTGTAAACAGGCCATTCGACCCAACAAGTCCACACCAACCCTCCGAGGAGTAACCGACCGAGACCCATTCCTCTACCCTATTATTACACATTTACCCCGACTAAGGCACCTAACCCACACATCCCTGAAAACTACAAACAATTTAGCATGGCCAATTCACCTGACATGCACTCTTTTGGATTGTGGGAGGTAACTAGAGAATCCAGAATAAGCTCATGCAAACACTGGAGAGTATGCACTGGGAGGCTATTGGGTTCAAAGGTTACGAATGGTAGTTGTTAGTGTCTTTGGTTCTGGATGTTGAATTCGGTTGGTTTAAACAGTGTGTTGAGTATAAAGACAATTTCAGTCACTAAGAGTTCTCTGGGTGTGGAAGAAGTAAAGTTTGGGGTTTTACAAAAGGTAATGAAGGGAAGCTGTAGGAATTGGCAGACAAGCTGGAGTTGGGGTTGTGTTTGTCTGTGAGAAAATGAGAGATAATTACAGCTATAGCTCGGCAATTACATTTGGTGGAACCGCCATCAGAATCTTTGGAAATGGCTAGAATTCAATTTCAAATGAGGCACCTTGAACATGAGAAAGAATTGAAACAGTTTGAATTATGATGAAAAGTAGAAATAAAAGAAAAGGAAATGAAGACGAAAGAGAGAAAAAGAGAGAAGAAAAGCAGAGAGTTTCAACTTCAAAAGTTAGTAATTAGAGAGGAAAGTTGACATAGAAGGTGGAGATGAAGGCGGACAGTCGGCTGGATAAGGAGGATAGTGAGGATGAGCAACCCTACATAGCCAAAGGTCTGATGGGGATCTGTTTAAATACATCCAGGTATTATCTAAATTTAATGAGAATGATGGAGGGAGCCTTTTTAATATCATTTCAGAAAGTGGCTAAACAAATGCAGTTGCCAGAGAACATGTGGATTTAGTTGATTCAAACAAAGCTGATAGGCATTTGCATCCCTATCAGAGGAGGTATCTACTGAATATGAGGAGGTAAAGAAAGCCGTTTGAAGTGCATATGAGCTTGTGCCAGAAGCTGACAGACAGTGTTTCAGGAATCTAAAATAGCATGCCTGGTTAAATGCACGTTGTGTTTGAAAGGATCAAACAAATTTTGAAAGGTGGGGAATGGTATTAAAACAGAGCAAACCCTTGTAAAGATTCTTATTTTCGAGAAGTTCAACAATTTACTTCCTGCAGTCATGAGAACTCGTGTGGAAGAGCAGAGAGTAACAATGGGAAGGTTAGAAGCTAAAATGGCTGAAGATGATGATTGAGTTCAGAAATCAAAGTTTGGTTTCTGTGAGAGATTGAGAAGAATGAGTGAGATTTTTTAGAACATATCCCTGTGAGAGTAAGGTTTATTGGCATAGGCCAGTAGTAGCAGGTAAAGGGGTTACAGCATTAGGAGGTACAGAAGCATGAAATTATTTTATGCTGAGACATGAGGAGCTATGTCATTCAGAGGGAGCATTAGAGAGAGAAGAAGTGCTCCATTATGTAACGTGTGGTTGGAGTGTCCAGTGGAAACATCAACAGATTTATTCCACAATCGGGAAGGAGGCCTTGAGCTTGGTGTTGGCGTTACAACATTTCAGCATTTAAATTGCAAATAACGTATCTGAGACAACCCTTTTTCACTGATCGTAACCCCTTAAAGTTTTTGGAGAAGTTTTGGGAGAAAAATACCAGTCTGTGTCGACTGAGCTTATTATTTCCGCCATTCAATATGAAATTATACATGTGACAGGGTTAGAAAACCTAAGTTTTGAAACGTTGTGGAAACTTGAGTGAAGAAAGACGATGGCATTCTGTGGCAGGAGTAAAATGACTGAAATCGAATCTCGTTGTGAACATTTGTATGCTCAGATTCAATGTAATATATATGCATTGCAGTCAATAGACAATAGGTGCAGGTGTAGGCCATTCTGCCCTTCGAGCCTGCACCACCATTCACAATGATCGTCGCTGATCATTCCTAATCAGTATCCTCTTCCTGCCTTATCTCCATAACCCTTGATTCCACTATCTTTGACAGTTCTATCCAACTCTTTCTTAAATGAATCTAGAGACTGGGCCTCCACTGCCCGCTGGGGTAGAGCATTCCACACAGCCACCACTCTCTGGGTGAAGACGTTTCTCCTCATCTCTGTCCAAAATGGTCTACGCACTGACTGGGCTGTCCCTGTTCTTCTCCAATAGTGTCAATGGGCTGAATGGCTTCCTCATACTCCTGTGAAACCAGCGTGAGATGCTGAATGAACTCTTGTTTTACTGTGGCAATGTGCAGTGTCAGGCAGTGCTGGTAGATGAATGTTACCGACACTTTAACAGCACAAGTCTCAATGGAGTCTGGGTCTTGCTGCACATGGACACAGATTAGTTCAGGAGCTGAGGGGGGAACAAAATGTTCTGAGCATTGTGGAATGTTCGGTGACCATCCCCACTTCTGATCTTATGGTGGGGAAGGTGGGTGAGGGGAGACGTTGATGAAGCAGCTGAAGCTGTTTGTGAAGTGGAACCTACCCTGAGGATCTCCCACAGAGGTGACCCAGGACTGAGATGATGCCCTTCTTCCTTTGTGCCATGTTTGACCCCAAACACTGGAGAGGTTACTCTGATTCCCATTAAGTGCAGTTTTGTTAAGCTCCTTGATGTCAACAAAAGCCAACCACTGCCGTAATATCAGGGCCAGTCATTTTTACCGGAACCCTTGTCTCAACTTCTTTAGTTCACATCAATAAGCCATGATATACGAGTAGCAAGTGTTTTCTTCAAACAGGTGGGATTGACTGTCAGGATTTCACTTCTCGGGAGTGTTCTGGGAGTGAGATTACTGGAGGTATTTGAAGACGAGGTCGATGGATATTGACCTGTCAGAGTGGTGAGGGCTATGAAGAATTGGGTTTGAAAGATGATTTGAGACCAGGAGCTGATCAGTCACGATGTTAGTGAAGGACAAGGCAGGTTTGGGGAGTGAACGACCTGCCCCTGTTTCTGATGTTCTCACATTCTGTTATTGGAAAGTTAGTGGGTGTTATTTTCATGAATGTTATGTTTTTGAATATTGCAGTCAGGGAGACCAGATGATTTTGTGAGCCATCTCTGTGTGAGGTATATGGGCTGCATTCACAGTGAATCTGAATCTACAACGTGACCAACAACTGAAGCACAAGTTGCAGAGAGGGGAAGCTCTATAAAGAGAGATGAGGGGACTCTTTCATACCCGTGCCTGGATTTTCCAATTACATTTCCCAAATCACATCAAAGCATATGTGACAGTCTTGAGAAGCTGAATGGTCTCCTCTGTTTCTGTGCACCAGGTTATAGGAGTAAGTGGCCTCCAACTGTTCCTGTCTAGCAGGTATGAGGGGCTGAATGGAACACAGGAACATGGGACTGAGGAGCAGGAGCGGGTCATTAGATATTTTGACCCTTCTCCACCAGGCAGTAAGATTGTGGCTGATCATGTTGGGGTGTCAGGCCCACTTTCCTGTCTGTATCCCAGTATCCGTGACTCACTTCTCTGTCAAATATTTAACTAATGCAGCTTTCAATCAATTAGAACATAGAGGCACAATAAACTTCCAGTGAAGAGAATTCCCACTTTAAAGGTCCTTTCAGAATTTTTCGTCATCCCTCTTATAGAATCAGAGTCATGCAGAGCAGAAACAGACCCGTTAGTCCAATCTGTTCACTACGATCAGATATCAAATCTGATCCAGTCCCATTTGCCTGCATTTAGCCAATATCCCTCCTCTCGGATACTTTTTAAATGTGCGATTGTAACCTCCTTCAGCACTTCCTCTGAGAGCACTTTCTGTACACACACCACTCTCTGTGTGAAACATTTATCTGCAGGTCCCTTCTAACTCATTCGTCCTCTCGCCTTCAACCTCTGCCCTCTTGTTCTGGACTCCCCTATCCTGGAGAGCAGAACGTGGCTGTTCAGAATATCCATGCCCCTGATGGTTTTATAAACCTCTATAATGTCACCCCTCAGCCTCTGACACTCCAGGGGAAACACCTCAACCTATGCAACCTCTCCCGACAGCTCAAACCTCCAGTCCTGGAACATCTGTGTAAGTCATTTCTGCAGAAAACCGAGTTGTACACAGTATTCTTAAAGTGGCCTCACCAACGTCCTGTATAGATGCAACATACCACCACATCTCCTATATTCAATGCTCTGACTGATTAAGGCAAATGTGCCAAATGTGTTCTGCACCACTCTGTCTACCTGCAACTCCACTTTAAAGGAACAATGCACCTGCAGCCCTGTGTCCCTTTGTTTCACAACACGCCCCAGGACCTGACCATGAAGTATATAATGTCTACCCTGATTTTCCTTCCCAAAATGCAAAGTTTCAATTTATCTAAATTAAACTTCATCTGTTACTCCTTGACCCTTTGTCCCATCTAATTGTGGTCTTGTTGTACTCTGAGATAATCTACTACACCACATTTCTGATGTCATCTGTAAACTTACTAACTGTGGCCCAAATATTCACATCTAAAACCTTTACATAAATGATGAAATGCAGTGAACTCAGTACTGATTCTTACAGCACACTGCTGCTCACAAGCCTCCAGTCTGAAAAATACCCCTCTTCCTTCAAGCTAGTTGTGACTAGCTTCTTCTGTATCCCATGTGACTGAAACTTACTAATCTGTCTACCAATCAGAATGAAATACTAGCTATGAAGATAGGATGTGTAGGTTAGGTTTATTTTCACTAGATAAAAGGAGATTGTGGGGGGGGGGGGACCTGATTAAGGTTTGCAAAATCATGAAGGGTATAGCCAGGGTGGATAGAGACAAGCTTTTTCCCAGGTTGAAGGATTTAATAACGAGAGGTCGTGCTTTCAAAGTGAGAGGAGGAAAGTTTAAGGGGGATACACGCAGTAAGTACTTCACACAGAGGGTGGTGGGCATTTGGAATGCGTTGCTAACAGAGGTGGTAGAGGCAGGCACGGTCGATTCATTTAAGGTGCGTCTGGACATATGCATGAGTAGGTGGGGAGCAGAGGGAGACAGATACTTAAGAATTGGCCGACAGATTTAGACAGTACATTTGGATCGGTTCAGGCTTGGAGGGCGAAGGCCCTGTTCCTGGGATGTAAATTTTCTTTGGTCTTTGTTCTTTAAATGAACACCTTGCTGAAGTCCATATAGACAATGTCTACCAAATTGCCTTCATTAATCGTCTTTGTCACCTCTTCATCAAAATTAAACAAAATAAATAAGACATGATTTCTCATGCAGAAAGCTTCGTTGTCTACTCCGATCAGCCCTTGCCTTCCCAAATGTACGTAAATCATGTCCCTCATAATCCCCTCCAACAACTTACCCACCACTGACATCAGGCTCACCCGTCTATAGTTCCCCGGCTTTTTGGGTCACTGTTTCCTTTTCCTGTCCCACTCCTCCACTGCTCACAACAAATGTTAAATGTGACCAGGTTGGTGATATGGCCGACGATATCGGTCTCAGACTGGGTCAGGGTCAGTTTTAGGAACAAGTCAGGCTAGTTTCTTTAATCTGCTAAAACAACACGTTTATGATCCAGAGCAATGTTACTCAAACTATGATGGAAAGATGAATAGCAAACTGTTTGTGCATTGCAATTATATAATCAATATTTCCCTTTCTAAAAATGCTGACACACGCATGCACGCACGCACACACACACACACACACACACACACACACACACACACACACACACACACACACACAAAATCTCTGCAATTTTAACTTGAAATAACTTGGTCCAAATATTATTGAAACTCGTGACAAAGGAAAAATTGTGAGATTGTCCAAAACGTTATTCTGCTTCTGAAGATATTGTACTCACACATCTGCTAGCAATGGGATTTCATCCTGGGAGAGTTTGGATTTGGCTGAATTCCCTTTGCTTTTGGCAGTGAGGAGATTCCAGTGAATTCTGGTTCGGGATCATCCAAAGGGTAGAACAGTGGTGAGCACTGCTGCCTCACAGCACTAGCGACTTGGGTTCGATTCCAGCCTTGGGTGACTGTCTGTGTGGAGTTTGCACATTCTCCCCTTGTCTGTGTGAGCTTCTAATGGGTGATTCAGTTTCCTACCACAAACTGTGAAGGTTCGGTGGATTGGTCACGCTAAACTATCCGTAGTGTTCAGGGATTTCTAGGTTATGTGCAATAGTCAGAGGTAAATATAGGGGAATGGGTTCGGAAGGTTGGTATGGACTTGCTGGGTCGAAGGGCATGTTTCCACACTGCAGGGATTCCATAAAAATAAGAATGATAACGATGACTGTAGAGGTTTTTTTTTAGCTCACACACATTGCTGTGATGAGGAACAATGAAGGACAGAGAGTGCAATAGGCCATTCCTTCTCGGGCAGATTACATTTTCTCCCTCTCTGAGTTGAATCACACAGTAATGTTATCCTCTCCCAAACTGGACCATGTGAGGTCTCCTTGTACATTGTCCAAACTATGTCTCCATCACATTCCCTGTTCCATGTAGGTGCATCATTGCTGCTGTCATACACAGAGCCATACCCTTCGCAGGAAATGGTCTTGGTCAATGTGAAGATATGTTTATATGTCCCTGCGTCATTAAAAAATAAAAATGTTTAATTTATTCAGAATACCTGTGTTAAACTGAATACATTTTTTTTAAAGAAATACAGAAATTGCTGGAAAAGCTCGCCAGGTCTCTCAGTACCTAGATGCTGTAGTTGTACCAGCCTCTACCACTTCCTCTGGCAGCTCATTCCATACGCACACCACCCTCTGTGTGAAATGGTGCTCTTTAGACCTCCTCAAAACCTTTCCCCTCTCACTTTCCACCAAAGCCCTCTAGTTTTAACCTGGGGAAAAACCCCTGACTACTCACCCTATCCATGGCCATTCTGATTTTATAAACCTTTACTGCTGCAAAATGTGACTCCAATCAACACGAATAGCTGTACTTTCAGTCATTCTGGGCCTAAATTCTGAAATTCAATACTGACACCTCTTCCTTCTCCATCAAGTCACAATTCTAAATCCATTTTAATCAGTTTGTTCAGATATATCCTGAGACACTTCTGTGGGCTTTACACCGAGACCTTTGTGCCTGGAGGCAGGGACACTAGCATCACTCAGTAATACCCATAAAGCTGTCACAGTATTCTCCTGTGTGTTTGTTCATCAGACTGTCCTGACATGCTGGGACATACCTCTGCAACAGGCAGGACTTGAATCCAGGCCTTCTAGCCCAGAGCAAGGAACACTACCACACAAGTTCAGGAATTGGAATCAAATCCAGAGCTCTGGCTCAGAGACAGGGACACTACCCACTACACTACCATACCCAGATTTTGGGTCATATTTTAGTGCCCACTTTCAGCTTGATGTGGATTTATTATAATCAGGTTACCATTACTGAAGTACACAAAACACTTTGTATTGTTAAACAAATGCAAGATATTTGTCTCAACTGTAGGATATTGACTGTATATGCTATGCCATTGAAATTAACTCTGACCATCTTTAAGTGCTATTATCTGTAGTCTGCAATATTAAGGAAAGAAATCCTGCAGACACACTCTGCCTAATGAAGGGTCTCAAATAGATATTTATTACTGAACACCAGAGATGAAGGAAGAGCTTAATTTCTGGTCCCAAAACACCGATCACTCTTACCCACCTCTAACATGCGACTGCCCTTTTCCTAAAACCATGAAATGACACCAGGCCGCTGATTACTGTCCAGCCTCTCCTCCCCACTGACTGTGTCTGCAATCTGTCTCTCCTCCCCCGAACCACACAGGGCAAACCAAGCTCAGGGTCTTTGTGAAAATCAAGGCCGGAGAGTGCAAGCATCCTGGAGAGGGGAGGGCATTTTAAAATTGAAGGGGGAGGGTGAGGTGACAGTAATATCACACACTGGGCTGAGGGGTGGCTGATGGAGTTTTGTTTGGATTAATGCGAGATATTGGATTTGGTAAATCAAACGACAGCAGGACCTTTTCAATTAAAAGTAGAGCCTTTGGCAGTGCTGTAGTACAGAAACCTAGGCCGTCAGGTTTAATTCTTTAAAATTTGAATCTCATATAGATAGTGTGGTTAAGAAGGTGTTTAACACACATCTTCATAGGACAGACCTTTGAGTATCGGAATTGGGATGTCATGTTGTGGTTGTACAGGACATTGGTGAGACCTCTTCTGGAATACTGTGTCCAGTCTGGTCACCCTGCCCGCTCATTCCATAGGCACACCACCCTCTGCGTGAAAAAGCTGCCCCTTAGGTCACTTTAATATTTCCCCTCTCACCATAAGCCTATGTCCTCTAGTTTTGGACTCCCCGTACCCTTAGAAAACACCTTGACTATTCACTTTGATATTACTGACGTTGATATTATTAAGCTGGAGAGGATTGAGAAGAGATTAACCTGGATGTTGCTGGGAAAGGAGGGAGTGAGCTTTTAGGAGAGACTGGATCGACTGGGACTTTTTTCACTGAAGAATATGAGATTAAAGGGTAACTTTGCACAGGTTTATAAAATAATGAGGGTTAAAGAGAAGCTGAAGGGCTGATGTCTTTTCTCTAGGGTTGTGGATTCAAAACTGAGGAATTTTTAAGGTGCGAGGAAAAAAGATTTACGAAAGTCATAAGAGGTAATTATGTTAGACAGAAGCTGGCTTGTGTGTGGAATGAACTTCCAGAGGAAGTGGTGAAAGTAGGGACAGTTGCAACATTTAAAGGACATTTAGATCAGTCCATGGATAAGACATCAGTTTGGATGGTGCTGTGAGCAGCTGCCCTTTCCCTCCTCCTCTCTGAATGAATCCCTGTTGGTTTTCACCCTCTGCCAATGCCTGTGCAGTGGCGTGGGGAGGCCAGCAGAGGGTGGCATTGCATTACTTTAAGCACCACAGAGACTGGCAGACATGCCCCACACAGAGACACACAGATACACACACGGGAATGGTTAGGGCACTGCGTGAAGCTCATCTGGTAATTTAAATGAAACAAAAAGAAATACGCAATTCGCCTCGTAAACTGTTAAAATATGTGGGACAGATCTGCCAAATTCTACTGTTTAAATAAAAAAAATCAATTTATTTTTTTCACTCTGAAAGTGAACATTTTACATGAACTATTCACAACTCTGGGACCCTCTATCTCATAACTTCTTATTACCCGACTCCAGCTCTATAGCAATATACTGTTTCTGGGTTTTCTATCCTCTCATACCACAGGTGCTTGTAAGCTCTCAGTTCAGAACAGTATTCCCTCTCTGTTCCAACTTCATCACATTATACCCTGATGAATATCGATAAGTGGGATCTTCCGATTTCTCTTGTTCTTTTGTTTGTCAATATTTCATTCGCTCCATCTGGTGTGTGTCAGGACTTTTGTTGCTCCATTGACAGCATGTCATTATTCGACTCTGTCCATAGGAATATATCAGTATTCCACTTGCTCACACTCATGTCTGTGGGGCAGGATTTCAGTTGTTTCATGGGGACTGTGACACTATAACAATCTCAATGTTTGTAGATGGCACCGAACCTGGAAGAACTCTGAAGTCTATGGAGGAGAGTGTGGAACTCTAACACGACAGTGATACGTTGGTGTAGTGTTCAGGTTTACGGCAGATGGGGATCAGTGCAGAGCAGTTTGAGGTGATACACTTTGGTAGGAAAGACAATGAAAGACAATTTAAAACAGGCTGTACTGTTATAAAGGGGCTGCAGGAGCAGAGGGCGCTGGGTGTATATGAGCACAGATTGTTGAAGATGTCAGGACAAGTGGGGAGAGCAGTAACTCTCACAGATTAGTTTCAGTATCTGAGCTGTTTACAGGAGGATGTGTAGGAGGGAGTCTCAGTGCTCCCTTCCTGGGAGGTGGTGGTGACGATGTGTTGTGAGCCCACCCTCCTGCCCACCGAGACCGTGGGGATTCCATTTGTACCAGCTCGACACAAAAGGGAGATGGCATCAGGGCCTCAGCTTCCAAGTTGTGCCGGGGGGAAACGGAGCTGCCAGTGGGTTTAAAGTGAGAATTGCCCTTCACTGAACATTGCTCCTGACTCGGTCGGTGGGACGTGGATGTTTCAGAATCTCCACACGAGGTGTCCCGGTCTTCTCTGGCTCCTATCAGGGTCCTCCACATATGGCGGGGGGAGGGGGTGTGAGGGAACGGGTATCGGGCACTCCACCACCCGGTGTGGCCCTTTCAGTCCTATTCCAGGCTGTTTCTCCTGGAATAGGAGGAAGAGAGGGAGAGAGTGAGGGTGGGAGTGGGTGTGGTCCTACTGTTAGTGTTAGTGTAGATGTGGAGGGGGTCATGGTGACGTGTCCGGAGGGAGTCAGTCCACAGTGTTGTATCCATGCAGTGTTATTAGTGTGGGGGTGAAGTGGAGGGTGGGGGGCAGAGAGAGGGGGAGAGAGAGAGAGAGAGAGAGAGGGAGACAGAGACAGAGGGTGAGAGGGAGGGTGCTTCATGCAGCAATGACAGTGTTGGACCATGAGCCTTGTTCGGGGGTCGGTGCTGTAACAGATATACAGTGAGTGTGAGGGAGCAGAGAGAATACAGTGACCCTTATCCTGACAGAGTGGGAAAGGTTATTGAAGTTTGTCCTGTATTGCTGGACATTTCTTCAGACCCCAGATACTGCTCTGAGCTGGGTGGGGAGCTCAGACCATGCTCGGTGGGTCTGGTGGTGTCGCCCCCTCTGGGAAGAGAATGGTCCACCTCTGTACTAGCCCATCCACCAGGAGTTTCGTACCCCTGTTGACAAACCATGGTGTAACTGCCCCTTATCTGCCAGGCTCGGGGTAAACTGTGCAGGGCAGCCCCAAGCTGAGAAAGTTCAATCGTGTGCCCAATGGGCTTTTAAAGATGGCCTCAGTATCAGGGATCACGGAATATCCAGGGGCGTCTTGGTGATGGGGTGTACCTCCAGCCATGAAGGACTCCATTTACAAAGCTGGAGAACAAATGCTCATCCAAAACTCTCCATCATCTGACCTCACACCAATATCCCATTTCCCCATCTTTCCTGGGAAGACAAGCTCATGTTACAGGATGTTATCGAAGTGTCACCATTTCAGCATTCTGCAACCTGGGAACACATCCTTCCATGACACTGTCTCTCAGTCTGCCCCTCTCTGTCTATACCACAAACACCTCCCACGTGGTGATATTTAAACTGATTCCCCCGCCATCTCTGTCTGGCAGTGATGTTCACACCCACAGCACCCGCTTGTCAGGGCAACAATGGAGATATGGAGCTGTAAATGGGTGGGAGCTGCAGATTCTGTTATGTACAGCCTGGGCTGCAACTTTCCCCACACTGGGCAGGGATCTAATACAGAGTTACTGAGGAATGCAGTGGGGTGGTGTACACAGTCCTACATACTGGGAGGGTAACTGCTCCTGGGTTACAGATCAATGCACTGAGGTGGGGTACACAGCCCTAAATGCTGGGAGAGTAACTGCTCCTGGGTTACAGATCAATGTACTGGGGTGGGGTACACAGTCCTACATGCTGGGAGGGTAACTGCTCCTGGGTTACAGATCAATGTACTGGGGTGGGGTACGCAGTCCGACATGCTGGGAGGGTAACTGCTCCTGGGTTACAGATCAATGCACTGGGGTGGGGTACAGGGTCCTACATGCTGGGAGGGTAACTGCTCCTGGGTTACAGATCAATGCACTGGGGTGGGGTACACAGTCCTACATGCTGGGAGGGTAACTGCTCCTGGGTTACAGATCAATGCACTGGGGTGGGGTACAGGGTCCTACATGCTGGGATAGTAACTGCTCCTGGGTTACAGATCAATGCACTGGGGTGGGGTACACAGTCCTACATGCTGGGAGAGTAACTGCTCCTGGTTTACAGATCAATGTACTGGGGTGGTGTACATAGTCCAACATGCTCGGAGGGTAACTGTTCCTGGGTTACAGATCAATGCACTGGGGTGGGGCACACAGTCCTACATGCTGGGAGGGTAACTTCTCCTGGGTTACAGATCAATGTATTGGGGTGGTGTACACAGCTCTACATACTGGGAGGGTAACTGTTCCTGGGTTACAGATCAATGTACTGGGGTGGTGTACACAGTCCTACATGCTGGGAGGGTAACTGCTCCTGGGTTACAGATCAATGCACTGGGGTGGGGTACACAGCTCTACATACTGGGAGGGTAACTGTTCCTGGGTTACAGATCAATGTACTGGGGTGGTGTACACAGTCCTACATACTGGGAGGGTAACTGCTCCTGGGTTACAGATCAATGCACTGGGGTGGGGTACACAATCCTACATGCTGGGAGGGTAACTGCTCATGGGTTACAGATC
Source organism: Chiloscyllium punctatum (assembly GCF_047496795.1). NCBI lineage: Eukaryota > Metazoa > Chordata > Chondrichthyes > Orectolobiformes > Hemiscylliidae > Chiloscyllium > Chiloscyllium punctatum. Next base: position 2,991,779 of record NC_092751.1, read on the forward strand.
AATGTATTGGGGTGGTGTACACAGTCCTACATGCTGGGAGGGTAAATGCTCCTGGGTTACAGATCAATGCACTGGGGTAGTGTACACAGTCCTACATGCTGGGAGGGTAACTGCTCCTGGGTTACAGATCAATGCACTGGGGTGGGGTACGCAGCCCTACATGCTGGGAGGGTAACTGCTCCTGGGTTACAGATCAATGTATTGGGGTGGTGTACACAGTGCTACATGCTGGGAGGGTAACTGCTCCTGGGTTACAGATCAATGCACTGGGGTAGTGTACACAGTCCTACATGCTGGGAGGGTAACTGCTCCTGGGTTACAGATCAATGCACTGGGGTGGGGTGCACAGCCCTACATGCTGGGAGGGTAACTGCTCCTGAGTTACAGATCAATGTACTGGGGTGGGTTACACAGTCCTACATGCTGGGAGGGTAACTGCTCCAGTGTTACAGATCAATGCACTGGGGTGGTGTACACAGTCCTACATGCTGGGAGGGTAAATGCTCCTGGGTTACAGATCAATGCACTGGGGTAGTGTACACAGTCCTACATGCTGGGAGGGTAACTGCTCCTGGGTTACAGATCAATGTACTGGGGTGGTGTACGCAGTCCGACATGCTGGGAGGGTAACTGCTCCTGGGTTACAAATCAATGCACTGGGGTGGGGTACAGGGTCCTACATGCTGGGAGGGTAACTGCTCCTGGGTTACAGATCAATGTACTGGGGTGGTGTACGCAGTCCGACATGCTGGGAGGGTAACTGCTCCTGGGTTACAAATCAATGCACTGGGGTGGGGTACAGGGTCCTACATGCTGGGAGGGTAACTGCTCCTGGGTTACAGATCAATGCACTGGGGTGGGGTACAGGGTCCTACATGCTGGGAGAGTAACTGCTCCTAGGTTACAGATCAATGTACTGGTGTGGTGTACATAGTCCTACATGTTCGGAGGGTAACTGTTCCTGGGTTACAGATCAATGCACTGGGGTAGTGTACACAGTCCTACATGCTGGGAGGGTAACTGCTCCTGGGTTACAGATCAATGCACTGGGGTGGCGTACACAGCCCTACATGCTGGGAGGGTAACTGCTCCTGGTTTACAGATTAATTCACGGGTGATCACTGCACAGGTCGCTGTGCTGGTCAGACTATCTGTTTAGGTTTAAAGATACTGCAATGATGTGGTTTGTGCATCTCCCCACGCTGGATGGATATTTGTTTCAGGTTCACACATTAGTGCCCTGCTGTGGTCTGCACAGCTCCCGTCCTGGCCAGATATCCAGTCTGGGTTTATAGATCAATGCACTGCTTTGGTCTGCACAGCTCCCCGTCCTGGACAGATATCTAGTCCGGGTTTATAGATCAATGCACTGCTGTTGTCTACACAGCTCCCCGTCCTGGACAGATATCTAGTCTTGATTTATAGATCAGTGCACTGCTGTGGTCTGCACAGTGTTCCACTCTGGCCAGATTGCTGGATTGTATTGTCCAGTGTAATGGATGAATCTGGACAGATTGCTGGGTTGTACTGTCCCAGTGTAATGGATGAATCTGGACAGATTGTTGGGTTGTACTGTCCCAGTGTAATGGATGAATCTGGACAGATGGCTGGGTTGTACTGAGCAGTACACTGTCCTGGTCTGTACAGTGTTCCACGGTGAACAGATATCTCCCTCTGGGTGTATGGTGTCTGCGCTGGTTCTGTGAGGTGGATTGAGAATGTGGTATATCTAACCATTTCAGCTGATCTGGCAATGTCTTTAGTTCCCATTCCTGTGATTGGACCCTCCGTCTCTCTCCCCATTAATGTTACAGTGTGTCCAGGTACAGGACATCATGTTGGTGGAGTGGGTAGGGGAGAAAGGTGATGGACAGGTCAAGGGATTCCCCGGAACGTTCTGTCCCTGACATTCTATAACTGACATTCCCCGGAACGTTCTGTCCCCAACATTCTATAACTGACATTCCCCGGAAGGTTCTGTCCCCGACATTCTATAACTGACATTCCCCGGAACGTTCTGTTCCTGACATTTTACAACTGACATTCCCCGGAACGTTCTGTCCCTGACATTCTCTAACTGACATTCCCCGGAAGGTTCTGTCCCCGACATTCAATATCTGCCATTCCCTGGAACGTTCTGTCCCTGACATTCTATAAGTGACTTTCCCCGGAACGTTCTGTCACTGACATTCTATAAGTGACTTTCCCCGGAACGTTCTGTCCCTGACATTCAATATCTGCCATTCCCCGGAACGTTCTGTCCCCAACATTCTATAACTGACATTCCCCGGAACGTTCTATCCCCGACATTCTATAACTGCCATTCCCCGGAACGTTCTGTCCCTGACATTCTATAACTGACATTCCCGGAACGTTCTGTCCCCGACATTCTATAACTGACATTCCTCGGAACGTTCTGTCCCCAACATTCTATAACTGCCATTCCCCGGAACGTTCTGTCCCTGACATTCTATAACTGCCATTCCCCAGAACGTTCTGTCCCTGACATTCTATAACTGACATTCCCCGGAACGTTCTGTCCCTGACATTCTATAACTGCCATTCCCCGGAACGTTCTGTCCACAACATTCTATAACTGACATTCCCCAGAACGTTCTGTCCCCAACATTCTATAACTGACATTCCCCGGAAGGTTCTGTCCCCGACATTCTATAACTGCCATTCCCCGGAACGTTCTGTCCCTGACATTTTACAACTGACATTCCCCGGAACGTTCTGTCCCTGACATTCTCTAACTGACATTCCCCGGAACGTTCTGTCCCTGACATTCTCTAACTGCCATTCCCCGGAAGGTTCTGTCCCCGACATTCAATATCTGCCATTCCCTGGAACGTTCTGTCCCTGACATTCTATAAGTGACTTTCCCCGAAACGTTCTGTCCCTGACATTCTATAAGTGACTTTCCCTGGAACGTTCTGTCCCTGACATTCAATATCTGCCATTCCCCGGAACGTTCTGTCCCCAACATTCTATAACTGACATTCCCCGGAACGTTCTATCCCCGACATTCTATAACTGCCATTCCCCGGAACGTTCTGTCCCTGACATTCTATAACTGACATTCCCCGGAACGTTCTGTCCCCGACATTCTATAACTGACATTCCTCGGAACGTTCTGTCCCCAACATTCTATAACTGCCATTCCCCGGAACGTTCTGTCCCTGACATTCTATAACTGCCATTCCCCAGAACGTTCTGTCCCTGACATTCTATAACTGACATTCCCCGGAACGTTCTGTCCCTGACATTCTATAACTGCCATTCCCCGGAACGTTCTGTCCCCAACATTCTATAACTGACATTCCCCGGAACGTTCTGTCCCCAACATTCTATAACTGACATTCCCCGGAAGGTTCTGTCCCCGACATTCTATAACTGCCATTCCCCGGAACGTTCTGTCCCTGACATTTTACAACTGACATTCCCCGGAACGTTCTGTCCCTGACATTCTCTAACTGACATTCCCCGGAACGTTCTGTCCCTGACATTCTCTAACTGCCATTCCCCGGAAGGTTCTGTCCCCGACATTCAATATCTGCCATTCCCTGGAACGTTCTGTCCCTGACATTCTATAAGTGACTTTCCCCAGAACGTTCTGTCCCTGACATTCTATAAGTGACTTTCCCTGGAACGTTCTGTCCCTGACATTCAATATCTGCCATTCCCCGGAACGTTCTGTCCCCAACATTGTATAACTGCCATTCCCCGGAACGTTCTGTCCCCAACATTCTATAACTGACATTCCCCGGAACGTTCTATCCCCTACATTCTATAACTTCCATTCCCCGGAACGTTCTGTCCCTGACATTCTATAACTGACATTCCCCGGAACGGTCTGTCCCCGACATTCTATAACTGACATTCCTCGGAACGTTCTGTCCCCAACATTCTATAACTGCCATTCCCCGGAACGTTCTGTCCCTGACATTCTATAACTGCCATTCCCCAGAACGTTCTGTCCCCTGACATTCTATAACTGACATTCCCCGGAACGTTCTGTCCCTAACATTGTTTGTGAACGGCCGGACGTCAGTGAATTGAACAAACAATAAGATCCCGAGGGAAGAGATCCCGTTCCAGGGAGAAGGAGACACTGTTCCGAAGGCCCCTCAGGCAGTTAAAGGGGAGAATACGTTTTCCCTGCGTTTACATTTCTTCACGACACAGGATCGACGACAATTTAGACCAAAATACAGGAATTCCCAAACTCAGTTTGTCTTCAGGAAACTGGGAGAGAATCCTTCAGGACAGCAAAGTTTCCACCTTCCATATTAGACACTGGGAAGGAGTGACCTGTGTCTGCTCTCGAGTGATCGAGTGTGTGGGAATGTTCTAGAAACAATCTGTCCTTATGGATGTGTCTCTGTGTGTTTGGGGAGGGAGGGTGTCTTGTGGTTTATGTCACATTTTTGTCAGTAATTCCGACCTTCCCATTTGTTATTCCAGCTCCAATTATTTTAATAAATCCCTGAATACAGGGGCACATTTGAAAATCTCACTGGGTCCCCGATCAAACGGGTCCCTTTGCCTCCAGGCTGATGGATAATGGGTTTGTTTTCCTTCCTCACAGTTAACGTAGTGACCATCTACGTCCTGCTTTATAAAGATTGTGGATTGTCTCCATGTGTCAGACGTTACCTGGGGGCCATGTCAGCGGCGGATCTCCTGGTCATTATCCTCGACCTGATCCTGAGACACATTCCCATTGTTTATTGGGAACAGTTTTATTTCCTGTACTCCGTCCCGGTGTGTAATATCCACGCCGTCCTGCTTTATGCAGCCACTGACTGCTCTGTCTGGTTCACCGTCACTTTCACCTTTGATCGGTTTGTGGCCATTTGTTGCCAGAAGCTGAAAAGTAAATATTGCAGTGAGAAAACGGCGGCTGTGGTTCTGGGAGTAGTGACTGTGCTGAGCTGTTTAAAGAACATTTCCTGGTATTTAATGTTCACGGCTCGGTATCGGCTGTGGAACCTCCCCTGGTTTTGTGATGTAACAGACGCTGTTCGAGTCTCCATTGTCTGGGCCACAATCGAGTTCCTCCACCACATTCTAACCCTGTGTGTCCCATTTCTCCTGATTCTGCTGCTCAATGTTCTCACCGTCAGACACATTTTAGTGACCAGCAGAGCCCGCAGGAGACTCCGCACTCACACCAATGGGGACGCTCAGTCTGACACAAAAATGAGAAATCGAAAAAAATCCATCATTTTACTGTTTGTGATCTCGGCCAATTTCATCCTGTTATGGTCAACGTTAATGCTGTATTCTATATGGAAACGGATGTATGAGTTTGGGTATCGGTCTGTGTATCTCCATCGCTCTGTGATGGAATTGGGCTTCATGCTGCAGCTCCTCAGTTGCTGCACAAACACCGCGATTTATGCCGTGACCCAGACTAAGTTCAGGCAGCAGCTGAAGAATGTACTGAAATATCCCTTCACCCAAATAAATCCATCCATCAAATTCCCTCATTAATCACACCATCCGGGATTTTCTCATTTCAGTTCAGTGTTTCAGTGATGGAGCAGCCTGTCGCTATGGTAACAGACTGAGGGTAGCGCTGGTTTGTCCATCCTTATCCCACAGAGGGGGTTACAGGGAAACATTTCAATGTTTCTCACAACTCAGGGGCCAGTGAGAAAAGGCACCATCCCACTGACTGTATCCATCACTTCCATTTGTAACCAATAAAAATGTTGATTAAAGCGTGCCGAGCAGCAGAGTGACCGATGTTGTTGTGTGTCTTTGTGTTGAAGAAGCTGAGCTGGAGAGAGACAGACACAGCCGCAAGTCCTGGTCCTCAGGGAAGGGGAGGGCACCGCGCCCTGAGCTCAGGAGCTGGGTTTAACTCCCTCTGTCCCACCACTGCAGCCTGGCCTCCCCATTTCCTCTCCCCCACTCTCTCCACCTGACTCCATCCTTTCCTCTACCTCTCCCTTGCACCCTCTCTCTCTCCTGCCATCTGTCTCCCTTCCCCAATTCCGTCTCTACTCCATTTTCTCCCTCCTCCCACTTCCCACATCTCTCTATCATCTAACAACCACCCCTCCAACCACATGCAGCCACAGCACCAACCACTACTACTCTCCCCAGTCTCTGGATCAGAGGGAGAGGGACGCGTCAGGGAGACAGACTGCGTCACAGAGGGAGGGAGGGGCAGGAGGGAGAGAGATTTAGTCAGAGAGAAACAGGGAAGTGGGGAGAAAGAGAGACCGAGGTAGGGGGATCGAGAGTGAGAGAGGTGGACAGAGAGAGAAGGAGCAGGGAGAGACAGAGAGAGAGGCAAGGGAGAGATAAGGTGAGGGAGAGAGAGAAATAGGGGAGGACATAATGACAGAGGGGTCAGAGAGTTTGGGACAGAGAAGGGGGACAGAGAGTGGGGGATGGAGAGAGTGGTGGACGGGGGGACAGGGGGGACAGAGAGAGAGGTGACAGAGAGAGGAGGCAGTGAGAGGGGGACACAGAGAGACGGGGGACAGAGAGAGCTTGGGGACAGAGAGGGGGACAGAGAGAGAGGGACAGCGAGAGAGGGATACAGAGAAATGGGGGACAGAGAGAGGAGGACAGAAAGGGTTGGATAGAAAGTGGGGGACAGAGAGGAAGGGGGACAGAGAGAGGGGGGCAAAGAGAACGAGAGAGAGAGGGCGACAGAGAGAGGGCGACAGAGAGAGGGCGACAGAGAGAGGGCGCGACAGAGAGGGGGCGACAGAGAGGGGGGACAGAGATGGGGGGACAGAGAGGCGGGGACAGAGAGGGTGGGACAGAGAGGGTGGTACAGAGAGGGGGGGACAGAGAGGGGGGGACAGAGAGAGGGGACAGAGAGGGGGGACAGAGAGAGGGGGACAGAGAGGGGGACAGAGAGGGGGACAGAGAGGGGGGACAGAGAGCAGGGGGATAGAGAGAGGGAGACAGGGAGTGGGGAACAGAGAGAGGGGACAGAGAGGTTACAGAGAGTGGGGGATGGAAAGAGTGGGGGACAGAGGAGGGGACGGGGGACAATGACGGAGGTGACAGAGAGAGTACCGAGTGAGGGGGACACAGAGGGGGACAGATCGAGCGTGGGGACAGAGAGAGGGGGGACAGAGAGAGGGGGGGACAGAGAGAGAGGGGGGACAGAGAGAGTGAGGGGACAGAGAGAGGGGGTACATAGAGAGGGCTTGGACCGTGAAGGCGGGACTGGGGTGGTGCAGAGAGGGGTGTCAGAGAGTGGGGGGACACAGAGGGGGACAGAGCGTGGAGGGACGGAGATGGGGTACAGAGATGGGGGCAGAGAGAGGGAGGAACAGAGAGAGTGGGGACAGGGAGAAGGGGGACAGAGAGTGAAGGGGAGAGACACAGGGGGACAGAGAGAGGGGGGCAGAGAGAGGGGTAAAGAGAGACGGGGACAGAGGGGGCGGACTGAGAGCAGGGGGAACAGAGAGAAGTAGGGGCAGAGAGAGAGGGGACGAGACAGGGGGACAGAGAGCGGGAGAGACAGAGAGAGGTGGGGTGACACAGAGAGTGGGGGTCACAGAGTAAGGGCAGCAGAGGTGGCAGAGAGAGGTGTACAGAGAGAGGGGAACAGAGAGTGGACAGACGGGGGTGGGGACCGAGAGAGAGGGGGGACAGAGAGAGAGGGGGGAGACAGAGAGAGAGAGTGGGGACAGGGAGAGATGAAAAGAGAGGGGGGGGCAGAGAGAGGGGGACAGAGAGCGGGGGGACGGGGGGTCAGAGAAAAGGAGACAGAGAGAGGAGGGAACAGAGGGAGAGGGGGTCAGAGAGAGGTGGGCAGAGGGGGAAGAGAGAGGGGTGACAGAGAGAGAGTGGGGACAGAGAGAGGAGGACAGAGAGAGAGTGGGGACAGAGAGAGGAGGACAGAGAGAGAGGGGGACAGAGAGAGGGGTGGACATAGAGATGGGGACAGAGGGGGATGGAGGAACAGAGTGTGAGGGTGACAGAGAGAGTGGGGACAGAGAGAAGTGTGACAGAGCGGGGGGTACAGACAGGGGGAACAGAGAGAGGGACAGAGAGAGAGGGGGGCGAAGAGAGGGGGACAGAAAGAGGGGGGCAGAGAGAGCGGGGTAAAGAAAGAGGAGGAAAGAGAGAGGCGGACAGAGGGGACGGACAGAGAGAGTGGGGACAGAGAGAGGGTGGGACAGATAAAGGGGGGACAGACTGGTAGGGGACAGAGAGATAGGGGGACCAGAGAGTGTGGGGGACGAGGTAGGGGAGAGATGGGGAGAGAGAGGGGGGTATAGAGAGGCGGAAGAGAGAGAGGGTGAACAGAGAGAGGGAGACAGAGAGAGAGGGGGACAGAGAGTGGAGGACAGAGAGAGGGGGGGCAGAGAGTGGGGGTTGGAGAGAGTGGGGGACGGGAGGGGACAGGGGGACAGAGAGGGAGATGATAGAGAGAAGAAGGGAGTGATGGGGGACACAGAGGGGGGGCAGAGAGAGTGTGGGGACAGAGACGGATACAGAGAGAGGGGGACAAAGAGAGGAAGAGAGAGAAAGGGTGGACAGAGAGATGGGGCAGAGAGATGAGGACAGAGAGAACGGGAGAGAGAAGGGGACAGAGAGAGAAGGGACAGAGAGAGGGGGTACTGAGAGAGGGGGACATGGAGGGGGGGACAGAGAGTGGGGGACAAAGAGAGATGGACAGAGAGAGAGGGCGGACAGAGAGAAAGGGGGCACAGATAGAGGGGGACAGAGAGATGGGGACAGAGATCAGGGGGATAGAGAGAGGGAGATTGAGAGTGGGGGCTGGAGAGAGTGGGCGACAGAGAGGGGGCAGAGAGTGGGGAATGGAGAGAGTGGGGGCAGAGGGGGGACAGGGGGACAGAGAGGGAGGTGACAGAGAGAGGAGGGAGTGAGAGGGGGACAAAGAGAGAGGGGGGACAGAGAGAGAGGGATAGAGAGAAAGAGGGGCAGAGAGAGTGGGAGAGAGAGATGAGGACAGAGAGAACGACAGAGAGAGGGGTACAGAGAGGGGGCCAGAGAGAGGGGGACAGAGAGTGGGGGGACAGAGAGAGTGGGACAATGAGGGGGACAGAAAAAGGGGAACAGAGAGAAAGGGGGCACAGAGAGAGGGGGACAGACAGAATGGGAGAGAGGGGGACAGAGAGAGGGGGACAGAGAAAGGGCAACAGAGAGAGGGGGACAGAGAGAGGGCAACAGCGAGAGGTGGACAGAGAGAGGTGGACAGAGAGCAGGGGGATAGATAGAGGGGGACAGAGAGCGGGGGATAGAGAGAGGGAGATTGAGAGTGGGGGCTGGAGAGAGTGGGGGACAAAGAGAGGGGGACAGAGAGAGTGGGAGGACAGAGAGTGGTGGTACAGAGAGAGGGTGGACAGAGAGATGGGGAACAGAGGGGGGTACAGGGACAAGGGGGACAGAGAGAGGGGGCAGAGAGAGTGGGGGCAGTAAGAGAGGGAAGACAGAGAGACGGGGGCACAGTAGAGGTGGGGGCAGGGGACGGAGAAAGGGGGGACAGAGAGAAGGGGAAAGAGAGAAGTTGACAGAGGGGGCGGACTGAGCAGGGGGATCAGAGAGAAGTAGGGACAGAGAGAGAGGGGACCGAGAGAGGGGGACAGAAAGCGGGAGAGACAGAGAGAGGTGGGGGGATAGAGAGAGTGGGGGTCAGAGAGTAAGGGCAGCAGAGATGGCAGAGAGAGGTATACAGAGAGAGGGGAACAGAGGGGGGACAGACGGGGTGGGGGGACAGAGAGAGGGGGACAGAGAAAGGGGGGACAGAGAGAGAGGGGGACAGAGAAAGGGGGGGACAGAGAGAGGGGGGACAGAGAGAGGGGGACAGAGAGTGGGGGTACGGGGGGGTCAGAGAAAAGGGGACAGAGAGAGGAGGGAAGAGAGGGAGAGGGGGTCAGAGAGAGGTGGGCACAGGGGAAGAGAGAGGGGTGACAGAGAGAGAGTGGGGACAGAGAGAGGAGGACAGAGAGAGAAGGGGGACAGAGAGGGAGCGGTCAGAGAGAGAGGGGGTCAGAGAGAGAGGGGGACAAGAGAGTGGGGGACAAGAGAGTAGGGGGAGAGAGAAGTTGGAGTGATAGGGGAGAGAGAGGGGGTAGAGAGGGGGGAAGAGAGAGAGGGGGACAGAGGGAGAGGGAGGGACAGAGTCAGAGGGTGACAGAGAGAGTGGGGACAGAGAGAAGGGTGACAGAGCGGGGGTTACAGAGGGGGAGACAGAGAGAGGGGGACATTGTGAGAGAGGGGTACAGAGAGAGAGGGGTGAACAGATAGATGGAGACCGAGGGGGAGGGAGGAACAGAGTGTGAGGGTGACAGAGAGAGTGGGGACAGAAAGAAGTGTGACAGAGCGGGGGGTACAGAGAGGTGGGACAGAGAGAGTGTGAACAGAGAGAGGGTGGGACAGAGAGAGGGGGGATAGACAGGGAGGGGACAGAGAGAGAGAGAGGGACAGAGAGAGGGGGAACAGAGGGGGGTACAGGGACAAGGGGACAGAGAGGGGGGACAGAGAGAGGGGGAAAGAGAGAAGGGGACAGAGGTGACGGACTGAGAGCGGGGGGACAGAGAGAAGGAGGGGCAGAGAGAATGGGAACCGAGAGAGCAGGACACAGAGCGGGAGAAACAGAGAGAGGTGGGGGGACAGAGAGAGCGGGGGTCACAGAGTGAAGGCAGCAGAGGTGGCAGATAGAGATGTACAGAGAGAGGAGTACAGAGAGGGGGACAGACAGAGGGGGGACAGAGAGAGAGATGGGGGGACAGAGAAAGTGGGGGACAAAGAGAGTGGTGACAGAGAGAGGGGAACAGGGGGGGACAGAGAGAGAGGGACAGAGAGCGGGTGGACGGGGGGAACAGAGAAAGGGGGACAGAGAGGGGAGGGAACAGAGGGAGAGGGGTGAGAGAGAGGGGGTCAGAGGGGGAAGAGAGAGGGGTGACAGAGAGAGTGGGGACAGAGAGAGGGGATCAGTGAGAGAGTGGGGACAGAGAGTGGGGGTGCCAGAGAGAGAGGAGAAAGAGAGAGGGGGGGATGGAGAGAGAAAGAGGGGTACCGAGAGAGGGAAGGGCAAAAAAAGAGGGGACAGAGAGAGGGGGGACAGAGAGAAGGGGGACAGAGGGGGGTGGTCAGAGAGAGAGAGCGGGGGGTCAAAGAGAAAGGGGGACAGAGAGAGATGGGATAAGAGAGTGGGGGACAAGAGAGTGGGGGGAGAGAGAGGGTGGAGTGATGGGGAGAGAGGGAGGTGGAGAGAGGGGGAAGAGAGAGAGGGGGAAAAAGAGAGGGGTGCAGAGAGTGGGGGGACAGAGAGAGGGGGAGAGAGAGAGGGCAACTGAGAGAGGGGTACAGAGAGAGGGGTGAACAGAGAGATGGGCACAGAGGGAGAGGGAGGGACAGAGTGAGAGGGTGACAGAGACAATGGGGACAGAGAGGAGGGTGACAGAGCGGGGGGTACAGAGAGAGAGTGGGGAAAGAGAGAGGAGGACATTGAGAGAGGGGGACAGAGAGACGGGGCAAAGAGAAAGGGGGTACAGAAAGTGTGGGCAGAGAGAGCAGAGGAATGAAAGAAGAGGAAAGAGAGAGGGGGACAGAGGGGTCGGACAGAGAGAGTGGGGACAGAGAGAGGGGGGACAGACAGAGGGGGGGACAGAGAGAGGTGGGGACAGAGAGAGGGTGGGACAGAGAGAGGGTGAGACAGAGAGAGGGGGGGACAGAGAGAGAGGGCGAACAGAGAGAGAGGGGGGACAAAGAGAGGGAGCAGGGGGGATTGAGAGAGGGGGGACAGAGAGAGAGAGGTGACAGAGGGGGGAAGAGAGAGACGGGGACAGAGAGGGAGGACAGAGAGAGAGAGGGGATAGAGAGAGGGGGAAAGAGAGAGGGGGATAGAGGGGGCGGACTGAGAGCGGGGGGACAGAGAGAAGGAGGGGCAGAGAGAGAGGGTTCCGAGAGAGGGGGACAGACAGCGGGAGAGACAGAGAGAGAGGTGGGGGACAGAGATAGTGGGGGTCACAGAGAGAGAGCGGCAGAGAGGGAGGGAGGGTGAACGGGGGGACAGAGAGAGAGGGGGACAGAGAGAGAGAGAGAGGACAGAGAGTGCGGGGGACAGAGAGTGATGGGGTCAGAGAGAGAGGGGGGACAGAGAGAGAGGGGGACAAGAGAGTGGGGAGAGAGAGGGTGGAGTGATAGGGGATAGAGAGGGGGGTAGAGATAGGGGGAAGAGAGAGAGGGGGACAGAGAGAAGGGTGCAGAGAGTGGGGGGACAGAGAGGGGGTACAGAGAGAGAGAGGGGTGGACAGAGAAATGGGGACAGAGGGAGAGGGAGGCACAGAGTCAGAGGGTGAAAGAGAGAGAGTGGGGAAAGAGAGGAGGGTGACAGAGCAGGGGGTACAGAGAGGGGGGACAGAGAGAGGGGGAACCTAGAGAGAGTGGGGACAGAGAGAGGAGTGACATTGAGAGAGGGGGGACAGAGATATGGGGGCGCAGAGAGTTGGGGGACAGAAAGAGGGGTGCTAAGAGACCAGGGGAAAGAAAGAGGAGAAAAGAGAGAGGGGAACAGAGGGGACAGACAGACAGAGTGGGGACAGAGAGAGGGTGGGACAGAGAGAGGGGGAGCAGAGAGTGAGGGGTCAGAGAGAGAGGGGGACAAGAGAGTGGGGGGAGCGAGGTAGGGGAGAGATAGGGAGAGAGAGGAGGTAAAGAGAGGGGGAAGAGAGAGAGGGTGGACAGAGAGACAGTGAGTGGAGGACAGAGAGAGGGGGAGACAGAGAGGGAAACAGAGAGAGGTGTGGACAGAGAGAATGGGGACAGAGAGAGAGGGACAGAGATGGGAGGGACGGAGAGAGGGGAGTCAGAGAGGGGGGACAGAGAGAAATGGGGACAGAGGAAGAAAGGGCACAGAGAGAGGGGGAACAGAGAGAGTGGAACGGAGAGAGAGGGGGTACAGAGAGGGGGACAGAGAGAGGGGGGACAGAGAGAGTGGAACGGAGAGAGAGGGGGGACAGAGAGGGGGACAGAGAGGGGAGAGTGTTCGGTGACAGAATTGGGTGAGAGTGTTAATGAAGAGAGAGTTGGGGGAGAGAGAGTGAGGGGTAGAGAGAGAGGGAGTGAGGGGGAAAGGGAGGGGGAGGAGGAGAGATGGGATAGAGAGAGAGGTGTGGAGAGAGAGGGCGGAGAGAGAAGGGGAAGAGAGAAAGGGGGTAGACAGCAAGTCGGAGAGCGGGGGAGAAGGAGGGGCGAGGGAGAGAGAGGGGAAGAGGGGGAGTGAGAGGGGGAGAGAATGAGCTGGACAGAGTGAGGGGGAGAGAGAGCGGCAGAGAGAGGGGGCAGGGAGAGGGGAGTAGAGAGGGGGCAGAGGGAGGGGGCAGAGGGATGGGATCGAGGGAGGCGGGCGAGAGAGGGGGGCAAGGGAGGGGTCGAGAGAGTGGAGGGGGTGAGGGGAGAGAGAGGGGGAGAGGGGGTAGAAAGGGGTGAGAGAGAGGGGAGAGAGCATGGGGAGAGAGAGAGAGAGTGGGGAGAAAGTGGGGAAGAGGGGCGGTGACAGGGGAGGGGGAGAAGGGAAGAGAGGGGAGATTGGGAGAGGGGAGATGGAAAGGGGAGTTGGAGAGGGGAGAGGGATCGCAAGAGAGGGTAGAGAGAGAGGGGAGAGAGACAGAGGGAGGGAAAGACAGGGGGAAGAGAGAGGAGAGTAGAGAGACGGGGGAGAGAGATGTGGAGAGATGGGGGGAGAGAAGGGGAGAGAGTAGGGGAGAGAGAGAGAGGGGGATAGAGAAGGGTAGAGAGTAGGGGAGAGAGAGAGACGGGAGAGAGAAGGGGTGAGAGAGAGGGGGAGAGAGACCCTGGAGAGAGGGGTGAGAGAGGGGGAGAGAGAGAGTGGGAGAGAGAGGGGGAGAGAGTGTGGGGCAGAGAGTGGTGGGAGAGTGGAGGAGAGAGTGGGGGAGGACAGAGAGAGTTGGGTTAGAGAGAGGGGAGAGAGTGGGAGGATAGAGAAAGGGTGATAGAGAGAGGTGAGAAGGAGAGGCAAGAGGGCGGAAAGAGAGGGGAGAGAGTGAGGGGGGAGAGAGTGCGGGAGAGAGTGGGGAGAAAGAGTGCGGAGAGAGAGTGGGGAGGGAGAGAGGAGGAGAGGGAGGGTGGAGAGAAGGGGATGGGAGAGAGGAGTTAGAGGGGGGAGAGTGGGGAAGAGAGAGGGGAGAGAGACGGGGAGATCGACAGGGAGAGTGAGAGAGAGGGGTAGGGAGAGGAAGTTGCGAGGGAGGGTGAGAGTGGGGGGACAGAAAGAGGGTGAGAGCAGGGGAGAGAGAGGGGAGAGAGATGGCGAGAGAGTGGGGGAGAGAGAGAGGAGAGTGAGAGGGGGAGAGTGATGAGGCGAGAGAGGGGGAGGGAGAGGAAGGTGCGTGGGTGTGTGAGAGAGGGGGGACAGAAAGAGGGTGAGAGCGGGGGACAGAGAGGGGAGAAAGAGGGGAGACAGTGGGGGAAGAGAGAGTGGGAAGAGAGAGGCGAGGGTGGGAGATGGATGGAGAGAGAGGGCGAGTGACGGGGACACGGACGGGGAGAGAGTGGGCAAGATGGGGCGAGAGAGTGGGGAGAGAGATGGGGGGGAGTGTGGGAGAAGAGTGGGGGAAAGGGAGGGGGGAGAGGGAGGGGGAGACAGAGGGGGAGAGAGATGGGAAGGGGGAAGACGGGGAGAGAGAGGGGGAGGGAGAGGAAGGGGCGAGGGAGATGGAGAGAGGGGGACAGAGAGGGGGAGAGAGCGCGGGGAGAGAGAGGGGAGAGTGAGAGGGTGAGAGAGGGGAGAGATTTAGGCGACAGAGATAGTGAAGAGTGAGGGGGGAGAGAGAGTTTGAGGTGTAGAGAGAGACGGGATAGAGAGAGGAGGCGAGAGAGTGGGGTAGAGAGAGGGGAGAGGGAGGGGCAGAGGGAGAGAGGGTGAGAATGGGGGAGAGAGAGGGGAGAGTGGGGGGAGAGAGAGGACAGAGAGGCGGACATAGAGGGGGAAGAGGGTGGGGGACAGAGAGTGGAGGGAGAGAGAGAGGGGAGAGAGAGAGGGGGGGAGAGAAGGAGGGGAGAGAGAGTGTGGGGAGAGAGTGAGGGAGAGAGTGGGGAGAGAGAGTGGGGAGAAACAGTGCGGAGAGAGAGTGGGAAGGGAGAGAGGAGGAGAGGGAGGGTGGAGAGAAGGGGAGGGGAGAGAGGAGTTAGAGGGGGAGAGTGGGGGAGAGAGAGGGGAGAGAGACGGGGAGATCGACAGGGAGAGCGGGAGAGACGGGGAGAGAGAGGGCTAGGGAGAGGAAGTTGCGAGGGAGGGTGAGAGTGAGGGGTCAGAAAGAGGGTGAGAGCGGGGGGAGAGAGAGGGGAGAGAGATGGCGAGAGAGTGGTGGAGAGAGAGAGGAGAGTGAGAGGGGGAGAGCGATGAGGCTAGAGAGGGGGAGGGAGACGAAAGTGCGTGGGTGTGTGAGAGAGGGGGGACAGAAAGAGGGTGAGAGCGGGGGACAGAAAGAGGAGAGAAAGAGGGGAGAGAGTGGGGGAAGAGAGAGTGGGAAGAGAGAGGGGATAGAGAGAGGAGATGAGAGAATGGGGTAGAGAGAGGGGAGAGTTGGGGGAGAGAGAAAGGCCGACAGAGGGATGTGGAAGAGGGAGGTGGACAGAGCGTGGAGGGAGAGACAGAGGGGGAGAGAGAGAGGGGGAGAGAAGGAGGGGAGAGAGAGTGTGGGGAGAGAGTGGGGGAGAGAGTGGGGGAGAGAGTGGGGAGAGAGTGGGGAGAAACAGTGCGGGGAGAGTGGGGGTGAGAGTGGGGGAGGGAGAGAGGAAGAGAGGGAGGGAGGAAAGAACGGGAGGGGAGAGAGGGGATAGAGGGGGAGTGGGGGAGAGAGGGGGAGAGTCGGGGGAGAGAGAAGGAGAGAGGGGGGGACAGAGGGAGGGGGCCAGAGGGAGGGGGACTGAGAATGGAGGGAGAGAGAGAGGGGGAGAGAGAGGGTAGAGAGAGGGAGAATTGGAGAAGAGAGAGGGGAGTGTCGGGGTGGAAAGAGAGAGGAGAGAGTGGGGGACAGAGGGAGGGGCCAGAGTGAGGGGGACAGAGAATCGAGAGAGAGTAGAGGGGGAGATAGAGAGGGGAGAGAGAGGGGGAGAGGGAGAGTGGGGGAGAGTGGGGTAGAGAGAGGGGAGAGGGAGGGGGAGAGGGAGAGTGGGGGAGAGAGAGGGGAGAGAGAGAGTGGGGGAGAGAGGGAGGGGAGAGAGAGTGCCTGGAGTGAGTGGGGTGAGAGTGAGGGAGGGAGAGAGGAGGAGAGGGAGGGTGGACAGAAGGGGAGGGTAGAGAGGAGTTAGGGGGGGAGAGTGGGGTAGAGAGAGGGGAGAGTCGGGGGGAGAGAGAAGGAGAGAGTGGGGGACAGAGGGAGATGGCCAGACGGAGGGGGACAGAGGGACGGGGACAGAGAATGGCGGGAGAGAGAGGGGGAGAGAGATAGGGGAGAGAGAGAGGGGGAGAGTGGGGGAGATAGAGGGTAGTTTCGGGGTGAAGAGAGAGAGGATAGAGTGAGGGACAGAGGGAGAGGGCCAGAGGGAGGGGGACAGAGGGAGGGGAGAGAAAATCGAGAGAGAGAGAGGGAGATAGAGAGGAGAGAGAGGGTTTGGAGAGAGGGGGGAGAGAAAGAGGGGAGAGAGAGTGGAGGAGGGAGCGGGTTAGGGAGGGAGGGAGTGAGTGAGAGGGGAGAGAGAGTGGGGAAGAGAGAGTGGGACAGGGAGCGGAGGGAGAGAGAGAGGGGAAGAGAGAGAGGGGGAGAGAAGGACGGGAGAGAGAGTGGGTGACAGAGCGGGGAGAGAGTTAGTGAAGAGAGAGGGGAGAGAGTGAGTCAGGGGTAGCGAGATGGGGTGCGAGAGAGAGGTGCCGAGAGAGGGGCTGAGAGAGGCGGCAGAGATAATGGGAGGGGGGGCAAGAGGGGGAAGAGAGAGAGGCGGTAGAGAGAGACACAGAGGGGGAAGAGAGACAGAGAGGGAGAAGAGACACAGGGAGGGGAAAAGAAGAGGAGAAGGAGGAAGTAAGTGAGGGAGGGAGAGTGAGGTGACAGAGAGAGGGGCAGAGAGATAGGGGCGAGAGACGGAGGGCGAAAGTGGGAAGGAGAGGAGGCAAGGGAGAAGGGGCAAGGGAGAGGGGGAGTGAGAAGGAGAGAGACGGTGAGAGGGAGAGGCGAGAGAGAAGGGGAGAGAGAGGGAGGGAGAGGGGGGAGAGAGGGCGGGCGAGAGGGGGCAGAGATCGAGGGGAGAATGTGGGGGAAGAGAGATGGGGAGAGTGTTGGGGTGAGTGAGGGGGTGAGAGAGAGAGGGAGAGAGAGAGGGGAGGAAGGGGTGAGGGAGTTGAAGAGAGGGGGACAGAAAGGGGGTGAGAGTGGGGAGACAGAGCACGGGGAGAACGAGGGGAGAGGGATGGGGAGAGAGATGTGGATAAAGATGGGGAGAGAGATTGGGAGAGTGAGAGGGAGAGAGGGGGAGAGAGGGCGCACGAGTGAGGGTGTGAGAAGCGGGCAAGGGGGCGAGATGGGGTGAGAGAGAGGGGAGAATGAGCGGGAGAGAGAGAGGGAGAGAGTGAGAGTGCAAGAGAGGGGTAGAGTGAGGGGAAGAGGGAGGGGATAGAGAGAGTGTGGAGAGACGGGGAGAGCGAGAGGCATCGAGAGAAGGGATAAGAGAGAGGGCGAGAGTGGGTGGCGAGAGAGTGGGGCGAGACAGGTGGGTGAGAGAGAGGGAGCGAGACAGGGGAGTGAGAGAGGGGGGTGAGAGAGGGGGAGAAGGGGGAGAGAGAGGTGGAGAGAGAGGGGGCAGAGAGAGACAGTGTGGAGAGAAAAGAGGAAGAGTGAGCGGGAGAGTGAGAGGGAGAGAGAGGGGGAGAGATAGAGGGGGAGAGAGAGGGGGAGAGGGGGAGAGGGGAGAGAGGGGGCGAGAGCGCGGGGGTGGGTGAGCGAGTGGGGGCGAAAGAGCGGGGAATGAGAGAGTGGGCAGAGAGCGGGGAGAGAGAGGGGGAGAGAGAGGGAGGAGAGGGGGCGAGAGAGCGGGAATGAGAGCGCGGAGGTGAGAGAGAGCGGGGAATGAGAGAGAGGGGGAGAGAGAGGTGGAGAGAGACGGGGAACGAGAGGGGAGAGAGAGGGGGAGAGTGACGGGGAGAGAGAGGGGGAGAGTGACGGGGAGAGCGACAGGGAGAGGGGGAGAGAGACGGGGAGAGAGACAGGAGGAGGGAGATGAAGGGGGCGAGGGAGGTGTAGAGGGAGGACAGAAAGGGGGTGAGAGAGTGGCAAAAGAGAGAGGGGAGAGAGATGGGGAGAGTGATGGGGAAAGAGATGGCGAGAGTGAGAGGGAGAGAAAGGGGAGAGGGGGGACGAGAGCGGGTGAGAGAAAGGAGAGAGTGGGGGAGTTAGAGGATGCGAGAGAGAGAGGGTAGAGAGAGGGGAGAGAGAGGGGGGCGAGAGAGGGAGCAAGAGAGGGGGCGAGAGAGTGTGGCGAGAGAGGGGGCAAGACAGGGGGTGAGGAGGGGAGAGAGAGGGGGCAGTGAGAGAGAGTGGGGAGAAATAGGGGGGAAGAGAGATCAGGAAGAGAGAGGGGAGAGAGACAGGGGAGATAGGGGGCAGAGAGAGAGTGTGGAGGGAAAGGCGGAAGAGAGCGCGGGAGAGTGAGAGGGAGAGAGAGAGGGGGAGCGACAGAGGGGGAGAGAAAGGACGAGAGAGAGAAAAAGAGGGGGAGAGAGGGAGGTGAGAGAGAGGGGGTGAGAGGGCGGTACTAAGACAGCGGGGTGTTAGAGAGAGGGGGAGAGAGTGGGGGCGAGAAAGGGGGAGAGAGGGGGAAAGAGGGGGGAGGGGGAGAGAAATGGGTAGAGCGACGGGGAGAGGCGGGAGAGACAGGGGGTGAGAGGGGGAGAGAGAAAGGGGGCGAGAGAGGGGGCGAGAGAGGGGAGAGAGGGGGAAGAGAGAGGGAGTGGGAGAAAAAGGGGGGAAGAGAGAGCGGGAGAGTGAGAGGCAGAGAGAGGGGGAGAGAAGGAGGGGGAGAGAGAGAGGGAGAGAGGGGGAGTGAGGGTGGTGAGAGAGCAGAGGTGAATGAGCCGGGGGTGAGAGAGAGGGGGCAGACAGTGGGGGAGCGAGAGGGGGAGAGAGTGGGGGGAGAGAGATGGGGAGAGAGGGGGAAAGAGAGAGAGGAGAGGGAGGGGGAAAGACAGGGCGAGAGGGGGGGAAGGGAGAGGAACTTGCACCGGAGAGATGGAGGGGGAGAGAGAGGGGTGGGAGGGTGGTGAGAGCGCGGGGTGAGAGAGCCGGGGGTGAGAGAGAGGGGGCAGACATGGAGGGAGAGAGGGGGTGGGAGAGAGAGGGGGGACAGAAAGGGGGTGAGAGTGGGGTGATAGAGGGGGAGAGATGGGGAGAGAGTAGGGGAGAGATAGAGAGGAGAGTGAGAGGGGGAGAGTGACGGTGCGAGAGAGGGGGATGGAGAGGAAGGTGCGAGGGAGGGGGAGAGAGGCCAACAGAGAGGGGGTGAGAGCGGGGGAAGAGAGGGGGGGAGTGAGAGGCGGAGAGAGAGGGGGAGAGGGAGGGGGAGAGAGAAGGGGAGAGAGACGATGAGAGCGACGGGGAGAGGGGGAGAGACAGGGAGAGAGAGTGATAAGGAGAGAAAGGGGGCGAGGGAGGTGGAGAGAAGGGGATAGAAAGAGGGTGAGAGTGGGGGGAGAGAGAGAGGAGAGTGAGAGGGTGAGAGAGGTAGGGAGTGAGAGACGGAGAGAGAGAGAGGCGAGAGATTTTGGCGACAGAGTTAGTGAGGAGCGAAGGGAGAGAGAGATTTTGAGGGGTAGAGAGAGAGGGTGAGCAGGGTAAAGAGAGATGGGGGTAGAGAGATGGCATGAGAGAGTAATTAGAGAGAGAGGGGAGAGGGAGGGGGAGAGAAGGGGAGAGGAGAGAGGGGTTACAGGCGGGAGAGTAGGAGACAGAGAGGGGAGAGTCGGGGGGGAGAGAGTGAGGCAGACAGAGGGAGGGAGACAGAGAGAGAGGGACAGAGAATTGCGGGAGAGAGAGAGGGGAGAGAGAGAGAGGAGAGAGAGAGGGGAGGGAGAGAGGGGGAGAGAGAGAGTGAGGGAGAGAGTGGAGGAGTGAGAGGTGGAGAGAGAGGGGAGAGGGAGGGAGAGAGAGAAGGGGAGAGGAGAGAGGGGTTACAGGCGGGAGAGTAGGAGACAGAGAGGGGAGATTCGGAGGAGAGAGAGAAGAGAGCGAGGGGGAGAGAGTGAGGTGGACAGAGGGAGGGAGACAGAGAGAGGGGACAGAGAATGGAGGGAGAGAGAGAGGGGAGAGAGAGAGGAGAGAGAGAGTGGGGAGAGTGAGAGTGGGGGAGAGAGAGTGGGGGGAGAGAGTGGAGGGAGAGAGAGTGGGGGAGTGAGTGGGGAGACGAAGTGGGGGAGAGAGTGGGGGGGGAGAGAGTGGGGTGGAGGGAGAGGGTTAGGGAGGGAGGGAGTGAGAGAGTGGGAGAGAGTTAGGTGACAGAGTGGGGGAGAGATTTAGTGAAGAGAGAGAGGGGAGAGAGAGAGAGAAAGGGATAGCGAGAGGGGGTGCGAGAGAGAGGTGCTGAGAGAGGCGCTGAGAGAGACGTTAGAGAGAAGGGGAGAGAGAAGGAGAGAGAGGAGAGGGAGAGTGGGGAGAGAGAGGGAAGAGAGACAGGCGGTAGAGAGAGATAGAGAGGGGGAAGAGAGACAGGGAGGGGAGAGAGGGGGAGAGAGAGTGGGAGAGAGAAGGGGGAGAGAGGGGGTGAGAGAGGGAGAGAGTGAGAGAGGGAGGGAGAGTGATGTGACAGAGTGAGGGGAGAGAGAGGAGCAGAGAGAGGGGCAGAGAGATAGGGGCGAGAGAAGGAGGGCGAAAGGGGGAAGGAGAGGAGGCAAGGGAGAAGAGGCAAGGCAGTGGGGGAGAGAGAAGGAGAGGGAAGGAGAGAGAAGGGGAGAGAGGGAGGGAGAGGGAGGTGGGAGAGAGGGGAGAGAGGGTGGAAGAGAGGGAGCAGAGAGTGGGGGGAGAAAGTGGAAAAAGAGAGATGGGGAGAGCGTGGGGGTGTGTGAGGGGCGTGAGAGAGAGAGGGAGAAAGAGAGGAGGGAGTGGATGAGAGCGACAGAGGGAGAGAGAGGGAGGGGGAGCGAGGGGAGAAAGAGTGGAGAGAGGGCAGGAGAGAGGGGACAGAGAGCGGGGGAGAAAGTGGGGAAGCGAGATGGGGAGATTGTGGAGGTGAGTGAGGGGGTGAGAGAGGGGAGGGAGTGGTGGGGAGAGCGAGGAGGAGAGAGGGGGCAGAGCGCTGGGGGAGAAAGTGGGGGAAGAGAGATGGGGAGAGTGTGAAGGTGAGTGAGGGTGGTGAGAGAGAGGAGAATAGAGTGGGGCGAGAGATTGGGGTTAGAGAGGGGGAAAGAGAGAGGGGGAGAGGGAAGGGAGAGAGAGAGGGGAGAGAGAGTGGGTGGGGAGAGAGTGGGGAGAGCGAGCGGGGAGAGAGGGGGAGGGGGAGAGAGAGGGGCGACGGGGGAAGAGAGGGGGAAGAGGTGGCGATAGAGGGGTGTGAGAGAGGTTGGAGAGAGGGGAAAGTCAGAGAGCTGGTAGAGAGTGGGCAGCGAGAGGGGGAGATGGAGAGAGGGGAGATGGAGAGAGGGGAGTCGAAGAGAGGGGAGAGAGAAGATGGAGAGGGGAGAGATAGAGGGGAGAGAGATGAGAGAGAGAGAAAGGGTAGAGAGACAGGGGTAGATAAGTGCAGTAGTGAAAAGGATACAAAGAGAGGGGGGAGAAGTGGGGTGAGAGAGACGGCGAGAGAGGGGGACAAAGGGAATGGGAGAGAGGGAGGAGGAGAGAAGGAGGGAGGAGAGAGTGGGGGAGAGTGAGTAAGGGAGAGTGAGTGGGTAGAGAGAGAGAGACAGAGGGGGAGAGAGAGAGGGGGAGAGAGAGGGGAGAGAGAGAGAGGGAGAGAGAGGGGGAGAGAGAGTGGGAGAGAGAGAGGGGGAGAGTGAGGGGGAGACAGAGGGGGAGATAGAGGGGGAGAAAGAGAGAGTGTGGTGCGGGGAAAGAGGGGAGAGGTGGAGAGAGAGGGGGAGAATGAGAGCGGACGAGAGAGTGGTGGCGAGAGCGGGGGGGCTAGATTGGTGGGTGAGAGTAGGGGGCGCGACAGAGTGGGGGAGAGAGAAGGGGCGAGAGAGAGAGGGGGAGAGAGGGGGAGAGATGGGGGGAGAGTGGGGGAGAGACTGGAGGAGAGAATGGGGGAGTGATTGGTGGGAGAGAGTGGGGGGCGCGACAGAGTGGGGGAGAGAGAAGGGGCAAGAGAGAGAGGGGCAGAGAGAGGGGGAGAGATAGAGGGAGAAAGAGAATGTGGTGAGGGAAGAGAGGGGAGAGGTGGAGAGAGAGGGGGGAGAATGAGAGCGGACGAGAGAGTGGTGGCGAGAGCGGGGGGGCTAGATTGGTGGGTGAGAGTGGGGGGCGCGACAGAGTGGGGGAGAGAGAAGGGGCGAGAGAGAGAGGGGGAGAGAGGGGGAGAGATGGGGGGAGAGTGGGGGAGAGACTGGAGGAGAGAATGGGGGAGTGATTGGTGGGAGAGAGTGTGGGGAGAGAGTGTGGGAGAAGGGGTAGAGAGTGAGTGAGAGAGTGGGGGATAGAGTAGGGGAGAGTGAGAGGGTGAGAGACGGAGGGAGTGAGAGAGGGAGAGAGAGGGGAGAAGGTTCGGTGACAGAGTGGGGAGAGAGTTAGTGAAGAGAGAGGGGGAGAGAGAGTGAGGGGTAGAGAGGGGGTAGAGAGAGAGGGTGAGAGCGCGTGGAGAGCGAGGGAGTGAAAGGGAATGAGAGGTGGAGGGAGAGTGAGGTGACAGAGTGAGGGGAGACAGCGAAGGGCAGAGAGAGAGAGGGGGTCGAGAGAGGAGTGCGAGAGACGGAGAGAAGGAGGGGAGAGAAGGGAGTGGAGAGAACGAGAGGAAGTGAGGGAAGGCAGAGAGAGTGGGTTGAGAGAGGGGGAGAGAGGGGGAGAGAGACAGAGGAGAAAGAGAGGAAGAGAGAGGAAGTGGGGAGGGAGAGGGGGTGAAAGAGAGGGGGAGAGAGAGGGGGAGAGAGGGGGGAGTGAGAGGTGAGAGAGAGATGAGAGAGAGGGGACAAAGAGAGGGAGAGAGAGGGGAGAGAGAGAGAGAGGGGGGAGAGAGGGAGAGAGAGAGGGTACGAGGGAAGGGGGCGAGAGGGGGGAGAGAGAGAGATGGGAGAGAGAGAAGCAGAGGAGAGACAATGGTGGTGGACTGAGAGATGTAGGCGAGAGAGAGAGGTGGTGGAGAGAGAGGTGAGTGAGAGAGAGGTAGGGGTGAGAGAGATGGGGAAAGAGGGAGAGGGAAGAGAGAGAGGGGAAGAGAGAGAGCGGAGAGAGAGGGGAGAGTGGAGGCGGGAGAGGGGGCGAGAGAGGCGGGCGATAGGGGGCATGAGGGGGTGAGAGAGAGGGAGAGAGAGAAGGTGCAAGAGAGAGGGGTAGAGAGAGAGTGGGAGAGAGAGAGTGGGAGAGAGAGGGGGGAGAGAGAGACGGTGAGAGAGAGGGCGAGTGAGAAGGGAGAGAAGGGAGAGAGAGGGGACGGGGACGAGAGCGGGGAGAGAGAGAGGTGGGAGAGAGAGAAGCGGGGAGAGACAATGCTGGAGGAGAGATGTAGGCGAGAGAGATGTGGGGGAGAGAGAGAGGTGAGTGAGAGAGAGGTGGGGGTGAGAGAGGTGGGGAAGAGAGAGGAGGAAAGAGATAGAGGGGACGAGAGAGAAGGGCAGAGAGAAGGAGGTCAAAAGAGGGGAGTAGGACCAACGGAGAGGGGTCAAGGGCGAGGGCGGAGAGAGGAGGGGGAGAGAGAGGGGGAGAGAGGGAGGAGAGGGGGAGAGAGAGGGGGAGACAGCGGGGATAGAGAGAGGGGAGAGAGGGGGAGGGGGAGAGAGAGATGGGGAGAGAGAGGGGGCAAGGTAGGGGGAGGGAGAGAGGTGAGTGAAACGGGCAGAGAGAGGGGAGAAAGAGAGGGGAAGGGAGAGGGGAGAGCAAGTGGGAAAGCGAGGTGCGAGAGAGGGGGACGAGTGAAAGAGGGAGACAGAGAGGGTGTGAGAGAGAGGGGAGGGAGAGGGGGAGAGTGAGAGGGGAGAGAGAGGGGGCAGAGAGGGTGGGGAGATAGTGTGGGGGAGTGAGTGGGGGATTGAGTGCGGGGAGAGAGTGGGTGTAGAGAATGTGGGGAGAGGTGGGAGAGAGGGGGTAAAGAATGGGGGAGAGAGAGAGAGGGAGGGAGTGAGAGGGGGAGGGAGAGTGAGGTGACAGAGTGAGGGGGTCGAAAGAGGGGGCGAGAGAGGGGGAGAGAGGAAGGGGAGTGAGGGAGGGGGAGAGAGGGAGGGGATAGGGAGGGGGTGAGACAGGGGACAGAGAAAGAGAGTGGGGAGAGACAGGGGGAGAGAAAGGGGAAGAGAGAGGGGAGAAAGAGAAAGGTGAGAGAGTGAGGCAAGAGAGGGGGCAAGAGATGGGGAAAGAGAGAGAGGGAGAAAGAGAGGGAGAGAGCGAGGGGGGAGCGAGAGAGTGTGGGGAGAGAGGGGTGGGAGAAAGGGGGAGGGGGAAGACAGAGGGGAAGACAGAAAGCGGGGGAGAGAGCGGGGAACAGAGGGGGAGATGGAGATGGAAGAGACGGTGAGAGGTAAGTGGGAAGATGGAGAGGGGAGAGAGAGTGGAGAGAGAGAGAGGAGAGAGAGAGGAGAGAGAGAGACGGGGGTAGAGAGACAGGGGTAGAGAGACGGGAGTATTGAGAAGGATAAAGAGAGAGGGTGGAGAGAGAAGGGGGGCGAGAGAGGGGGACAGAGGGAGTGGGAGAGAGTGAGGGGAGAGAGAGAGGGAGAGAGAGAGGAGAGAGAGGTGGTGAGAGAGAGCAGTGGGGGAGATAGAGAGGTAAGTGAGAGAGGTGGGGGACAGAGAGGTGGGGGAAAGAGGGGGGAAGAAAGAGCGAGGGAAGATAGAGGGGAAGAGAGAGGGGGGAAGATAAGGGGAGAGATAAGGGGGAGAGATAAGGGGAGAGACAAGGGGGAGAGATAAGGTGGAGAGATTGGGGGAGAGATTTGGGAGAGATTGGGGAGAGATTGGGGGCGAGATTGGGAGAGATTGGGAGAGATTGGGAGAGACGTACCAGGAGACATAGGGAAGAGAGAAGGGGAAAGAGAAGGAGAAAGAGAAGGGTAAAGAGAAGCGGAAAAATAGAGGAGAGAGAGGGATTAGAGAGAAATGGATTAGAGAGAGCGAACGGGAGAGAAAGGGGTCGAGTGCAGGGGTCGAGAGGGGGAGAGTGAGGGGAGAGGGAGAGAGGGGTGAGAGCGCAGGGGGAGAGAGAGTGGGGAGAGAGAGAGTGGGAAGAGAGAGGGGGCAGAGAGGGGGCAGAGAGGGGGGAGAAAATGAGAGAGTGGAGAGAGAGATTAAAGGGTGAGAGATGGGGAGAGCAATGTGTGAGCAAGAGAGACGGGCGAGAGGATGGCGAACGAGAGACAGAGAGAGGTGCAAGCGTGAGTGAGTGAGTGAGGGGACAGAAATGAGAGAGAGTTTGAGAGATCGAGAGAGAGAGTACGATAAGGGGACAAGAGAGAGAAAGAGAGAGAGAGAAAGATAGAAAGAGGGGGAGAGCAAGATAGGGAGAGATACAAGGTGAGCTAGAGAGAGAGGGACGTGAGTGAGAGGCACGCGAAGGGGGGAGAGAGAGAGTCAGGTGAGAGAGAGGGATGAGGTGGAGAGTGAGTGAGTGGGTGAGAGAGAGAGTGAGTGAGGGGAAGAGAGATAGAAAGAGAAGTTGAGAGAGGGGCTGAGAGAGAGAATGAGAGTGAGAGGGTGAGAGATAAAGAGTTAGGGAGTGAGAGAGGGGATCGAGAAAAAGCGACAGAGAGTCTGAGAGAGAGTCAGAGAGAGATGTCTCAGGGCGGACCAGTACAGCAGAGGTGAAAGCAGGACCCTTACAAGATGGTGGGAATGAAGCCTAGAATGTTGCTGTTCCTTGCCCAGCTCTGTGTCCATGTCCTGTCTTCCAGGTCTGAATACAGAAGGTCACTAACTCCTCCCTGTGCTGTTTACTGTGAGTGATCTTACCGGCTGCAGGATTTACTGAAGGCTCCAGACCTCCCTCTCCATCTCTGTCTGGCTGACTAAGCGTCTTTGATGTGGTTATGGACGAGACAGGAGTTAGGAATTCGGCTGAGACAGGAACAGCCTGATGACCGACAGGAGACAGGGAAACAGACAGAATGGGAAGTTAGACTGATGCAGTGAGGGATCTGGAAAATCCCAGTCTCCATCCCTGGCCTGTGCTGCTGTGTCTCTCTGGAATGGGGAATTCCATTGGCTCAGGATCTGGAGTAGCTGCAAGTGTGAGAGACACTGACAGAGGCAGCAATTAGACCCACACAGTGAGGGATATCACATGGAGAGAGACTGAGTGATATCACCAGAGTGCAGGAAGGTATCAGGATCACACAATGGTCATGATGAAAGGGTTGGGATTCATGGTGCACTGGGATCAGTACTCAGTGACGGTTGAGTATGAGTGGGACAGGTGATGGCCACGTGCTATTCTCACCCGACTGTTCATCCAGATGTTAATGCCGGTGACAGTATATCCATCTAACTGCTTAATATCCTTTTAGGATGGAAATCTATTATAGACAGCGGGTCTGGTCTACACATGATCCAGAACCAGAGCGATGGGGTTGACTCTAAACTGCTCTCTGTAATGATCCAGCAAGGCACTCAGCTCAAGGGCAGCTCGGGGTGGGCATGCGATGCTGGCCAGCCAGAGACAGCAACATCCCATGAGTGAATTAAACACAACACTGCTGGGAGCAGTGTCCTGGTCAACCATGTCGGTAGGCTCATGGGCAAGACTTTAAACTGACAGAGAGGATGCCGGGACAGGGTTCAGGTGAAAGGAGCTTTCTAAATCCAAAGAGAAAATGGTGATGTAGCTGAAGACAAGCAGAAAGGAACAGAAAGAGACAGAGTTTAACTGAAACTGTATATCGGTGAATTGGACTGTGCCAAGAAATTGTGGAAAGAGCCAGTCGTAATGTTCTTTTTTGGACTGGATAAAGTCTCTGCAATAAGGAGGATGGACTGGGGCACAGAGATAAATGAGATTTAGTGGTGACGGGGTGAACAAAAGGTGGAACATGAATATTCTATTGTACACCTCCTTGAGGGGTCTCAGGGAGAGCAGGATGGGTAACCCTGACAGTAATGGGTAACAAAGGCATTACAGAGAAAGCATTTGGCCTCAGATGATGAAGCTGAATCAGCCTGAATGCAGATTCTGGGTAACACGTGTCAAAAACACAAGCAGGAGAACAGTTTAGAGGCTGCCTAACAGCATTTTATTGCTCAGCCATGTTACAAATTCCATTGTATTCCTGTGTACTGCAAAGGCACTGTGATAATTCTGGGAGACTTCAGTCTTTGTATAATCTGGGACAGTCACATCGGCAAAAGTGATGTTCTCTGAACTCCTCCTTGGATGTTTCTATCAGTGTTTCTTTGAATAACACATTGTGCAAACGGCCAGGGAGGTGACGATCTCAGATCGACCGTTGGGTGATGACGCTGTGGGAAGGAGTAATGTCACACTGAGATATCCTCTGGGAAATTGTAGTGTAGTGGAATTCAGCAAGATGATGGATTATTAAAGTGACCATAAAGCACACCCTACAATCACAACCAAATCCATTGACATGTGTTTGAGAGGAGAACTGACCAAGGTAAACAGGGGAAACAGTGAAGTGTATGGCTGGGAAATGGACAGTACAAAACATTTACAGTCAGGGAGATGCACAGCACAGAAACAGACCCTTCGGTCCAACTCATCCACGCCACCCACACATCCGAACATAATCTCATCACATTTGCCAGCACTTGGCCCAAATCCCTTTCAACCCTTCCTGTTCATATAACCATCCAGATGCCTTTTAAATGCAGTAATTGTACCTGTCTCCACCACTTCACCAGGCAGGTTATTCCATACACGCAACACCCTCCACATCAAAACGTTGTCCTTAACGTTCCTTTTATATCTTTCCCCACTCATCCTGAACCTAGGCCCTCCAGTTCTGGACTACCCCACCCCAGGGAAAAGACCTTGTCTGTTAAACCTAACCATGCCTCTCATGGCTTTATAAACCTCCATATGGGTTACCCCTCGGCCTCAGACATTCCAGGGAAAACATCCCCAGCCCATTTAACCTCTCCCTTTAGCTCAAATCCTCCAATCCTGTCAGCGTTTGTGCAAATATTTTCTGAACCCTTTCAATTTACACAACATCATTCTGATAGGGAGGAGACAAGAATTGCACGCAATATGCCAAAACTGGCTTCTCCAATTCCTATACGGCCACAACATGACCTCCCAACTCCTCTACTCAATGCACTGATCAGTAAACACAAGCATACCAAACACCTTCTTCACTATCCTATCGACCCACAATTCTCCTTTCAAGGAACAATGAACCTGCACTCCAAGGTCTCTGTGTTCAGAAACACTCCCTGGGACATTAACATTAAGTGGATCAGTCCTGCAAAGAGTTTTGCTTTGCCAAAATGTAGCACCTCCCATTTATCTAAATGAAGCTCCATCTGCCACTCCTCAGCCCATTGGCCCATCAGTTCACCATCCCGTTGTAATGTGAAGTAACATTCTTCACTGTCCACTACACCTCCAATTTTGGTATCATCCACAAACTTACTAACTATACCTGCTGTGTTCACATCCAAATCATTTATATAATTAATGGAAAGTAGTGGACGCAGCACCGATCCTTGTGGCACTCCACTGGTCACAGGTCTCCAGTCCGAAAAGCAACCCTCCACAACCACCGTCTGACTTCTACCTTCGTGCCAGTTCTGTATTCAAATGGCTGGTTTTCCCTGTATTCTGTGAGATCTATCCTTGCTCTCCAATCTCCCATGTGGAAACATTAGAATACCTTACTGAAGTCCATGTCACCCACATCCACCGCGCTGCCCTCATCAATCCTTTTGTTACTACTTCAAAAAACTCAATATCTTGAGCCATGATTTCCCACGCACAAAGCAATGCTGACTATCCCCAATTAGACATTGCCTTTCTAAACACATGCAATTCCTGTCCCTCATGTATCCGTCTTCTGACGTCAGGTGAACCACTCTGTAGTTCCCTGGCTTGTACTTACCACCCTTCCTAAACAGTGGCACCACGTTCGCCCAACCTCCAGTCTACTAGCACCTCACCTGTGAATATTGATGATACAAATATCTCAGTAAGACACTGCAATCTCCCCCTCCCAAGGAAAAAAGAATAACTAGAGAGAAAATAGGACCCTTCAAGGACCAAAGTGGACATGTGTGTGCAGAATCACAGGAGGTTTTTCTCCTCTGTGTTGACCTTGGAGAAGGACATGAAGGCCTGGGAACTTGGGAAAGTTAGTGATGATCTCTTGGGGACAGTCCCTATCACAGGAGAGGATGTGTTGAATGCATTAGAATGTATGAAGGTGGATAAATCTCCTGGACCTGACCAAACATATCCAACCGCAAATCAAGAGGTGAGGGAAGTACTTGTGGGGTCCCTGCTGATCTTTTTGCCTCACCGTTAGCCACGGGTGAGGTCCCGGAAGATTGGAGGACAGCATATGTTGTGCTCTTATTCAAGAATGGCTGCAAAAATAAACCTGGGAACTATAGATCAATAAACCTAAGATCCGTGGTAAGTAAGTTACTTGAGAAGATGCCGAGAGATTAGATAGACATGCATTTGGAAATACAACATTTGATTGGGAGTAGTCAGCAAAGCCTTGTGCATGGGAGACCATGCCTCACAAATTTGTCAGCGTTCTTTATTGAAGTGATCAGGAAGTTTGACGAGGGCAGGCCAGTACATGTAGACTCTACAGATTTCAGGAAGGCCTTTGATAAGGTTCCACATGGTACCTTGCTCTGGAAGGTTAGATCGCATGGAATCCAGGGGGCGTTAGCAAGCTGAGTACACAATTGGCTTGATGGTAGGAAGCAGAGTGTAACAGTCAGACTGGAGGCCTGTGACTCGTGGTGTGCCTCAGCGGTCATAGAATCATAGAATCCCTCCTCTGTGGAAACAGGCCCTTCAGCCCAACAAGTTCACTGGCCCTCTGAAGATTATTTCACTCAAATCCATTCCCCTACTTTATTACTCTACATTTACCCCTGACTAACGCAACTTACTTACACATCCATGAACATTCTCGGCAATTGAGCATGGCCAATTTACTTGACCAGCAGAGTTTTGGATTGTGGGAGGAAACCGGTGCACCCAGAGGAAACCCACGCAGACAGGGGGAGAACGTACAAACACAGTTGGTGTGGCATGGTGGCTCAGTGATTGGCACTGCTGCCTCATAGCGCCAGGGACCCGGGTTCGTCTCCAGCCTCGGGTGACTGTGTGGAGTCTGTACATTCTCCCTGTGTCTGTGTGGGTTTCCTTTGGGTGCTCCGGTTTCCTCCCTATTCTAAAAATGAGCAGGTCAGATGAATTGGCCAGGCTAAATTCCCCATATTGCGAGGTGCATTCGTTAAGGGTAAATGTTGGGTAGGGAGAATGGCTCTGGGTGGGTTACTCTTCGGCAGGTCGGTGTGGTTTGTTGTGCCAAATGGCCTGTTTCCATACTGTAGGAAATCTAACCCTAACAGGATCGAACCCACACAGACCATCCTGTGAGGTTGGAATTGAACCCAGATCCACGGTGCTGTAAGGCAGCAGTGCTAACCACTGAGCCATTGTGCCACTGAGCTGGTCAGTGCTAGGCCCATTGCTGTTTGTTATCTATATCAATGATTTGGATGAGGATGTTTAAGGCATGATTAGAAAGTTTGCAGATTACACTAAAATAAGTGAGGAAGATTCTCAGCAATTGCAACAGGGCCTTGATCAGCTGGGGAATTGGGCTGAGAAATGGTAAATGGAGTTTAATATAGACAAGGGCGAGATCTAACATTTTGCAAAGTCACATCAAGACTGGGGTTTCATGGTGAATGGTAGGGCCTGAAGGTGTGTAGTGGAGCAGAGAGACCTTGGATTCCAGGTGCACGGTTCTCCGAACTCAGGGAGACAGGGCAGTGAAGAAGGCTTTTGGCACAATGAGCCCTTCACCAGTCAGGGCATGGAATATCGAAGTTGGGAAGTTCTGTTGTAGTTGTGCAGGATGTTAGTGAGGCCGCACACGGAGTATTGTGTTCAGTTTTACCCACCTTGCTATCGGAAGGATGTTATTAAACTGGAAAGAGTGCAGAAGAAACTTAAAAGGATGTTGCCAGAACTCAACTAGACAGATATAGAGAGAGGTTGGACAAGCAAGGACATTTTCTTTAGTGTGTAGGAGACTGAGGGGTATCCTTGTAGAGGTGTATAAGATCATGGGAGGCATGGATAGGGTGAATGCACTCAGTCTTTAACCAAGGCTTGGGGAATCAAGGATGAAAGGGCATCAGTTTAAGGTGAAAGGGGAAGATTAAAAGGGAACCTGAGGGACAATGCTTTTACCCAGAGGGTGGTACACATACGGAATGAACTACCAGTGCAAGTGGTCGAGGAGGATACATTTAAGAACATTTAAAAGGCACTTGGACAAATACATGGAGAGGAACGTTTTGGAAGGATATGGTTCAAGTGCAGGGAAACGGGGTTAGTGTGGATGGGCCAGTTTGGGCCAAAGAGCCTGTCTCCATGCTGTAGAACTCTCTGACTCTATGAACATATCCAGGTATCCCATAATACAGAAGCGGCCAAAGCATCACGAACACGAGCTGGCACAAATGTGAAACAGTCCTGCAGAATTTCACAGGAAGCCAGCCTGGCCTTGCAGCGAAGGGTTCCTGGTACAGGAGCTGTGGTGAGATGTCCATAGAGATCTGGGGAAGGAAGCTGGAAAGCTCACTCCACTGCCGATAGCCTGGAGGAGCCCCGGCTGGGATAAAGCAGCTGGGATCCGGTCACCCCAGGGAAACCTACAGCCTGTGACCGAGCTAGGTCTCCGACATAATGAGCAGAACAGAACGTTGCAGGAAAATCTCACCCACATGGGACTACTCCAGTTCCAATTGGGAAGAACCCAATCCAGTGAAAGGAGGGTCTCTGGGGATGGTGAGGCAGCCTCAGGTTACATGGACAATCTGGAAGGACAGTGTAGGGAGCTCCAAGCAGCTGCATGGGTCCTGTACACCTACAACATGGAACAACACACATCAGGCCCTAGTAGGAGGTGTCAGGAGCAAATACAATCCCGAGGGAACCAGGACTCCTCCCAGAATGGGATAATGTGTGCCTTTGGGGTTCTACCTCCCCAGGGAGATAATGACAGGCTCCACACTGACACATCCACACCCGCTCACAGATGGGGACTCCCACTGCCTGTCTCCCAGGTAACTGCACCTTTTGCCCCCAGCCCTGAGTCACAGCTGAACTCAGATTCCTTGAATCCTGTGGTTACCCAGTGTAAAGCAGCTTATGGTCTCATTCCATACACAACAGTCATTCCATGCACCCAGCCGGTGGGGAGCACTAAAAAGGCCACTCTGTTTGTTCCTGTCTCAAACCCAGATACATTTTTGTATGAGATAGACCGACAGTCTGTCATACACGGACTGGATGCTGACAAACAAATTAAATTAATCACCATGTGACTTTGTCCACCAGGCCATTCAGCCCTCGTTGAGGGACAACAGTGAGGGAGGGACATCCATGATGAAATGAAGGCAGCGGTCCTTAATGCTCGAGAAAAGTCCCATCCCGGATTAGTGACAAACAGCGGAAATATTTGTTCCAGGAGAACACCCACACGAACATGTCTCACTGTCAGTTACAGCAGCTCACCAAGGGCTGGGTTAATGACAGCTGTAAGGACACTTTCGATGGGGCACTGGGCTTGGTGCGAGGGATTCCAATTATCCCAAGTGACTTTGTTAGGATGGGGATCTTTGAAGTCGAAAGTATCGGAATTACATTAAAAAAGTTACTTGGATGGGTTATCATGATTCCCTCCCACATGCTGTGGAGATAGAGGGGACATTGACAGGGTCCACAATTACGTAAATGTGAAGGAACAGGCCAGACCATGGCATTCCCATCGCCTGTCATTAACGAATTCGGCTCCTCTCACATCAAGCTGTGGTCCTAACCGCACTCACCTTGATATATCTCGGGATACCGGTGGTTAGGATTGCAGGCTGTAACAGATGGGTACGATCATGGTGAATAATGCCTGGATACACCCCCAGGGACTGGAAGGTAGATGGAACTCCCCGGGTGATCACCTTAGTTTCATTCATTTGCAGTGTTTGAGTGTTCCTGGCTGGGCCCAGTATTGATTGCCTGTCCAAAGCTGCTCGGGAGCTGGTTTTGGTGGTGAGCCGTCTCCTTGAACTGTTGCAGGTGGTGGACTCACAATGTCCTTCGGGAAGGAATTCCTGGAGTTTAAGCCAGCAGGTCTCATTCACTTGCATTTATTCTGCTCACCGGATGTTGGGTATGCATCACAATTCTGTATGGATTCTCAAAATGGAATATGTTTTGTCAAAACAGTTAGGAGTTCCACAGTCGCTCAGTGGTTAGCACTGTCACCTCACATCGCCAGAGACCTGGGTTTGATTCCACTCCTGAGTGACTGTCTGTGTGGAGTTTGTACATTCTCCCTACATCTGTATGGGTTTTCTCCCACTGTTCAATGATGGGCATTTTTGACAGATTGCCCATAGTGCCGAGGGATATTCAGGTTAGCTGGAACAGCCATGGGAAATGCAGGGTTTCACAGATATCATCAGGGGATGGATCTGAGTTAGATTCTCTTCAGAGGGTCATTGTGGACTCGATGGGCTGAAGGGCCTGTTTCTGCTCTGTAGGGATTACTATGATATCACTTATCAGCCATAGGACAATCAGTTTGAACAATGTACAAAATGGTTTTCGCTCAAACAGCAGGCTACTCTGACAACAAACATAACCAGCTTTTAAAATTAGGTTTGTAATTCATTGTATAAGCTTCTTTCTATTCAAAAGACTGGATGGGGGAGGGGGAATGGGTGAAATGTTGCTGCCTCCTTGCTAAAACACAGATAGACAGCCAAGAGATGCTGCGTATATTGGACAAGTTATACTCCCAAATCACAAAAGCCAGACAGCAGCCAGATGGTTATCCCATCAGCATAATGTAAAAGGCAACAGTTCCCCTGGGCAGACATATCCCTAATAACGTCTCCACTAAACAAAGGAGGGCCCAGACAGGAAGGTACCGGGTCCTGCTACACAAAGAAACTAACAGGAACAAGCCATCCAAATGATTAGCAACGCTTCAAACTATTAACTGATTCTCCGAGTTGGCCAGAAGTATAGAAAGTTCTGGGAAACCATCCAGAAATGAACAAAGCCAGGGATCACCTGCAGACTGATCTCTTGAATTTTCCGGAGGCATTCTGAGGTGACCAACATGGCAAGGGACAGAGACCAGCTCACCATCCAGAGAGAGGGAGAGAGAGAGGGAGAGAGACAAGCTGAAGGAAACCCCAGGAGCATGGGAGAGAGGGAGTGTGAAAATCCATTGAGAGAGAGAGAGCTGGAAGCAACTGGAATACTGAGTGTCACCCTTCAGTCTGTCCATGCTTCAACGCCTGTTTGTCTCAGTCTGACTTCCCCTTCTCTCTTTGTCCTTCTCTCTCCCTGTCTGTCTCTTTCTCTCAATCTGCCTTTCTCTCACACCCTCCCTCTCACTGTCTGACTCTGCCCCATCTTTCTCTCATCCCCCTTCTCCATCCCCACTCGCTCTACCTCTCTCTCTTTTTCTCACCCTCCCATTCTCTTTTTCTTTATTTCAGACCTGAAAGTGCTCACCCAATTTTGAACCCCCATAAAAACATTTGCCCCTCATTTTCACTCTCCTCCCAAATTTATTCCCTTCCCCAAATACCTTCCCTCCCAAATACCTTCCTTACCCACTGTGCCCCCCTCAAATATTTTGCTGCCACCAACATTGCTGTGAGCCCCACTCCCTGGGGCAGAGGGAAATGTTTGGAAAAGTGTGGAGCTTGAATAGCCCAGCAGGTCAGGCCTGAACCATCGACTCTCCTGCCTGACCTGCTGTGCTTCCCCAGCTCCTCACTTTGTCACTCTGACTCTCCAACATCTGCAGTCCTCACTTTCTGGGAGTCTGGGTTGACTGGCTCACCTGTGACAGTTTTAATGTACAGCAAGATCCCGGTCCAAGAATTACAGAAGGTTTGCATCACAGATGGAGTCCTTTCTGTCCATCATTCCCCTCACCCTTTAAATGATCCTGGACCGGTTCAGGATCTTCAGGATCGGCCCCTGAATGACCTCATTGACTATCCTTCCTGTGGAGACCTCTTCTCCACACTGTCTCAGATTTTGCATCACATGCTATCCCTCCCTCGATCTCTCTCTGACAACAGCCCCTCCTTTCTCCACTAACCCCAAAGCCCAACAAACCCTCCCCCTGTCTCTGGCTGTCCCACTCCCCCCTTGTCTCCCACTCTCCCTCTTCCCATGCAGACTCACAGCCCCTGGGCTGGAGGACATAGTGCAGATACAAACTCGCCTTTTGACTGACTGCTGTAATGCACAGCCAGATCCCACTCTGAAACCATCACAAAGTACACACACTGTCCTTCTCCCTCCATATATGTCCTTCTCACTCTCTCTCTCCCTGTCTCTCTCACTCTGTCCTTTTCTCACGCCACCTCCTTGACTCTCACTGCCCATCTCTCTCTCCACTTTCTCCATCTCCAATCTCTCCATGTCTCTCTCTCTTGTTGTCACTCTCCCTTTCACTTTCTCTTTTTCTCTATTCCAGACGCACTCAGAAAAGTACTTCATGTTCCTCCCTTATTGTGGGTGTAAAACCTGAGAGAGACCAGGCACTGAGGCAAGCTCTTCCCAATGCCCCTTACCCCAGTCACTGGGACAGAGCAGAGGGGTCCATGGAGAAAGAGGGAGAGAAACTACAGGAGAGAAAGAGAGATTGATGGACAGACAGTGAGAGGGAGGGAGAGAACAAGAGAAAGACAGGCAGGCAGAGGGAGGGAGAGGAAGTGAGAAGAACTGAGAGAGAGCAGAAGAGAGACAGACAGAGAGAGAGTGAAACTCCTGGAAGAGAAATACAATGTCAGACAGATACAAGGTGAAAATGGGGAGAGAAAGAGGGAGAGAACTTCAGGCAGACAGCAAGACAGAAATCCCAGGGAGAGATATAGGACAGAGAGAGAGAGAGAGGAGTTGCAACAGCAGAGGGATAGAGATGAGAGAATTGGGTCGTGGTGGGGGCTGCTGTGATGTGGCTAGAAGGATATACAGACAGGAATAGCAAGATCCCACAAAGCTGACAGATATATGCAGAGAGAAATGAGCAAGGTGATAGTTTTGTGAAAGACTGAATGATTAAGCATTCCTGAAAAACCTGGTGAGGTGACAAAGGGGGAAGGGAATCTACTGGGAAATGTAAACAGGACAGAGATGTGAAGGATGTTGAGAGATAGCGATTGAAGGAAAGATGTGGGAGAGAGAACTGGGAACACAGAAATAGACATGAGAGCCTTAGAGAGAGAGAGGGAAGCAGTGAAATCTGTGGGATCAGATCCCTCTCTAGCATTTTGCTCCTTTGTCTCTCCCCGTTCCCACAGACAGCCTGAATCCCACAATTTGTGTGTGTGTGTGTGTGTGTGCGCGCGCTTTCGTCTGATGATTCCTCATGGCAGAATAATTTGATTCTCTGTCTCTGTATTGTCCAAGTTTCAGCTCCCAAATCAAATGTTGAATCATCCACGATCCTATTGAATAGCAGAGCAGGCTCGAAGGGCTGAATGGTCTCCTCTTGTTCCTATTTCGGATGGTCTTATGTTCTTAGCACAACCTCCCAGCTCTTGGTCCCCACACTGGAGGTTATGACTCCACAAGTCCCTGATCTGTAGAGTGCTGCACTCTTCCGTGAGTCTTGGAGGGAACCAGCCTGATTTGGATTGGAGTTGCAGCCTCTCAGTGAGAAGTGAAATGTCCTCGAGATTCCCCTCAGTCTCTCACTGTAAGGTGGAGCAGACCAGTCATAGGGAAGCAAACAGCAGGCCAGGTCTGCCATGTCCTCCAGCTCCATTTCAGAAGGCCACATGGGAGGGGCTTGTTTCCTTCATCAGCTTCCCGTGCTCTCCCTTCTGGGTTAGAGTGGGGGGCCGAATGGCCTTGCTCCTGTCCCTTATTGAGGTACAGGCTGGATATAATTGGGTTTTACAGGACATGCCCCTGGAGTGAGGTCAGTTAGCTTTGCTGGCTGGACAGTTGGTTTATAATGCAGAGTAAAACCAATAGCGTGTGTTCAATTCCCACACCAGCTGGGGTTACCCTGAAGGACTCTCCTTCCCAACCTCTCCCCTCAGCTGGGCCATAGTGACCCTCTGATTAAATCCCCACCAGACCCCGCTCTGTAATGAGGAGCTGTCCCATGCTCTGGTAAGACTACGGTGACATTACATTGGTTTGTACCTGGGGCACTGTGTGCAGGACTAGTCACTGCATTGCCAGAGGGATGTTAGTGTGTGGGGAAGGTTTACTGGATGAATCCCCACTGGAATGAACAGCACTCTCTTTCCCCCAGTTAATTCACTCTTTCAGTCTTTGTGTCTTTGGAGACACGAGGACCATTTCACCTGAAACAGCAGCTGGATTTTATATTCATGAGCACCCAATAAGATTGGCTATTTACATGCACATACACACCCACACACACAGACACACGCTCCCTCAAACACACACAGACACTCTCACACACACATACACAAAGGACTCCCCCCACACACATACACACGCTCCCTCAAACACAAACACAGACACAATCTTGCACACACATACACACACAAGCACACACTATCTCTCTCACACACATACACGCACAGACATACGCTCCCTCAAATACACACACGGACACACTCTCTCACACATACACGCAGACACACTCTCTCTCACACACAGACATACTCTCTCTCACACACACAGACACTCTCTCTCATGCACACACACACACTCTCTCTCACACGGACACATTCTCTCACACACAGACACACTCTCTCACACACACATATACACACTCTCTCTCATTGATACACACACTCTCACACACCCACTCACTCTCACGCACACAGACACTCTCTCTCACACACACACACACTGTCTCTCACACACACAGACACTCTCTCTCACACATACACACAGACAGACACAAGACACACAATCCCAACACACACACAGACACACACTCTCTCATACACACACAGACACACACTCTCTCTCACATGGAAACACTCTCTCTCACACACACAGCCACACTCTCTCACACACAAATACACACACTCTATCTCATTTACCCACACACTCTCACACACACACTGTCATTCTCTCACACGCCCACTCACTCTCACGCACACAGACACTCTCTCTCTCACACACACACTCTCTGTCTCTCTCACACACAGACAATCTCTCTCACACACATACACACAGACACACAATCTCACACACACACATAAACACACAGTTACACTCTCTCTCACACTCTCTGTCTCTCACATACAATCTCTCTCACACATATACACACAGGCAGACACACAGACACACGATCTCACACACACACATAAACACACAGTTACACTCTCTCTCACACACATACACACGCAGACACACGCTCCCTCAAACACACATAGACACACTCTCTCTCACACAGACACATGAATACACACTCCCTCATACACACAGACACACTCACTCTCACACACGCATGCACACAGACACACATTCTCTCACACACACATACACACTCTCTCTCACCCAAGACACACTGTCATACACACCCATAGACACACAGACACACACACACATAGACACACAGACACATTCTCTCACACACAGACACACACTCACACACAGACACACTCTCACACACACACATACACACTATCTCACACACAGACACACTCTCACACACATACACACAGACACACTCTCTCACACATTCATACACACATACACACTCTCTCTCATACACCCTCACTCACACACATGCACACAGAGACACACACCCCCTCAAACTTGCACACAGCCATACAATCTCACATGAACATGCACTTTCTCTCTCACGCACACATATACAGGCACACAAAGATACACATGCATCCACACTCTCGCACGTACAAACACGGACAGTCTCTCTCACTCTCTCTCTCTCTCTGACTGTTTCACACACACACACACACACACACACACACACACACACACACGGCTGTAAAGGCATGGTTGAGGTATTGCTGGAGAAATGATTTCTCCGAGGACTGAACCCTGATCTCACATGTTGACTGCTCCAGGGGGACAGACAGCAGCTACAGATGGACTTGTTGGATCTTCCTGTGCACCACCTCTTGCATCGACAGCGTTAGTCTGTTTGGGTGCCTGCTTTTCTAAAACGTCTCCAAGCAACAAGTAACAATAGATTGATGGAAGTTTTCCCCCAAACCATGTTTCAGACACATGCTGCTGTTATTTTTCACTGATTGTTTAAAATGATCGGAATCTTCTGAAATGGGGAGTGGCTTCCATTTCAAATTACGACGCCAGAGTGCCTCGGGGACCCTGAGGAAATGATCAGGGAATTGCATCTGTTCCTTTCTATCCTCTGCACTCTGTACCACCAGATAGTGCTCCCTCACTACCTCAGATAGTTCTCTCTCAGTACCTCAGAAAGTGCTCCCGCAGTACCTCAGATAGTTCTCCCTCAGTACCTCAGATAGTGCTCCCTCAATACCTCAGATAGTTCTCCCTCAATACCTCAGATAGTTCTCCCTCAGTACCTCAGAAAGTGCTTCCTCAGTACCTCAAAACGTTCTCCATCAATACCTCAGATAGTGTGCCCTCAATACCTCAGAAACTGCTCCTTCAATATCACGGATAGTTCTTCCTCAGTACCTCAGATAATGCTCCGTCAATTCCTCAGAAAATGTTCCCTCAATACCTCAGCAAGTGCTCCTTCAATATCTAAGAAAGCGCCACTTTGTTGTGTTTAACACCCAAAGCCCCTTAGATAGTAGCTCCACAAAACATTCACACCTTCAACATTTCAGGATGTTGCCCAGCACCTCCCCCCCTCTCAGATTGCGTTCAAACCCCTTCAGACTGGAAGGATCCACATCCACCCCTGTCCAAGATTGGAGACCAGGTCCGCAGAACATTACTTGTCTCTCTGGATTAATTTTAGAATTCCTACAGTGTAGAAGCAAGCTACTCCATCCATTGGCTCCACACTGTCTGAACAGCATCCCACCCAGACTCACATCCTCTACTCTATCCCTGTAATGCTGCATTTCCCATGGCAACTTTAGACCGTGGTAGGAAACTGGAGCACCCGGAGGAAACTCGCACGGATACAGAGAGAATGTGTAAACTCCACACAGACAGTCACCGGGAGTTAGATACAAACCACTGAGGCACCGTGCTGTTCTCTCTCCTGGGATGCTATCACATTTAACTTTTACTAAGCAGTGTCCCATGTGAACGCTTCTCATTTGTCTCCTTTGTCATCCCTTCAAAAGCTCTATTAAGTTGGACACATCGTTTCCACAAATAAAGCCATGCTGACCATGCATAATCAATTCTTGCTTCTCCAAATCCATGTAAATTGTCTTTCAGAATGCCCTCCAACAGCTTACCCACCACTGCCATCAGGCTCACAGCTCCATAGTTTAATGGCTGTTCCTTGTAGCCTTACTTCAATAATGGCCCATCATTAATCACCCTCCAGTCTTCAGGCACCTCACCCGTTGTCACTGATCGGTCCATCTGACAAGGCCATCTCCATCCTTCTGTAATCTAAGGCTATCCTCCTCAGTATTTATCACCCAACCAATCTTCATATCATTCATGAACCCAATGATTAACCCTCCAACATTCAAATCTAAATCTTTT
This sequence comes from Chiloscyllium punctatum, assembly GCF_047496795.1. Lineage (NCBI taxonomy): Eukaryota > Metazoa > Chordata > Chondrichthyes > Orectolobiformes > Hemiscylliidae > Chiloscyllium > Chiloscyllium punctatum. The sequence continues at coordinate 3,032,729 of NC_092751.1, forward strand.
CTATAAACCACATCAGCAAGACCCCAACAGTGAGACATGAACAGACAGAGATTTCTAACTGGGCCATCACTGTCTGCTTCCTGCCACTCAGCATTCTGCGCCAAATTCCTTGCATCTTGAGTTTTTATGTTGACTATCAGTTTCCAATATGGATCCTGATAAAAGCCTGACTGACCTCCAAGCAGATGACAGGAAAGTATTGCCCTTATTTACACACGGGGTCACCTCCTTAAAAAGTGCAATCCCATTGGTCAGACCTGAGCTCTCCTTAACATAACCATTCTGACTATTCTTCATGAACTCCATTCTCTTTAAATGCTGATTAATTCTCTCTCCCAAAATTGCTTCCAACAGACGTCCCACCCACGATATTAGCCTGACTGTCCTGTAGCTGCCTGGTATATCCCATGTTCCTTCTTGAATAACAGTACCACATGGTCAGTCCGACGATACCTCTCCTGTGGCCAGAGGGGATTTGAAAATGTTTGCAAGTGTACCTGCTACTTCCTCCATCACCTCATTCAGTAAACTGAGATACATTTCCACCGTCTGTGGAGATTTATCGGGTTTTAAGAAGGCCAGACCACTCATAACCATCTCTCTCTATATCTATTCTAATTCATTTAATTGTATCACAGAGCATCTCCACGATTTCATATCAACCCTCTCCCAATGAGCACTGACAAAATGCATTCATTCACTGCAGCCTCTGGGTCCATGCACAAATTCTCACTGTGTTTCTCTCATTAGCAATTCACCCTTAAGTCACTGTAAGGTACATTCAGAATTCTATTTCCCCTCTTAGCATTCCTCTCTCCCAGGCAATTAGCCTGCGATACGATTTGGAGGAGTGTGGGATGTCAGTCTCCACCCAGGACACCCACTCAGTAGGTGGGTTCCGCTGAAGCCACAGCCAAATACCAAGAGACTGGATAGTTAATGAAGGTAACTGTTAATAGGATAACTGTGAATTCGATTAATTCAATTTGTTCTTTGTAATGTTAAGACATGCAATGTATATAACTATGAACAACATGGAAAAATTGTACAAGTACCAGAGATTTATTTACATGAATAAAGTATATTTTGAAATTAAAAAAGTCAGTCTGGATGTGGATTAGCATTGGGAAGCTCAGAAATAAGGAACACAATCTTGCTGAGTGTGGGGCAGTGGGATTCATTTGGGATGAGCACATGGAAGCTGAGGAATAAAACAAAAACTCGATCCCAGGGAAAAGAGGGTGGAACCTCTTCAGGTTCAATATCCAATTAAAGATGGTCTGTTTGAACACAGCCTCGGGAATCTGGACGTGGGAATCATTGCTGAGCAGGGTATGTAGGATGCAGAGGCAGCAATATACTGAACAATTTCAGATATTCCTCTTAGACCACAAGATATGGGAGCAGAAATTAGGCCATTCAGCCCATCTGATAGTGTGGCACTCATTCAGTACTGACTCTCTTACAATGTAGGTATCCCCCAGACTGATGCACTGACAGTGTCGCGCTCCCTCAGTACTGAACCTCTGACAGTGTGGCACTCCCTCAGTAATGACCCTCTGACAGTGCTGCACTCTCTCAGTAATGACCCTCTGACAGTGTGGCACTCCCTCAGTAATGACCCTCTAACATTGCAGTGCTCCCTCAGTAATGACCCTCTGACATTGCAGCACTCCCTCCGTACTGAACTCTCTGACACTGCAGCACCCCCTCAGTACTGACTCTCTGACATTGCGGAGCACCCTCAGTACTGACCCTCTGATTGTGGAACACTCCCACAGTACTGACCCTCTGACAATGCAGCACTCCCTCAGTACTGACCTTCTGACAGTGCAGCACTCCCTCAGTACTGACCTTCTGACAGTGCAGCACTCCCTCAGTACTGATCCTCTGACAGCGCAGCACTCCCTCAGTACTGACCTTCTGACAGTGTAGCACTCCCTCAGTACTGACGTTCTGACAGCGCAGCACTCCCTCAGTGCAGAACTTCTGACAGTGCAGCATTCCCTCAGTACTGACCCTCTGACTGTGCAGCACTCCACCAGTACTGACCCTCAAACAGTGTAGCGCTCGCTCAGTACTGACCCTCTGACAGTGTGGCACTCCCTCAGTCCTGACTCTCTGATATTACAACACTCCCTCAATACCGACGCTCTGACACTGCAGCACTCTCGCTGTACTGATGCTCTGGCAATGCAGCAGGCCCTCAGTATTGATTGACCAACAGTGCAGCACTCCCTCAGTACTGACCTTCTGAAAGTGCAGCATTCCCTCAGTACTGACCCTCTCACAGTGCAGCACTCCCTCAGTACTGACCCTCTGACTGGGCAGCACTCCCTCAGTACTGACACTCTGACAGTGCAGCACTCCCACAGTACTGACCCTCTGACAGTGCAGCACTCCCTCAGTACTGACCCTCTGACAGGGCAGCACTCCCTCAGTACTGACACTCTGATAGTCCAGCACTCCCTCAGTACAGTCCTTCCGACAGTGCAGCACTCCCTCAGTACTGACGCTCTGACAGTGCAGCATTCCCTCAGTACTAAACCATTGACAGTATAGCGCCCCTCAGGACAGATATTCTGGCAATGCAACAGACCCTCAATACTGACTGACCAACAGTGAGGTGATCGCTCAGCACTGACCCTCTGACAGTGCGGCACTCCCTCAGTACTGACCCTCTGACAGTGCAGTACTCCCTCAGTACTGACCCTCTGATAGTGCAGCATTCCCTCAGTACTGACCATCTGACAGTTCAGCATTCCCTCAATACTGATCCTCAGCCAGTGCAGCACTCCCTCAGTGCTGACTTTCTGACAGTGCAGCACACCCTCAGTACTGACTCTCTGACAGTGCAGCACACCCTCAGTACTGACCCTCTGACAGCGCAGCACTCCCTCAGTGCTGACTTTCTGACAGTGCAGCGCTCCCTCAGTACTGACCCTCTGACAGTGCAGCACTCCCTCAGTGCTGACTCTCTGACAGTGCACACTCTCTCAGTACTGACCCTCTCACGGTTCAGCTCTCTCTCATTAATTACCCTGTGAATTTCAGCGCTTCCTCCGTCCCGACCATCTGACAATGCTGCTCTCCCTCTGTACTGACACTCTGGCAATGCAGGAATCCCTGAGTACTGACCCTCTGACAGTGTAACACTCCCTCAGTACTGACCCTCTGACAGTGTAACACTCCCTCAGAACTGATGCTCTGACAGTGTGGCACTCCCTCAGTAATAACCCCTCTGACAGTGCAGCACTCCCTCAGTACTGACTCTGTGATAGTGCAGCAATTCCTCAGTACTGTCCCTCTGACATTGCAGCACTCCGTCAGTGCTGACCCTCTGACATTGCAGCACTCCGTCAATGCTGACCCTCTGACAGTGCAGCACTCCCTCAGTATTGACCCTCTGGCAGTGTGATAATCCCGCAGCACTGATCCTCTGACAGGGCAGCACTCCATCAGTACTGATACTCTCACAGTGCAGCACTCCCTCAGCACTGTCACTCTGAGAGTGTGGCACTCCCTCAGTACTGACCCTCTGACAGTGTGGCACTCCCTCAGTACTGTCCCTCTGATAGTGCAGGTCTCCCTCAGTACTGACTCTCTCACAGTGTGGCACTCCCTCAGTACTGACCCTCTGACAGTGCAGCTCTCCCACAGTGCTGACACTCTGACAGTGCAGCACCTCCTCAGCACTGACCCTCTGACAGTGTTGCACTGCCTCTGTACTGACCCTTTGGCAGTGTAGCACTCCATCAGCACTGACCCGCTGACAGTGTGACACTCCCTCAGTGCTGACCCTCTGATAGTATGACAAACCCGAAGTATTGACCGTCTGACATTGCAGCACTCCGTCTGTACTCACCATCTGACATTGCAGCACTCCCTCAATACTAACCCTCTGACAGTGCAGCACTCCCTCAATACTGTCACTCTGACACTGAGGCACTCCCACAGTGCTGACACTCTGACAGTGCAGCACTCCCTCAATACTGACCCTCTGACAGTGCAGCACTCCCTCAATACTGTCACTCTGACACTGAGGCACTCCCACTCTGCTGACACTTTGACAGTGCAGCACTCCCACAGTGCTGACACTCTGACAGGGCAGCACTCCCTCAGCACTGACCCGCTGACAGTGTTGCACTCCCTCTGTACAGACCGTTTGGCAGTGTAGCACTCCCTCAGCACTGACCCGCTGACAGTGCTGACCCTCTGATAGTGTGACACTCCCTAATATTGACCCTCTGACATTGCAGCACTCCGTCTGTACTGACCATCTGACAGTGCAGCACTCCCTCAGAACTGACCCACTGACAGTGTGAAAATCCCTCAGAACTGATGCTCTGACAGTGTGGCACTCGCTCAGTAATGACCCCTCTGACAGAGCAACTCTATCTCAGTACTGACCCTCTGACAGTGTGGCACTCCCTCAGTGCTGACCCTGTGATATTGCAGCACTCCCTCAGTACAGACCGTTTAGCAGTGCAGCATTACTTCAGTACTTACCCTTTTATATTGCAGCAATCTCTCAGTACTGACACTCTGACAGTGCCGCACTCCCTCAGCACAGACCCTCTGACAGTACAGCACTCTCTCAGTACTGACCACCTGACAGTGCAGCACCCCCTCAGTACTGACCCTCTGACATTGCAGCACTCCCTCATTACTGACTCTCTGACAGTGCAGCACTCCCTCAATACTGACCCCTCTGACAGTGCAGCACTCCCTCAGTACTGACAGTGCAGCACTCCCTCAATACTGTCACTGTGACAGTGTGGCACTACCTCAGTAGTGACCCTCTGACAGTTCAGCAATCCCTCAATACTGATCCTCAGCCAGTGCAGTACTCCCTCAGTGCTGACTCTCTGACAGTGCAGCACTTCCTCAATACTGACCGTCTGACAGTGCACACTTTCTCAGTACTGACACTCTCACATTTCAGCTCTCTCTCACTAATTACCCTCTGTATTTCAGCGCTTCCTACGTCCCGACCCTCTGACAATGCTGCACTCCCTCTGTACTGACTCTCTGGCAATGCAGGAATCCCTCAGTACTGACCCTTTGACAGTGCAGCACTCCCTCAAAACTGACCCTCTGACAGTGCAGCACTCCCTCAGTACTGACCCTCTGACAGGGCAGCACTCCCTCAGTCCTGACACTCTGATAGTCCAGCACTCCCTCAGTACTGACCTTCCGACAGTGCAGCACTCCCTCAGTACTGACGCTCTGACAGTACAGCACTCCCTCAGTACTGACGCTCTGACAGTGCAGCATTCCCTTAGTACTAAACCATTGACAGTATAGCGCCCCTCAGGACAGATATTCTGGCAATGCAACAGACCCTCAATACTGACTGACCAACAGTGACGTGATCGCTCAGCACTGACCCTCTGACAGTGCGGCACTCCCTCAGTACTGACCCTCTGACAGCGCAGCACTCCCTCAGTACTGACCCTCTGACAGTGCAGTACTCCCTCAGTACTGACCATCTGACAGTTCAGCATTCCCTCAATACTGATCCTCAGCCAGTGCAGCACTCCCTCGGTGCTGACTTTCTGACAGTGCAGCACACCCTCAGTACTGACTCTCTGACAGTGCAGCACACCCTCAGTACTGACCCTCTGACAGCGCAGCACTCCCTCAGTGCTGACTTTCTGACAGTGCAGCGCTCCCTCAGTACTGACGCTCTGACAGTGCAGCAATCCCTCAGTGCTGACTCTCTGACAGTGCAGCACACCCTCAGTACTGACCCTCTGACAGTGCACACTCTCTCAGTACTGACCCTCTCACGGTTCAGCTCTCTCTCATTAATTACCCTGTGAATTTCAGCGCTTCCTCCGTCCCGACCGTCTGACAATGCTGCTCTCCCTCTGTACTGACACTCTGGCAATGCAGGAATCCCTCAGAACTGACCCTCTGACAGTGTAACACTCCCTCAGAACTGATGCTCTGACAGTGTGGCACTCCCTCAGTAATAACCCCTCTGACAGTGCAGCACTCCATCAGTACTGACTCTGTGATAGTGCAGCATTTCCTCAGTACTGTCCCTCTGACATTGCAGCACTCCGTCAGTGCTGACCCTCTGACATTGCAGCACTCCGTCAATGCTGACCCTCTGACAGTGCAGCACTCCCTCAGTATTGACCCTCTGGCAGTGTGATAATCCCGCAGCACTGATCCTCTGACAGGGCAGCACTCCATCAGTACTGACACTCTCACAGTGTAGCACTCCCTCAGTACTGACTCTCTCACAGTGTGGCACTCCCTCAGTACTGACCCTCTGACAGTGCAGCACTCCCACAGTGCTGACACTCTGACAGTGCAGCACCTCCTCAGCACTGACCCTCTGACAGTGTTGCACTGCCTCTGTACTGACCCTTTGGCAGTGTAGCACTCCATCAGCACTGACCCGCTGACAGTGTGACACTCCCTCAGTGCTGACCCTCTGATAGTATGACAAACCCGAAGTATTGACCGTCTGACATTGCAGCACTCCGTCTGTACTCACCATCTGACATTGCAGCACTCCCTCAATACTAACCCTCTGACAGTGCAGCACTCCCTCAATACTGTCACTCTGACACTGAGGCACTCCCACAGTGCTGACAATCTAACAGTGCAGCACTCCCTCAATACTGACCCTCTGACAGTGCAGCACTCCCTCAATACTGTCACTCTGACACTGAGGCACTCCTACAGTGCTGACACTCTGACAGTGCAGCACTCCCTCAATACTGACCCTCTGACAGTGTAGCATTCCCTCAGTACTGACCCTCTGACAGTGCAGCACTCCCTCAGTACTGACCCTCTGACAGTGTAGCACTCCCTCAGTATTGACCCTCTGACAGTGCAGCACTCCCACAGTGCTGACACTCTGACAGGGCAGCACTCCCTCAGCACTGACCCTCTGATAGTGTTGCACTCCCTCTGTACAGACCCTTTGGCATTGTAGCACTCCCTCAGCACTGACCCGCTGACAGTGCTGACCCTCTGATAGTGTGACACTCCCTAATATTGACCCTCTGACATTGCTGCACTCCGTCTGCACTGACCATCTGACAGTGCAGCACTCCCTCAGTACTGACCCGCTGACAGTGTGACAATCCCTCAGTACTGATGCTCTGACAGTGTGACCCTCGCTCAGTAATGACCGCTCTGTCAGAGCAACATTATCTCAGTACTGACCCTCTGACAGTGTGGCACTCCCTCAGTGCTGACCCTGTGACATTGCAGCACTCCCTCAGTACAGACCGTTTAGCAGTGCAGCATTACTTCAGTACTTACCCTTTTATATTGCAGCAATCTGTGAGTACTGACCCTCTGACAGTGCCGCACTCCCTCAGTACTGACCCTCTGACAGTACAGCACTCTCTAAGTACTGACCACCTGACAGTGCAGCACCCCCTCAGTACTGACCCTCTGACATTGCAGCACTCCCTCATTACTGACTCTCTGACAGTGCAGCACTCCCTCAATACTGACCCCTCTGACAGTGCAGCACTCCCTCAGTACTGACAGTGCAGCACTCCCTCAATACTGTCACTCTGACAGTGTGGCACTCCCTCAGTAGTGACCCTCTGTCAGTTCAGCAATCCCTCAATACTGATCCTCAGCCAGTGCAGTACTCCCTCTGTGCTGACTCTCTGACAGTGCAGCACTTCCTCAGTACTGACCGTCTGACAGTGCACACTCTCTCAGTACTGACACTGACAGTTCAGCTCTCTCTCACTAATTACCCTCTGAATTTCAGCGCTTCCTACGTCCCGACCCTCTGACAATGCTGCACTCCCTCTGTACTGACTCTCTGGCAATGCAGGAATCCCTCAGTACTGACCCTCTGACAGTGCAGCACTCCCTCAAAACTGACCCTCTGACAGTGTAACACTCCCTCAGAACTGATGCTCTAACAGTGTGGCACTCCCTCAGTAATAACCCCTCTGACAGTGTGACACTCCCTCAGTACTGACCCTCTGACAGTGCAGCATTCCCTCAATACTGACTCTCTCACAGTGCAACACTCCCTCAATACTGTCACTCTGACAGTGTTGCACTCCTTCAGTACTGACAATCGGACAGTGCCGCAATTCCTCAGTATTTACACTTTGACAGTGCAGCAATCCCACAGTACTGATACTCTGATAGTGCAAAACTCCTGAAGTACTAACCTACTGACAGTACAGCACTCCCTATGTACTGACCCTCTGACAGTGTGGCACTCCCAAAGTACTGACACTCTGACCGTACAGCACTCCCTCAGTACTGACCCTCTGACAGTGCAGCACTCCCTCAATACTGATCCTCTGAAAGTGCAGCACTCCCTCAATAGTGTCACTCTGACAGTGCAGCACTCCCTCAATACTGTCACTCTGACACTGTGGCACTCCCTCAGTACTGACCCTCTGACAGTGCAGCACTCCCTCAATACTGATCCTCTGAAAGTGCAGCACTCCCTCAATACTGTTACTCTGACAGTGCAGCACTCCCTCAATACTGATCCTCTGACAGTGCAGCACTCCCTTAATACTGTCACTCTGACACTGTGGCACTTCTCGCCCTTTTGGCTAAGATCAAGTGTCTGTTCATATCAGGACAGGTGTCGAGTTGCGAGTCATCAGAGCAAGTGAAGAGATCATCGCTGGATCGTGATTGGACTTTGGAGGATCGTTTGGTTGTGCTGACCTGCTCTTGGTGGATCTTCATGCTGGCTTCAGCCTACCGCCAATTCAGGGACCAGCCAACCTCAGAGCTATGGCCTCAACAGCTGCCACAGCCCTGGGCAGGGTGTTCGAAACACAGTCAGGGTGACTGTGTAGAAGATTGAGGATCGTACACCACTCGACCGCACGCTGTTTATTCAGAAGGTACTGTTTGTGTGTTGCATAGAGCCATTTGCCGAATCCATCAAGAAGGATGCGAGCCTGAGAGGGGTGACTATTCCTGGCAGCGGGGGCCTGCAGTTTAAGGCTTCCCTGTACATGGATGACGTTGCTGTTTTCTGATCGGGTCCGCCGTCCGTGCACAGACTCGTGTGCATTTGTGACCAGTTCGAACGGGCCTCGGGGCCCGAGGCAAGAGCGAGGCCATGCTCTTCGGGAACTGGGCCGGCCAATCCTCTATCCCCTTCACCGTCAGGACTGACCACCTGAAGGTGCTGGGTATTTGGTTCAGGGGGGATGGGGCGTGCGCCAAGACCTGGGAGGAGCGGATCAGGAAGATGAGACAGAAACTGGGCAGATGGGGGCAACGGTCGCTCTCCATCGCGGGAAAAAAACTGGTCATCAGGTGTGAGGTACTCTCAGTATTCTCTATATGTGGCACAGGTCTGGCCTATCCCCAGGACCTGTGCCGCCGCAGTCAGCCGGGCCATCTTCCACTTCACGTGGAGATCAAAGATGGACCGGGTCCGTAGAGACACCATGTACAAAGACCGGTGCAATGGGGGAAAAAACACGCCCAATGTCATCCTCACCCTGATGGCCACCTTTGTGTGTGGCTTCCTCAAGCTGTGCGTGGATCCCCAGTACGCAAACACCAAGTGTCACTACGTACTGAGGTTCTACCTGTCCCCAGTGTTGTGAAGGATGGGCCTGGCCTTGCTGCCGCGGAACGCTCCGAGTAGTTGGACCGTTCCGTATCACCTGTCCTTCGTGGAGAAATTTATGTGGAAAAACACCTTCGAACAAAAGTCCATCAGGAAGTGGTCAGCACGTAGCGTCCTTGAGACCCTTCGGGAAAAGAAGAGGGCGGATCCTGTCGAGCGGTTCCCTGAGCAGACTGTCAAAGCCATTTGGCAGAATGCCTCATCGCCAGAACTTTCCAACAAGCACCAAGACGTGGCTTGGCTGGTGGTGAGAATGTCTCTGCCTGTGAGATCCTTCATGCACGCCCGGACTCTCTGCCGCACCGCACGCTGCCCTCGAAGTGGCTGCGGGGGGGGATGAGACTGTCACACACCTCCTTCTGGAATGTGCCTATGCAGAGGAAGTCTGGAGAGAAATGCAGTGGTGCGTGTCGAGGTTCGTCCCCAGCAGCGCCGTGACGCGGGACTCCGTGCTCTACGGCCTGTTCCCCGGGACTCACACTGAGACGAACATTAACTGCGCCTGGAGGATCATCATCTCGGTGAAGGACGCTCTCTGAGCGGTCCGAAACCTTTTGATCTTCCAGCTGAAGGCGGTGACCCCGACCGAGTGTTGCAGACTGGCACATTCCAAGGTCCAAGACTACGTGTTGAGGGACGTGCTGAAGCTTGGTGCAGCTGCCGCCAAGGCGCGGTGGGGAAAGACCACCGTGTAAGATCGACCTGCCTAAAGAAGAACAGGGGACCCATGCGGACGTTTTTTTGGGCTCTGCTGATGCCTCAGCCAAATATATATATAAGATTGAAAAATGCACAGGCCTGTATATGAAAAGGATAAATTTGAATCTGTGTTTGTAAATGTGGACATATGTATGGCATGACCAAATGTACAGACCATCAAATCTTTTTATGAATAAAGTATATTTTTGAAATAAAAAAAATGTGTACTCCCGAACGCTCTTGGTCAGATTCACCGACGTCAAGCCGGTGTTCTCTGACCACTGCCTCCTGCTGGACGACTGTCACCTACAGGACAAACAGTGGCCGGGCAAGGGAACGTGGAAACTGAACACTAAGCTGTTGACCCCGGGAAACATCGAAGAGCTCAAGAGGGATTACACAGGTTGGAGAACCGTGAAGCCCCTCTTTGAGTCTCCAGCAGACTGGTAGGAAATGGTAAAAGGGAACATCAAGAGGTTCTTTATCCTCAAAGGTGTTCAGGAGGTGAGAGCGAGGCGGGGAAAACTGTCCCAGCTCCAGGAAAGTATGCAGAACCTGCTCCTGCTGCAGACGATGGGGGTCGATGTCACGGAGGACCTCACGGAGGTGAAGGGCCAGCAAGCCTCGCTCTTTGCCTCGGAGGCCTCCAGGATAATCTTCCGGTCCAGGGTCCGCTCCTGGAGCAGGACGAGATGTGCTCACGTTTCTTCTTCCAGAAGGTTCACAAAGAGTGCTCCGTGCTCAGCAGCCTGAAGAAAGAAGATGACTCGGTAACATCATCTCAGGCTGACGTCATGAGGATCAGCAAATCCTTCTATGCCAGCCTGTATGACTCAAGCCAACTGACAGCGCGGCATCCTAGTCGTTCCTGTCCTCTATCACGGAGGTCCTAGACGATGGAACACGAGAGAGGCTGGACCAGCTGCTATCTCTGGATGAGCTGACCAAGGCCCTCGAGTACTTCGAAAAGAATAAAACTCCTGGAAGCGACGGCTTACCGGTCGATATTTATTCCGCTATTTGGGACTTGACCGGCCAGGAACTGCTGGAGGTGTATGTCAGTATGCTTCGGGCAGGTACAATGAGTGAATCCATGAGGAAAGGCATCATCACCCTCATCTACAAGCGGAAGGGGGAGAGGGAGGAAATTAGGAATTGGAGACCGATCTCACTGTTAAATACAGACGACAAAATCTTGTCAAAGGTCATTGCCAACCGGGTCAGGTCTGCTCTGGGATCGGTGATCCACCCAGACCAAACCTGTGCTGTACCCCGCAAGAAGATCTCTGAGAGTCTTGCACTCCTCAGGGATACGATCGCCTATGTGCAGGACAGGGGGGTGGACACCTGCCTCATCAGCCTGGACCAGGAGAAAGCCTTTGACAAGATATCGCATACATATTTGAGGGATGTCCTCTCCAAAATGGGCTTTGGTGAGGGAATCAGAAATTGGAATAGACTGCTCTACACCAACATTGTCAGTGCAGTCTCAATCAATGGGTGGGAATCAGATAACTTCCCTGTAAGATCTGGAGTCAGGCAGGGATGCCCCTCTCGCCCGCCTTGTTTGTGTGTTGCATAGAGCCATTTGCCGAATCCATCAGGAAGGATGCGAGCCTGAGAGGGGTGACTATTCCTGGCAGTGGGGGCCGACAGGCTAAAGCCTCCCTGTACATGGATGACGTCGCTGTTTTCTGCTCGGATCCGCTGTCCGTGCACAGACTCATGTGCATCTGTGACCAGTTCGAATGGGCCTCGGGGGCCAAGGTAAACTGAGGAAGAGCGAGGCCATGCTCTTCGGGAACTGGGCCGACCAATCCTCTATCCCCTTCGCCGTCAGGAAAGACCACCTGAAGGTGCTGGGTATTTGGTTCAGGGGGGCTGGGGTGTGCGCCAAGACCTGGGAGGAGCGGATCAGGAAGATGAGACAGAAACTAGCAGATGGGGGCAACGGTCACTCTCCATCGCGGGAAAAAACCTGGTCATCAGGTGTGAGGTACTCTCAGTATTGCTATATGTGGCACAGGTCTGGCCTATCCCCAGGACCTGTGCCGCCGCAGTCAGCCGGGCCATCTTCCACTTCACGTGGAGATCAAAATGGACCGGGTCCGTAGTGACACAATGTAAAAAGACCCGTGCAATCGGGGGAAAAACACGCCCAATGTCATCCTCACCCTGATGGCCACCTTTGTGTGTGGCTGCCTCAAGCTGTGCGTGGATTCCCAGTACGCAAACACCAAGTGTCACTACGTACTGAGGTTCTACCTGTCCCCAGTGTTGCGAAGGATGGGCCTGGCCTTGCTGCCGCGGAACGCTCCGAGTAGTTGGACCGTTCCGTATCACCTGTCCTTCGTGGAGAAATTTATGATGAAAAACACCTTTGACCACAAGTCCATCAGGAAGTGGTCAGCAAGTAGCGTCCTTGAGACCCTTCGGGAAAAGTAGAGGGCGGATCCTGTCGAGCGGTTCCCTGAGCAGACTGTCAAAGCCATTTGGCAGAATGCCTCATTGCCAGAACTTTCCAACAAGCACCAAGACGTGGCTTGGCTGGTGGTGAGAAGGGCTCTGCCTGTGAGATCCTTTATGCACGCCCCGACTCTCTGCCGCACCGCACGCTGCCCTCGAAGTGGCTGCGGGGGGGACGAGATTTTCACACACCTCCTTCTGGAATGTGCCTATGCAGAGGAAGTCTGGAGAGGAATGCAGTGGTGTTTGTCGAGGTTCGTCCCGAGCAGCGCCGTGACGCGGGACTCCGTGCTCTACGGCCTGTTCCCCGGGACTCACACCGAGACGAATATTAACTGCGCCTGGAGGATCATCAACTCGGTGAAGGACGCTCTCTGTGCGATCCGAAACCTGTTGATCTTCCAGCTGAAGGAGTTGACCCCGACTGAGTGTTGCAGACTGGCACATTCCAAGATGCCTCAGCCAGATATATGTATAAGATTGAGAAATGCACAGACCTGTATATGACAAGGATAAATTCGAATCTGTGTTTGTAAATGTGGACATATGTATGGCATGACCAAATGTACAGACCATCAAATCATTTTATGAATAAAGTATATTTTTGAAATAAATAAAAAGTGTACTGCCTGCAGGATTTCCCTGGGGCAGGCTGCTTTGATGTGACCTTCAGAAGTGTGAAGCAGTGCGAACAGCTCCTTAAGGTCTTCAAGGAGAAGGAAGTGAAGCCGCTGTTTTCCATTGTGTGTGCTTCCTGCACAGAGGAATCGGGTTGTTACAATCCATATGTACAACCCTTATGTTTCAGCGGCTGATGTCCTGACCTTCCTGGGAAGATACGTCCAAGTTGAGGGAGATGCCACTGATGTGATCGACCCCTTTGGGATCTGGACCAGTAAGCGGCAGGTCAGGGTAACTCTGAGGGCCGATGATAGTGGGAACATCCTCCTCCCACCCTCGAGCTTCGCAATTGGAGGGAGCAGAGGCTACCTTTCATATGCAGGGCAGCCGAAAGTGTGCTGAACCTGCGGGAAGTCGGGACTCGTGGCGGCGGATTGCAAAGTGACTATCTGCAAGAACTGCAAACAGGAGGGTCACTTGACTAAGGACTGCTAGGAAGAAAAGAGCTGCAACCTGTGCGGAGAGGCGGGCCACATGTATAAGACCTGCCCAAGACGTGGGGGCCCCACTTACGCACAGATGGCTGGAGGTGGCAATGTGAGCCGTGGACCCCCAAAGACCAGTAAGGTCCACCCGGACAGCAGGGAAACGGAGTCTGGTGGCACCCAGAAAGAAGAACAGGCTGGAGTGGAGGAGGCGGCAGCCAGTGGAGAGACACAGTAGCTGATCCTAGCTCTAGCCGGGCTGATGGAAGAAACGGAGGAGGAGGTAATCAAGCAGGCAGAGGAGTGGATACCTGTTAAAAACAGGAAGAGAAAATCCTGCTAGGCCCCTAAATCCTCCCAGCAAAGCGGGGAAAGACAGCTGCATGAGGGAGGGACGGCCAGCTCTTCGGAGGGGGAAGATGGACACAAAGAAGGCCATCACCACCAGAAGAAGAGATAGAGCGCCGTCGGTAAAGAGGAGGGCATTTCCTCCCAACCAGGAAACGATGGACCACCCGAAGTTCACCCTCCACCCAGTGAGAACCAGGGGGTACCCACTGCCCCACAACGACAGGCAACCGAGAGCTGTGATCCTCTGACAGTCCCATTGTCAGACACATTTCTGGATAGGGAGAACCCTTGCCTTGGCTCAATGACACCAGAGCGGGTAAATGACCCCCGTGAGGAGCTGGATAGATACCTCAGCCCAGCGAAGGTCCAGCAGTTCGTGCTTACCATGGGGATGTAGACAGCTACCCCAGAGACAGAACAATCAAATGGACAATGGTAACCCCATAAACTGGGGGTTAAAGAAGTTTCATTTGCTTTCATATAACAGGGCACCCACTCAGTAGGTGGGTTCCGCTGAAGCCACAGCCAAATACCAAGAGACTGGATAGTTAATAAAGGTAACTGTTAATAGGATAACTGTGAATTCGATTAATTCAATCTGTTCTTTGTAATGTTAAGACATGCAATGTATATAACTATGAACAACATGGAATTTTGTACAAGTACCAAAGATTTATTTACATGAATAAATATATTTTGAAATTTTAAAAAATGGATAGTGTGGATAATTGGACTCCTTCTTCCAACAACGACTCTTATATTCTCAACCAAATCGTCTATTTAAATGATGCACATTCGTGGACCAAGCCCTGATCATTATGGCACACCGCTGGTCACAGGCCTCCAGTCCAAACAACAACCCTCTCCCATCACCCATGTCTCCTACTGTCAAGCCAATTTTGTGTACAGACGGCTAGCTCTCCCTGATCCCATGTGATCTAACCTTACAAAACAGTTTATCATGCTAAATCCTGTCAAAGGCCCTGTTGACGTTAGTTTAGATAATCTATGGTCACCACTTTAACAACAATTAAGTTAGTGAAACCTGACTTTGTTTGCACAAAGCCGTGCTGACTATCTTTCATCAACCCTTGCCTTTTTAAATGAATGTGACTCCTGTCTGGCAGAATCACTTCCACAACTTACCCACCACTGACATTGGGCCAATTGGTCTTTCGTTCCACGGCTTTCCATCACAACCTTTCTTAAATAATGGAACATAACTCTATTCTTGTCATAGTCGTACAGCGTGGAAACTGACTCTTCAGTTGAAACAAACCATAATCTCAAAGTAAACTTGTCCCAGCTGCCTGTTGCTGGCTCATATCCCTCCAAACCTTTCCCATTCATGTACTTATCCAAATGTCTTTTAAACGTTGAAACTGTACCAACATCCACCCCTTCCTCAGGAAGTTCATTCCACGCTCAAACCACCCTCTGTTTAACAATTTGCCTCTTATATCCTTTTGTTTGGAACATCTCTGTCCTCTAGCCTTAAAAATGTGTCCCCTCTTCTTGAGACTCCCCCATTCTGGGAAAAGGCAAATGCCATTAACTCTATCTATATCCCTCATCTTTTTCATAAACTTCCATAAGGTCATCTCTCATTCTGCAGTTTCCAGTGAAAAAAGACTCAGCCTATCCAGCCATTTTTCAGAACTCAAACCTTCCAAACCCAGCAATATCCTGGTAAATCTCTTCTGAACCCCCTGCAGCTTAATAATATCCTCCCTATAACTGGGCGACCAGAACTGGACAGAGTATTGCAGAACAGGCCTCACCAGTGTCTGTACAATCTCAACATGACGTCCCAAACACTCCACTCAATGGACTGAGTAATAGTCAGGCATACCAAGCACCGTCTATTCCATCCTGTGATGCAAGCTTCAAGAATTATGTACCTGAACCCAGAGGTCCCTCTGCTCTAAAACACTAACCGAGGCCCTAACATTAATTGTATAAGATCTAACCTTGTTTGTTTTACCAAATGCATTACCTCGCATTTATTCAGATTGAATTCTCACTGCAGTTTTTCAACCATTCACCCATTTCATCAAGATCCCTTTGTAATCTCAAAAAACCTCCTTCACTGTTCATGATTCCAACCTCCAGCGTTCCAGCCAATCACACATGGTTGTCAATGGTACAAATACCTTTGCTCGGGGCTCCACAATTTCTTCCCTAGCATTCCACAATGTCCTGTGATACACTTAATCAGGTCCTGGGGCCTTCCATACCTATGTGTTTTAAAACCTCCAGCACCACCTCTTCTATAACATGCACTCTTTTCAAGTCGTAGAGAAGTACAGCATGGAAACAGACCCTTCAGTCCCCAACTCATCTAGGCTGACCAGAAGACCTAAACAAATCCATCCCATCAAACAGCATTTGACCCATATACCGCTAAACTCTGACTATTCATATACCCACCCAGATACCTTTTAAATGTTGTCATCGTATCAGTCTCTATTACTTTCTCCCTCCACTTGTTCCATATCCTCATCACTGTATGCATGAAAAAGCTATTCCTTCGGTCCATTTTAAACCTTTCTCCTCTAACCTCAAACCTATGCCCTCTCGTTTTCCCAACCCCGGGAAAAGACCGTGACTGTTTACCCAATCCATGCCCCTCATGTTTATATAAACCTCTGTAGATTTATCCCTTAGTCTTTGATGTTCCAGGGAAAATAACCCCAGCTTATTCAGCAACAACCCTGGCAACATCTTGTCAATCTTTTCTCAGCACTTTCCACTTTCACAACATCATTCCTATAGCAGGGAGACTGGAATTGCAGAATACTCCAATTGTGGTCTAACATATTGCTCTTATTCCCTGAGTTGCCCAGTCTTTTTCCACAGCAAGTTCTTGAGTGCAAAATATGTTTAGGGTCTTAGCCATATTCTACAGTTCCACACATTGATAGCCTCATTGATCTTTAAGGGCCCCTATTTTTTCTCGATTTACTCTTTTGCTCTTAATATATTGATAGAATCACTTTTGGATTCTACTTATCCTTCTCTGTCAAATTTATTTCATGTCCCCTTTCTGCATTCCTGATTTCCACCCAAAGTATACTCCTCAGGAATTCCCTTGATCCAGCTGGCTATACATGGCATGTGGTCCATTTTCCTTGACCAGACCCTGAATAGACAGCCAGTGTTTCCGAATGCTGTCAGCATTGTCCTGCACACAAATAGGAACATGCTGGCACTGATCACTCAATTTATCTCACTTTTAAAATAGTCTCACTTGCCAAATTTCCCTTTCCCTGCAAATAGACTCCCCAATCACCTTTTGAAAGTTCCTGGCTGACACGACCAAAATTGGGCTGACCCCACTTTATAACTTGAACTTGTGGACCAGGCCTGTCCTTTTCCATCGCTGTTTTCAAAACTAATAGGACTGTGGTCACTTTAGCAAAATACGTTCCCAGTGACACCTCAGTCCCTTTCCCTACCTTGTTTCCCAAGGGGAGGTCAGGTTTTGCACCTTTCTCCAGTTGGGCCATTTACATACTGTTTGGGACTTTTCTGGAACGCAATTACGAAATTTCTCTGTTCCTAACATTGAATAGTGGCAATGCCAATCTAGATTTGGAAAGTTTAAAAACCTCTACCATAACAGTCTTATTATTATGATTGATATTTGAGATCTCCCGACATATTTGTTCCTCAGTCTGCCATGGATTATTCGGGGTCAGTACACTCGTATCAAAGTGAAGACCCATTCTTATTTCACAGTATCTCCAACACAGTGGGCGATCCCACAGGAATGTCCTCTCTAAGTATTGCTGTGATGTTTCATGCAATCAAAACCCACCACCATGCGTCCTTCCCCTCTCACCACCCCTGCTGCTCTTGAACAAAGGACCCACATTAGATAACCTCCAGTCATTCGGCACTTCACCTGTGGCCAGCAAAGTATTAAATATATCCACCAGGGCCCCAGCAATCTCCTCCCTTACCTCCCATAGCAGCCTTGGATACATTTTATTGGGCACTGGGGATTTCTCCAGCTTTATGCCTGTGAAAACATGTAATATCTCCCCTTTATCGATCTTAATATGTTCTAGAACCTCACCATCCGAACTGAAATACCCGGCTACAAAGTCTTTCTCCAGGGTGAATACAGATGGGAAGTATTCATTGAAGACCTCACCGACTTCATCTGGCTCCATGCACGGATTATCCCTTTGGTTTCTATCAGGCCTCACTCTTTCCCCAGTAATCCTCTTATTCTAACTAGACTGATAAAATACCTTGTGGATTTTCCTTTATAGTATCTGACAAGGAGATTTTATGGCCATTGTTTTCCCCTCATTTCTAAAGACCCCCCTTGCAGTCCGTAAACTTTTGGATGGCTTCGCCTGGTTTTATTACACTGTATTTTCTTTATCAATCTCACGATATCGCTTGATCAGTATTCGCTGGACTTTCTGCCTTTGCTATTCCCTCGTCAGGAACACACTGGCTCTGAATTCTCACTGTATCACTTTAACATACTCCCACTTTCCAAATATAGACCCAACTGCAGAAAGTCCTCCCAGTCCACGTTTGCCAGATCCTCTCTAATGAGCGTGATACTGATAGGAGACTCAGTTGCGAGGGGGGCAGACAGGAGATTCTTTAGCTGCAGAAGACATCCCAGGATAGTGTGCTGCCTTCCGGGTACTAGGGTCAAGAACGTCTCTGTGCGTTTAATGAACATTCTGAAGGGGAGGGTTAGAAGCCATTGGTCATTGTGCACATCAGTTCACATGACAGTGGTAGTCAATGGGATGGGGTCCTGTGAAATGAGTATCAGGATTTAGGTGAGAGGTTTAAAAGGATGACCTCAAGGGGAGTGATCTACAGATTATTCCTAGTGCCACCTGCCCCGTTGAGGACTGAAATAGAAAGATAGGCCAGATAGATGTGTGGCTGAGGAGCTGGGGGATGGGGTAATGTTTGGATCATTGAGATCTCTTCTAGGGTGGAAGTGACCTGTACAAGGGGGAACAGGTTTGACTTAACACAGAGGGGCAGCAAGATCACTGCGAGGGAGATTTGTTAGTGTTACCTGGGGAGGGTTTCAACTAGGTTGGCAGGGACTCTGAGTAAGAGAGGTACCATTGGCCATTCAGGGGAAAAATACATCAGCCACTGAGAACAAGTTCCCTATTCTGGATATCCTGCCGCACAGTCAAGGGAGGGAAAAGACTACTGGTTTAACGTGCATTTATTTCAACACACGAGGCCTGACTGATAAGGCAGACGATCTCAGAGCATGGATTGGCTTTGGGGACTGGAATATTACAGCCATAACAGAAACATGGCTGAGAGAAGGGCAGGACTGGCAGATCACTGTTCCAGGATACAGAAGCTACAGGTCTGACAGAGTGAGTGAGATGGGTGAGTTGCACTTTTGATAAGGGAGGGCAGAACAACAGTGATTCGAAGGGATACTTTTAAGGGATCATCAAATGAGGCCATATGGTTAGAAGTTAGAAACAAAAAGGGGATGGACTCTGTTGGGACAGTGTTCTACATTCCCAAAGAGCCAGAAGATACTAGAGGAGCAGATGTGTAGAGAGAGTGCAGGTACCTATAGAAATAATAATGTAGTATTGGTTGGAGATGTTAGCTTCCCCTGGATGGACTGGGCCGTTCACAGAGTAAAAGGCCTGTACGGAGTGCAATTTGTCAAATGTGTCCAATAAATTTTCCCAAACCAAGATGTAACTCTAACAAGGCCTAACTCTACTCAGGCGGTAGCAGCACTGGACCTCCCCTCAGAAAACGAGGTCTGGAGAGTGACTGAAGTGTCAGTCAGAGAGCACTTCAGGTCCAGTGACCACAACTGTCTTCGTTAGAACAGAGTTATGGAAAAGGATCAGACATGGCCACAGACGAAACTGGAGCAGGGCGAGGTTTGGGGCCATTCGGCAGGATTGGGTGAATTAAAAATCACAGAACACCAGGTTATAGTCCAATAGGTTTATTTCAAAGCACCAGCTTTCGAAGCACAGGTGAAAATCCTAAAAGGTGAAAGGCAGAAACTAAATGTGTTTGATATTACATTCCATGACACTGCTATCCAGTTGTTATAAATTCTGTGCCGTACGACTGTGCTCCACAACCACCTGATGAAGCAGTGCTCTGAAACCCAGTGCCTCCAAATAAACCTGTTGGACTGTAAGCTGGTGTTGTGTGATTTTTAACATTGTCCACCCCAGTCCAACACCGGCTCCTCCACATCACGATTACCATCAATTGGGTGAGTCTGTTTGAAGGAAAAGGAATGATTGACAAACGGGAGGGTTTTAAAAGTGTGATCTCAAGACTCCAGGGCCAGTATATCCCTGTTAGGGTGAAGGGAAAAGCTGGCAGGGTTAGTGCTCCCTGTCTGCTGAGGGTTATTGAGGCTCTGTTCAGGAAAAAGAAAACAGCATACATTGGGTTTAATTAATCCATATCTTTTTCCAATCTGAAAGACATGATTAATCTATGGAGACCCTGCAATCCTCTCAGGTCCTTGCTGCAGTCAGGATCTGTAGAACTCACTCCAATGCCTGTTACTCTCCTGATCCAGTTCCGAAAATACTCACTATCTGTGTAACATCCTCCCGTGGCTATCTCCCACCCTGTCAATGCAAGCTCCTCCAGTCTCTCCATCCAACGACTCATCTCCATAACCTTCTCCAGCTCTTACACCTCGATCTGTGTAAATGTCACCATCCCCTACAAACCTTCCCACTTTGACTAAACTGCAGGAGGTTTAAACTTCCTTATCTGTGAAACTGTCTCCAACCATCCCATCCTACCAACATCCTTGTGCCTGTAAACGGCTTCATCCCTCCCAACCTCCCCACCTCCATGACCTCCTGCAGGCCCTATAGCTCTGAACCCTCCTGTGGCTCTACTGTCCTCCCTCCCTGTGAAACTACCTCCAGTCCTCACTCCCCTCCCAGTCTGGGTCATCTGCTCAAGATCAGATCATTGCTGTGTCTGTTACCCTCGACAATCCTGGCAACCCTTCATTCATGTGTCTCTTCATTCAGATCCCATCCTCTCCAGCTTTCTGAAACCTCTTTGTGCCATTGTGACCCTCCCTATTTAGAACGTAGAACAGTACAGCACAGCCCAGACCCTTCGGCCTCAAGGTTGTGATGACGTTTTATCCTACAGACCCTACATTTTACTGTCATCCATTTGCCTAGCTCAGAATTGCTTAAATGTCCCTAGTGTATTGGACTCTGCTACCACTGTTGGCAATGCATTCCATGCACCCGCTACACGATGTGTAAAGAGCCCACCCCTGACATCTCCTATAAACATTCCTCCAATCACCTCCAATTTATGCCACCTCATCATTTCCATTTTTGCAATGGGAAAGGTATGTGGTTATCCTCTCTATCTAAGCCTCAAATCATCTCATTCACATCTATGAAATCACCTCTCATCCTTTTTCATTCCAATGAGAAAAGCCCTAACTCCCTCAAATGTTCTTCGTAAGCTCTCCCCTCCAGTCCAGGCAGCATCGTGATAAATCTCCTCTGCACCCTCTCTAAAGCTTCCACATTTTTCTGATAATGAGGCAACCAGAATTGAACGCAATAAACCAAGTGTTGTCTAACCAGGGCTCGATAAAGCTGCAGCATAACCTCATAGCTCTTAAATTCAATCCCCCTGCTAATGAACGCCAACACATCACATGCCTTCTGAACAAGGCTATCAGCTTGAGTACCAGCTTTGAGGGATCAATGGACGTGGACCCCAAGATTCTTCTGTTCCTCCATACTGTCACGAATCCTTCATTTCTCCCTGTAAAGGCTTTCTGCGGAATCGTTCAATCTTAAACCCTCCCTATCTTGGTAACATGTTCCAATCCCTCCAACACTCGTAAACTCGGAAACCTCTTCAAGTCCCGACAATCGTTCTTACTCTGTAACCTCCTTTATTAGTATCTTCCCTCAAAATTACTGAAACCTATTTGCCACAGCAATACTCCTGATATCTGCATAACTCTCCAGAATGGCTGAGCACAGCTTCAGGTTCCCAGGTTGGGAGATGTGAGTTCAGATGTGAATCTGTTTGGCCATTCTGTCTTTGTGCCTGACACTGACCTGGTGCTGCTCTGGTAGAAAGCACTCTCCGTGCATGTAGTAACCTCCAGATCTATGTTCTTGTCCAGAGCTCACCTCATCGATGCCTTCCTTTGGAAAGTTCTTTATTTTGTCATTATTGTCAAGCGGCGGTTTCGCTAGATGCAGGAATTGGGGAGTTGCCATTTGGAGAGAATGAAACGTTTATCATTGGGAATTGAGAAACCTTTAAAAATGAAAACAGCAGTCCAGAGACAGTGTACAGTATTCCTGTTAGGGTGAAAGGAAAAAACTGATAGGGGTACGGAATACTGGATATGGAGAGAAATTGAGGTTTCAGTGAAGAAAAAGAAGTAAACATATCTCAGGAGAGAGTGTGAATCCTGAGAAGAGTATAAAGGCAGTAGGAGTGTACTAAAGCGGGAAATCAGGAGGGTGAAAAGGGGGCACGAGATAGCTTGGATAAGTATTGTTAATGAGAATCCCAAGGGTTTTTATAAAAACATAAAATACAACATGGTAACTAGGGAGAGAATAGGACCCCTTGAAGATCAGCAAGGCAGCCTGCACGTGGAGCTGCAGGAGATGGGGGAGATACGAAACAAGTATTTTACATCAGTGTTTACTGTGGGGAGGACATGGAAGATGTAGAATGTAGGGACATAGATGGTGTCAACTTTCAAAATGTCCATATTACAAAGGAGATGGTGCTGGATGTCTTGAAATGCATAAAGGTGGATAAATCCCCAGGACATTATCAGGTCATAGAATCATAGAGATGTACAGCCTGGAAAAACATCATTCGGTCCAACCCGTCTATGCCAACCAGATATCCCTACCGAATCTAGTCCCACCTGCCAGCACCCGGCCCATATCACTCCAAACCCTTCCTATTCATATACCCATCCAAATGCCTCTTAAATGTTGCAAATGTACCAGCCTCCACAACTTCCTCTGACAGCTCATTCCATGCCCGTACCATCCTCTGTGTGAAAAGGTTGCTGCTTAGGTCTCTTTTATATCTTTCCCCTCTCACCCAAAACCCATACCCTCTAGTTCTGGACGCCCCGACCCTTGGGAAAACACTTTGTCTATTTATCCTGTCCATGCCCCTCATAATTTTGTAAAACTCTATAAGCTCAGCCTCCGACGCTCCAGGGAAACCAGCCCCAGTCTTTTCAGCCTCTCCCTGTAGCTCAAATCCTCCGTCCACGGCAACATCCTTGTAAATCTTTCACATCATCTTTCCGATAGGAAGAGAGACCAGAATTGCATGCAATATTCCATCAGTGGCCTAACCAATGTCCAGTACAGCCACAACATGACCTCCCAACTCCTGTACTCACTACTCTGACCAATATACGAAGGCACACCAAATGCCTTCTTTGCTATCCTATCTACCTGCGACTCTACTTTCGAAGAGCTATGAACCCGCACTCCAAGGTCTCTTGATTCAGGAATACTTCATAGGACCTTGCCAGGACCTGATCAGGTGTACCCTAGAACTCTGTGGGATGCTAGGGAAGTGATTGCTGTGCCCCGTGCTGAAATATTTTAATCATCGACAGTCACAGGTACCAGAAGACCTGGAGATTGGCTAACGTGGTGCCACTATTTAAGCCTGACGTCAGTGGTGGGCTCGTTGAAGGAGGGTATCATGAGGGACAGGATTTGCATGTATTTGGAAAGGAAGTTTCTAATTAGGGATAGTCAGCATTGCTTTGTGCATGGGAAATCATGTCTCAAGAAATTGTTTGAGGTTTTTGAAGAAATAACAAAAAGGATTGACAAGGGCAGTGCGGTCAGTGTGAGCAATATGGACTTCAATAAGGTGTTCGAAAAGTTTCCACATGGGAGGTTGGTGAGCAAGGTTAGATCTCATGAAATACAGGAAAAACCAGCCATTTGGATACAGAACTGGCTCAAAGCTAGAAGACAGAGGGTGGTGGTGGAGGGTTGTTTTTCAGACTGGAGGCCTGTGACCAGTGGAGTGCCACAAGGACCGGTGCTGGATTCACTACTTTTTATTATTTATATAAATGATTTGGATGTGAACATGGAAGGTGTTTTTAGTAAGTTTGCAGATGACACCAAAATTGCAGGTGTTGTGGATAGTGAAGAATGTTACCTTTGGTTACAACGGGATCTGGATCAGATGGGCCAATGGGCTGAGGTGTGGCAGCTGGAGTTTAATTTAGATAAATGTGAAGTACTGCGTTTTGGGAAAGCAAATCTCATCAGGACCTACACACTTAATGGTATATTTCTAGGGAGTGTTGCTCAACAAAGAAACTTTGGAATGCAGGTTCATAGCTCCTTGAAAGTGGAGTTGCAGGTAGATAGGATTGTGAAGGAGGTGTTTGGTATGGTTGCATTTACTGATCAGAGCATTAAGTAGAGGAGTTGGGAGGTCATGTTCTGGCTGTTCAGGACATTGGATAAACCACTTTTGGAATATTGCAAGCAATTCTTGTCTCCTCCCTATCGGAAGGATGTTGTGTAAGTAGAAAGCATTCAGAAAAGATTTACAGGGATGTTGCCAGGATTGGAAGATTTGAGTTACAGGGACAGGTTGAATGGGCTGGGGCTATTTGAGGCTGAGGGGAGACCATATAGAGGTTTACAAGAGAGGTATGGATAGCTTTAACAGAAAAGGTCTTTTCCCTGAGGTAGTGGAGCCCAGAACCGGACAGCCGAGGTTCAGGATGAGAGGGGAAATATATAAAAGGAACCTAAGGGACAACTTTTACAGGCAGAGGGTGATGTGTGTATGGAATTAACTGCTAGAGGAAGTGGTGGAGGCTGGTACAATTATTGCTTTTAAAAGGCATCTGGATGGGTACACGAACAGGAAGGATTGAGAGGGATTTGGGCCAAGTGCTGGCAAATAAGACGAGATGATGTTAGGATATGTGGGTGGCGTAGCTGAGTTGGACTGAAGGCTCTGTTTCTCTGCTGTACATCTCTATGACTGTAAATGTTTTCCACTGTCCATTTCCAGCCACACATTTCACTGCTTCCCCTGTTTACCTTGGTCAGTTCTCCTCTCAAACACATATAAATGACTTTGGTTGTGATTGTAGGGTGTGCTTTATGGTCACTTTAACAATCCATCATCTCACTGAATTCCACTACACTACAATTTCCCAGAGGATATCTCAGTGTGACATTACTCCTTCACTCAGCGTCATCACCCAACGGTCGATCTGAGATAGTCACATCCCTGGCCATTTACACAATGTGTTATTGGAAGAAATACGGACAAAAACATTCCAAGATGAGTTTGGAGAATATCACTTTTGACAAAGACTGAAGTCTCCCAAACTTATCGCAGTGCCATTGCATTATACAGGAATTCATTGGAATGTGCAACAGTGTTGAGCAATGAAATGTTGTCAGGCAGCCTGAGAAACATTCTCCTGCTTATGGTTTTGACACGTGTTACCCAGTATCTTCATTCAGGCTGATTCAGCTGCATCATCTGAGGCCAAATGCGTTCTCTCTCATGCCTTTGTTACCCATTACTGTCAGGGTTACCCATCCTGTTTTCCCTGAGACCACTCTAGGATGTGTGGAATTGAATGTTTATGTCCCACCTTTTGTTTCTCCTGTAACCACATCTTTCTGGTGACTAAATATAATTTATCTCTGTGTCACAAGTCTATTACTTTATTGCAGAGACTTTATCCATTCCAAAGAAAGAACATTGTAATTGACTTTTTCCCAGAACTTTTTGTCACAGCCTAATTCACTGATGTACAGTTTTAGTTAAACTCTGTCCCTTCCTGTTCCTTTCTGCTTTTTTTCAGCAACGTTACATGGTGTTCCGATGCTTCACCTTTTCTATTTGGATTTGGAAAGCTCCTTTCACCTGAACCCTGTCCCTGCATCCTCTCTGTCAGTTTAAAGCCCTGTCCATATACCTACCGACATGACTGGCCAGGACACTGCTCCCAGCAGAGTTGTTTTTAATCCACTCGTTGCCCTCCCTGGCTGGCCAGCGTGTATTTCCCACCCTGAGCTGCCCTTGAGCTGGGTGGTTTGCTGGATCATTTCAGGGGACATTTCAGAGTCAACCTCCTTGCTCTGCGTCTGTCTAGTGAGAATAACACGAGGCCATCACCTCTCCCACTCGTAGCTCAACCGTCACTGAGTACTGATCCTACTGCATTATGAATCAAAAACCTTTCAACATGACCATTGCTTGATCCTGAAATCATTCCTGCACTCTGGTGATATCACTCAGAATCTCTCCATGTGGTATCCCTCACTGTCTGGGTCTAATTGCTGCCTCTGTCAGTGTCTCTCACTCTTGCAGCTACTCCAGATCCTGAGCCAACAGAATTCCCCATTCCAGAGAGACGCAGCAGCACATGCCAGGGATGGATACTGGGATTTTCCAGATCTCTGTGGCACTCGGTACCATTCTCCCTGTGTAACCCTCACTGCATCAGTCTAATTTTCCATTCTGTCTAATTCTCTCTCTCCTGTAGGTACGCAGGAAGCTCCTGACCCAATAGACTTCCCAACTGCTGGGTGTCTCATCCACCACCACATTGAAGATGGTAGGTCAACCAGAGAGACAAAGGGCAGGGAGATCATTCACAGGGAACAGAACAGAGAGTGTTTAAATAGCTTGAAACATCGACCCTCAAGACATGACGTAATACAGTGCTGAAGGGTGAACACAGAGCATAAAGCTACCAGGCTCAATCCCCACCCTTTGTGCGAGGATTACTTTCAGCCCTGCTGGACTGAGCCTGTCTGAGACAGCATCGGGAGTGTCACAGTTATCAATCCAGGCCTATGCTGTCTTAGTGAGCATCAGGACAATGGAGGGGAAAGCAGGCCGACCACGAGAAGGTGCTATTGAAACCTTGGATCTTTATGTTCTCTATTTACACTCCAACATTTTCTATTGTCACACCAGAGTCATATAGCAAGGAAACAGACCCTTCAGTCCAACTCATCTGAGCTGGTGCCTTCAATGCTTATAACTCTGAGAACAGTTTCTATCTCTGTAACTTCACCCCCTCCCTACAATCCCTCTGCAAATTTAAAACCTACTTCAATGCTGACTATCTCCCTGCCACTGTAAAATGCTCCAGACTGGATGACATGCCAAAGCTCAGGGATCTCCTCCTCCCGTCATTACAATAATCTCTCTTTCTGTCATCTTGCACAATACCTCCAGCCCACCTGTCTCTGAAACATCCTCCAGCCTCGACCCTTTGTGTACCCTCCTCCTGCCCCTACAGCACATGATATCACTGTAACCTTCAATCCCTATAACATTCCTGCCTCCCATCTTACACCACAACACGGCCTCTAATTCATCCACCATCCTTACAGACCTCTCTAACTGTATAAACTCCTCCAGTCCCTACAGCCTTTCCTGCCTGTGTAACCTGCTCCCATCCCGGCAGCCCTCCCTGTGTGCAGTGTCCTGAAGCCACAATAACCCTCCCAATGTCTGCAATCTCCTCTATCGCTGTGACCTTCTCCCATCACGACACTGCTCCATAACTCTACCCCTGTCGTCACTACCAGCCTTCCTATCTCTGTAACCACGAGGTCACTAAAATCATCCAAGTACATGAAACATCCTCTTTGTTGCTGTATCCAAGCCCAGTCCCTACAGTTCTCACTTTCTGTAACCTCCTTCTGTCTGAAGAACCATCCAGTGTCTACACCAGTCTGTATTACTGACTTCATCAATCGCAAAAACCATCAAGACAAACCTCACTATCGCAGTAAATTCTTCCAGTTCCTCCCTATCTCTGTACCCCATCCATTCCTGACTACACATTCCTGATGAAGGGCTCTAGCCCGAAACGTCTATGTTCCTGATCCTCGGATGCTGGAAAAGCATAGTGGATCAGGCAGCAACACACTCTTGATTCTGATCTCCAACATCTGCAGAGCTCACCTTCTCCTGGTGGGACAGAATGGCCTACAACTGCGCCTCTTTCCTATGTTTCTGTGTAGCACTCCCTGGCTCTGTATCTCTGTCAGTCCCCACTATCCCCACTATCTGTGTAAAATACACAATCATCAATCACTGGAATTTTCTCAGACCATGGAATACTCCCCATCTATCCAATCTCTTCCAGCCTCTCCAACCCTCCCAATCTGATTCCTCCTGCAGCCCGATAACCCCACCTATCTTTGTAATTTCCTTTATCCGCTGGAACACTCCCAATCTCTGGAATATCATATCCTATAGCATCCCTCCATTTGTGTGTTCCTCCAATCACTATGGCGGTGCGTACCTCTGCGACGTTATCCCACACACTGAATCCACTTCCAACACTGAAACCTTCACTGTCTCTGTTACTTTCTCATGCAACCACAGACCTCCCTGTCGGTATGAACTTCTGACATTCATCAGTCCACCATGTCTCTGCAATGGACACCAGCCTCCAGAGCCCTCCTTAAATCTGTCACCTGCTCCAACAGCTATATCACTCACTATCTGTCAGGCCAACTCTGTAACTGCTCCGGCAGTTATATCACTCTCCATCTGTCAAGCCTACTCTGTATCTTCTCCAGTAGCTATGTCACTCCTCATCTGTCAAGTCTACTGTGTAACTGCTCTGGCCGCTATATCACTTCCCATCTGTCAGGCTCACTCTGTAACTGCTCCAGCAGCTCTATCACTCCCCATCTGCCAAGTCTACTCCGTAACTGCTTCAATAACGATATCACTCCCCGTCTCTCCAACTTTGTAAATGCACCAGTGATATTACTCCCCATCTAGCAAGCCACTCTGTAAGTACTCCAGCAGCTATATCACTCCCTATCTGTCAGGCCAACTCTGTAACTACTCCTGCAGTTATATCACTCCCCATCTGTCAGAGCTGCTCTGTAACTACTCCAGCAGCTATATCACTCTCCATCTGTCAGACGTACTCCAGTCCTCACAGACTGTGGAGATCATTATCTCAATAACCTGCTCCAGGCCCTGAAAGTCTCTCTGTACTCAGAGTACTTCTCCAGCCACAGCAACAATCCACATCCCTGTTTGCTCCTCCTCTCCCTCTAGCACCTCAAATACTCTCTCTTTGTTTGACTTGGCAACTATCCCTTTGCGTTCCGTATTTCTGTCCCAAAAATCTCCCTGTATCTGTAACTCCCTCGCTCTCTCTCTCTCTCTATATATATTCCCACCCTGTCAAAGTACGCTCCTCCAGTATCTCCATCCATCTACTCATCTCCATCACCTTCTCCAGTTCTTACCCCTCCCGTCTGTGTAAACATCACCCTCCCCTACATCCCTCCCTACCGCAGGAACCTCCTCCAGTTTGTGCAATGCTCTCTATCCGTGTAAGTGTCTCCAGGCCTTATTGCTGTTGCTGTGTCTGTAAGCTCTGCCACACTCTCCAGCCTTCCCATTGATGTAACCTCCCGAAACTCTTCATCTGATATCATCCACTGCAGCCTTCCGCACCTCGTTAGTGTGTCACTTCTATACAAATCTCTCAGTCTCTGTAAATAGCAACATTCCATAAAATACTCCCTGTCTACGTAAACTACCCCATCCTGCACTGAGAAGCCTCACTGTCCTTTTGATCATCTCTAGTCCCTTCAGATCTCCCTGCAACTTCCCTTACTCCATTGAATACAGCTCATCTCATGTTATAACTCCTCAAACTCACATTACTCCCCATCTCTGTGATATTCTTCAATCCCTGCAATTCTCGTTCTTTTTCTCCAGACCTTCCAATCCCCCGATCGATGTAAGGTTATTGATTCCTTGCAGCATGTTTAATACCTGAAGCAGCTTCCAATCCCTCACTGCATCCTGCCTCTGTAACCTCCTCAAATACTACGGCTTTGTAAGTGTCTTTGTACTATCTTCCAACATCTACAACCTTCTCGATTTCTCTAACCTCCCCCATAACAGCATTCCACATCTGTGTGTAATGGATGGGAATGCTGCAAACCTGTTTTCACAGCCCTCACTAACTCTCTGAACTCCTGCAGCTTTACAACCCTTAGTATCTGTGGCTCCTCCAATCCTTACAATTTACCCTGGCTCTGAACTGATCCAACGCCTTCGAACCTTCCTAACTCAGTAAACGCCTGCACAGCCAATGAACATCCTTATCAGTGCATTGCCGAGGCCCAACAACCCTCCCTACAGCTCCAAATACCACCCTCCCTATCTTTGTAACTCCTTCAGGACTGATTACTCTGTACCTCTCTGTGACATTTTTCATCCCAACAATCTGTCTGATCTCTAACTACCAGCAGTGACCTCAAACCACCCCAACTCTGTAACATCTTCCAGTCTCTACAACCCTGCTTTTCTCTGTAAGCTTCCCGAGTGCCGACATTCACCTTTATCTCCGGTTACAGATCCTTTCTCAGGGAAGCAATGTCTCAGTACATATCAGGTAAGAAGACCAAAGAATCTTCGATGTATCAGTAGATTTGCCTAATTTTCTAAATTCTCATGAGTTCAAATTCAACCTTCTCCAGCTTTTCTCATCATATCCCTCCATTTTGAGGGACAGTCTGTTGAACCTTCTCTGGGCTGCCTCCAATGCAAGGACATTTCCCTCTAGATAGTGAACCAAACCTGTTCACAGTATTTTCATTGTGAGCTGACTGGAACCCTCTATAGTTATTACAAGCGTTCCCTATTGTTATTCTCCATTCCCTTTGGAGTCAACCCCAACATTCCATTTGCCCTTTCTACAGCCAGACAGGAAAACAAATCCAGCAGTGATTATGAAATGACATCTTGCCTTCAGAACAACATGCTGGCACTGTAAGAAGACAGAGAGCGGATATAAAGGAGTCAGCCAGTGTCAAGTGGAGTTCCACAGGGGTAAGCGTTGGGACCACACTGTACATGCTAAACTGTACAGTGACCCTGTAAACTACTGCTCTGAGATTTACACATGAGAATTTCCAAGTTACTTTGTGATGTAGCTTTCTGCAGTCTATCTTAAACCAAGAGGTGATGGTAATAATCAGGAAAGTGTTGGAATGTATGGAAAACGATATGGCAGAAATGATAACTGCACAATTCGAAAGCAGATGAATAAGCACGGCCCGTAAGCCCATCCAGATGGGATGGAGGCAGCGCGGTGGCTCAGTGGTTAGCACTGCTGCCTCACAGCAACAGGAGTCAGGCTTCGATTCCAGCCTCGGGCGATTAGCAGTGTGGAGATCTCCCTGTGTCTGTGTGAGTTTCCTCCAGGTATTCCTGTTTCCTCCCACAGTCCAAAGATGTGCAGGTTAGGAGAGGTGGCCATGGACCGTTGTCCACACTGTTGGGTTTCTGTGATCAGATATAGAAGGAGGCCACTTGGACCATCGAGTCGATTCCACTATTCGATGATGGTGGAATTGTTTATATCTCATACTCCCTGGAATCCTTCATCCCCTTACTCATTAAGAACCTATCTATCAGGCGAAAGTGAGGGCTGCAGATGCTGGAGTTTAGAGTTCAGAGTGTGGTGCTGGAAAAGGACAGCAGGTCAGGCAGCATCCGAGGAGAAGGAGAATCAATGTTTCGGGCAAAAGCCCTTCATCAGTCCTTTCCTGATGAAGGGCTTTTGCCAGAAATGTCGATTCTCCTGCTCCTCGGATGCTGCCTGACCTGCTGTTCTTTTCCAGCACAACACCCCTGACAAGAACCTATCTATCTCTGAGTTAATACACTGAATTGCTTCTGATCTACAACCCCCCCCCCCCCGACCCCCCCCCCCCCTCCCCCGTACGCAGTGAGCTCCCCAGATTATCGCCCTCTGGCTGAATAAATTGCTCCACATCTACATTCGAAAGGGACGTCCCTTCAATCTGAAGCTCTCTCTTTGGGCCCGAGTCCCCGAATCATGGAGCCATTTTCCCCACGCCCACTCTATCCAGGTCCCTCAGTATTCTGTACGTTTGAATCAGATTCTGCCACCGCTGCCTAAACTTCATCGAGTGTAGACCCAGAATCTCCAACTGCTCCTGATATAGTAAACATTTCATCCCGGGGATGTTTCAGAGAAAACTGTTTCCCGAACCCCCTCACATCCTTTGTCCAGACTGTTAATGTGTAGCATGTACAGTGTGGTCCCAACGCTGCCCCCTGTGGAACTCCACTTGTCACTGGCTGACTCCTTTATATCTGCTGTCTGTCTTCTGACAGTGCCAGCATGTTGTTCTGAAAGCAAGATGTCATTTCATAATCACTGCGGGCTTTGTTTACCTGTCTGGCTCTAGACAGCAGAGTAGATAAAAGGGAGGAATGGTTTATTGGGATTTTCAGAAACCTTTCAACAAGGTCTCACTGAAGAGGTGGAGAAGCAAAATTGACACATGTGGGATTGGAGAGAATGTACTAGCATGGATTGGGAATTTTTTTAATAGACAGAAAAGTAAGTGGAAGAAAATGGATTAGTGCTTGACATACAACTAAATTCAAATGGATTTGATGGTCGGATAAAATCTAATGTTCCACATTTGATGGTGACACAAAATTAGCTGGGAATGTGGGTTGTATGGAGGAAGCAAAGAGAACATGAACAGTCTGTGAGTTTCCCTTTTTTAAAATTCAATGATGTACCGTGGTCATCACTTGCTCGGCCATCATTTCCTTCCCATCTGTAATTCCCTGGAGAAGGTGGTGGTCAACTGTCTTCCTGACCCATTGCAGTCCTTTGGGTGTATGGACAGACACATTGCTGGGAGGATGGAACGTGACTTGGAGGGCACCTTGGAAATTCTGGTGTTCCCGTGCTCCTGCAGCTCCTCTTCTTCCAGGGAATAGTGGTTCGGGGTTTGTGAAGTGCTGCTGAAAGCGCCTTCCTGAGTCACCTCAGTGTTGCTTGTTGATTTTTTTACAAATTCCTTCCTTCCTTCATTCATGGACATGTGCATTGTTGGCTGAGTCAGCATTTTTTAAATTGATTTTGAGTTGTCACTGAGAAGACGGTGGGGAGCTGCCTTCTTGAGTGACTGCACCAGACGTTGGAACTGTTGTTATCTGTGTACCCTCCAGCAGGCGCTCCAACACTCCTCATATTTGTAACATATCCCACATGTGCCACTGTAACTGCGTACAGACAATGCAGCTCTCCCTTTATGGGTGACATACTCCTCTACGTACAACTCTTATAGTTCCTCACAATATCTCGCCTCCTCCATTCCCGTCTGCGCTGCTAATCTTGCAAATTGTTTTTTATTCCTGTTTAAACTTCTGATCAGCATTCAGCTCTTCTTTTTAAATTTGTAACCTCTCGGTATCTGTATCCCTCTATATCACTGTTACAAATTACAACACAGGTTGCCCCTCCTTAACTCTCTATGAATTACAGTGGCTGGATGTGTTTAATTCACACTTTTCACCCCTGCCCTTGTTTCCAATTGTCACCGGCTCTCAGAGCCTTAGAGTTGCACAGCATGGAAACAGACCCTTTGGTCCAACTTCGTAATGCTGACCAGGTATCCTAAATTAATCTAGTCTTATTTGCCAGCATTTGGTCCATATCCCTCTTAACCCTCTAAATCCCTGCCTTACTCTGAGTGAAATAACAACTTCCCTCACTACATCTCCAATATTTCAACCAATTACATTAAATATTTGCTGCTGGTAACTGTACTCTCCAAGAAGAACAAGACAGTCTCTCTCTCTCTCTATCCAGGTCCTTGACAACATGTGCAGGTTAATCAAATCGACTCTCAGCATCATCCACTTCAACCTATTGTCATAACTGAATTATCACTTTCCCAGGATAACTAATCTCTTCTGTACACCTCCAAGAGTGAAAAATGCTCGAAACGTCATTTCCCCTGGCACTCTGATGCTACCTGACCTACTGTGCTTTTCCCACATCACACTCTTTTACTGTAATTTCCAGCATCTGCAATTTTCACAATCTTCCTGTACACTCTCCATTCTAATTCCATCCTTCCATGTGATATCGTGACCAGAACCACATGCAGCACACAGGCTGTGACTGAACTAGCTATTTATACAGTTCTAGTATAAGTTTCCTGCTCTTTCATTCTGCACTTGATCTGAGAGAGGAAATGATGCCATTTGCTGCCTTATCTAGATTATTGACCAGCACAGCTACCTTTAGGGTAAAAGCAAATTACCGCGGATGCTGGAATCTGAAACCAAAAGAGAAAAATGCTGGAAAATCTCTACAGGTCTCGCAGCATCTGTAAGGAGAGAAAAGAGCTGACATTTCGAATCTAACTGACCATTTGTCAAAGCAAAAAAAGGGAGAAATAGGGAGTAATTTATACTAGGATCTGTCCACGCTGACAGTATACTCATTTATTGTGTATTCTTTCTATTGATTGCTTCCCTAAATGACTTGACTTGCACTTCTCCAGGTTGCTTGGTACATTCAACTGGAGCACATAGCTTCCATTTTTAAGCAGACTGCTATGCGTTCGCTCATCAAATCAAGTAAGTCACATCAACTGTACGATTCTCTGCATGAAAACCAAACAGTCAGATTAATTATATACAGCTTTCCCTGCAGCAATTCAGGCTGACAGTCCTGGATTCCTTTGGGAGTTTCTAAGGGTCCATTCTTCCTGCCTCGCAATTCCGATCTGTAAGTATTCAGTCAGCCCCTTGCTTCATAATAAACTAAGCTACAATATCAGCAGGTCTCTGACACTTTGCCTCTATTCAGTGAGCAACCGAAAATGATGAACAATGAACAAACATGGCAGGGGATTTTTCTCCCCAGCTTCTTTTAGAGATGTGAATCTCCTTTATAGGTCCTCTCTCTCTTTAAGTTTATAACTTACAATATTTTGCACGACAAAATCTACACAAGACAAGGGCCGGAATCTTTTGACTTGGCCAATCTCATTTCTATCAGTTTCATGGAAGTTTTGTCTCCCCAAGTCTAAGTGAATGTTCTCATAATAACAATATCCTGAATCTCCCTCATTAACTACATGCCCTGCCCCTATGTCTATTCTTTCATCTGATACGAGCCCAATGATTACTTTCTGGTTTGTTACAGTTATAAAAATTGCCCACTGCCCAGATGTCCCAGAATGCACAGGAATCCCCGCTACAGGTGCCATTTTAAAAAACTCATTACACTCTTGGATTGACAATCCGAAACTGTCCCGGATATGACATCAGGGGAGGGGGTGGGGGGTGTGATTAAGAAAAGTAATAAACTGACGGCCCCAATTTGTGGCTGATCCCCTGAGGCGTGGTGGATGTCATGCTGCAGGACAGGGACATTACCTTCCTCCAGCATAAATAGACAGTCATTTCCCAGAGAGTCCAGAACTAGAAAACAGAGATTTAGGGTGAGAGGGAAAAGATATAATATAGACCTAAGGGGCAACATTTTCACGCAGAGGGTGGTGCGTGTATGGAATGAGCTGCTAGAGCATGTGGTGGAGGCTGGTACAATTGCAACAATAAAGAGGCATTTGGATGTGTATATGAATAGGAAGGGTTTGGAAGGATATCGGCCGGGTGCTGGCAGGTGGGACTGGATTGGGTTGCGATATCTGGTCGACATGGGCAGGTTGGACTGAAGGGTCTGTTTTCATGTTGAACATCTCTATGACTCTATGACTGGCAGGGGAAGCCATGAAACCAGACCTGCTAACTTGTCAGAGATTGACCCGTGGGCCAGTGAGGTGCCAGCCTTCTGGGTGAATGCCCAACAGCGTAGGAAGGACGTCAGTGACCAGGATAAGTGCCACCATCTGCAATTTATGAACTTGTCCTCTCTCTCTCTCTCTCTCTCTCTCTCTCTGTTACTGCGCCCACCTCCCACCAAGACCCATGTTCTCCTACTCTCACTGAATGCAGCACCTTCTCTTGGTTTCTCTCTGACCTCTTCTCAGACCCACTCGTCAGCTCTGCCTGGAGTCTGTGCTGCCATTCACTCAGTCAGGACACCTCCCTACCTATCCCTCAGATCTCTCAGCACTAACAGCTATACCAACCACTTCCATCTCCCTAATGCCTCTTGATAATTCGCTCATTCCAGGAGGAACTATCCCACAATAGGGCAGAAAGAGCCAAGAGGGGTATGAGATAGCCCAACATTCAGCTCCTCACCCCCTCACAGGGGAACGATCCTGACCCTAACAGCCACTAGAGGCTGACAGACTGTGTCCAAACTCCCAGACTGGGATCTGAGACACCCCTTGACTCACTGTGCTGGGCACCATGACTGACTGTGGACAATGATATACAGTTTCCTGGGTTTGTGTCTGTGCTAAACACCAAGGCAATACAGCAGGCGGGTGAGACTGGTAGCTCTAGCTGAGGGGAAACACTGTTGAGGGCAGGGTATGACAAGGCAATAATTCTGTGAGCGTTCAAGTCCGCTAAAAGTGAATGTGTACAAAAACGGAATGAGCAGCCCAGAGGGTCAATTCATGAGCTGGGTGGGTGTCCCTGAGCACAGTGTCCTTGCAGCACCATTGAGTGTGTACAAACAAGAGTGAGCAGTCCAGAGGGATAGTCCATGAGTTGGAGGGTGTTCCTGAGTACAGTGTCCTTGCAGCAGCATTGAGTGTATACAAACACAGAGTGAACAGCCCAGAGTGACAGACCATGAGCTGAGTTGGTGTCCCTGAACACAGTGTCCTTGCAGCGACATTGCAATGAGAGTTGTCAGTGCACCCTGAGCTGCAGCATTGAAGTATAGAAGCGTACCGTTAGTTCGTCGGAGATGTGCTGGGATGGCATGGTGAGGCTGGCATGTGTCAGATGCCAGCATTCTTGGGTGTATAGTACATGCAGCTTCTGTTCATGCAGTTTCCCCCGAGATGTTGATGTCCAGGATAGAAGTCTGCAGGAGCGAGCAGCGAGATGGAGTTACCAGGTACCAGGTCTGACTTTCATGTCAAATTCTCTATATTGAGTTTCCCCACAGTGAGGGAGGATATGAAGCTGCAAGTTGATGGGGCGGGGTGGGGGATCCACAATAATGTGGCTGTTGATCATCAGTAATCGTTCAGTCAGTCCCGTGCTTAAAGAACAGTACAACACAGGAACAGGCCCTTCAGCCTAGCAAGTCCGCACTGACCCATGATGTCATTCCAAAGTTAAAACAGAAGTATTTTCTCCAATACCTTCGATGTCATTCTATTCCTTACTTACTCATACTTGTGCCAAGATCCCTCTTAAACCTTGCTACATTGGCTTCTTCCCCTCTATCAGTGCAGTCCAGGCACTTTCACATTCTGTCTAGAACAGCAAAAAAAAACTTACCTATCACATCTCCTGAACTTTCTCCCTTTTACCTAAAACCTACGGTCCTGAGTAATTGATATTCCTACTCTGGGGAAAAAAAGCCTCTAACTGTCCTTCTATCTAAGCCTCTGACAATTTTGTAAATATCTATCAGGTCGCCCCATAGCCAATGATGCCCAGGTGCACACGAACCATGTGTGTTCAATTTCTCCTTCTGGTTAATACCCTCCAAACCAGACAACATGCTGATAAAACGTTTCCGTACCCTCTCCAGTATTTCAACATCGTGTGGCAACCCGTAATGTACACAGTATTCTAAATGTACCTCGAACTAAGCTTCTCTACAGCTGCAATATGACTTGTTAATTTTCACACTGCATCCTCCGATGCCTGTCTGTAAGTTTGCCGTCAGTCTTCTTGATCACTCGATCCACAGTGTTGCCACTTTAAGGGAACTGTGGAGCTGTACACCAAGATCCTTCGGATGTTGATGCAATCAGTAGTTTTTCCATCCACTTTTCTCCTGTATTAGACCTTCTAAAATGCATCACATCATAATTGTCCAAATAAAGTTACATCTGTGTTTTCTCTGTCAAAGTCTGCAGCGGACCGATATCCTGCTGTCTTGTCTGGCAATCATCCTCACAATCTGCAACTCCACCAATGAATTTACAGATCTCCAGTCACAAAAAAACACTGTTCCACCACTACACTGCCTTCTATGACCAAGCAGTTCTCTATCCTTCTTACTAATTGACCGCTGATCCCATTTCAATTCACCTTCTGTATGAGCCTTCCATAAGGAACCATATCAAAGGCCTTGCAAAGGTCCAATCGGCCAACATCCAGCCCCATACCGTCATCAGTCCTGTCACTTCCTGAAAATAATCAATCAAGTTTGTGAGACATGATTCTCCCCCCACAACTGTGTTGCCTGTTGCTAGTAAGTCCAAACTAGAGTACTGTTGGAGCTGCACCCATTCAGACAAGTTATTATTCCATCATATTCTGGACATGAACATTGGAAAGTAGATTAGATTCCTTACAGTGTGGAAACAGGCCCTGCAGCCTAACCAATCCACATCAATACTCCGAAGAGTAACCCACCCACACCCATTTCCCTTTGACTAAAATACTTAACAATTTAGTATGGCCAATTCATCTGGCCGGCGGGAGGAAACGCATGCAGACACGGGGTGAATGTGCAAATTCCACACAGTCACCCAAGGCCGGGATTGAACCCAGGACCTCGGTACTGCGCGGGCGCAGTGCTAAACAGTGAGTCACCATGCTGATCTGGATGGTTCCGGTAGAGTGGAGGTATGTCGGGCCCTGATGGTTACTGTACAGTGGGACGTATGTCGGGCTGTGATGGTTAATGTACAGTGGGAGGTATGTCGGGCTGTGATGGTTACTGTTCAGTGGGAGGTATGTCGGGCCGTGATGGTTACTGTACAGTGGGAGGTATGTCGGGGTGTGATGGTTACTGTACAGTGGGGGGTATGTCGGGGTGTGATGGTTACTGTACAATGGGAGGTATGTCGGGGTGTGATGGTTACTGTACAGAGGGAGGTATGTCGGGGTGTGATGGTTACTGTACAGTGGGAGGTATGTCGGGGTGTGATGGTTACTGTACAGTGGGAGGTATGTCGGGGTGTGAAGGTTACTGTACAGTGGGAGGTATGTCGGGGTGTGATGGTTACTGTACAGTGGGAGGTATGTCGGGGTGTGATGGTTACTGTACAGTGGGAGGTATTTCGGGGTGTGATGGTTACTGTACAGTGGGAGGTATGTCGGGCCGTGATGGTTACTGTACAGTGGGAGGTATGTCGGGGTGTGATGGTTACTGTACAGTGGGAGGTATTTCGGGGTGTGATGGTTACTGTACAGTGGGAGGTATGTCGGGCCGTGATGGTTACTGTACAGTAGGAGGTATGTCGGGCCGTGATGGTTACTGTACAGTGGGAGGTATGTCGGGCCGTGATGGTTACTGTACCGTGGGAGGTATGTCGGGGTGTGATGGTTACTGTACAGTGGGAGGTATGTCGGGGTGTGATGGTTACTGTACAGTGGGAGGTATGTCGGACCGTGATGGTTACTGTACCGTGGGAGGTATGTCGGGGTGTGATGGTTACTGTACAGTGGGAGGTATGTCGGGGTGTGATGGTTACTGTACAGTGGGAGGTATGTCGGACCGTAATGGTTACTGTACAGTGGGAGGTATGTCAGGCCGTGATGGTTACTGTACAGTGGGAGGTATGTCGGGGTGTGATGGTTACTGTACAGTGGGAGGTATGTCGGGCCGTGATGGTTATTGTACAGTGGGAGGTATGTCAGGCCATGATCGTTACTTTACAGTGGGAGGTATGTCGGTCTGTGATGGTTAGTGTACGGTGCAAGGTATGTCGGACTGTGAGGTTGCAGACTGAGCTGTACAGGGTATGGTTCTGCTGCTGCTCATGGCCCATCGCACTTCATAGATGCGTCATCATTTGTTGCTCAATCTGTTTAACATCTGTCCCATTAGGAACCCACATCATGGTGAGGAGGGTCTGCAAAATGTGAAGCTAGCCCTTCCTCCCCATAAGGACTGTGCAGTGACCATTCTTACCGATATATGAAATGGAGAGGTGTATCTGCAGTAGGCAGATCGGTGATGATGTGGTCAATTATATTTTCCCTTTTATTGATTCCCCCATAACCTGCCACAGAGCAGTCTAGCAGCCACAGGACCCAGCATCAAGACTGAGCAGGATATTGGTAATATACAAAGATTGATTAGATAGCCTCTGCCTGGCTATGTCCTGTCAATGGAACATAATCTACCGGAGAGGATGGTGGTGTTGCCAGGGACATAGTCCTGTTCACAGAATCCTGCTTTACAGGCAATATTTGACAGTTTTTTTTATTAGCCCTTGGGAAATATACAACAGGTCACTTTTACATTTTGTATAATGAAGAGTTAATATCACTTTATTTCTTACATATTTTTAAATAATCCAAACATTATTTTTTCAGTTGAAAACAATTGAAGTGAACAATAATTGAAATACCAGAGCGCACACCTAACTATTACACAATTCAGTGACTGTAGTAAACAGCCGATTCATGTTCAGATCAGTGAACACATCATATTGCAGGCAGCAAAGCTGTTGAAAATGATTTTGAGGAAAAGCCTGAATTCAGACACAGTGTTACTGGCCCTCACCATGACCTCCAAAACACTGACCATCTCCAAAATCTGTCCAGAGAGCTTCAAAACTGGAGCTGGGCGGTTACTCCAGAATCCCTCACAATAAACTGGTTAAAGACATACTTGAACAATGGGGAGATGTGTGTGGGGCAGACTGGCCAATGGACTAGCACATGGTGCTGATCCAGACGCAGTTCAACATTTATAACAATGATGTGGAACCAACCAAGTATTGTCAGGATATCTCTTCTGGTATGCCACCTAAACTCTAATTCTGCACCTTGGACCCGATCCTGAATGAAGGTGTTATAAAGGTGATGGGCTCCTGCAGCACATGGCATCATACATTTAATCCCTCATGAACCATATCCAGTGTATGTCAGCTCCACAATGTCAGTGTCCAAACAGAATTATGCAGCCCCATTGATGGCCAGTATGATCCCAGCCCAACGTCCTTGTGTGTGATTTGAGCTGAAACTTTCGGTGTAACTGTTTGCAGCATTGTTCCAACCATTAACAGCAAAGTCTGTTTACTGAAGGTCCGACATCCTTTCATAATACCAACTTTTGTCCAATAAGCACAAAATCTCCCTTTTATTCAGTTAATTTTTATAACAACATGATGAAAACAGTGCACAACTCACAGTATGGAGCATTGAATTGCTGAGTCTCATTTCCACACCCAAGACCAAATAATTATTAAGTGCAAAGACTTTGAAAATATACAATTATCTTCCATTGCATTAATGTTGTGAACTAATAGTCGACTATCATGCTCCTCAGATGCTGCCTGAACGGCTGTGCTTTTACAGAAACACACTTTTTGACTCTGATGTCCAGCATCTGCAGTGCACATTTTCTCCCTGGTAATATCCACTCATAATCATTTTTCGTGGCAACAACATCACTGTGTTTAAACATGTTACAGTCAGATATGCGTACATTTTCAGTTGCTTCTATCTATCTCAGAGCTCAGTAATGTGGGATATGAATGTGAGTGTCTGTGTGATGCTCCGTATGTAGACCATGCCCCTGAGAGACTGACAGATTGTTTCAAACAGCCTATTCCTTCAGTTGTTCACACTAAACAGGTTACTGCCTGGACCCAATCAGCCTGAGCTCATAAAACCCAAAGCACAGGGTCCAGCACAGGGCATGTTTGGACAGTATTTTTCATTTTAATTTATTCATGGAATGTATCTGGGCCGGTATTTATTGCCTGTCACTTGTTGCCCTTGAGAAGGTGGTGGTGAGCTGCTTCACTGAACCACTGCAGTCCATGTGTTGTAGTTAGACTTCCAATACCATTCGGGAGGGACATTGAAACAGTGATATTGAAGGAACAGCAATAAACTTCCCAACCAGGATAGTGGATGGCTTGGAATAGAGTGCGAACATGGTGGGGGGGGGGGGGGGGGGGGTCCCATGAATCTGCTTCCCTTGTCCTTCTTGATGGTGGTGGTTTCAGAGGTACGTTGTAAGGAGCCTTGGTAAGTTTCTGTAGAGCACCGTGTAGATGGCAGGAATTGCTGCACCTGAGTGTCAGTGGGTGAGGGGTGAAGCTGCACTGAGCCAGGCAAATGGTTGGTATTCCATCACACCCACATTCAATGTGTGTCTTATAGATGGTATGCAGGCTTTCGGAAACCATGGGTTAAGTTACTTGTGCAGGATTCCTAGCCCCTGATATATTCTTGGAGCAAACAAATTAATATGCGTCAAAGTGTGGTGCTGGAAAAGCACGACATGTCCCGGCAGCATCTGAGGTACAGGAGAGTCAATGTTTTAGCAGAAGCCCTTCACAGGACTGGGTAATGAAATTCTATGGTCAGTCCAGTTCTGGTTAATGGTAATCCCTGGGATATTGCTGGGTAGGTGTTCAGTGATGGTGCTGGCATTCACCGTTAGAGGATATGGTTCAATTTTCTATTGTTAGAAGTAATCGTTGTCTGGCGCATGTGTAATGGAAATGGCAACTTGTTATTTGTAAGCACACACCTGCATATTTCCAAGTCCTGTTGCATTTGGACAAGGACTGCTTCAGTATCTGAGTAAATTGTCTTGAACATTGTCCAATAATTGGCAATCTTCCTCACTTGTGACTTTATAATTTAGAGATGGTCATTTATGAAGCAGCTGAAAATTATTGGGCCTAGGGCAGAGAGCACTGTTAAGCTCACTGATGCTGTCCCGCCCTCTGAGCTCGGAAGTTTGCTTCTCGTTCTACCTACTCCAGAAGTGTTTAACAACATACCTGAATGGGATAATATTACAATATCTACCACAACGAGCTCAGTGAGGACTTGGTGAGCTCAATCAGTTGGACGACTGGTTTGCAGAGTAGATTAATGCCAACCCGTGTGGGATCGATTCCTGCATTGACTAAGAGAAATGTTGCTACTCAACCTCTCCCTTACTTGAGGCATGATGTCTATCCAGTTAAACTACCGTCAGTCGTCTCTGTCCAACGAGATCCCATAGGAGTTTGATGTCTTACCTTTTCATTTCTGATTTCCAGGCTTACCCAAAAACACCTCCACTTGGGAACTGCTGCAGAGCTGTCCTGGAGCTAAGATGACTGCTCTCCCCCAATCCCCAGTCACATTCCTTTGTACCAGGTATGACTTCAGCCAGTGCAGATGTTTCCTATTTGATCCAGCATTGATATTAATCCTGGATATGACACTCGGTCAAATG
The DNA here is from genome assembly GCF_047496795.1 of Chiloscyllium punctatum. NCBI lineage: Eukaryota > Metazoa > Chordata > Chondrichthyes > Orectolobiformes > Hemiscylliidae > Chiloscyllium > Chiloscyllium punctatum. The sequence continues at coordinate 3,076,128 of NC_092751.1, forward strand.
CAGTTATGCTGCTGTTAACTGCAATCACTCTGACCTCTACTCTAGAATTCAACCATTTGTTTGCTTGTTGGACACCTTCAAACCAAGGCTTCAATGAGCTCAGGAAATGAGTGGCTCTGGCAGAGCACATACTGAGCTTCAGTGATCAGGTTGGTGCTGAGAAAGTGCTGCTTGATCCCACTGTAGATGACATCATCCATCCCTTTATTAATGATAAGGTTTAGAACAATGGGCAGTCATTGATTGCCTGATGTTTTATCTGTGTGTGTACGGGACACACCCGGATAGCTTCTCACATTGTCAGGTTGGTCCCAGTGCTGTATCCCCGCAGTAACAGCCTGAATGGAATGTTATCAGGGCCACAGCCTTTGCATTATCCAATCTCTCCAGCCACCTGTAGATATCATATGAAACGTTTTGGATTAGCTGAAGACTGCCATCTGGAGGAGACTAAAGTAGATCATCCCACTGACCCATCTGCCTGAACATTGCTGTGAATGTTTCAGCCTTAGCTGTTCTATTGTCGTGCTGGGCCCTTCCATCTTTGAGGAAGGTGGTTTTTTGTGGATCGTCCTCCTCCAGTGAGTTGCTTGATTGACCACCAACATTCACACTGATTGCAAGTGACAGGACTACAGAGATGAGGTCTGATTTGTTAGTGAGATCTGTCTGTCACTTGAAGCTGACACTCTCTGATGTGTAAGTGGCCCAAATTGGTAAGCTCACCTCATTGTGAGTTGTACCTAGTGCTGCTCTTCACAAGCCCTCCTGTATTCTCCATTGAACAAGGGTTTATCCCCGACTTGATTTTTAAGGTAAAGTGGAACGTATGCCAACAGTGACTGTGAAAATTTTGCTGGATGCAATTCTGCTGCTGTTGGTAATGTTGGGGTGTGTCTGCGTGGGATACTCTTCGGAGGGTTGGTATGGACTTGCTTGGCCGAAGAGCATGTTTCCACACAGTAGGGACTTTATGAATTTTATGACTCACCTCCCATAGCCCAAAGCTAAGTTACTAAAGTTTTCCCGTTTAATATGGCGATACAGAAGATATTCACAATGTAAAAGTGGGATTTTAGTCTCCATAAATATTGTGTGTGGTAGTCACCGTTCCCAATAAGGTCATCGATCAATGTGTCTGCAGCCCGTAGATTGGTGAAGATGAGATCAAAGATGTTTCTCCCTCTCAGTCGTTGCATCCCCACCCAGTGCAAACCCAGTCTCACAGTTATGTCCTTTTGGTGTTTTGAAATAGCCCACCCAGTATATATTCTCCAGCTTTATCACTCTCTCAGTGCTTCCTCGAAGTGTTTTTCAATGTCGAGGGACACTGAACCATGAGGCTGTGGGAAGGGAGTCAGCACGAAGTTTCCATGTCAGTATTTGATCAGACACCGAGAGGCTGAGGGAGGGGAGTCAGCAGGAGGTTTCCGTGTCAGTGTTTAATCTGACACCGTGATACTTTGTTATATCACATTGTTGCTTGAGGAGTCTGTAGGACACCTCTCCCAAGTCTCGCCCTAACCGCCAGACGTTAGGAACGAAGGGCTTCCAGGGTTTTCAGGGCTTTTGTATTATTGTTGCTATCAACCGAAGGCCCTCTCCTGTGCTGAATGAGGCTGACTCTATTTCTCTTGTGATTGGACAGTCCAAAGTCTCACTCCTTCAGTTCCTTCCAGTGCCTTGTCGACTCCACAGATTTCTACAATATTTTCTCTTTTAAGACATCGCAAAATTCCATTTTTAAACTATCTACATGTATCTCTCTATTTTTCCCTGTCATCTCCTCCAACCGCTATATCCCTCCCCATCTCTCTTAACCTCATGCTGCTGCACCTCTCCCCATATTTTGTGAATGAATTTGAAAAATATCTCTAACCTATTCTATCATGCACAGGCCACGCTATCTCTCGGCCATCTCCAACCTTGCTTTCCTCTCTCTGTACCATCTCCAGCATTGCATTCCTATCTCTGTGACATCTCCAGCCTTGCTTTTCTCGCTCTGTAACATCTCCAGCCTTGCATTCCTATATCTGTTACATCTTCAGTCTTGCCTTAACATCCTGCCCTGTCCTGTCTATAGTTTCAGTGCAACAGAATATTGAGTTGTTAGCCCTGACCTCCCTCAAACACGTCTCTGTAATGGCAAAAATGTCACACCTGTCCATGTCAACTCATTCCCTCATCACATCAGTCTGTCTGATAATACTCCCAGCTTTAACGAAATTCGGAGTGCTTCAGTCATTCACTGTTTCTGAACAGGCTGCCCAAACCATGAACCAAATTTTAACTCTCACTGAATGTATATTTGTTGAATTGCAATTTACTTTTTAAAAAATGATTTCATCAAATGCAACTTTCCAGACCTGAGCAGTCAGCTACGCATACAATGAGCTTCTGATGATTAATTCCCCACTTAGTGTGCGAGGGGACAGCCCTCAGTAATGGAGAAAGTGAGTTTTGCAGTTGATGGAGATCAGAATCGAAAAGTGTGGTGCTGGAAAAGCACAGCAGTTCAAGCAGTATCCAAGGAGCAGAAAGTCGATGTTCCAGGCATAAGCCCTTCATGAGGAAAGCACTGGTGCATTCTTTTACTTTCATTCCGTAATTCGCAGAATGTTGGGAACCTTACTACTTCAGGAAGTCAGCACTGTATGTTACAATTAAATGGAAAGCAGTCAATCAATTGGTTGGACAGCACGTAGACAAGTTGATGGGAAGTACACACTGATTGAAGTACAAACATAAGGATAGATAAATCCCCTGGGCCATATGGGTTTACCCTAGTTTACTCCAGAAAGTGACGGAAGAGATTGGTGTACCTTTGGTGATTATCTTTGCGTCCTCACTGTCCACTGAAATAGTGCCAGATTACTGGAGAGTGGCAAATGTTATTCCCTTGTTTGGGAAAGGGAATAGGGATAACCTTGGGAATTACAGAACAATATGTCTTACATCAGTGGTGTGCAAAGTATTGGAGCTGATTCTAAGAGACAGGACTTGCAATTACTTAGAAAACCATAGTTTGATTAGTGATAGTCAAAATTGCTTTGCGATGAGTGGGTCATGCCTCACAAACCTTATTGAATTCTCTGAAGATGTGAAAAAAAAACATTGATGAAGGTAGCCCAGTAGATGTGGTGAACAAGAATTTTAGCAAGGCGTTTAGTAATGTTCCTAATTGTAGGCTCATTCGGAAGATAAGGAGGCATGGGACGCAGGGAAATTTGGCTGTCTGGATATGGACTTGGCTTGCCCATTGAAGAGAGAGGGTGGTCGCAGATGAAAAATATTCAGCCTGGAGTTCAGTGACCAATGGTGTTCCACAGGATTTGGCTCTATGACCTGTGCTGTTTGTGATTTTTATAAATGACTTTGACGAGGAGGTGGAATGGTGGGTTAGTAAGATTGACGATGGTATGAAGTTTGGTGGAATTGTGTTAGTGTGGAGGACTATTGTAGATTGCAATAGGACATTGACAAGATGCAGAACTTGGCTGAGAAGTGGCAAATAGAGATCAAATTTTAAAATGAGAAGTAATTTATTTTGGAAGGTTGCATTTGCATACAGAATACAGGGTTAAAGGGAGAATTCTTGACAATGTGGTGGAACAGAGGGATCTTGGGTTACGGGTCCATAGATCCCTCAAAGTTTCCACCCAAGTTGATAGGGTTGTGAAGAAGGTGATGTTGTGCTGGCTTTCATTATCAGAGGGATTGAGTTTAAGAGCAGCGAGCTTAATACTTAGCTCTATAAAACTGTGTTCAAACACACTTGGAATATTGTGTTCAGTTCTGGTTGCCTCCTTATAAGAAGCATGTGGAAGCCTCAGAGAGTGTGCAGAGAGGAGATTTACCAGGATGCTGCCAGGACTGCAGGACATGTCTGACGATGAAAGTTTGAGGGAGTAAGGGCTTTTCTCCGTGGAGCGAAGAAGTATGAGAGGTGACTTGATAGAAGTGTACAAGATGTTGAGAGACAATGATTGGATAGCCAGAGTCTTTTCCCATGGCAGAAATGGCTATCGACAAGGGAGAAAATGTTAAGGTGATTGGAATAAGGTTTAGGGGAGATGTCAGAGGTTGGTTCTTTACACAAAGAGTGGTGGGGGAGAATGCACCGCCAGTGATGGAAGTAGAGTTAGATACATTAGGGATAATTAAGAAGACTCTTGGATAGCACATGGAAGTTAGTGCATTGAAGGTTATGTAGGTTAGTCTGATCTTAGAGTAGGATAAAAGTCCAACAAAATATTGAGGGCTGAAGGGCTCTTGCTGTGCTGTACTGTTCTATGTTCCAAGTTTCACTCAGCTTGAGGATTCTCATCAGTTGTTGAACGTGTGAGGGAGTGGGGTGTGTGAGGGAGTGAGGCGTGTGAGGGAGTGGGGTATGTGAGGGAGTGGGGTGTGCGAGGACGTGGGGTGTATGAGGTCAGGAAGCTGGGGAAAAACGTTAGGCCAAGACTTCCAGTTATGGTGTGCATGGTTACATTCACCTGAGTGCCAGCACAATATGTGTGGTTACCAAGACTAGACAAAATCAACCAAGTTCAGTTATTAACATGATTCCTGGCTTGACGTTAGCTCCTGGTTTCTTCCGATACATTCTATTGGGTGGCCCATGTCTTAATACCTGACCATCCACAAACATGTACAATTTTATTTTGATAGTGGCGAATGTGAAGGAACATTTATTCGATATAATTTCAGACGATTCACCGTGAGACACAAGATGCTGCAGAAGACTGTCAATTGTGAACAGTTTCACCCAGTGTCTGGTCCAGGGAGCAGATGTATGGAAATTGGGGGACATGCCAGATGTCAGCACCATAAGCAACATCCTGTGAGTCTGACACTCCATGTCCATACAACTGCTCTCTGCGCCATGCTCTGACTGAACATGAATTTGTAAGAACTGGTTCCTCGTCAATCATTGGTATCTAATTTGGACAGCATTTATGCCTACACTGAGAGCAGTGATAGCCTTTGCTTAGTTTGCTCCTGCTCCAGATGGATTCCAAATGATTCTCAGTGAGGGAATGATTGAATGACTGCCCTGACCCAGGTTGGAAACTTTCTGGACAGATTCAGGAACAGGCCAGTGTCTCACTCAGTGCTACAGGCAGCCGTGATGTCCAGGAGCACTGTACCCGAATTCAGGCCTTTTGGAATCCACTTTTAATATCAGTCATGATTGCAACGTGGTGGGTCTACTGTCCTGAACAATAATCAGGTGTTTGCCATGTTTTTGAATGTGCAATAAGATATGAGCTACAATCATGCAACTGAACAATAATTGCATCATCTCTGAAAACAATAAAGTTGATTCTAGATTGATGGAACTAAAATATAAACACCTAACAATAGTTTATGATAGAAAAGTAAAGAGTGCATGTTTTGTTTAGTACCGAAAAAGAACGTGTTGTCTGACTAATCTGGTGATCACGATTACACAGTGAATGTCAGTATTCAAGTGCATACATTGTTGCTCTATCATTTGCAAAGTAGTTGACCTCGGACTGATTGAATATTCTAAGTGAGCAAACGATTGAACAATCGAATAGAATTATCATTCTGACACATTTAAATATAATCAATCGATTCAATTTCTCTGAGAAATGTGCGAGCTTCAGCTATTTGCCAACAATTCTATTCGTTTTTAAATGGTGATGGAAAAGTATATACCAGATCTAAAAGTTGAAGTTCTAAATTGGAGTAAGGCCAATTTCGATGGTATCAGGCAAGAACTTTCAAAAGCTGATTGGGGGCAGATGTTCGTCCAGATGGACGGCTGAAAAGTGGGAAGCGTTCAGAAATTAGATAACGAGAGTCCAGAGACAGTATATTCCTGTTAGGGTGGAATGAAAGGCTGGTAGGTATAGAGAATGCTAGATAACTAAAGACATTGAGGGTCTGGTTAAGAAAAAGATGGAGCATATGACAGGTACAGGCAGGATAGATCGAGTGAATCAGAGAAGAGTACAAAAGCAGTACGAGTATACTTAAGAGGGAAATCAGGAGGGCAAAAAGGGGACATGAGATAGAATTAAGGAGAATCCAAAAGGATTTTATAAAGACATTAAGTCCAAAAGGTTAATAGGGAGAGAATAGGGCCACCTCAAAGATCAACAAGGAAGCCTTTGTGTGGAGCCACTGGAGATGGGGGAGATACTAAATGAGTATTTTGCATCAAAGCTTACTGTGAAAAAGTATATGAAAGATATAGAATATAGGGAATTTAATGGTGACATCTTCAAAAAAGTTCATATTACAGAGGAGGATGTGCTGGATGTATAGAAGCGCATAAAATTGGATAAATCCACAGGACTTGATCAGGGTGTAACCGAAAACTCATGGGAAGCCAGGAAAATTGTTGCGGGCCTATTACTGAGATATTTGTAACATCAACAGTCACAGGTGAGGTGCCAGCGGACTGGAGGTTGGCAAAAGAGGTGCCACTGTTTAAGAAAGCAGTTACAGCTGGGGGAAAGGCAAGTACTATGCAATTAGGCAAGATTTAGGAAGCAGAGGATGAGGAAGGAAACTGCAGGGGGTGGGCGCATTAGAAATGTGGATCTTATTCAAGGAAAAGTTCCTGTGTGTCCGAGATAAGTATGTAGCTGTCAGGCAGGGAGCTGTCAAGCTGTAGAGCGCGGGAGCCGTGGTTAATGAAGGAAGTGGAATCGCTGGTCAAGAGGAAGAAGAAGGCTTAGGTTAGGATGAGATGTGAAGGCTCAGTTAGGACGCTTGAGGATTACAAGAGTAGCCAGGATAGACTTAAATAGAGCGCTCAGAAGAGCCAGGAGGAGACATGAGAAGTTAGTGGCAGATAGGATCAGGGTAAACCCTAAGGCTTTCTATTGGTATTTAAGGAATAAAAGAATGACGAGAGTAAGGTTAGGGCCTATCAAGGATAGTAGTGGGAAGCATATCATGAATATTTTTCGACAGTATTCACTCTAGAAACGACAATGTTGTCGAGGAGAATACTGAGGTACGGGCTACTAGTCTAGGTGTGATTGAGGTTCACAAGGAAGAGGTATTAGAAATCCTGCAGAGTGGAAAAATAGATAAGTCCCCTAGGCCGGGTGGGCTTTATTCTAGGATCCTCTGGGAAGCCAGGGAAGAGATTGCCGATCCTTTGGCATTGATCTTTAAATCGACGTTGTCTACAGGATTTGTTCCAGAAAGCTGGAGGATAGCAAATGTGGTTTCCCTGTTCAAAAAGGGGAGTAGAGGCAATCCAGGTAATTCTAGACCAGTAAGCCTTACTAAAGTTGTTGGTAAAGTGTTGGAAAATGTTATAAGAGATAGGATTTATAATCATCTCGAAAATAATAATTTGATTATGGATAGTCAGCCCAGTTTTGTGAAGGGTAGGTAGTGCCTCGCACATCTTATTCAGTTCTTTGAGATTTTGACCAAAACAGATAGATGAAAGTAAACTGTTCAACGTGGTGTATCAGGATTTCAGCAAGGTGTTCGATAAGGCTCCCCACAGCAGGCTATTGTACAAAATACGGTGGAATAGGATTGTGGGAGATATAGCAGTTTGGATCAGTAATTGGCTTGCTGAAAGAAGACAGAGTGGTGGGAAATGTTCATCCTGGAATCCAGTTACCAGTCGTGTACCGCAAGCGTTTGTGTTGGGACCATTGCTGTTCGTCATTTTTATAAACGACCTGGATGAGGGCGTAGAAGGATGGGTTAGTAAATTTGCAGATGACACTAAGGTCGGTGGAGTTGTGACGAAGGATGTTGTAGGTTGCAGAGAGGCATAGATAAACTGCAGAGCTGGGCTGAGTGGTGGCAAATGGATTTAATATGGACAAATGTGAGGTGGTTCACTTTGATCGGAGAAACTGGAATGCAAGGTACTGGGCTAATGGTAAGATTCTTGTTAGTGTAGATGAGCAGAGAGATCTCTGTGTCCAGGTACAGAGATCCTTGAAAGTTGCAACTCAGGTGCACAGGGTTGTGAAGAAGGCATACGGTGTTTTAGCTTTTATTCTGGAACCATGAGGTTATGCTGCAGCTGTACACAACTCTGGTGCGGCCGCACTTGGAGTATTGTGCACAGTTCTAGTCACCCCATTATTAGAAGGATGTGGAAGCTTTGGAAAGGGCGCAAAGGAGATTTAATAGGATGTTGCCTGGTATGGAAGGAAGGTCTTATGAGGAAAGGCTGAGGGACTTGAGGCTGTTTTCGTTAGAGGGAAGAAGGTTGAGAGGTGACTTAATAGAGACATAGAAGATAATCAGAGGGTTAGATAGGGTGGACAGGGAGATCCTTTTTCCAAGTATGGTGATGGCAAGTGTGAGGAGGCATAGCTTTAAATTTAGGGGTGATAGATTTTGGACAGATGTCAGAGGTAGTTTCTTTACTCAGAGAGAAGTAAGGATATGGAATGCTTTGCCTGCAACGATAGTGGATTCTCCAAATTTAAGTACATTTAAGTTGTCATTGGCCAAGCATATGGACGTACCTGGAATAGTGTCGTTTAGATGGGCTTCAGATTGGTATGATAGGTCGGCGCAATATCGAGGGCCGAAGGCCCTGTATTGCGCTGTAATATTCGATGTTCCATGTAAAGACAAGCCAGGGAACTATAGACCAGTGAGACTGACAGCGGTGGTGGGCAAGTTGTTGGAGGGAACTCTGAGGGATAGGTTGTTCATGTATTTGGAAAGGCAAGGACTGATTAGTAATAGTCAACATGGCTTTGTGAATGGATAATCATGTCTCACAAACTTGATTGAGTTTTTGTGCAGAAGTAACAATGATGATTGTTGAGGGCAGAATGGTGGACATGATGCATTTGAACTTCAGTAAGGCGTTCGACAAGGTGCCCCATGGGAGACTGGTTAGCTAATTTAGATGTCTTGGAATGCAGGGAGAACTAGCCATTTGGATACAGAGCTGGTTCAAAAGTAGAAGACAGAGGGTAGTGATGGAGGGTTGTTATTCAGACTGGAGGCCTGTGACCTGCTGGGTCCCCTGCGTTTCAGCATTTATGTAAATGATTTGATTGTGAGCATAAGAGGTATAGTTAGTAAGTTTGCAGATGACTCAAAAATTGGAGGTGTATTGGGTAACGAAGAAGGTTACATTGTATTGTTACAGGACCTTGATCAGATGGGCCAATGGGCTTGGGAGTGGCAGATGGAGTTAATTTACATAAATGCGAGGCGCTGCATTTTGGGAAGGCAAATCTTAGCAGGAGTTTTCTCTTAATGATGAGGTCCTACGGAGTATTGCTGAACCAAGGCACCTTGGAGTGCAGTTTCATTGTTCCTTGAAAGTAGAGTCGACAATAGATAAGATAGTGAAGAAGGCATTTGGTATGTTTTCCTTTATTGGTCATAGTATTGAGTACAGGAGTTTTAAGGTCATGTTGAGGCTGTACAGGACATTGGTTCGGCCACTTTTGTAGTATAACGTGCAATTCCGGTCCCCTTCCTATCGGAAGATGTTGTGAAACTTGAAAGAGTTCAGATCAGATTTACAAGGCTGTTGCCAGAGTTGGAGGATTTGAGCTGCAGGGAGAGCCTGAATAGGCTAGAGCTATTTTCCCTGGAGCGTCGAAGGCTGAGGGGTGACCTTATCGAGGTTTATAAAATCATGAGGGGCATGGAAAGGGTAAATAGACAAGGTGTTCTCCCTGGTGTGGGGGCGTCCAGAACTAGAGAGCATATGTTTATGGTGAGAGTGGAAAGATGTAAAAGAGATCTGAGGGACTACGTTTTTCAGGCATAGTGTGGTACATGTATGAAATGAGCTGCCAGAGCAAGGCTAGTACAATTGCAACATTTGAAAGTCATTTGGATGGTTATATGATAGGACGGGGTTTGGACGGATTTGGCCCGGGTGCGGGCAGGTGGGACTCAATTGGGTTGGGATATCTGTTCGGCATGGATGAGTTGGACCAAAGGATCTGTTTCCATGCTGTACATCTCTATGACGCTAATTTAGAAATGACAATAATTTAACATACACTGTCAAATAAATAAATGGTTTATGATGTTAAATTGTAGCAAACTTGCAATTTGTAGAATGAATAATAAAGAACGAAGAACAAAGAAATTTCCAGCACAGGTCCAGGCCCTTCGGCCCTCCAAGCCTGTACCTATCCAGATCATCTGTCTAAACCTGCCACCTATTTTCTAAGGATCTGTATCCCTTTGCTTCCTGCCCATTCATGTATCTGTCTAGATAAATCTTAAATGATGCTAACACAAAATACTCCAAATATGGTCTGATCAGAGACTTGTTAAGCCTCAGAAATCCATTCCTGCTTTAAGATTCAAGTCCTCTCAAAATAAATGCCTTCACTTTATTTGTGTTTCTGACCGGATAGGCCACCCGAAACAATGAACGTATGATGGACATTAATAAACTTACCATGGAGTTACAAAAATGAACGATGATTAAAGCATGCTGGTAAATAGATTCCAGCCTTGAGTAAACTCTGTGCTATTCCACGTGCTGCAGAATCTAGAGAGGCTGCAGCTCTTCCACAGATGGTTTGCAAACAAACCTGACAGCGACAGACCATGCAATACCCACCTGAAATTGGACTTGAATGGGACAATGGAATGTCACCCTTCGGCCATCAATGTACCTGCCCCTAGTTGGAATTGATTGATCTGGGTAATTGAACTTGATCATTTCATTGGAAGATCGTCCATACCCTCCCAAGGGATTAAAGACTTGAACGGATAAGAATAAAGAAAACCCAGAGTGCGGTAACTGGAGAATAACCACTGAAATGACGACAACTCCAAGACCATCAGAAGAATAAGAAGGCATCACCATGTGGAGCCCAGCCAAGTTCTAGTGTGGTGGTACACGATCAGCCAAAGGTAAGTTAAAACATAAGGCAGTTTGCGGTATTTTTATTATTTTATAATGAACTTTATTGTACTAACATTGATTGTGCTCAATAAATAAATATTGTTATTTGTGAGTGTTGATTCAGTTCTTTTGCTGAATAGAAACCTTTAACCACACTGTGCGGCAGATACATCACCTTCCTAACTTTTGACTCAACCTGCAAGTTTACTTTGAGACAATCTTTTACGAGAACTCGCAACTCTCTTTGCACTTCAGACTTATGAATTTTCTCTCCATTTATAAAATTGTCCTTGTCTCTCTCCCTCCTCACAAAGTGCATCCCAAGATGTACTCCATCTGCCACTTCTTTGCCCACTCTCCTATCCTGTATAAATCCTCCTGCAGCCTCCCTGCCTCCTCAATGCTACCGGTCTCTCTACCTACCTTTGTATCATCTAAAAGCTTAGCCAGAATACTCTCAGTACCTTAATGTAAATTGTTAATGTTCGAAGTAAAATTTGCCGTCCGAACACTGAGCCTTGTGGAACACCAGTTGGTCATCCGCTGCTATCCTGAGAAAGACCCTTTATTCCCACTCTATACTTGCTGCCAGACGGCCAAGCTTCTGCACACACTAGTACCTTGCCTCTAACAAAATGGTGCCTTATTTTACTCAACAGCCTCCTGTGCGGCACCTTGTCAAATTCCTTCTTGAGGTCCAGGTGGATAACATCCACTGGCTTTCCTTTGTCTCACTTGCTTGTTACATCCTCAAATAACTCTTACAGATTTATGAGGCATGACGTCCCCTTGATGAAACCATACCGACATTACCCAATTTTACAATTCACTTGCAAATATTCAGAAATCTCATCCTTCACAATGGATTCCAGAATCTTACACACGACTGAGGCTAGGTTAATTGTTCTGTCACTTTCTGTCTTTTGCCTTATTCCCTTTTTAATGAGGGTGTCATGTTGGCAACTTTTGAGTCTTCTGAGCCTCTCTCTGATTCTAGAAATTCATGAAAGATCACCACAACTGTCTCCATTATTTCTTCAGCTATTTCCCTTGGAAATCTGGGATATCGTCCATCTGGTCCTGTTTGTTTCCCATTTAATTTTTCAAGCAATTTATCCTCATAAGCTCTGTCCCCTCGCTAACTTGAATTTGTGGGATACTATCCGTGTTTTCATTGTGAAAACTGACGTGAAATAATTGTTCAGTTTCTCAGCCTTTATTTGTTCCCCATTACTATATCTCCAGCGTCGTATTCCATGTCCCAATATCCATTTCTGCCTCTCTTTTGCACTTTATATACGAAAAGAAACTCTTACAGTCTTCTTTTATATTACTGGCTAGTTTACCCTCATATTTAATATTTCTTATTTTGTTGCCCTCTGGTGGTTTTTGTAAGCTTCCAAATCCTCTGGTTTCCCACTGCCATTTGCCGTGTTATCTGATTTCTGTTTTTCTTTTACACGAACCCTAATTTCCCCGGTCGTTCATTGTTGCCTCATCCTCCCTATACCATGCTTCTTTTAGCTTGGTATGAGTCTCCTGAATTACTCCCAGAAACTCCCGCCATTACTGTCCCACTGTCTTTCCTGCTAACCTACTCTCCCAGTCAATTTTATCCCAGTTCCTCCCTCATGCCTTTGTAGTTGCTTTTATCCAGCGGTAATATTGTTAACTCTGCTTCTACCTTCACCCTCTCAAAGTGAAGAGTAGGTTCAATGTTATCATGATCACTGCCTCATAAAGGTTTCTTCATAAAGGCCACTGTCGGGAATATTGGGTACAATTCTGGTCTACTTCCTGTAAGAAAGATGTTGTGAAACGTGAAAGGGTTCAGAAAAGATCTACAAAGATGTTGCCAGGGTTGAAGGATTTGAGCTATAGGGCGAGGCTGAACAGGCTGGGGCTGTTTTCCCTGGAGCGTCTGAGGCAGAGGGGGTGGGACCTTGAGACGTTTGCAAAATTATGAGGGGCATGGATAGGATAAATAAACAAAGTCTTTTCCCTGGCGTGGGGGAGTCCAGAACGAGAGGGCACAGGTAAGTGAGAGGGAAAAGATATACAAGAGACCTAAGGGCAACTTTTTCACGCAGGAGGTGGTACCTGTATGGAATGAGCTGCCAGAGGAAGTGGTGGAAGCTGGTTCAATCGCAACATTTAAGAGGCATTTGGATGGGTATATGATTAGGAAGAGTTTGGAGGAATATGGGCCGGGTGCTGGCAGCTGGGACTAGATTGGGTTGGGATATCTGGTCGGTATGTACAGGTTGGACCGGAGGGTCTGTTTCCTTGCTGAAAATCTCTATGACTCTATGACTCTATGACCTTAAGTTCCCTTATGAAGTCTGCCTCATTGCACAACACTAAATCCAATATTGCCCGTTCCATCGTTGCCTGCACCATAAGCTGCTCCAAAAAGTCGTCTTGTAGACATTCCACAAATTCCTTTTTTTACAAACCACGACCAACCTGATTTTCCCAGTCCAGATGCAAATTGAAATATTCCCAATCGTTGTAACATTGTTTTTTCTACACATCGTTTCTACCTCCTGATGTGTCGTTTGCCCCAGCTCCTGACTACGATTTGTAGACCTGGACATAAGTCCAACTATGGTTTTTCACCTTTGCCGTTCCTCAACTCTAACCACACAGATGCTACACCATCTGTCCCTACTTTGAAGTTTGGGAACTGAGTGATGGGACTGCAAAACACTTTAGCATTGTCACAAGTTCATAGTTTAGACATTGATTTAAAATATTACATTGTCAATTCCATTGGAATATGGTCACAATCTATTTCTTTGGCCAAATATTCTGTTTGTATTAGGGAAGAATGCAGACATTTGAAACTGTTAGAAAAGCAAGTTGTGAAGAGGATTTGAATCTATAAAGAGACTAACGTGGGTCAAGTGAACAGAAAAATATTGTTGTATGGAGTATTGTAGGAAATTTTGTCTGTGCACTCAACGATGTTGAGTGGTTTAATTGAAAGGCAGTGCATTACTTCAATGGAGAGATTGGCTTGAGGCATAGACAAATCGGGCAGCTGGATGACATAATAAAACCTTTATGTGTGCATAAAGCTTTGAGGGAGGGAAGATAAATGTAGAAACTTTCTGAAACAGAATACATGCAAAATAAGGGAAGATTTTCTGCAGTTTTGCAGAGTTGTGGCAAGACAACATCGAGAGAACAATGGTCATAATGACATACAAATCAGTCCAGAAAAGATTCACTCAACTGACTCCTGTGGAACGTTTATTTCAGGAGGAAATCTTGAACTGACTGACTCTGGTTCTGCTGGAGTTTAGGCGAGCAACATTTGCTCTTGGCAACCCCAGAATATTCCAAGTAGTCTTTTCAAGTTTAATACTAAAACAATATTTCAGCTTGTGAGAGAGATTACCATGAGTGGATTGGCTACAAAACTGGAGAATATCTCAGTAAAGAAGACGTTGATTGTTTTAACTCTCTCAACGTGTTGTGTATTTGTGAACTCTCTTCCTAGAGAGCAATGCAGGATAAAACATTGAACATTCTTAAGGTAGAGGTAGGCAGATTCTTGACTCAGAACAATGCACTAACATTGCAAGGGCAAAGGATGAAAAAGAGGTACAATTAGTAAGTTTGCAGATGAGACCAAAATTGGAGGTGTAGTGGACAGCGAAGAGAGTTATCTCAGATTACAACAGGATCTTGACCAGAAGTGGCCAATAGGCTGAGAAGTGGCAGGTGGAATTTAAATCAGATAAATGCGAGGTGCTGCATTTTGGAAAAGCAAATCTTAGCAGGACTTATACACTTAATGGTAAGGCCCTTGGAAGTGTTGCTGAACAAAGAGACCCTGGAGTGCAGGTTCATAGTTCCTTGAAAGTGGAGTCGCAGGTAGATAGGATAGTGAAGAAGGCTTTTGGTATGCTTTCCTTTATTGGTCAGAGTATTGAGTACAGGAGTTGGGTGGTCATATTGTGGCTTGACAGGATATTGGTTAGACCACTGTTGGAATATTGCATACAATTCTGGTCTCCTTCCTAACAGAAAGATGTTGTGAAACTTTAAAGAGTTCAGAAAATATTTGCAAGGATGTTGCCAGGTTTGGAGGATTTGAGCTATAGGGAGAGGCTGAACAGCATGGGCTGTTTTCCCTGGAGCGTCGGAGGCCTAGGGGTAACCTTATAGAGGTTTACAAAAATATGAGGGGCATGGATAGGGTAAATAGGCAAAGTCTTTTCCCTGGGGTTGGAGAATCCAGAACTAGAGGGCATAGGTTTAGGCAGAGAGGGGAAAGATACAAAAGAGACCTAAGGGACAACGTTTTCACGCAGAGTGTGGTGCGTGTATGGAATGAGCTGCTAGAGGAATAGGTGGAGGCTGGTACAATTGCAACCTTTCAGAGGCATTTGGATGGGTATATAAGTAGGAAGGGTTTGGAGGGATATGGGCCGGGTGCTGGCAGGTGGGATTAGATTGATTTGAGATATCTGGTCGGCATGGATGTGTTGGACCGAAGGGTCTTTTTTCCATGCGGTACTTCTCTATGACTCTATGACTGTGTGATTGAGGTCACAATCGGATCATCCAAGATTTATTGCATGATGGAGCTCAATTGGTGACTTACTCCTGATGCTAGTTTCTGCATTTCTGTTGTCTTCAGATACTGAAAAATTATGAGATGATTCTCATGAGCATGAAGACTTTTCCGTTCAGATTATTGGGCACAGCTTTCCATATGTGACTTTTAAACAGCACACAAAAGCACTCAGGGAATTTTCATGGTTTTGGAGATAAGTCAGGAGCACAGCTCAAAGTGAAAGCCTGCCTTCAAACTGCTTTAGACATCAGATTGGGTCGAATGGATAACTTTAATTCTGCACATTCCTTTCAGTTCTTCTTGTGAGGTGAGTTTCAATAGCAAGGCCAGCATTCTGTTGCCTATGTGTAATTTCTATTCAGAATATGGTGATAAAACCCAGGGATTAGTGTGGTGCAGGGACACAAACAGGTATGTTACAAAGAAAGAAACGGGGTTCCAAACCATTTGATAGTGAATGGAGAATGAAATCGCTTCAAGTCAGTGTGCTGTGTGACCTTGGAGATTGTATTCCTCACCATTTGATGTTGGAATAGTGAGACTGCATTCTTTGTTCTCAACTATTGAAGTGATCGTCATATAGCATATAAGTCGACCCTTCAGACCAATACATCAATGCCAGCCAGAAAACACCAACGAATATTATTCCCAGTTACCTGAAGATCTATAGCCGACTATGACCTGGCAGTTTTTGCTTAAATGCTGCATTGCCTTGTATTATCTGTGACCTGAATATTTTTTGATCTTTTAATCTTTTGATCTTTTAATATATGCACAAAATGCATAACACAACTATAAAGACAGCAGCAAGCTCATCAGATCAATAAAAAATCTCTACGTTTTTCAATAATTATAGAAAATCTGATTGTCTTTTCAATTGATTTGGGATTTTAATGGAGCTAGACCAGCATTAATTGCCCTTGAGATGTTCCAGTCCAGTTGATGTTCGTCCACCCAAGTAGCTGGTAGGATGGAATACCAGCAGTGCATCTCATGTGCTGGTTTAACTGGGAGTAAATATTACTGGTGGTGGATGGAGTGTTACACAAGCCGCCATGCTGTGATGAACAGCTTGCAGGAAAACACAGGAAAACTGACTCATTGCCAAAGCGCACACATAGGATGCAATTTATTATTTTTCTGAGAAATAGCAACTTTACACATGCAAGTCTATATAATAGTGAAGGGAAGTCTGTTTCTATGTCATTGGTGTCCTTAAAATAATAGTGTCAAGCAGCTGGAATAATGTTGGTGCTGTCGTTGAAGGATTCTTTCACTCAGCATGTGAATTAGCATGGATGTTTTCAGAGATGGCTGGGCAGCCCTAGGTTAGTAAATGCTGATAATCTGTTGGATGAGGCTTGTTTGTAATTTTGCCACTTACTGAGCACAGTTTGCCAGAAGAAATCAACAAGTACCTTTGGTTGGTGCTTCAGAATGTATCAGAGCTTTCAGGGTTGCCACCACATGGAATCATGAAATAAAGACAAGGCCCATCGAGTCTGCACTACCCAGTGCTAATGCAAGTCCTTCATAAATTTTGTAAGGTTACCTTCCTGAAACACCCTCCATCTCCTCTAGATTCAACACATATTGCACAACTCCTGTTTCAATAACTTCCCCTTTCACCTTAAACATATGTCCCGTGTTTTTGACCATTTGACTAAGGGGAACTGCTGTTGTCTGTTCACTCTGCCCATACCTCTCATGCTCTTATGCACCTCTGTCAGGTTAACTCCTTACCATTTTCTGTTACAAAAGCAAGACTAGACTGTCTTCATGGTTTGAGTTCTGTGTTTCCCTGTTACTTCTTCCAAAGTGCAGCATCTCACATATTTCAGTGTTAAATTTTATCTGGCCTTCTGAACGATCTGTTTGTACCCTCCTGTAATTTAACACGTTCCTCCTCACCGTGACCCATCCGGCTAATCATTGCGTCATCCACAACATTGTTTATCATCCTCCAACACACCCCATATCCCACATTAATATCATCAACATTTATGAATATCAGAAACAAACCTTCATTTCCTTCCTGTTCTACAGATTTATTGCAGAGGAAGAAATGAGAATTCCAGTCTCTTGTTTTTCGTATTTTGGTGAATTGTCAGCGTGATGCAGTTGAGGTCTTTTATGACAGAACCACAAATAATATTTTGGACATGGAGCTGAATTCTGCTTTCACACTCCACCGCTCTGCATGTATTATTCATAAGGCTTGGACGAGACTTTGGCACTGTAAACTGAAACGTTGTATATGGGCCTGCAGCTTATTCTGTATAACATTCACTGCGATAGTCAGAGCTGAAGATGTTTTTTTTTCATCTGCAGGATAGACGCAGGTTCATTCATTAAGTTTGTTTGAAAGAGCTAGAGGGATAAGGATAAAGATTAAATTAGATTCTGTATTATAAACACACTATAGAAGATCAATTCACATTCTCATGTCTACATTGAATTGGAAGCAAATACAAAGAAAAAGCACCACAGTCCTGAATATTGTTTTAACAAGTGGCAATAATGCAATGGGGAAAAAAGAAAATTCCTGCACTTGATGGAGATACAGAAATGTAGAGTGAATGTACAACATGAACAAGAATCAAGTGATAATAAAAAAAATATGACGAAACCTTTTCTTAATTTTCAAAGAAAACCAGATCCCAATTTTCCTGCAGTGATGTTTGATTTAACATCAATCTCACTTTTCCAATTACATGCTTTTCTCTGCCACTCTTGGCACTTCTGCCACACCTCCTCCTCCCCCTTCTTACTCTTTCCTTACTCACCTACTTCCCATACATTGCCCCTTCTGATGCTACATACCCTTCCACTGACCATCTCCAATCACACATCTCGCACTGTTTGTCACACCACTTCCCCTGTCACTCCCACTTTCCCTGACCTTCCCTTTCCCTTTTTGCTGTTACAGTAGAAGCTGTTGATTTCTGTGCGACCACTGGTCATTCGTGAATGGTGAGCTTGGAATGATCAATGTCAAACAGCTTCATACAATAGGATGTTTGTCACTGTCTGATGCACCGTTAACAGGATAGTTTTGTTCACTGTTGGTACAGATTTGCGCTTCTGCCTGTCCGTCTGACACAATGTTTAACCAAACAGCCTCATCACCAACAAGACAAACAACTTCTGACAGAATCGGAAGGCCATGTATCAATTTTCTTTTGAATATTGTGAGGACGTTGTTCTAACAAGCAGTGTTCTTGTCTTTTGATCTTTATTCTTTCAAGTGATCTTCCCATGTAATTTGAGGTGAGATCAGAGTGACTTCCCTTTCAATCGAAGCAGGACTTGACTGAGGGTGGAATCAAGGACCTTGAGCAAAACTGTGATTAATGGAAATTAGAGAACATTCTGCACTGGTAATGGGAACAATGGAAACAGCATTCTCTGCAAGTTATCTTCCAAGTTGCATGTCATCCTGACGGGGAACTAATTTGCCCTTCCTTCACAAGTATTTGCTAAAAACCTTGGAATGTCGGTACAACAGCTCTGTGTGGATTTGCATTACTTGGATTGAAGAGGTTCAAGTAGACAGCTCTCTGGCGACTTTTACAGAGCTACTGGGGACGACAAATAAACTCTGCCCTTGCTAGTGCCTTCCAAAACCCTGGATCAATATGTGCTGTTAAAAAAAAAGATATTTTATGTTTGCACACTCTCACCTAAAATTTCGGAAAGGTATGGCCTTGCTGGATGAGTATGATGCCAGTGACATCAGGAGCATGACAAGACATTGATAACAATTGGAATCGGAAATTCAGTTAGTTACTTCCTGATGATTGATTGTGTGATGTGAGTGCCACTGAGTTCAACATTTTCATAATGCGTAATGGTCGTCATTCTCATACTTTTAAACTTTTCATTCAGAATCCATAACCAAATACTCGAGAGCTAACAGAAATGGCATCTTCACTGTTCCATTTCAGGTCAGACAAATATCCACAGTCCAAAAGACTAAGTATGTTCAAAGTGCTGGAAAATCTTAACCGGTTCTTAGCAGAGAGAAACAGATTTAACTTATTGAGTTGAATAGGGTAATATCAGGCTTAATATTCTAACTCTGTTTCTCTCTCCAGATACTGGCTCATCTGCTGTATTTTGCCACTGTTTTCTGTTTATATTACAGATTTACAATTTCCCCAGTATTCCTCCGCCCAGTGATTCATTGGGGGGAGCAGAGTGGGGGTGGGAGTGGCGTGGTGTCTCAGTGGTTAGCACGACTGTCTCACAGTACCAGGGACCCGGTTTGAGGGGAAGGGAGTGTGGGGATGGTGTCTCAGTGGTTAGCACGGCTGTCCCACAGTACCAGGGACCCTTTTTTTTTGGGGGGGGGAGAGGGGCATGGTGTCTCAGTGGTTAGCACGGCTGTCCCACAGTACAAGGGACCCGGTTTGGGGGGAGGGGGGCATGGTGTCTCAGTGGTTAGCACGGCTGTCTCACAGTACCAGGGACCCGGTTTGCTTCCACACTCAAGACTGTTTGTAGTGAGTTTTCACATTCTGCCCCTGTCCGCAAGTGTTTCCTCCAGGTGCGCCAGATTCCTCCCACATTTTAAAGATTTTCAGTGGATTGACCATGTTAAATCTCCCATCTAAATCACTTTTGAATAAATACAAACACGCAGGTACCACAGAGCAGTGGGAAGAGAATTCCAATTCAAATGGTCCTGAGAGAATTTCTCCTTATCCCTGTTCCTGCCGAGGTTGGAGAGTCATTGTTTCTTCTTCTGGTCCCATTCCTCCATCTGTCACGACAAATTATCAGTGTAACCAAGTGTGTGATATGGCAAATGATGTCAGTCTCAGACTGGGTCAGGTACAGTGTTAGGAACATGTCAGGCATGTTTCCTAAATTTGTAAAAATTAATCTAAACTAAAAGCAAAGTTACTCAAAAAACAATGGAAAGATAAATGACATATAGTTTGGACATTGACAATATGTGTGTCATTATTTATTTTCCTATAAATCTGAGACACACACATACACACGTCTGAAAGCAAACAGAAAAAAAAAACTCTGCAGAATATTAGTTTGGAAAAGCTTTGTCCAAATAATAGTTAATTTCATGGCAAAAGGAAAAATGACATGGTCTCAATTGTTGTTCTGCCTCGCAGATGCTGCTGGCAGTGGAGTTTCTTCCTGGAATAGTAGGACTTGGCTGAATTCCTGAACAAGGGTTGATGCCCGAAACGTCGATTCTCCTGCTCCTTTGATACTGTCTGACCTGCTGCGCTTTTCCACCATTGCATTTTCAGTTCTGATCTCCAACATCTGCAGTCCTCACTTATCCTCAAAGATTTTAAAATACTACTCTTACAAGGATGCCTTCCTTGAAGAAGCTCTCTTCCTCCCTCTACAAGGATTTCAGTGAGTCCCTCTCTCACTGCACACCCCAGGTCATCTCCTCTGCACAGAAGCTCTTCAGTCACATTCTCAAACAGACTCGCTACCACAGCCACATCTCCTTCCTCAGCACCGGCCTACAGAACCGACTGATCTCGCACGAACTCCGGACTATGTTCCAACCAAAACATTTGGACCCAACCAGGACAACCAGTACCTACAACAAATCCATAGCCTCCAGCAACAGACCTCCCTATTCCTGAAGAATGGCTGATGCCTGAAACGTCGATTCTCCTGCTCCTTTGATGCTGCCTGACCTGCTGCACTTTTCAAGCAACATATTTTCAACTCTGATCTCTAGCATCTGCAGTCCTCACTTTCTCCTTGAATTCCCTTCTCTGCTGGCAGTGGGGAGATTCCAATGAATCCTCAAAAGGAACCCTTCATGAGTGGTAAAGATGACTGATGGATTTTCTGCTCTCTGTTAAAGAGGCATACAGTATGTTAGGTTTCATTTGTAGAGCGATTGAGTCTCGGAACCACAATGTCATGTTGCAACTATACAAAACGCCGGTGCGACCACACTTGGAATATTGTGTACAGTTCTGGTCCCCATATTACAGGAAGGATGTGGAATCATTGGAAAAGGTGCAGAGGAGAATTATCAGGATGTTGCAAGGTCTGGAGGAAAGGTCTTATGTGGAAAGGCTGAGAGGGGGTTTGATAGATACATACAATATGATCAGAGGATTAGATAGGGGAGACAGTGAAAGTCTTTTTCCTAGGATGATGATGTCAGCTTGTACGAGAGTGCATAATTACAAATTTTGGGGTGATAGATTTAAGACAGATGTCAGAGGCAGGTTCTTTCCACAGAGAGTGGTAAGGGCATGGAATGCCCGACCTGCAAATATAGTCAACTCAGCCACATTAGGAAGATTTAAACAATCCTTAGATAAGCACATGGATGATGATAGGATAGTGTAGGTGGACGAGCTGAGAATTGTTCACCCGTCGGAGCAACATCGAAGGACGAAGGGCCTGTTCTGCACTGTCTTGTTCTATGTTCTATATGTTGCTGTCAAGACGAAAATGTAAAGCGATGGAGCTTTGGCTGTGGCTTCTCAGACAAGTTACATTTTCTTCCGCTCTGAGCTGAAACATACAATAACGTTACCTGAGCATCAACATGTAAGGTTTGGTTAAACATTTCCCTGAATGCATACTCCATCCCTGTTGTCTGCTCCATTTAGGAGTGATTTGCAATTTATCATTTGAAAATATTTTTATATGTGGTTTCATAAGTATTGTGCAATAAATTCATGTCTTCAAAGCACTGTGTTAAAATGAATATATTGTTTATTAAATTAAATTCTTAGTTTTATTCTCTCATCCCTCTGTGACGCCCAGTAGACTCTTCTCAGAGTCCTTTATGATTCAGTGTGAACATCTCTTATTCTCAGGCCTGACGTGCCCTGACCTTGTAGAGGTCAGGAGGGGCATGCATATGGTTTCATTCCAAGGTCGGAGGAGTCCAAACGAGTGGGCATAGATTTAAGGTGAGAGGGGTAAGATTAAAAAGATACCTGAAGGGGTAACTTTTGTACACAGAGGTTAGTGTGTGTATGGAAAGAACTGGCAGCGAAGGTGATGGAGGCTGGTACAATTACAACATTTAAAAGGCAATGTATAGGTATGTGAATAAGAACCGTTTAGAGGATTATGGGTCTAATGCTGGCAAAGATTACTACATCAGGTTGGAATATCTCATTGGTGCAGATAAACTGGACTGAAGGGTCTGTCTCCATGCTGTATGACACTATGATTACATCAGGCCTTCATTCTTGCGAAGAGTAAAGTGAAACATCAGTGAAAAGCTTCTAAAACCATTGCATATTTTTCTTTCAGTTTAGGAGTTCATTACTAGACGCAATACATCAGATGCAGTCTCAGCATTGTCATGTTCAAATGCAGTAATACATCCTAATGATTATACCCAAAAAGCTTTGCATAAAACAGCAATATTTGATACCCTTTTCTAATTATTGGCTGAATCTGCTGACTAGGTTTATGTGGCTCATGTACTGGAATGCACTAATCCTTCTGTAGCAATGAGTTCTGCGATGTTCTCTCCAGTTAAGTAGGTTACTGTTATTTTCTCTGTTCAACACAGCACTGACTTCTCTTAACCCACATTATACTGTTTTCTGCCAAAGTTTTGCTCACTAACTTCCCTGTCTGTATACATTGCAGAGTCTCCATGTCCAGTTAAATGACTCTCTTGGTGAATGAGTTAACTGAACTTCAAGCCAATCAGTCTTCTCATCCAAGTCATTGGTATAGATTGTAAATAGTTGATAATCTCACACTGATCCCCGAGGAACTCCACACAGTTACAACTTTACAACCTGAACATCCCGAACGTTTATTCCCCAAGAGTTAACTGGGTTTCCCCTGTTGTTGGGCAGCAGGTTAGCAAGGTTGGATGGCCTCATCCTAAACTGTGTAATATACTTAGCGAGTTGAATGACTTCAATCTATTCATGCGTAAATCCTTAGAGGACAGAATGGTCTCCTCCTGTCTAATTAGAATGATGCTGACTGCCAGAATGTAATCTTTCTTTACCTCAGTATCATTACGGAGTGCTTGAGAGAACAATACATGGGTTAGAAGCAGCAGCTGGCCACTCAGCCCCTTGAGCCTGCTGCACTGTTGATGTGATTGTAACTAAACATCATTTTCATGTCTGTTCCCACTAAACATGGATTCTCTAGTTCATCAAAGTTTTATGGAACTCAACCTTGAGTATTTTCAGTAAACCAGTCTTCACTGCTCCCTAGGGATGAGGACACCACAGATTATACAAGCCTAAAGAGAAAGGAGCATCCCTGTCTCAGTCTGAAAAGGAAATGTGTTCCCCTCAAACCAATCTCCACATTTTTTCATGTATAAGGAGTCAACAACTAGAAACAGATATCGACCACTCAGCCCGTCAAACCTGTTCACATTCTCATTAACTCTCCTAAACCAAATACTTATCAAATTCAGTCTCCACTGACCTCGTGGAAAGACAATTCCAAGAAAGATAATTTGAGCAATGAACACTGGAGCAGAATGAGGCCATTCTTCCATCTTTTCTGCCATGACAATTGACCACGGCTAAAATAGTTCTGAACCCCATTCTCCTGCCTTCTCCAACTAACCAATGGTAACTTATTAATAAAAAAAGCATATATCTCTGTATTGAAGATCGTGTGTGCCTCTATATGGGGTTATATTTGTGTGTTTTTGTGTAAATGTCCATATCTACGTGCGTATCTCTGTGAGCATGTGTTATGTGTGTTCGTGTCAGTATCTCAGTTTGTGTGTACCTCTGTCTGCATCTCTGTGCAAAGTTGTTATTGAATTAAATAGATTGAACTTGGAATCAAAGTCTTCCTCTTCCTCCTCTCTCTCCATCTGTCCCTGTAGTTCATAGAGTTCATAGAATCGCTACAGAGTATAAACAGGCCCTTCGACCCAACAGGTCCACACTGACCCTTCGAAGAGTAACCCAGCCAGATCCGTTCAAATGCTATGCTACGCTTACCCACGACTAATGCCCCTAACCTGCACATCCAGCGGCACTATTGGCAAGTTAGCATGTCCAATTCACCGAACATCCACAACGTTGGCCTGTGGTTGGAAACCAGAACACCCAGTGTAAAACAACGCAGACACGGTGAGAATGTGAAACTCCACACAGAGGGTGGACACGAGCCCGGGTGCCTGGTGCTGTGAGGCAGCAGTGATCGCCTCTGAGTTTTGTGATTAGATTCATACAATACCTCCCTCTGCTGGACCCACTCCACTGCATCGGTGGCACAGTTTTTAACTCTGAGAAGATAATAAATCCTCTGCTGTGAATCTGTCAAAGAGCATGGCCATTTGATTTTTCAAATAATATCTTTGGAAGCACAGAACAGTTTTGTCTGGTACTAAGCGATGTTGTTCCTGTGTCATTACCACCATTAATGGGCCTTTTCAAGGACTTCTCAATACTTTCTCACGTAAATTTTAAGCATTGCAAGTCACAGAACGAGAAGAAAATTCATCTAATCTCCTGCTAAAATAGTTCACTCAGAGGTGAGCATTTCCATTCTGAAAGGCCCAAGTACATTTGCAACCCTCCATCTACCAGCATTGAGTGTGTGTGCGTGTTGACGGTGCTGTCTGTTTGGATGGTGCTGTGAACTGCTGCTCTCTCCATCCCAGACTGAATCCTCGAAGGTTATCACCCTCTGCCATTGTCACTGCAGTAGTTTGGGGAGGCCAGCTGAGGGAGAGATTGTGTCGTTTTTAGCACAACAGAGACTGTCAGACCTGCACCAACGTATAGATACTAACAGAGTCAAATATTGACACACAGGTACGGAGTGTTGGGGGACCAGATGGATATCAGACATCCACTACACAGCTTGGCCCTTTCTGACCTATTCCAAGATGCTTCTCCTGGAATAAGAGACGGGGAGTGAGGGTGGTATTGAGTGACCGTCCTGAATGTGCTGGTGTAGGTGGGTGGGGGGGGGGGGGTGTTGTGCGCGTGGCAGATGGTGACTTGTCCAGAAGGAGTCAGTCAACAGTGTTGTATCCATGCAGTGCTATTAGTGAGGGAGATATAATAGAGGGGAAAGAGAGAGGGATGGTGCTACATGCAGCAGTGAGAGTGTGGAGCATGAGCCTTGATCGGGGGTTGGTGATATAACAGATATACAGTGAGTGTGAGGGAGCAGAGAGTATACGCTGAGCCTTATCCTGACAGAGTGGGGAAGATTATTGATGCTTGTCCTGTATTGCTGGACATTCCTTCAGACCACAGATACTGCACTGAGCTCAGACCATGCTCAATGGATCGAGTGGTGTGGCCGCCTCCGGGAAGAAAATAGTCCTCGTCTGTACTAGCCAATCCACCAGGACCTCTGTGCCCCTGTCAACAAACCGTGGTGTAATTGTCCCTTATCTGCCATGCTCAGGGTAAACCGTGCAGGGCAGCTCCGAACAGAGAATGCTCAACCTGTGCCCATTGGCCTTTTAAAAATGGCACCAGTGTCAGGGATCACGGAACATCCAGGGATATATGGGCAATGCTGAATATCTACATCCACGATGGGTGGGAGAATCAGGCTGGCATTGAATGAGAGGGATAACATGGGCTGGGGAGGGTAGATAATTAGTTGATTTAGATAAGATAACACCAGGAAACTAGTTCAGCTTCGTGCAGAACATCCATCTGTCACACTCAATGAAAATGTCACTGAGATAAAATATTGTTAGATTCAACCCAATGAGTCGAAGACTCTTCTGACCCCAATCCCAATTACAACGCTGCTGCTGCTTGGCCAATTCTTTGCTTCACAGAGAAGGAGCTAAACGTCACCTTACCCTTGGCACATAAGGCGGTGGGGAGGGGGTGGTTAAGGTATCAGCGGGGGAGTATTTTATGGCAAGTCATCATAATTCTATTAGTTTTAAAACTGAGATGGAAAAGGATGAACCGGGTCTAAAACTTAAAGTTCTAAGTTGTTGAAAACTAATTTTGATGATATTAACGAAAGATTTTCCAAAATCGATTGGGACAGATATTCTCAGAAAAGGGGTCTGTTGGGAAGTGGGAAGCCTCCAAAAATGAGATGTTAAGAGTACAGAGACATTACGGCCCTGTTAGGGTGAAGGGTAAGGATGGTACATGTAAGGAATGCTGGAGGATTGGAGAAATTGAGGCTTTGGTCAAGGATAAACGGGAAGCATATGTCAGGTATGGACAGCAGGAATTGAGTGTTTTTTTTTCTTAATTCATTCACGTGATGAAGGCGTCCCTG
This sequence comes from Chiloscyllium punctatum, assembly GCF_047496795.1. Taxonomy (NCBI): domain Eukaryota; kingdom Metazoa; phylum Chordata; class Chondrichthyes; order Orectolobiformes; family Hemiscylliidae; genus Chiloscyllium; species Chiloscyllium punctatum. Next base: position 3,102,794 of record NC_092751.1, read on the forward strand.
GCTAGGGAAGCATCTATTACCCATCCCTAATTGCTCAGAGGGCACGTAGCAGTCAACCACATTTGCTGTGAGTCTGGAGTCACTTGTAGGCCAGACCAGCTAAGAATGGCAGTTTGTTTTCTTAAAGCGTGTCAGTGAACCAGATGGATTTTTTCCGACAATCGAAATGGCCATCATGAGGCTCTAAATTCCTGATTTAAAGTGAATCACTAGAAGAGTCTGAAGGCAACAAGAGTATACTTAAGAGGGAAATTGGGAGCATAAAAAGGGGACATGTGATAGCTTTGACAAATAGAGTTAAAGAGAATCCAAAGGAATTCTAAAAGTATGTCATGGACAAAAGAGTAACTGTGTCGATAATAGGACGTCCTTAAAGATCAGCAAGGCTGCCCATGTGCAGAACCATAGCAAATGGGGGAGGTACTGACGAATATTTTGTATCAGTATTTACTGTGCAGGAGGATATGGAAGCTGGAGAACTTGATAAATAGGTAGTGACATCTAGTAAAGTGTCTGTATTACAGAGAGCTGCTGGAGGTCTTAAAACATGCCAAAGAAGGCAAATTATTAGATGTATGCTAGAACTCTGTGTGAAGCTAGGGAAGTGATTGCTGGGCTCCTTGCTATCATTAACAGCCACGGGTAAAGTGTCGGAGGACTGGAGGTTGGCTAACGTGGTGCCACTACTTAAAGGATTTAAGAAGGGTAATAAGGAAAAGCTAGTGAGCCTGACGTCAGTGTTGGCTAAATTGCAGGGGATTATGTGTCATCGGAGTTTCACGCATTTTGAAAGGTAATGACTGATTAGGGATAGTTAGCATGAATTTGTGCAAGCAATATTGTGTCTCACTGACCTGCCTGAGATTATTTGAAGAAGCGACTAGAAAGAGTAATTGAGATAGAGTGGTGTACATTGCCGATGTGGACTTCAGTAAGGCGTTGAATAAAATTGTGCTTGGTCATCTGTTTAACAAGATTGGTTCATATGAAAGCCATTTGGTTACAAAACTGGCTCAAAGGTTGGAGGCAGAGGGTGGTGGGAGAGGATTGCAATATCCTGGAAAAGGTTTGCAATGCTCCCCATGCTGTTAATCCAGTTTATCGGGTAATCCACTAGCATGGCCTACACAGCTCTCCATATTAGCCGTTACCTTACCCCAGTTTATGGTGTCTGGGCTGGTTCTGTGAAGAAGATTCAGAATTTGAGGCAATGGACCATTCTAGCGGACCTGGCAATGTCTCCATTCAATGTTTGCTTTCTTGGGATTGGGCCCACCATTGTCTCCCTTATCCCGTTATTCCAATCCCCCATCTCGTTATCCATATTTTCAGCAAGTTATCAGTTAATAAATTATTTGTTTTCTTTTTTCTGTATCTTTCCCTGGCCTTAGTTTTTGTCTCCCTCGTGCATGGAGTGCTGGCATGGCGAAGCTCAGAAACATTGAAATGGTGTGTGTCAGGCTGTTGTTCACTTCTCGATGTGTCCCATGTGGTGTTCCATTGGCAGGAATGTTCCAGCAGCTGTGCCTCAAGTGTTTGAAACTTGGTATGCGCCTGCCTACGGAACACCTCTGTCTCTCTCAGTTGATCATGTGGTCAGTAACACGAGGAAAACCCTCGAGTATAATTATTAAGGATCAGGCATCGAACATGTAGCTGAGGGGCTGCTGTCTGACTCCTGTTATTGAAAAATCAGTGGAGCTGCTGGGGATGGTTGGCTGCAGGTTGTGCTGTGAGCTGCGTCAGACATTCAGGGAGACCTGAGGATTTGCTGACCCAACCTGGATGGAGCATGGGGACTGTAGTTACAGCATGTGGGTCTGTAACATGAACACCAAATGGGGCAGAGGCTGCAGAGAGGTGACACTCTGAATCCACGGAGTGAGTGTGGGTGGGGAAAAGGATGTGCTTTATCTGTCTGTGTTTTCGCCTGGACAAGCACATCCTCTCACTCTCCCCGTTATATACACTGATGGACACTCTCCCTATCCTCTCCACACACACACACACACACACACACACACACAATCACATATTCTTTCTCACATGCACATACGTGCACTCCACTCTGTCACACGCATGCATGCACACAGCCTCTCAAACTCCCGCACTCACACACACAATCCCCCTCACTCTCTCTCACGTACACACAGTGTATCTGCCCCCTTCACACAGACACTCCCCTATTCCCACATACGCACACACACACATATGCACATATAAATTTGCGGTGAGAATTTGCATTTGACAATTTGCATTTTATTGTGTTCCAAAAACATACCATTTGTATTCAGTCCGTCAATGTGATATTTTATAAACTACTTTGTAAATAAAACCAGTCTGACTCCAGGTGAAGACAGACAGCGTCCAAACAAGTTCCCACGCTTAGAATACATCGTCTGACCGCAAGTGTTACTTCATTTACCTGTTTTCCTATCGCTCTTACACCTAATGAAGGAGCAGCACAATGAAACTTTTTGTTTACAAATAAATCCATTGGGCTCTAACAAAAAATCGTTTGATTTTTGACCTTGTCCAACCAAGTCGAAAACCAGCGACTCCAAATCATGTTTTTTACTGGTTAGATAATCCTCTCCACAAACAAGTAAGTTGTTCCTAACCCCATGTGTTCTTCTCTTGAATATTAATCTTTTGCGAGGCACGAAGTCCAGATATAATACATCTATAGGATCCCCATTATCCACCTTGCTTGTTTCGTTTTTTTTAAAGAAATGTAGTTAAATCATTCAAACATTGTTTTTCCTACTTAAAATTATGTTGACTGTGTTGGATTGTAGCTTGACTTTGGAAATCTCCTGTTATTAATTCCTTCTTAACGGATTTTAACAATTTGTCTTCAATCCCAATAGTTTTCTCACTACTTTTCATTCGTGAGTGAAGCTGGTTATTCGAAGTCCTTCCCTTTCTATAACCTCCATGTTCCCTTTCATAATTCCTGTGTAACAGGCACAAGGCGTAAAAGATCTGCTCCAATTGCTGTGTAAGAGGCATGAGTAGTTGATTTGACTCATTATGTTCCTGTTTTACACACTCGCTGGGCTCAATGTCCTCCTGGCGTTTCTACATTATAGTCTCAATGGACTTGCATGTTCTGCTCCTGACTCTGACTAAGTGCTTAAGATCTCAATGTCCACCACCTGCTGCTCAATGACATGTCTGGGGTCTTATGGAATCTCCCTGTTCAAATGTCACTTTTCATGGGCTGAAATATGCAGGCATGTTGTGTTGCCCACACTGGCTAGCTCAGTGGTTAGCACTGCTGTCTCACTGCACCAGAGATCCAAGTTCCATTTATGTCTCCAGTTTCCTCCCACAGTCCCAAGATGTGCAGGTAAGGTGGATTGGCCACGCTAAATTACCCATAATGTCCTGGAATGTGGAGGCTAGGTGCATGAAAACTGCCAGGTTATAATGATTGGGTGGGGTGGGTGGTGGAGATTGGATGGGGTGATCTTCGGAGGATCAGTGTGGAGTCGATGGGTCGAATGGCCTGCTACCACAGTGCAGGGATTCTATGAGTTACACCTTTGTTGCAGGAATCAGTTGTGAGAACAATCTTTGAGTTCATTCCTCAGTGAGGAGATTAAATCTGTGTGCACTACTCCAGATGTGATCTCACGAAGACCCTGTAAAGCAGGAATGTTAACACCAACCTGCTGTAAGGTTCCCAATCAGGTTAGAGCAGTCTTAGCTGTCTGGGGGAATACAAAGCATAGCTGAATGTTCATTGTCCTTCTTTACTCCACCAGCATAACGCGAGATCTGGTGAAAATGTCACAATGACACTTGAGAAGAACAGATAAGGTGTGGAGAGATGATATCAATGTTGAGATATTTCTCGTCAAAAATCTCGCCTGAATCTACCATTAACCTCGCCAGACCCCATGTCACTCAGAATCTGGTAAGGAGGAGCTTAGAATCATCAAGGAGAAGCAAACATTGATGAGAGTTATATATCAAAGTCAAAATGGTGATACAAATGTTTTATGGTACAAAACAGGAAATAATACATACAAGTTTGTGGGTACTGCAGTATTAAGGACAGCTTCAAGTTAAATCTAAAGAGTTGTTAATCCAAGTGAATGTTAATATTGGAAAAATTGATTACATGGGCGTCTATGAGATGTGTTTGCTTTAATGATATGTTGAGCTCCAAGTAGGGATCAGGCTGGTCTGAAATTGGTAATGTGTGATCAGAAGAGCTAATTGAAGACTTTGTTGTAAAGCGGCTTTTGGGAATAGTGTTCTTAATATTTTGAATTTAAATGACATCTGACCACAAAGCAGTTTTTTTTATATTACTAGTACAGGCCTGAGACATGCAAGCCATTCAGGTACGAGGATAAACTTGGCTTCAGTGAATTTGAAAAGTACATTGAAATGATTTAATGAAAGACAGGCAATGCCTTTTATTTATACAAACACTGTGAGGTCTGCAAGGACATTCTCAAGATCAATCCCTCAGATGGCAAGATTGTCTGCTGACGGAACTCCGCCAATGTTCCAGAGAGTTTCAGAGGATGAGAGGTGATCGAAATGAAACTAAAAAAAACGCACCGCGGGGAGTGACGAAAATAGGCATTGACAAGTGAGAACGATATTAGCGAGAAACCCAAGATATTCCATAAGAACATCACGCTGAACAGAAGAACCAGAGAATAATTAGAGCCCATTAGACATCAAGGGGGCAATCTGTGTGTGAAGCTGATGAAGATTGATAGATAGTGACTTGAGAGCTTCACATACATTTTACTTGGGAGAAGAAGGAGGCAGGTGCATATTTCAAGAAGACCGGACTGGAAGCTCTTGAACAGATTAATATAAGATGTGAGCAGAAAATAATGGTTTTGGCTGGAGTAAAATTGGACAAGTCCCCAGGCCTCGAAGAGATGTATCACAAGCTGCAGTGGGAGACAAGGGAGGGAATGCCCTGACTAGAATGTTTAAGTCGGATCTGGTCAGAGGTGAGTTGCCAGAGTAATGGAGCGCACCCTTTACAGGAAGGGTTGGTGCAGGTAGACCAGGAAACTATAGATCAGTGAGTATCAGATCTGTTTCAGGGAAACTATTGGGGAAGGCAAGGAAGGAGGCAATTGATCTTCATTGAGAAAGTCAATGTTTGATCAGGGATCATCAGCATGCAGTTGTCAGAGGGTAGTCAAGCCGAATGAATTTTATTGAATGTTTTCGATGATGTCATTTGTATATTTTTATTTTCAGCAACACATTTGACAAAGCCTCACATGATAAAGAAAGTAAAATCTCATGGTATCAAAGGAACTTGGTAAGTGACATTCAAATGGACTTAGAGGCAGGAGAAAGAGGGTGATAGGAGAAGGATGTTTGTGTGTCTGGAGACCAGTTTCCCTGCTGTATCCCAGGGATCAGTGTGTGTCCATTATTCATTGTGGTATTCATAAATGATGTAGATGTGAATGTGGAGGGGATGGGGAATGTGTGATTAGTAAGTCTGTCGTTGACACAAAATTGGCCAGGTGTTTGACAGTGAGGGGGAGGCCTTATGTTACAGGAAGGTACAGGTGGAATGGTCAGATTTACAGATCAAAGGCAGATGGAATGTTACCCTGATAAATATGAGGAGATGCACTTTGAATGAAAGAACCAGACAGGGGAGTATTCAATGAATGGCAGCACATTAAGTAGCTAAGAAGGTTCATCTCCACACAATGCTGAATGTGACTGAACATGGTAATAGGTTAGTTCAGAAGGCATTGGGAATAGTAAATAGCTTTTACTCATCGGGACATAGATTATAAGAGCTATACAGACTTTGGTTCGACCAGAATACGTGTGGAGTTCTGAGAGCCAAATTACATTAAGGATGCACTTGTACTGGAGGGGGTGCAGAGGAGATTCACCAGGATGTTCCCTGGGATGGAGCATATCAGCTATGGAGAGAGGCTGGATAAGTTCGGCTTGTTTACTTTGGAGCAGAGAAGGCTGAGGGGTCGTGATTCAGAAGGATAAGAATATGAGGGGCATGGACAGGGTGGATAGACTGCAGCTGTACCTTTTAGTCAAAGGGGAAAAATCAGGGGAACAAACTTTTAAAGTGAAGGGTTTGAGAATTAGACAGGATTTGCGGATTGTGTTTCACCCAGAGGGTGTTGGGGTCTGCAATGTACTTCCTGAGAGGGGAGTTGTTATGGTAACCACAAAGTAGCTAAATAGAACTTGGAGGAGCTCTTGAAGTGTCATAACATTCCCGGCTACAGGTCTAATGTAGGAGAGTGGGACTAGTGTAGACTGTGCTATATGTCTGATGGTACAAAGACTATGCTCCTATTATTGTCTGGTGTGGACATGAATTGATGGGTTTCTGAAGAGAATATTGACAAGAATTATTAGAGTGAACTGTCAATAGAAAAGGTTAGAGAAAACAAGAGCAGCTTCGTTGCAGTCTGAACCCAGAGGAAGGAGAATAGAGAACAGAGAAATAGCAGAACTATGAAGCAATTACTTCAGTTATGTCTTCACTGAAGAAAACAAATCAAATCTTCCCAGGAAGACTGGAAATCCTAAGTCTCGAGAGAAAAAGAATGAAATTAATAAATAAATGATTTGGGAGAAATTATTGGGACTGAAAGTCTGGTTGAATTTAGAATAGAGATGGAAGGTGAGAAGGTAAAGTTCAATAACAGGTTCCTGTGCTAAAACAAAGTACATACAAATAGGATGAGGGAAGAGTTGGCTAAAGTTAACTGGAAGCAAATACTTTACAGTGGAACTATATATGAACAGTGGTAGGCTTTCAAAGCAATTTTTCCAAGTGCTCCGCAACAGGATACAACAGTGAAATGGAAGGACTGTAGGAAAAGGGGTGAGCTGCCATGAATGTCTCAGTAAATAAGGGAAGCTATCAAATAAAAATAAATGGCATAAATGATAGCAAAGACCAGTGGGAAACTAGAAGATTGGGAAAACTTTCAATATCAAAACAGCAACAAAAAAAACTATCAAGAAACATAAGATAGATAGATTATGAGAGTAAACTACCTCGGAATATAAAGACAGATATCAAAAGATTCTACAAATATATAAAACGAAAAGATTGGCTCAGGTAAACATTGGTCCTTGAGAGGGTGAGAAGGGGGATTCAGTAATGGGATATGAGAGAATAGCCAAGGAATGGAACAGATATTTAGTCGGTCTTCACAGTGAAGTTCACTAATAACATGCCAGTAATTGTCAAAGGGAGGAAGGTAGGTGAGGACCTGGAAACAACCATTCCCACGATGGAGAGAGTGTTGGGCAAGCTAATGGATCTAAAGGTAGGTAAGTCTCCAGGACCTGATGCAATGCATCCCAGGGTACTAACAGAATGGTGGGAGAAATAGCAAATGCATTTGTGGAACTCTTCTAAATTCACCTGACTCTGATGCAGTTCCAGCAGATTGGAAAACAGGAAATCAGACACCACAGTTTAAACAGGGAAGCAGGAAAAAAGTGGCAAATTATAGACTGGTTAGCTTAACATGTGCAATGGGTAAAATATGTAATCAAGGAATAAATAGCATGCATCTAGATCGAACTTGTTGCGTTTGACAGACACTGCATTTATTCATTAAAGACAGGTTATGCTTAAGTAATTTACTAGAAATCTATGAAGACATTATGACCACGGAGACCCAGTAGATGTGGTGTACCGAGATTAACAAAAGGCATTCGACACAATGGCACCATAAAAAGCTGCTGTGTAAGGTAAAGATGAATGGCATTACAGGTAATGTATTAGTATGGATAGAGGATTTTAAACAACAGGCAGCAATGAGTGGGAATAAATGAGTGATTCTCTGGTTACTCATCAGTGACGAGAGGTGTGCCTCTGGGATCGATGTTGGGACCGCGATTATTCGCAGCTTACATCGACGTTTTGGAGTTGGGGACCACGTGTAGTGTCTCAACGATAGCAGATTATACTAAAATGAGTGGCAGAGCAAAGTGTGCAGAGAACTGATAAACTTTACAACGGGACATAAATATTATAAGTGAGTGGGCAAAGGTCTGGAGTACAATTATAATAAATGTGAAGTCATCCATTTTGGTAGGAATACCAGTAAAAAGAGACTATTATTTGAATGGTAAAAATGCAGCATGCATCTGTGCAGAGGGACCTGGATGTCCTGGTGCATGGATCACAGAAGTTGACCTGCAGGTACAACAAATAATTAACAAGGCAAATGGAATTGTGTCCTTCATTGCGGAAAGGATTGAGTTTAAACACAGGGAGGTTATGTTGCAGCTGTACAGGGTGCTGGGGAGGTCACACCTGCAATACTGTGTGCAGTTTTGGTCTCACTACTTGAGAAAGGATGTCCTGGCTACAATGGATACAGAGGAGATTCGCGAGGTTGGTTCTGGAGTTGAGGGGGTTGGCTTATGAGGAGAGACTAAGTGGACTGGAAATATATATTGATTGGAATTTGAAATAATGTGGCAGGATCAGATAGGAACATATATGATTATGATTGTAATAGATAGGATACAAACAGAGAGGATGTTTCCAGTAGCAGGCGAAACTTCGGCAAGAGGGCAAAATCTCAAAATTAGGTGGAGCAGATTTAGGACTGAATTGAGAAGGAACTTCTTGACCAAGAAGATTGTGAATCAGTGGAATTTCCTGCCCACTGAAATAGTTGAGGCTTTATCATTGAATGGTTTTGAAGCTCAGATAGATAATGTTTTGAGCATTAAAGGAACAATGGGTTATGGAGAGCGGACAGGTACGTGGAGCTGAGGCCATGAAATGATCAGCCCTGATCTTATTGATGCTCATAGATTTTATGTAATGGGTCAATACTTGAGGGAATCATACTTGAGAAAATGACTGGTTGATACGTACGGAGAAGCAATGGATGCAATGCATTTGGATTTTCAGAATGATCTTGATACAGACTCTGGACTAGTATGCAAAATTAGATGTTACAGGATTGGGGTAAAATATCAACATGGTTTTAGAATAAGAGAGCTGACAGGAAACAGTGAACATGAATAAAGCCATATGTTTTGAAGTGGAAGCCACATGTTTCGAAGTGTGTCACAAGGATCGGTGCATGGGTCTCAGCTGTTCCCAATGCATGTTTAACATTTAGTTGAGGGAATCAAATGCACTATTCCCAAAACTGCTGCAAGCACTGAACGAGGTCGGATTGTGCGTGGGTGGGGGGATGGAGAAAAGCTTCAAGGTGATTGAGACAAGTTGAGTGAATGGGCAAATACGTGGCAGATGGAGAGCAATGGGGTGGATGTGACGGTGTGTATTTTGGTGGGAACAATAGAACAGCAACCTATCATTTGAAAAGAGATAAGTTGAAACATGTTGATCTTTAAAGGGATTTATTATCTGTCTTTGTTTCTTCTGTGCAGCCCTCCGAGGACCATGCAGGGCAATGAGTTCTGAACCCAGAAGTCAATACTGGGAATGGTATTGGCACACTGTCCAGTGAACACAGACCCAACAAGAGAAGACCTGTAACATTGAAAAGGACCTGGATATCCTTGTACACCAGTTACTGACAACAATATTGCAGGAAAGAAAGCAGTTAGGAAGATAAACGTTGTGTTGACCTTCATTTCAGGGATATTTAAGTGCAGGAGTAAGGGTGTCTTACTGCAGCTGTACAGGGCCTTGGTGAGACCCCATCTCGAACATTGTGCAGTATTGTGTGCAGATTTGGTCTCCGTACCTCATAAATAACAAACCTAACATTGAGGGAGAGCAGTGAAGGATGACCAGACTGATCTCTGGGATGACAGGCTTGTTATGGGGCAGCTCTTGCATTGACTGGATTGGGCCTGTAATCCATGGGCTTTAGGAAAACGAATGGAGATATCAATGAAATATTTAAAACCCAGACTGGTCGAGACACATTGGAAGCAGGAATGGTAATTGCATTGGCTGGGACGGATAAAACAAGGAGCCACAGTATTAGGTGCAGGCAGGTCACTCTGCATTGAGATGATAATAAATGTCTGCACTCACAGACTGACGAACCTGGGGAATTCTCTCCCATATAAGGCTGTGGAAGCCAGGACATTGAAAAAAAATATGGATTTCTGGACATTAAAGGGATCAGGAGACAGCTGGAGTACAGCTGTCAGAGGATCTGAGATGTTAAGAAGGAGGTCTCTGCAGTGTCAACAGGACTGCGTTTCCTGTTCCCTTTTTCAATACCGAGTTTTCAGTCGGTTTTATCCTTCCAAGCCTCGGAGCAGTTTGATACATTTGAGTGTCTTGCTTGTCCATTGAAGAGTGTATCACATGTCTCTGTGTCTGGAGTCACTTTTAAGCCAGACCAGGAAAGCACGGGAGATTCACTTCCTGAAAGTACATTGGGGAAGGAAATTCTGTTTACAATCGACATTGGCTTCAAGGTCACTGTTACTTACACCAGATTTTAATTCTTGATATTTTATTAATTGTTTTAACTTCCACCAGCTGCCAGAGCATCAACCTGGTCTGGATTAGTAATCCAGTGACATTTCCACAACAGCACCATCTCCACATGGGGACCTATCAGATTCCACACTGAGCAGGTTATTTCTGTGCTGCTTGACAGCTCTGTCAGAAAAAAAACCCACTAATTTCACTTTTATGAAAACACTGAATGGTGTGATAATTAGTCAGATTGTAACTATTTCTCTCTTTGAGAACTGGACGTAGCTGAGTAGTTTTCCGCATTCCCCAGGGAGATGTCAGAGTTGTCAGCTTGGTAGGAAATGGTCGACTGAGGGATTATCCCAGCCAAAAAGTTACAGATTGTGTTTGAATATAATGCTGTTTCAGCTGCTGCTACTGCTGTGGTGTACAGCACCACAACAATGCCAGGCCAGGAATTCTGTATTTTAGAACGTTCAGCGAGTTGTATCGTTGAAAGTATTTACAGAGGAGTTTTAACTTGGAAAATAATTGAATGCAATGAAGAATTAGTGACAAAAGAGGAGTTCTGGAGTCAGAGACTCTTAGACTCATACAACATGCAAACAGACCCTTTGACCCAAATCATCCATGCTCACCAGGTTTCCTAAACTTCCAAACCTTTCATATTCATGTACACATCAGATTGTCTTTCAATTGTTGTAATTGCACTCACCAATACCTCTTCCTCTGACAGGTCGCTACATTTATGCACCAATCTCTGTGAGAAACAGCTGCTCTTAGATCTCTTTTTAATGTCTTCCCTCTCACCTTAAACTTATCCTCTCTGATTTTGGACACCCCCACTCTGGGCAAAAGACTTTGTCTATTTATTCTATCCATGTCACTCTTGATTTTATAAACCTCTGTAAGGTCACCCCTCAGCCTCCTACGCAAAAGGAACAAAATCCCTGCCTCTCCATGCATCTTAAAACCTCCCGTCTCCGTCACATCATTTTAAATACTTTGTCCCCTTTCCAGGTTATAACATCCTTCCTGCAGCAGGGCGACAATAATTGTACTCAGTACTCCAAATGTGGCCTTGTGCAGCCACAACATGATGTCCCAATGTCTGTACTCAATGCTCTGACTGATGTAGGTAAGTGTGCCTAATGCCTTCTTCACAACACTGTCTATCTGTGACTCTACTTTCAAGGAACTATGTACCTGCACCCTGGATCTCTCTGCTCGAATACAATCCCCAATGCCCTACCATTAACTGTATAAATACTGCCCTAGTTTGTCTAGCAAAATGCAACACCTCACAGTTATCTGCATGAAGCTCTACCTGCCAATCCTCAGCCCAATTTCTCAGTTGATCACGATCTCATTGTTCTTTAAGATAACCTTCTTTACTGTCCACTATTAACACCAATTGTGTGGGGTTTGTCGACGAACTTATTATCCATGGTTCATATATTCTCATCTAAATCATTTGCAGAAACAATGAACAGCAGCAGATTGTTCCTTGTGGCGCACCACTGGTCACGAGCCTCCAATTTGGACAACACATCTCTCCCAGCATCAGCTACCTCCTCCTATCAAGCCAACTTTGTGTCTAATTGGCTAGCTCTCACTGATACCCTGTGATGTAACCTTATGAACGAGGCTACCATGAGGAACATTGTTGGGCCTCACTGAGGTCCACATAGACAACGCATGCCGCTTTAACTTCATCTATCTTTCCGATCACCTCTTCAAAAACTGCAATCTAGTTTGTGAGACATGGATTCCCAGACAAAAAGCCGTGCTGAATATCCCTAATCAGTCCTTGCCTTTCCACATGCATGTAAATCCTGCCTCTCAGAATCTCCTACAAACACTCACCCATCCTCGACATCAAACCCACTGGTCTGTAGTTCCCTGGGTTTTCCTTGCAGCCTTATTACAAATAATATAAAAACATTAGCTGCCTTCCTGTCCTCCAGCACTTCAGCCAAGGCTGCCAATGATACGCATAAGAAAGTCAAGAGAACTGCAGATTTCGTAAACCAGAAATCGAAGACAGGAATGTGCTGGAAAAGCTCAACAGGTCTGACAGTATCTTTGCAGAGAAATCAGAGTTAAAGTGTTACAACACGGGGTAAACCCCACCCCCACTCCCATCCCGCACGCCAATTTAAACTTGCAAGACAGAAAAGATTTAGACAGTGCTGTAATCTGTAAAAATTCGGAAGGCCAAGAACCATCCTAAAGGTCAGTATTTAAACTAAAATTAACAACTTTGCTTTTTAAAGTCTAACAGAGAATAATTACCTAACAACTATTTGCAACTCCTTTCTCTGACCTATCTTTTACTTTCTCTTCTACAATACTGGTCCGATAAAATCCCCCAATTCAGATTTACCAAAGCAGACAAATTGCACAACCTGCCAGCTGTCGAATCTTCTCTTTGTATCTTCCTCTGTCTTCTTTAATCTCCGTAGTGTTTCTGTCTCACAGGTCATTGATAAATATAGATGGATTTAAGAGAGCTATTCTCCGGGCAGTCTGCAGATGTTGGTGACGTGGCAGTTCTCCCCGAACTGGTCAATTTCGTTTACAGCTTGATATCACAAAGCATCGGCTCATTACATTTTTAAAAAAATATTGCCAAATGCCAAATTTAAACTCGATTGTAGTTTAGCTTCTTGGGACATAATGTAAACGGATTGAACAAATTTGATTTTATCTTTTATCTCATAGCAACCCAGGTACTGCCAGCTGCTGAAACAAATGTTACATTCTAAATTTTCCAGAACTCACTGTGCTTGTAAATCCTTCAACTCTCTTAAAGGTACATTACCCTTCACACGTTCATAACACCTTCTCTCTCAAAAAAGAACCATCATAATGAAAACACGGTCTCATTTGTTTTTCTATTCTTTAAACGCATTACCATAACATACAGATAACTGAAATCTAAGATCACATTAATTTTTCCCATATACCTATATTTTACATTGGATAAGTGCAAATTCCGTCTAAACTTTATCAGTTAAATCTGTAAGAACACATCTGTGATTATATCCTTACGACATGCTACATGTCTATTTTTTAAACTAAAAGTCTGTAACTTAAGACTACATTGAGATAGTCTTTAATGCGTTTAACGAATGTATGCAGATTGGGATCTGTGTACACAACTGCCTCCAACACGCTGTTTTGTGAGTACACAATAAAATGTCGTAAGGCTAGTGCCAAATGCAATAGTTCTTTCTCAATCATGGAACATGTTCTCTGGTGGATGTTGAGTTTCTCTGAAAAGTACAATCCCATCTCATCATCCTGTCGGAGGATAGCTCCAACTCCTACGTCACTAGTGTCCACGGCAACTTTGAAAGGTTTTGAATCGTTTGGTATATCTAAAACTGGTTTGGTGGTCAATATTTCTTTTTAATGGTCGAGTGCCTCATGGCATTGTTCTGTCCATCTGTTCTTTTTCAGCAAATTGGTTAATGGTGCCACTACACTGCTGACATTTGGAACAAATTTCTGATAGAATCCGCTGACTCCTAAGAAGCGAAACATCTTTTTATTCGAGGTTGGTCGTGGAAATTCCTGAGTAACTTTTGTCCTTGTGTTCCATGGGGTAAACTTTCCATGACCGATGTTATGTCCCAAGAACATCACGTCTGCTTTCGTGAATTTAGTTTTGTTTAATTTTATCACCAGTTTTGTTTCACGTATTCATTCAAAGAGCTTTTTCAACTGTACCAAGTGATCTTTCCAGGACTTAGTAAGGATCACTACATCGTCCAAACAGATTGCCCAGTTTATTAATCAGGCCACAACTCTGTTCATAGGTCTTTGGAATGTGTTGGGTGTGTTGTTCATTCCAAAAGGCATCACTTTGAATTGATACAGTCCATTTGGCGTTACAAGTCAGAAATTTATTTTACCGTCTCTGACAAAGGTACCTGCCAGAAACTACGCATCAAGTCCAACTTTGTGTTGTAACTGACTTGTCCAACTTTCTCGATACAGTTTTCCAATGTCAGTATTGGATATAAGTCTGATTTTGTAACAGTGTTGATCTTCTAATAATCCAACCAAATTCATTGAGTCCCATCCGGTTTGGGAATGAAGATAATCGGCGAGCTCCGTTCGCTCTGGCTTGGTTCGATGATGACCTAATTGAGCATAGCCTCCACCTCCTTCTGGACCTGTCTACTTTGAGAGATTTAAGCCGATAGAGGTGTTGATTTATCGGAATAGTATTCTTTACGTCTACTTCAGGTACAATGGCATTAGTTCTCCCCGTATAATTCTTACATATGCCCTCATATTGCAATAACAAACGTTTCAACTGCGTTCTATACTCCTGAGGCAGATTGTTTATGAACCTATCCCACTGCTCAAGGACTTCTATATTTTTAACATATTTTGTGTCACATCAAATTCCACACCATTTGGAATTGATTCCTCACTCTGTTCCTTCAGCACCTGTTCCTTCAATTCTTTCCCTCCTGTACTTTTCCGGAGGACACACTAATTTATAAGCCACATGAAGGGGTTTCTGAATGTGGGAATTGGTGACAGAGGTCCTAGTTTCATTACTGCCTGTGGCCTACCTGCTATTTGGCATGCATAACACGTATGCCAGAAGTTAACCATATCTTTGTGCATTCCAGGACAGTAAAAATGTTTTTGTCCCTTAACCTGAGTCTTTTGTACCCCTTGGTGACCTCCCATAAGTAGTTCACGTGCTACCCGTAACACTTCCTGTGTTCTATTTTACCAGCAACACAACCTGGTGCACTTCAGCACACTACCCCTCTGCACTAACGTGCCGTAGTCTCCATTTCCGTTTTAGGATTCTATATTTCTGATAATACTCCTCAGGAATAACTCTGCCTCACTTTCAGAGTACGCATTCACATATATATCTTTTGCCATCTTGCCTGTCTGTTGCAAATCCCTTCGCCTTTCAGGACTAAACACGTTTGTCTGACCCTCTATTTGTTCATGTTTTCCCTGCACCATTATGTCAAACAGGATGTCAGCTAACAGAACCTTAACTCCTTCATCGTTGTCTTTAGTTTGTGCTTCCTGCTGTTACTTATGATAGTGGGATCTGGTTACTGTAGTCTGGGAAAATACCAGTATATTTCTGTTTTAACTCCTCAGTGTCTTCGTCTTCTTGGGCTTCTCCACAACAAGGGGTATCACTCCCAACTTGGACCCTGCTAAATCATCCTCGAGAACAAACCGGATTCCTGGAACTCACACTCTGTCAGTCACTCCCACGGTTCCTTCCCCAGACTTGAGAAGGCACTCCAACCTCATCTTATTGTGAGGAAAGCTTAATTTCTGTTCATATATCCCACAAATTATAACACTCTCGGGTAACAGATCAGAAATACTGCAAAGTAGCTCATCTCTTACTATTAGAAACTGGTTTGATCCTGTATCTCTCATAATTATGACTTATTCTTATTCTCCCCCTGTTGTTTCTGAGTAAATATTACTCATAGTTGCAAATTCCTTATAGAGATCAGGTACTAACTCCATACCCAGCCTCTGCCGAGGCTGTGCAATTTCCTGCAGCTCTTCAGTTCTTGTTGGGGTTTCCTTTAAGACTTTCAGTAATGTCACTGTCTTACCTTCTTTTACCACATCTTTTCCCACAGTCCCTTTCTTAACGATCAGTGCTGTGACCATACATATCCCTTCTTATAGCAGTGAAAACATCTTTTCCCAATGCCCTTTTGTAACCACTGGCATTGTAGCTTTCTGTGCCCCACTCTATTAAGTGAAAGCAACTGAGGCCTCTTTGGCATCTTCTTTAACCTGTGGTAAACTCTTATTCTCTACTGTTTCTTTTACAGTGTAGCATCTCCACATCTCCCAAATGTGATCCTTCACAGGACGAAATTCTGGTTGGAAGCTTGTCTTATGCAGCAACATGTATTCATCTGCTAATTCTACTACCCTTCTCAATTTCTGAACTTTCTGTTCTTCCACGTGAATTCTTATCGTCTCTAGAAGTCAATTTATCAATTCGTTCAGCAAAATAATCTCAATTAGAGCCTCATAGGTCATATCTACTTTTAAAGCAAGCATCCATCGATCAAAATGCCTATGTTTAACTACTTCAAACTCAACATAAGTCTGACCTGATTACTTCTTTATGTTTTTGTATTGCTGTCTATATGATTCTGGTACCAATTCGTGAACACTTAAAAGAGCTTGTTTGATGTCTTGAAAATCTCGTGACCCTCATCTGACAGCGGAGAAAATACGCCACTCACCCTGCCTACCACTTTAGTCCGAACTAGCATTACCCTAAATCCTTGGACCACTCCAAATGCCGAGCCAAGTTTTCAAATGAGATAAAGAAGGCATCAAAATCTTTCTCATTAAAATGATGCAGAGTATTGACATCGTTGCTACTTTGTCCCCACCCCCACCCTCCTCTAGCTTATGGCTCACTGCCTTTATTCCTGATGAAGGGCTTTTTCCCGAAACGTCAATTTCGAAGCTACTTGGATGCTGCCTGAACTGCTGTGCTCTTCCAGCACCACTAATCCAGAATATAGTTGCATATAACACTACCGCCTCTTTTAATCGCCATCTTTTTAATGTGTCTTTGCTGATTAAATCACAACTTGTCAAGTTCAAATTCTCTCTCTTTTTGGTCAGCTAAGAACCTTCTTCTCTTTTTCTCTCTCTCTGTTCTGTCTTGCTTTCTGTTTCTTCTCTCTCTCTCTTTATCTCCCTTTGTTTATCTTTAAACTGCATTTTCCTCAATTGTAATTTATGTTTTTTGTCACTCTACAGCACTTGTATGTGTTTCTAACACACCTTAGTATGTGAGAATTTCCCGGACAATTTCAGCTTTACTTTTGTCCTTGATTAAATCCAAATCTAACTTCCTTGCTAATTCTAAAAGTTTGGCCATTGTCTTTCCTTCTTAGATTTCGTGGCAAATTTGAGAATCATCATCAAACCCCTCTTAACTGTTTAACAGCCATTTTTCTCACTTTTAATTTAAACAAACACAAGTCATCGGAATTAAACAAGTTGTCTCACTGACATTTTACTTAAAGATCTCAGACACGAACGTGCAAATGTTTAAATATACTTTGTTTTCTTTTCATCCCTCAAATCTATATAAATCTGCTCAAACCTCAGACTGGATCTGTCTAAACCTGTTCATATCGTGGACGAAAGCCCCCAAGCTGTTACGACACAGGGTTAACCCCTCTCCTAATTTAAACCAGCCACAGAGAAAAAGTTCATGCCATAATCCGTTAAATTTCGAGATGCAAAGACCCATTTACAGAGGTCACAATTTAAAGTAAAATTAACAATTTTGCTATTTAAGTACAACAGAGAATAATTAAACAAACAATTATTTAGAATTCCCTTCGGTTAAACGTATCTTTTACCTCCCACTCTACAATACTGGTCCGATAAAACAAAAAAAAAATAAGCTTTACAAAAAATTATCATGTTTCAAAACCAGTGCACTTTGTCGATTCTCCTTTGTAGACTTTCCTCTGTAGGGTTTTCTCTCGATTGGCTTCGATGTTCTGCTGAGCAAACCTCTTACAGACAGGTACCTTTCAGAAATTCCTGCAGCTCGCAGTCTATCTTTCTGGATGCCCTTAGCAGTTCTTCTCCCTAAATGTTCAAAATGTCCAGTTTTACACCTCTAAACATCGGACCATTTCATTGATTTTGATGTCATCAAGTATTTCAAACTCAATTTGATTTCAGTTTGTTGGGGCAAATTTTAAACTGGCCGAATTTGAATTGGTTTTTGTTTCGTGCCAACTCAGCTATTGATTGCACAGTCAAATGTTGCATTTACCTTCTTTCAGAACACTTTGTGCCAGCTTCCAGTCTATCTTAAATGTAACATATATCTCTACACCTTCATAACAATAACTTTTATCTGCCCTGCATACCTTTCCATAAATTTGATCAACTTAGTAAGTTCACACATTCGTCTTTTCTGTCCCAAAAAGACCCATTTTCTCTCTTCCTTCCTTTACCTAAATCCTTCTTTCCAGTTATCATTCCAATTACTTACAATGTTACTAGTATTCTTCGACAAAGAATTATATTGTGTGGATGTGTGTGTGTATGTACGTGTGTGCTTGCATGTGTGTCTATGTGTGTATGCATGTGTGTGTGTATGTGTGTGTATATGTATGCATGTGTGTGTTTTGTGAATAATTCTCTGTAATTGGACTGACATGAAAGAATGAGATGTTATCACATTCCCATATGAAAGAGTAAATGTACAACGTTTCCAAGCTTTCTGATATCAAAAAAGATGTAAGAACCTCCTTTATTCATGATTGAAAAAGTGAACAAATGGTGTTCACAGACCGAACAGCAGTAATGAAATTAACCTTTATTGGGATCATTAAACGACCAAATATTTAGTTTTCGCGTGAGAGTTTAAATTCAGCTTTTCTTTTTCAATTGTGTGATGCATACCTTTTTATCAAAATGCAATCAACATCGGTGACAAAACCAGAGGTTTCTGGAAATGCTCAGTAGTTCTTTCAGTATCTCCTGTGAGAAAGCTGATTCAACATAACGTAGAGAATGGGTCTGGGTTGTGTTGCCAATAGTGTTCAGCAATGTGCCACTTAGGTGCAATAGTCAGGGGTAAATGTCGAGTAACAGAGTAGGGGAATGGGTCAGAATGGGTTAATCTTCAAATTGTCAGCGTGGACGTGCTGTTTGAAATGGCCTGTTTCCCCACCGTAGGCATTCTATGATTCTATGATTTCTTTATAAAAAGGCAGGTCGGTGCCAGGATCAAGAATGTCTCCAAGCATGCTCAGGTCATATTTAAATGAGAGGGTAAACAGCCAGAGGTCGTGCTTCACGTTGACACAAATGACATCGGTAAGAAGAGTGAAAGGTTGAAAGGCCCTGCTAAGAAAATTCAGGGAGTTAGGAGTGAATTTAAAAGGAGGATCTCCAGGGTTGTAATCTTGGGATTACTCCCCGGGCATCTAGAAGTGAGTCAAGGAAGAGGAAGATAGTCGAGTTGAACATGTAGCCAAGAGCGAGTTTGGAAGGAGGGTTTCTGATTTTTGGATGATTGCGATCATGTCCAGGGTAGGTGAGAACTGGACAAAAAGGAAAGTGCGCACTTTAACTGGAGGGGCCCCAAAATCCTGGAAGGGAGGTGCGATCACGTCGATTTAAGCTAATGATGCAGGAGGATGGGAACCAAAGCAGCACGTCAGAAACTGAGCAGAAAGTAATGGTTTGTCAAATAAACTTGAGAGCCATTTTAATGACCATGCTGAGGGAACTAATCACAACAATTTTAAAAATGTGAGTTGCAGGTTGGAGTAAGGCTCACTATTATCAGGGATCAATAAATAAAGATGGAGAGACTGTGCACACAAGTATTAAAAGAGAAAGATAAATCGATAGAACTTATTTTAACACGTTTTCTAACTAAATATGTGTAGTATTTGGAATAAAATGTATGAGCTGATGGCGCAAACAGTTATACATAAGTACGGCATGGTGGGCATGACTGAAATGTGGTTACATGAAGGTCCGGACTGGGGTGTTAAATGTCCAGGCTACTCAGTATTCAGATAAGAAGGAACAGCAATTGGAGTGCCTGTATTCGTTCAGGATTATGTCAAGGCTGTATTAAGAAATGATATTAGAACGTGGGACAAATCTGATGAATCAGTCTAGTTTGAAATAAAACACATTGAATGAAATATATTGGTAGGAGCATTTCCAGCCCACAAACTACCCCCACCCCACCCCGACAAATTACATTCAATGTAGGGAATAGCATGAACCAGGAAATAACGATGGCTTGAGACAGGAGCACAAGAGTGATTATGGGAATAAGAGCATGCAAATTGACTGGATTAATCAATTTGGCAACGGTAGCCTCAAAGAACGATTCGTCGAATATATGATGGATTATTTCTTTGATTAACATGTAATGGAACCAACCAGAGAACTGGCTTTGGTATTACATAATGAGGAAGGAGTGATAAATCATATTGTAGTTCAGAATCATCTTAGAAAGAGTGACCACAACATGTTTGAGTTTCATATTCAGACTGTAACAGCGAAGACAGAATCACATAGGAGAGATTTAGTGTTGGACAATGATAATTTTACTGGCGTGAGAAAGGGCTTGGCCTGAATGGACATGTCAAAAAGATTAAAGTACAAGACATTTGAAGAACAGTGGCAACTACTTAGGGAGATAGTCAAAACCCCTCAAAGTGTAATCCTGAGTGGAAGAGGAATTGTAAAAAGATGAAAAGCAATCCATGTCTTAACAAGGAAGTCAACAATAACATGAAGGTTCTTGTCTAGTGGAAGTATCGCTGACTGCTAATCTAGGTAATGTTCTGGGGACATGGCTTCAAATACCACCACGGCAGATGGTGGAATTTAAATTAAATATGAACCTGGAATTAAGAGTATATTGATGATAATGAATCCATTGCTCATTGGTGGAAACACAAATATGTTTCATTAATGTTCTTTATGTCCAGAAAACACCATCCTTTACCTGGTCTGAGCGACATGTGACTTCAAACCCATACAAATCTGGTTGACGCTTAACTGCCTTCTGGGCAATTCGGGACAGACAATGAGTGCTGTCTAACCAGCAACACGCTCATCCTTTAACGAATTAAAGAAAAACACTTTAATTGTAAGCGAACGGCTACTAAAAACATCATCAAAATGGCTATGAAGGAAAATGAGAAGTAAACATAAGGAATGATAAAGAACACTTCTCAGAATAGTCAAAAAGCTTAAAAATGCTGAAATCAAATTTTGTCTTTGTGAGGATGAAAATGGCGAGGTAATAATGGGAAACCCAGAAATGGCAGAGGCAAAACCAACACTTTCTGTTTTCACAGTGCAAGATAATTTCTTCCCAAAATTTAAACAACTGCAAAGGATCATGATGGAAGTACGATGACGAGGAAGAAGATGTTAAATACATTGATGGGATTATAGACAGGTCAGACTCTCGGCCTGCAGTATATCATATCAAAGGATATAACAGCAGAGATAGTGGATGTGTTAGTAAGGATATTCAAAAAATCCTTGAAGTCTGGAACGGTACTGATCTATTGGAAAATTAATAATCTAGTACTCGTTCCCAAAACAGGAGATAGGCAAAAGTTCACAAACTGTAGACCAGTGAGTTGAACCTCTGTAGTGGGGAAGTTTCTTCAGTCAACTGTAAAGTATGAAATAACTGAACACTTGGAAAAACAAAGATCAATTCATCAGTTTCAGCACAGTTTCATGATGGGCAGGTTGTGCTTGACAAACCTGCTGGAGTTCTTTGAGAATGTATCCAGCAAAGTGGATAATGGGGATGCAGCAACTGCTGTGCATCTGAACTTCAGAAGGCATCTGACAAGGTGCTGCATAAAGGACTGACCTAGGCAGTTAGAACCGAGTGGTTAAGGGTAGAGTATTGAATTGGATAGAGGATTGACTGACTAACAGAAAGCAGAGCATCGGGATAAATGGTCTTTCCCTGGCGAACTGAAACTAGTGAGGTGCTGCAGGGTTCAGCTCTCAGACCTCAATTGTTCACAATCTGCCCAAATGACCTGGAAGGAGAGACAGAGTTTAGCAACTAAATTCATAGATGGCATTAAATTAGGTGGTAAAACAGGCTGTAATGCGGAGCTAAAGAGTTTACAGATGAATAATGGTAGGGTTAGAAAATGGGGCGAATTGCTATATCTGGCAAATGGTGTTAAATGTGGTTAACTGCACCGTTGAATTTCCTACTGCCAGTCATAATTTCTATTTTCTTGAGTTGCACCACCTACAGTTCTTTGGATTTTATTCACCGTTGGTAGCTGGGGTCACAGGAGTCGAGAGGTTTGGTTGTGGGAGATGCAGGTTGCTCTATGTGTCAGGAACAAGACATTAATGTGGAGAAAAGACCACAGTCAGGCCTTGTTGATTCCCACAGCAGGCCTGGCAACCAGATGGCCTATTCCTGTTCTTACCCCCTGATGTTTAATTGCCTGGAGTAATTCACATCAAAATGTTGCAGTCAGATAGACAGTCCGTAATTAATATGCCCATTTCGTAATAAAGAGACAATTGACCACTTAGATCAGAATTAAAGACTTGGCAATTCTTTTGAGATTTAATGACTATTTGCTGCACATGCAGGCTGGAACTGGGTGATGGGACAACAAAACTGTTCAGCATTGTTGCAAATTTATAGGTTAGATATTGAGTAAAAATATTCTGTTCGAAAGGGTCCATACTCTATATCTTATGAAAAATGTGTTGAAGGTATTGTGGGAAAATACAACATTGAATTGATTAGAACAGGAAGATGTGATGTGGATATAAGTCATAGAACATAGAACATAGAACATTACAGCGCAGTACAGGCCCTTCAGCCCTCGATGTTGCACCGACCAGTCATACCAATCTGAAGCCCATCCCACCTACACTATTCCATGTACTTCCATATGCTTGTCTAATTACGACTTAAATGTACTTAAAGTTGGTGAATCAACTACCGTTGGAGGCAAAGCATTATATAACGTTACTACTCTCTGAGTAAAGAAACTACCTCTGGCATCTGCCCTATATCTCTCACCCGTAATTTAAAGCTATGCCCCCCCCAGCCCCACCCCCCCCCCCCCCGTAATCGCCATCATCATACTTGGAAAAAGGCTCTCCCTGTCCACCCTATCTAAACCTCTGATCATTTTATATGTCTCTATCACATCACCCCCGAACCTTCTTCTCTCCAACGAGAACAGCATCGAGTCCCTCAGCCTTTCCTGGTAAGACCTCCCCTCCATACCAGGCAACATCCTGGTATCTCCTCTGCAACCTTTCCAAAGCTTCCACATCCTCCTCATAATGTGGTGTCCAGAACTGAACACTATTCTCCAAGTATGGCCGTACCAGAGTTCTGTACAGCTGTAGCATAACCTCATGGTTCTGGAATTCGATCACTCTATTAATAAATAGCGAAACCATTTATGCCTTCTTAAGAACCCTGTCAACCTGGGTGGCAACTTTCAAGGATCTGTGTACCTGGACATGAAATCTCTCTACTCAACTACACAACCAAGAATCTTACTATTAGACCATTACTTTGCATTCCGTTTACTCAAACCAAGGTGAATCACCTTTGTCCACACTAAACTCCATTAGCCACCTCTCAGCCCAGCTCTGCAGCTTATCTATGTCTCTCTGTAACCTACAATATCCTTCGTCACTACCCACAACTCCAGCGACCTTAGTGTCATCTGCAAATTGACTAACTCACCCTTCTATGCCCTCATCCAAGTCGTTTATAAAAATGACAAACAACAGTGGACCCAACACCGATGCTTGTGGTACACCACTAGTAACTGGACTCCAGGATGAACATTTCCCATCAACCACCACCCTCTGTCTTCTTTCAGCAAGCTAATTACTGATCCAAACTGCTATATCTCTCACAATCCCATTACTCCGCATTTTGTACAATAGCCTACTGTGGGGAACCTTGCCTGGCTGAAATCCATATACACCACATTAACCGGCTTGCTTTCATTTCTCCTTTCTGGTCACCTTCTCAAAGAACTCAATAAGGTTTGTGAGGCACGATACCCTTCACAAAAGCGTGCTGACTATCCCTAATCAAATTATTCCTTTCTGGATGATTATAACTAAAAGCTCTTATAACCTTTTCCAACACTTTACCAACAACTGAAGTAAGGCTCACTGGTCTATAATTACCAGGGTTATCTCGACTCCCCTTCTTGAACAGGGGAACCACTTTGCCTTCCTCGAGTCTTCTGGCATTATTCCTGTAGACAATGATGATTTAAAGATCAATGCCAAAGGTTCAGAATCTTCTCATTGGCTTCCCAGAGGACCCTAGGATAAATCCCATCCAGTCCAGGGAACTTATCTATTTTCACGTTCTGCAGGATTTCTAATACCTCTTCCTTGTGAACCTCAACCACACCTTGTCTAGTAGCCTGTACCTCTGTATTTTCCCCGACAACATTGTCATTTTCTAGACTGAATACTGTCGAAAAATATTCATTTAATGCTTCCCCTATCTCCTCTGACTCCACACACAACTTCCCACTACTATCCTTGATTGGCCCCAATCTTACTCTCGTTATTCTTTTATTCCTTAAATACCGATAGAAAGCCTTAGGGTTTACCCTGATCCTATCTGCCAACAACTTCTCATGTCTCCTCCTGGCTCTTCTGAGCTCTCTCTTTAGGTCTTCCCGGACTACCTTGTAACCCTCAAACGCCCTAACTGGCCCTTCACATCTCATCCTAACATAAGCCTTCTTCTTCCTCTTGACCAGAGATTTCACTCCCTTCGTAAACCATGGCTCCCGCACTCTACATCTTCCTCCCTGCCTGACAGGTACATACTTATTTCGGACACTCAGAAGCTTTTCCTTAATTAAGCTCCTAATTTCTAATGTGTCCATCCCCGGCAGTTTCTTTCCCCGTCCTATGCTTCCTAAATCTTGCCTAATCGCATCATAATTGCCTTTCTCCCAGCTGTAAATCTTGCCCAGTGGTATACACCTATCCCTTTCTATCACTAAAGTAAACATAACAGAATTGTGCTCGCTATCACCAAAGTGCTCACCTACTTCCAAGTCTAACACCTGGCCGGGCTCATTACCCAGTACCAAATCTAACGTGGTGTCGCTCCTTGTTGGCCTGTTTACATACAGTGGCAAGGAGCCCTGCTGCACACAGTGGACAAAAACTGACCCATCTATATTTCTCATACTATAGCATTACCAGTCAATATTTGGAAAGTTGAAGTCCCCCATGACAACTACCCTGTCTCTCTCACTCCTATCAAGAATCATCTTTACTACCCTGTCCTCTACATCTCTGGAACTATTCGGAGTCCTATAGAAAACTCCCAACAGGATGACATCTCCTTTCTTGTTTCTAACCTCAGCCCATTCTATCTTAGTTGACGATTCCCCAAACATCCTTTCTGCAATTGTATTACTGTCCTTGACGAACAATGCCACACATCCCCTCTTTTAACATCTTCTCTGTTCTTACTGAAACATCTAAATCCTGGAACCTGCAATAGCCATTCCTGTCCCTGCTTTAACCATGTGTCCGAAATGCCCACAACATTGAAGTCCCAGGTACGAGCCCATGCTTCAAGTTCACCTACCTTATTCCGGATTCTTCTGGCGTTGAAGTAGACACACTTCAAACCAACTTCTTGCTTGCTGGTTCCATCTTGCATCCCTGAAACTTGATTTCGAACCTCCCTACTCTCAATCTTTTCGATACTCGAACTACAATTTTGATTCCCATCCGCTTGCTGGATTAGTTTAAAACCACCCAAAAAGCCTTAGCGAATTTCTCCCCCATGATATTGGTACCCCTCTGGTTTAAATGAAGACCATCCTGTTTGGAGAGGTCCCACCTAGCCTAGAAAGAGCCCCAATTATCCAAGAATCCAAAACCCTCATTCCCACATTTCCCTGTAGCCACGTGTTCAATTCCTCTCTCTCCCTGTTCCCCGCCTTACTAGCACATGGCACGGGCAACAAACCAGAGACAACAACTCTGTTCGTCCTAGCTCTAAGATTCCATCCTAGCTCCCTGAATTTCTGCCTGAAATCCCCGTCTCGCTTCCTACCTATGTCATTGGTACCTATGTGGAACACGCCATGGGGCTGCTCCGCCTCCCCTTTAAGGATCCCAAAAACATGATCAGAGACATCACGAACCCTGATACCTCGGAGGCAACACACCAACCGTGAGTCTCTCTCGTTCCCACAGAACCTCCTATCTGTCCTCCTAACTATGTAGTCCCCAATGACTACTACTCTGCTCCTCTTCTCCCTTCCCTTCTGAGCAGCAGGGACAGACTCTGTGCCAGAGCCCTGTGTTCCACTGCTGTCCCCTGGTAAGTCCTCTCCCCAACAGTATTCAAAACGGTATACTTATTGTTGAGGTGAATGGCCACAGGGGATCCCTGCACTGCCTGCTGATTCCCTTTCCATCTCCTGACTGTAACCCATTTGCCTTTTTCTTGTACCTGAGGAGTGACTACCTCCCTGTAACCCCACTCAATAACTCCATCTGCCTCCCGAATGATCCGAAGTTCATCCAGCTCCAGCTCCAGTTCCCTAACGCGGTTTTCAAGGAGCTGGAGTTGTGTGCACTTCCCGCAGATGTAGTCAGCAGGGACACTAGTGGTGACCCTTACGTCGCACATTCTGCAGGAGGAATATTCAACTGCCCTCATCTCCATCCATTATTGTAAATTCCCAAAGAGACTGTTGAAAAATAAGGAATAAAAAATAAACTCGCTACCTTACCAATCTGGCGCACAGAAGTTTGTTTTTGGTCAGATGAGGAGATGGGTGGGAGACACTACCCGTGTATTGTTTTGAGTAACGCAACCACACAAATATATGACTTCCCAGAAGTCGTTCGCTCCTCCCTCACACCTCTCAGCAAATGGTGGCCCGATTCCCAAGGTAAGTCCCTTTTAATTCTTTATATAGGTCTCGGCATGTCAAGGAACAGGCAAATATTGGTCTTTGGATCATATTAGGAAATTGTGCCTGTATTAGAGCACAATGACGAGTGGAATGGAAAAAACAGTGTATTATTTCAATGAATTTAGTTCAATGAATTATTTCCTTATTATTGAGTCTTTGAGTAAGGGGAAGAGCTACTCTTTGTTTTCCTTGTCTAGACTCCTCATGTTGTTGAACACTTCCATCAGGAGCACCTCTCAGCCTTCTTTGCTTAAAAGTAAAATCAAGTAGATCCAGCCTCTCTTCAGTTTGAGTACACTCTTGTCATGTAACTTCTGAAAGGTATCAGTGTTAAATTTCATTAGCGATTGATCTGTCCACCTGAACAACAGGTTTATACCCTCCTGTACCCTCACACGGTCCTCCTCACTGTGAACCCCCAGCTCATCTTGGTGTCATCCACAACATTATTTATCATTCCCTCCAAACTCCATCCCTCACATTCTCCTCCTCATCGTTTATGAAGTTCACAACTAAGCTCTGAATTTCTCCTGTTCTTCAGATGTTGTTCAAGGGAAGGCATTGAGAATTCCATTCTCTTGTTTTTTCCTATTTTGGTGAATTTACAGCGTGATGCAGTTGAGTTCTTTTTCACGAGGGAGCCACCAATTTTATTTTGGACATGGAGCTGAATTCTACTTTTATACTCTGCTCCACTGTATGTTTTATTAATTAAGCTTGTACGTAATTAGTATTGGATTAGGTTTAGATGGCTTTCACTGCAACATTTGTGTTCCACGTGGATCTGGAAAATGTTCTTTGTATCGTTCCCTGCAACAGCCAGAGCTGAAGCAAGTTTCCGTGTCGACGATAGTGACAGATTCACAATTTTGTTTGAAATAGTTGGAGTGATAAGGATAAAGATTCAGCTAATTTCTGTATATAGACGTACAGAAGGAGATCAAATCATATCGTATAGTCCACCTTGAACTGGAAACAAATTAATAAATTATATGCCCACTTTTCTTCTTATTACAAAAACATTTTCAAAAAAATGTTCTTAGAGCAGCGTGGATCTTCTAGCTGCTCCTGGGAATGCAGGCAGTTAAATATTTAATAAAGTCTTTTTGCAGTTGATGTTATAGTTTATTAATTTAATATAATTATTTCCATTTTGCTTTATTAACATTAAAAAACAAACAAAACAGCAAAAAAAACCTCATGATTTTCTTTCAAACGAACTTTTTTTAAAAAAGAGTTGTTTAAGGGCGGTTTACAAAGAAAACGACAAGTCTATTTTTATTTTAAAATGTTTCTTTTATTACACTGCAGAAGGTTTTTTGTTTTGTAAAATTAATTAATTAAAATAAGGAGGTGTACCTTCATTCCGGAGAATCGTACACATTTTCAGCTCTGGAGAAGACTATTTTCTTCTCGGACTTTATTGAAGAGGAATATTTTTATTAATTTAATTAGTTAAATGGTTTATTTTGTTTAATTTTTCTATGTTTGATACGTGTATGTATATATTTTTCAATTTTAACATTGTCTGTAGGTAATGAAAGGTAACAGAAGGTGCCGTAAAAAGGTTCTGCTTTTAGGCATAATATTATTAAGGTCTCATAAGGCACAGAGAGGACGGCTGGAAGATTTGGAAAAAAAATACTATCCAGCATATCAGTCATATAGGTGTGTGGCTCTCAGGAAAGATAAGAAAGTAGTTCAAAATTCTCCTATGACTATTCCTCTACCAAAATGCTTTTCAGCTTTTAGAACAGCTGAAGGGGATTGTTTCTCTGAGGAAAATGGAAGAGTAATCAATTATTGGACACTTGGAATGATTCTTATGTTCAGCAGCTTTTGAGGAGATTTAGTAGAATTATTGCTTCAGTGAACTTTTCTATCAGGGGCATTAACACAAGATTCTGTGGCATTGACCACTAATTCAGGATGCTTTGTTTATTTTCCAGTGCTAAGATTAAGAACGTCTCGAAACATTTCAAGCACGTTGTTCAAGATGACATTGAGTAGAGAAACATTACTGTAGATATTGGCAGTAATGATATGTTTTAGGGAAAGATTAAAGCAGTACAGAGTGAACTTAAGAGGTGAGGTAGAGTATTAATAAAAAAACTTTTAAAGCAATACTTTCTGGTTTACTCCAATGCCAAACCCAACTGGGAAGGAACAAAAGGTTAACCGAGAAAAACAAACGGCTGTAGAGCTACTATGTTATTGAGGGATTTCGATTTTTGGGAAATTAGAATCTATTTTAGAATAGAAATGACCTGTTCGGAAAGGATTGGTCTAATCTAAACTGGATAGCAACCAATATCTTAGCAGGGAGATTTGCTCCTTCGATGTAGGGAGACTTTATGTTGAAAGAGGTAACAAGGGAGATATTCCAAGTAGAATTACAAATGGTAGGATGGATGGAGAAGTTTATGAATGTGAGGAGTACACAGCGATTAGAAAAGAAAAACAAGAGAGTCAATAGTATATAGTAATGCTGAAGCACGAAATTGCATTTATTTCAAGTGAGGGGTCTTACAGGGGAGGCTGATGAACTCGGGGCATGTTTAAGAACATGGGATCGGGACATCATATGTATTAAAGTAAATTGGTTGAGAGATGATCAACTCGGAAATGTAGTACTGGGAAAGCACAACAGGTCAGGCAGCATGTGGTAAGCAGGACAATCAACGTTTTGGGAAACAGCCCTTGATCAGGAATGGGCTGATGAAGGGATTTTGCTTGAAGTGTCGATTTCCCTGCTCCTGGGATGCTGCCAGACCTGCTGTGCTTTTCCAGCACCACACTCTCGACTCTAACTTCTATCTTCTGCAGTCCTCACTTTCGCCTGAGAGATGTTCAAGCTGAGAGATGGCAATTCAATCTTCCAGTTGATAAGCGTCATAGAAAGGGTGGAAAATATATGCGGAGGGCAGGGAGGGGATGGACTGCATTTTTGATTAAGGAATAAATTGTTGCTGGAACAGGGAAAGACATTTCTGAAAGATTATCCAGTTAAAATATGCAGGTAGTATTAAAAGTAAGAAAATAAAGTTAACTTTGAACAGATTGCACTAAATGCTCTTTTGTGAAAAATGGTCCAGTGAAAATATATTGGTCGAACTTAAAAAGAAGAAAGGAAAGTACACGTTGATTGTATTGGACCATATGCTCTGCAACAGTAAAAAGAAATTGAGAAACAAACATGTAGGGAAATCTCGGATATTTTTATAAGCTTAAGGTTGTGATAATGGGGGATTTTAATTTTCTTAAAATTGATGGAGACTACCACAGCGTTAAAGGGTTGGATAGTGAAGAATTTGTCAAATATGTTCACAAAAATTTTCTTCATCAATATTTGGATGATTCTAACAGAGAGGGAGCAAAACTAGGCTTCTTTTGTGCAAAAGGCAGGGCAAGTGACTGAAGTAAACGTGAGGGAATGTTTTGGGCATTGCAATCATAATTCTATTAGTTTCATAATGGTTATGGAAAAGAAGAAGCCGTTCATTACTTTTTTTTATTTGGAGTACCATAAATTTTAATGGCATTGGACAAGGACTTATCAAGTTTGATTGGAGTAGACTGTCAGCAGGTAAAACAATGTCTGAAAAGTGGGAGCCATTCAACAGTGTGACGACGGGAGTTGAGGGAATTATGTTCCTGTTAAAGTGAAGGGAAGATTAAGGAACAGTGGACGACTACCGTTATTGAGCTTTTATGCAAGAGTCAAAGAAAACCTTACATGAGATACAGACAACTTTATTCAATTTAATCTCTTAGACAATATTCAGAATATGGGGCATTATTTCGAGAAAAATCAGGAAAGCAAAAAGGCGATATGAGATAGAATGGGCAGATAAGGTTAAGGATAATCCAAAAATATTGTGCAACTACATTAACAGCAAGAGGGTAACCATAGAGAGGGTTAGGCCTCTCAAAGATTATGAAGGACATCGATGTTTTGAACTCAGGAAATGGGGAATAAAATCATCCCATTCCTGGTGCAACAGACAGCAACAAACACACACTATTGCCTGCACCTCACATTCATTCAACTTGAACTCTATCTGCTATCTGTCAGTCTATTGACCCATTTCATCAAGATCCTTTTGTATTCTTAGAAATCATTCTTCACTGTCCAAGTTGCCACCAGTTTTGGTGTCATCTACAAACTTACAAACCAGGCCTTCAATATTCTCACGCAAATCATTTACATACACGACAAACAAAGAAAACTCAGAACCCACCTCTGTGAAACACTGCTGGGCATAAGCCTTCAGTTCGAAAATCAACCGCCCACCAATACTCTGTTTCCTGCCATTGCACCAGTTGAAAGTGCTGGAGAGAAACAGCACTGTTCAGGCAGTATCGGAGCAGAGAACAATGGAATTAACTTTTTTTTAATCCAACATAACTTGTTCAAGATAGGTTCGTATAAGACTCGATATATTAACTCTGTTTCTCTGCCCAGATCCTGTGTTAGCTGTTGCATTTCTCCATCATTTTGCATTTGCATTTCAGATTTCCACTATTTCTAATATTTTGCTTTTTCTTGATTGGTCTGGATGTTGGTTATATTTGAACAATATGCTCCATTCCTGTCCCTATCACTTGTGTCAGTGACACATGTATTACACTGGAGTCTGTTTCTTCTTTAAGTTCTGAAAATAAATGCGCGGATCACACCAATGTGATTTTGATTTAAAAGGCCTTTTAGAGACAGCTACACTAGATGAAAAGTAGGAATAGTTTATTAATTATGATATTTCCTGTGTGTTTTATGACTAGACTTGTCTCCCCAGTCTCTGAACATTTTCCATAAGACCATAAGACCATAAGACATAGGAGTGGAAGTAAGGCCATTCGGCCCATCGAGTCCACTCCACCATTCAATCATGGCTGATGCGCATTTCAGCTCCACTTACCAGCGTTCTCCCCGTAGCCCTTAATTCCTCTAGACAACAAGAATCTATCAATCTCGGCCTTGAAGACATTTAGCGTCCCGGCACCCACTGCACTCCGTGGCAATGAATTCCACAGGCCCACCACTCTCTGGCTGAAGAAATGTCTCCGCATTTCTGTTCTGAAATGACCCCCTCTAATTCTAAGGCTGTGTCCACGGGTCCTAGTCTCCTCGTCTAACGGAAACAAATTCCTAGCATTCACCTTTTCCAAGCCATGTATTATTTGGTACGTCTCTATTAAGTCTCCCCTTAATCTTCTAAACTCCAACGAATACAATCCCAGGATCCTCAGCCGTTCCTCATATGCTAGACCTGTCATTCCAGGGATCATCCGTGTGAATCTCCGCTGGACACGTTCCAGTGCCAGTATGTCCTTCCTGAGGTGTGGGGACCAAAACTGGACACAGTACTCCAAATGGGGCCTAACCAGAGTTTTTTAAAGTCTTAGTAGTACATCTCTGCTTTTATATTCCAACCCTCTTGACATAAGAGACAACATTGCATTCGCTTTCTTAATCACAGACTCAACCTGCATGTTTACCTTTAGAGAATCCTCGACTAGCACTCCCAGATCCCTTTGTTCTTTGGCTTTATTAATTTTCTCACCATTTAGAAAGTAGTCCATGCATTTATTCTTTTTGCCAAAGTGCAAGACCTCGCACTTGCTCACGTTAAATTCCATCAGCCATTTCCTGGAGCACTCTCCCAACCTGTCTATATACTTCTGTAGCCTCCCCACTTCCTCAGTACTACCTGCCTGTCGACCTAACTTCGTATCATCGGCAAACTTCGCTAGAATGCCCCCGGTTCCCTCATCCAAATCATTAATATATAATGTGAACAGCTGTGGCCCAGCACCGAACCCTGCGGGACACCGCTCGTCACCGGCTGCCATTCTGAAAAAGAACCTTTTATCCCAACTATCTGCCTTCTGTTAGACAGCCAATCCTCAGTCCATCCCAGCAGCTCACCTTGAACACCATGGGCCCTCACCTTGCTCAGCAGCCTCCCGTGTGGCACCTTATCTAAGGCCTTTTGAAAGTCTAGATAGACCACATCAACTGGGTTTCCCTGGTCTAACCTACCTGTTACCTCTTCAAAAATTTCCAACAGGTTTGTCAGGCATGACCTCCCTTTACTAAATCCATGTTGACTTGTTCTAATCAGACTCTGCTCTTCCAAGAATTTAGAAACCTCATCCTTAATGATAGATCCTAGAATTTTACCAACAACCGAGGTTCAGCTGATTGGCCTATAATTTTCCATCTTTTGCCTTGATCCTTTCTTGAACAAGAGGGTTACAACAGCCATCTTCCAATCATCCGGGTCCTTTCCTGACTCCAGTGACTCTTGAAAGATCTCAACCAATGCCTCTGTTATTTCCTCAGCCACCTCTCTCAGAACTCTAGGGTGTATCCCATCGGGGTCAGGAGATTTATCAATTTTAAGACTTTTTAACTTTTCTAGCACTATCTCTTTCGTAATGGCAACCATACTCAACTCAGCCCCGTGACACCCTTTAATTTTTGGGATATTACTCATGTCTTCCACTGTGAAAACTGACGTAAAGTACTTGTTAAGTTCTCCTGCTATTTCCTTATCTCCCATCACGAGGCTTCCTGCATCAGTTTGAAGTGGCCCAATGTCTACTTTTGCCTGTCGTTTGTTTCTTATGTACTGAAAGAAACTTTTACTGTTATTTCTAATATTAATGGCTAGCCTACCTTCATATTTGATCCTCTCATTTCTTATTACACTCTTTGTTATCCTCTGTTTGCTTTTGTATCCTTCCCAATCTTCTGATTTCCCACTGTTCTTAGCCACTTTATAGGATCTCACTTTTTCTTTAATACATTTCCTGACTTCCTTTGTCAGCCAAGGTTGTCTAATCCCTCCCCGGTTAATCTTTCTTTTCTTGGGAATGAACCTCTGTACAGTGTCCTCAATTATACCTACAAACTCCTGCCATTTTTGCTCTACTGTCTTCCCGGTTAGCCTCTGCTTCCAGTCTATTTTAGTCAGTTCCTCTCTCATGCCCTCATAATTACCTTTATTCAACTGTAACACCATTATATCCGATTTTGCCTTCTCCCTTTCAAACTCCAGACTGAACTCTACCATATTATGGTCGCTACTTCCTAAGGGTTCCCTTACTTTAAGATCTTTTATAGAGTCTGGTTCATTGCAAAGCACTAGGTCCAGAATAGCCTGCTCTCTTGTGGGCTCCATGACAAGCTGTTCCAAAAAGCCATCCTGTAAGCATTCCATGAATTCCCTTTCTTTAGATCCACTAGCAACATTATTTACCCAGTCCACCTGCATATTGAAGTTTCCCATGATCAATGTAACCTTGCCTTTCTGACATGCCTTCTCTATTTCCCGGTACATGTTGCGTCCCTGCTCCTGACCACTGTTTGGAGGTCTATACACAACTACAATTATGTTTTTTTTTTTGCCTTTGTGGTTCCTCAATTCCACCCACTTTTTCTAATCGTTTCTATGAATAACTACAACAAAGATGGTTGTCATGCAGCCCATCATCACTGTACCAGCTTAATATGAGCTGTCTTCCCTCTTACTCTGCTGGAACTCAAAGTAACCCAACACATTTTGTAATCTGTGTCTGTTTTTTGTTTCTGTATATCCAGTTCCGATATAAACAATCTTAACAACCTGTATAACCTGTGATTAAACAGTCTATATATAAAATACAATGATGTACATCACATTCAAAATTGTCCTATTCCATTCACATTGTCGTTCAGCATTCCATGTACCAAAGGTCATCCGTTATCTTGCTCTGCATTGCATTTCATTCCATTTGTCAGAAACAGTGATGGCTGAATACTAGTAACTGGGAGATATTGCTGCACTCCCCTCAGGTCTCCTCAACCACTGGCCGCAGCCTTTCTGTCTCATAGCCATTATCATATTCATTCCATCCCTTACTCATTAAATCATGACTTTTAATAAACAAGGTTATTGTACATTCTTATGGACCCGGCCCGACCACTCAAAACATTCTTAAGCACGTAGCCCAGTCCTTAATGTTGACATTTGTTGAAGGTAAGTGTATAATTGATATTCCCAGAGAGAATTAGTTGGTCCGACGGTTGACTTTTAAACAAACAGAATGTATTTGTAAAAATAATGAATGAAACACAACGAACCGAAAACACCGTACCTGAATAATTCATCCTATCCAAAACTGACAGGCTACCTCGAATTATGGATGCTGATCCAAATTACTTGCAACAATCCCAATAAACTAACTCACGAGCACAAAGAGTAAAAATTACACAAAAAAGCTTATAGTTTACGAAGTTAGAGGACTGAAGGTGAGGCAGAGCGTCCAGTTTCAACAGTGAACCTGAATCAACTAACCCTTGAACTGAACTGACCTGTGCAGCTGGAGAGCTGGCCACTTCCCCTTGATTACACCAGTTTTTTAAAAAGGCTTGACAGCCTTCTGCCCGAGGCATTATCTGCTATGTAAAAAAAAAAACAATAGACCCCAATAAAGCATTCAATATTGAGACATGTTGGAACATTGCGTCATTTAGAACCTCTCTGAAAAAACTCAATGACAACATAACCTTGTAAAGGTACCACCTGTGTGACAACTACCCCAATATAAAACAGAATCTTCAATATCCAAGATGGCTTCAGTTTTTAAAACTCCCAAAAATAGTAGTTTGTACTCTACAATGAGCATGTACATTCATTTACTATAAACATATAAACATGCACAATTACATCCTGTTTCAGGGTGTGGTCCTTCCATCATTGAGTGCCTCCATTTGTCACTCAAGTCTCAACAATTCATTGGAAATCATGTTTTCAAGACCTGCCCCGTGCACAATTTTCAAATTTAAAGGCTGTAACAACAGGCTCCAGCTAAGCAGTCTCGCAGTTTTCCTAACATTTCTCAAAAAAGACATCATTGAGTTATGATCAGTGTAAATGGTTGTCTCCGATACGTTACTGTTAATATAAACACTGAAATGTTGTCATACCAACACAAAGCTCACTGTCTCTTTCTCAACTGTTGAATATTTCTACTAATGATCATTCAACTTCTTGGAGGAATACCCAATAGGTCTCTTTGTCTTCTCGTCATCTTCCTGCAGGAGTCCAACACCGAAATCCACATCATTCGCATTTAAATCCACCTTGAATGGTTTTGCATAATCAGGTGTGTCTGATCGTGGGCAGTGGTTAACACATATTTCAAATGCCGTCAAATGCCTTCTGACAGTCCTCTGTCCATTGAAACGTCTTGCCTTTCTTTAACAATTCAGTGAGTAGAGCAGTCACACTGCAAAAATGAGGCACAAACATTCGATAAAATCGACTTAATCCCAGGAACTGCTCCTTTTGTCAACAGGATGCAAAATGTCCAAGTTACCATCACTTTCAAATCTCCAATGCACCATTCATCTATGTCCAATAGCATGGCCAAGGAAGGTGACGTTTGCTTTGGCACATTCACTTTTCGCTCAGTTTACCACCAAGCCTGCATTCCGAAGTCGATCGAACAAGTCTGATAGATGCTGTAGTCTTCCTTCCATGAGTCACTAAAAATCACAAGGTCATCAATGTAAACCACAGGTTGGATAATCTGGCAACATATTGGTTAGTCCCTGTAATGTGGCCGGCACATTTTACATACCAAATGTAAGTTGCTTGTCCCACATTTTCAACACAGTTTTCCAACCGTGGAACTGAATATACATCAACCTTTTTAACTGCATTGACGTTACGATAGTCCACATATAATTAGAACATAGAACATAGAAGAATACAGCGCAGTACAGGCCCTTCGGCCCTCGATGTTGCGCCGATCAAAGCCCACCTAACCTACACTAACCCACTATCCTCCATATACCTATCCAATGCCCGCTTAAATACCCATAAAGAGGAAGAGTCCACCACTGCTACTGGCAGGGCATTCCATGAACTTACGACTCGCTGAGTGAAGAACCTACCCCTAACATCAGTCCTATATCTACACCCCCCCCTTAATTTAAAGCTATGCCCCCTTGTAATAGCTGACTCCATACGTGGAAAAAGGTTCTCACTGTCAACCCTAGCTAACCCCTAATCATCTTGTACACCTCGATCAAGTCACCCCTAAACCTTCTTTTCTCCAATGAAAACAACCCCAAGTCCCTCAGCCTTTCCTCATCGGATCTTCCTACCATACCAGGCAACATCCTGGTAAACTTCCTCTGCACCCGTTCCAGTGCCTCCACATCCTTCCTATAGTATGTCGACCAAAACTGCACACAATATTCCAGATGCGGCCGCACCAGAGTCTTATACAACTGCAGCATGACCTCAGGACTCCGGAACTCAATTCCTCTACCAATAAAAGCCATTACGCCATATGCCTTCTTCACTGCACTATTTACCTGGGTGGCAACTTTCAGAGATCTGTGTACATGGACACCAAGATCCCTCTGCTCTTCCACACTACCAAGTATCCGACCATTAGCCCAGTACCCCATCTTTTTGTTACTCTTACCAAAGTGAATCACCTCACACTTAGCTACATTGAACTCCATTTGCCACCTTTCTGCCCAGCTCTGCAGCTTCTCTATATCCCGCTGTAACCTGCCACATCCTTCCTCACTGTGTACAACTCCTCCGACTTTCACATCATCCGCAAACTTGCTCACCCAACCTTCTAACCCTTCCTCCAGGTCATTTATAAAAATGACAAACAGCAATGGTCCCAAAACAGATCCTTGCGGAACACCGCTAGTGACGACATTCCAAGATGAACCTTTGCCATCAACTACTACCCTCTGTCTTCTTCCAGCCAGCCAATTCCTAATCCAAACCTCCAACTCACCCTCAATGCCATATCTCTGTATTTTCTGCAGTAGCCTACCATGGGGGACCTTATCAAACGCCTTACTAAAATCCATGTATACCACATGAACCGCTTTCCCCTCATCTACCTGCTTAGTCACCTTCTCAAATTGTTGGGCACCATTTGGCTTTGGCACCATGACATTCGGTGATTTCCAGTCACTGTAACACATGTTGATTATGCTACCTTAGTGCTTGCATTCAATCGCCTTCTGAGCCTGTGCCAACTTTAGAGGATTAGGCTTGTAAGGATGTTGGTTAATTGTAGCAGCATCTCCTATAGTTACATAATGCACAATTAGGTGATTACTTCCAAGTTAATATCTGCATAATGTGATAGTGATAACTCTTTCTGATCATTTCAATTTTTTTCATGAAGGCAAATCAATAAATCATCCCAATTTTAGACAAGTACCTCATTGTCCACTTTAATTTGAGGAATGTCCGTTTCAGAATCCTCTGACTTCGTTTCTTACTTCTGTGCCGTATACATTAACAACTTGTCCTTTGGCTTTCCTTCCCTATCAAAGTACATTTTGAGTATATTCGCATGAGATACGCTGTGAGACTTCTTTCTTTCTGGAGTCCCTATCAAGTAGTTATCCTCTCTCTATATCCGTTGTATTTGATAAGGTCCACAAATCTTGCTTTTCATGGTTCACCTATCACTGAAAGTAACAGTTATACCTTATCCCCGATCGCAAAATTGTTTTTTTAAATTTCCTGTCCGCTTCCTGCTTTGTTGCATGCTGCAATACTTTTAAATGCTGTCCAGCCAACTCCCCAGCACTATTAATCGTTTCCTAAAATTTGAGACCTAAGCCAAATGTGTGGCATTTGAATTTTGATTTACTACTTTCTCCTTAATCAATATTAATGATCCTCTCAATTAATGTCCAAAAAATAATTCAAATGGATTGAATTTGCTCTTTTAATTTGGTGCATCCCTGATTACAAAAAGCACAAATGGAATTCCCTTACACTAATCATCCGGATAGTCCTGATCTTAAGCCCTCAACATGGTCTTTAATGTTTAATGTCACCTTTCTAGCGCTCCCTGCAAGGTTTGATTGCATGCAGTCGATTTGAATTGCTTTATTCCTAAGACATCATCGTGAATAAATTAGATGTGAAGTTTGAACCTTGACCTCACTGTATCTCTATTGGTAGTCTGCGTCTATTTTTTAAAAAAAGAGTAATTCCTTTGCAATTCTTTTAGCTGTGATACTGCAGCTTGGGATGGCCTGTGGAAATCTATTCGATACATCTATTGTTGGTAACGAATACCGGTGTCCAGTATTTGTTTGAGGTCAGGGACCTAGCCAATCAATTAAGACTCTTGTAAAAGGTTCTTCAAATGCTGGAATAGTTAAGAAAGGCGCAGGTTTTATTATCACTTACGTTTTTTTCCAATTACCTGACTTGTATGACACGTCTGGCAAAATTCAACTACATTCTGTTGCAGTCCAGGCCAGTAAATATGTCTCTGTGTTTCAGCCTGTGTTTTCCTCACTCTTAAATGACTACTAAGTGGTAGCTCATGCGCCATTCACATCACCTCTTTCCTGTATCCCATTGGCAATACGATTTGATGAACTTCTGCCCAATTATCATCTCCTTGAGTATGTGATATTCTCCATTCCCTCATTTGGACATCGTTTTTAGTGTAATAACACTCAGGGATACATGCAAAATTCATAACGTATATGCTTTTTGATAAAACTGCTTTAATCTTTTATCTTTCTGCTGTAACTCAATTAGTTTAAATGAACTAAAATATTTGCATGATGCCCTGTTTACTCAATAGATTTTTTTTACAACTATGTGATTGAACAAAGTCTCGTTAAGTGCCACTTCAGCTTCCTTAACTTTACATTTTTGATATCTCCTGTTTCAACTGGTCACACTGGGGCTTCGTTACCCACTCTCAGGAAACTTCCAGGATAAGACTCCTGCATTGCTTCAGTAACCTGCGTCTGCACTGGCTTTTCAACCAGAGTACGCAGTCCTCCTACCGGCGAATCAGCTGTATTTTTTGCAAGGATAGATTGTATTCCTGGAGCTGAGAGTTTGTCCAATACTCATGCCATAATTTCTCCACACGTTTCTGGACACTCTATCCTCGCTTTACATTATTATGGTCTTTTTGTCATAAGGTGAATTCCCTTTAGCAGTACCTTTTCTGGAAATAGTCCTTCTGGAGTATATATCTCCTGACCCTTCAGCATCACGGACTAAGAGGATCCTGTTTCTCTTAAAATTGCATCCTCTTTACCTGCCCTATGTCTGTAAACTTTCCCTTTACAGGTATATTTTCTAAGCAGGTCTGCCACTTCCTCTTTAACAAACCTCTGATCAGCTTATACACTCTGATGCAGCTTTCTAGCTTCCACTGTGCTTTCTGTTACCACTCCAACAAAACTTCCAAGCTTATCCTGTTTTCCTGCATCTGTATTTTCTTTTCCTAAACCCACCAACACAGTGATTTCATGTGACCTAATTTATTGCAATGAAAACACCGAACCTTTTTAACTTCTTTGTTTCCTTCAAGTGTTTCCTTTGTAGCCTGTGCGAAATTATCCTTATGACCTTCTTCGAGATCTACCTCTCCCTCCCACGTGAGGATTTCTCTTTGCCCCAGTTTCTATCCCTCATGGACTGAAATTGATTCTAGAAGCCAAACCACGTTTTATGGACCAATTCATAATCATCAGCCACTGAAACTGCCAGCCTTGCCGTTTTAACTCTCTGCTCTTCCAAATGTGTTTGCACTGTGTCAGGCAGTGAATCTTTGAACTCCTCCAAAGTAATTTTCTCTCTCAGAGCATTGTAAAGCTCTTTTCCAGCTATCAAAATTACTTTGTTTGATCCTTTCAAACTCAATATATGTTTCATTAGGATCCCTCCTTATATTCCAGAAACGTTGTCTATCGGATTCTGGCAGAAGCTCATATGAACTTTCATTACCTCCTCATGCACCCCAGATCACTCATCTGATAGTGTTGTGTTGCGAATACTTGCCGAACTCAACCTACAAGTTTTGTTTGGATCAACAAAACCCAGATGGTCACTGGCCACTGCAATTGTTTGGCCACTTTTTCAAATGAAATGGAAAAGGTTTCCATATCCTACTCATCAAATTTAGGCAAGGCGTGAATATATTTAAAACGTTTCTCACCAGGTTTTTGAATACCATTGTTTTACTCATCTTCACTCTGTTCTTCACTAAGCTCATCTTCTCCCTTCATCCCCATCCATTTAAGCTGACTTTCCATCTCTGAAGCACAAACCCTCTCTATTTTTCTTTATCTCCTGCTAAGGACATTCATTGTTTTTTTCTTTCCTCTGCTAAACCTATTCATTCTCTTTATTTCTCTTCTGATTTTAGCCGTAACTCAAAATGCTTCATTTCCACTTTTAACTCATGCTGCGTCATTTGCAATTGAAGTTTGCACATCTCTACAGATCCTGATGGAGTTTCCAGCAAATTGGAATGCTGAGCTACTGCTGCAATCATCTCATCTTACCTCACGTTGGGAGGTAGTTTCAACGCAAGCTTGTCTATTGATTCCCGCAGCTTGAACTTATGTGCATTCTGTTGAAAATCCCAAGGTCACATCTTCCACCTCCAAAACATCCTTGGTTCCTGCAAAAGTCATTGCTATCTAAAGCTCTTTGTCCCCACCAAATCAACAAACGGAATAGGAGATGCTAATACTTGCCACTTGCTGCTTAAATCCCGCAATTGGCCCCCATTCTCTTATAGAATAGGCCCAACCCCACAGAACTAACCCAGACCGTAACTTTGTTATTTCTTAAAAGTTAGTGTAGAGTGGATCTTCCTTGAGTCAATTAGCTGGTCAGACTGCCGAGTTTTAAACAAATAGCATTTGTTATTTGATATTGGCGTTCCAGTTTGTTATTTGACCAAATTACCAAATGATACACAAGAAACCAAAATAGAATACCTGAATAACTAATCCTACATAAACCAGACAGGCTATCCAGACTTTAGGATCCTGTTCCAAAACACTAGGAACAATCCCAATAAGCAAACCCCTCAGTACCAAGAGTAAAACTGACACAAAGGCTTACAGGTTGTAAGGTCAGAAGGACAGAAGGAGGGGTCACAGTTCCAACAGTGACCCTGACTGAACTAACCCCAGAACTGATCAGACCTCTCCAGTTAGAGAGTTGGCCACGCCCTCTTGATTATACAAGTTTCTTATTAAAGACTAGAAAGCCTTCTGGCTGATGCATTACCTGTTAGAAAAAAACAAAAGGATCCCAATTAAACTTTCAAAGTTCAGACATGTTGGAATCTTGGTTCATTTAGCCCCTCTTTATAAAAATAAAGACAACATAACCTTTGAAAATGACCGGTTTTGTGACAACATGCCACATATGGCTTTGGACTGAATTCAATAAATGTAAGTCTTACTGCTTTGAAGCCAATAAACTGTATTATAAAGTATATTCAAGCGTTTGTGAGTTTACACAAAACAAACCTGAATCGCATTATGTGTTGAAGGTTCCACATTGTTTTGTTAGAGCAATACGAAGAATGTCCAGACAGATCTACACTTTCTGTGTATGGTCAGGGCAAATATTCCCAATGAGAATCTATTGGCTGGCGTCTGGTCTAGTTGAGGAGAGATCAGCACTTCAACTACATCTAGATTGCATATTTTGTGGGTGGCTGTTTTGGGAGGGCGGTGTTCAGGTGGTTACAGCATTGCAAACGGACAACACAGCAGAAATATCTAGCCTGTGATAAGGAAACATCCATCATTCTCCCTCATAATTAACTTTACGAGAGCAATTGGTGATGGGAGATGTGATCAATAGTCAGTGATGTCAACATTAAATCAAGTCCAATTGTTATTTGTACCATACTGAAAGGGGTTAACTGCATCTGTTTGTTCAGTGACTGTGATTGATGTCAGTCTCCATGGATCCTAATGATGTCGCTAGATTGTTTCCTTCTTCTTTTAGTAAGTTGCTTCTTGCAATGACTTATCCCATTGTAGCAGCAGATACATCACCTGCAACACTAACAAGAATCAGCAGTTGCAGAGACGGGGAGAGGAGAGGTCAGAATCTGAGAGTAGACTGGAATGTTCCAACAATGGATCAGAATCTGAGAACAGTAGACTGGAATGCTGCACCAATGGCTCAGAATCTGAGAACCCAAGGATGGAATGCTACAACAACGGACCGGAGTTTATCCTGGGGTCTTTCCGTTGTTTCCAGGTATTGGAACAGATTACCATATCGGATATACGGTGTACTGCTGATTATTCAGGCTGGTTACTATCCCATGCTCGCTATTATTGGTGTTCCTGGTAAGTCTCCCCCTCTCTATCTATTTATTAATCCCATAAGCCATGATGAACTTCAGTGCTATTTCTGTTGACTATACTTGGCAAAGTTGGAAACTACTGCCTTCAGTTTCAAATACAAATCCATTAATTACCACAAATTTCAAAACCGCCCACACCCCCGCCCTCACACACATCTGAGGACAAGACTGTTCACAATCCGGAAGTATCTATTTGCCCTGAATTGATTTACGTCTTCACATTCTCTCCATCAACAAACAGACCCACTACCAGCTCCATGGTATCCCCATTCCCCAGCTTGACATTTGTTCAGTTGCTAAATACACCATTATACATGCCTTGGAAAATTTCAGACTTCATGGTTCCAGCTCCCTTCTAATCATTCTTTCCATTACAATGTTTCCATCATGCCCTTGTTCTTGTCTCTAAAGTAAATTCATGTCAGGGACACTGTGTCAGAATAGTAATGTCGCTGGCCACATCATTCAGTGGTCCAGGTTATACCCTAAAGACATTGTTTCAAATCCTATCTCAGATGATGAGAGAACTTAAACTCAAATGATAGGAACTGGAAATAAAGGCGAATTTCACTAATATAACCCCACTTTTGTCGATAAGTTAATCTATTTCACTGATGTCTTTTGGTAA
Source organism: Chiloscyllium punctatum (assembly GCF_047496795.1). Lineage (NCBI taxonomy): Eukaryota > Metazoa > Chordata > Chondrichthyes > Orectolobiformes > Hemiscylliidae > Chiloscyllium > Chiloscyllium punctatum. Next base: position 3,146,580 of record NC_092751.1, read on the forward strand.
AGAAATCTAACATTATTACCTGGTGTGGATAAAGGCGACGTCAGGTCCACAGCAATGTGTTTGACGCTATACTGCCTTCAGGCATGGCCTCACACTAAAGGACATTTAGTGAGGTCAACTGTGCCCTTAACAGCGATGAAGACAACCTATCCAATGACAACACTCAACGATGGGAAAAAAAATGATGCGAGAGATCAGGAGAATGATGAAGTACCAGAGAAACCGAACAGTTTTAGCAGCCTCGGATCGCGAGAAACATAGAATTGACATTTCAAATCTAATGACCATCCATCAGAACTGCACACAACTGGGAAATAGTGTGAATGATGTTGGTGACAGGGATGTCTGTTGTAAATGGGACAAGGTGGGAGTTGAACAGATAGAGAAAGACAGAGATAGAGAGAAAGAAGCAAATTGAGGAATTGTTGATGACCAGCTGGAATGGAAATAAAAATCATGATTAATCTTTTTAATTTTTTCCTGCTGCCATTTTAACGAAAATCCTGTCCATGTATGGTATACATCAAAGTCACGGTTTGAATTGAGTTATGTCCCGTTGTATTCCTTTCCTGAGAGTAATCATATTTTTCAAAATTCATGAATGGGATGTTGGGACAGCATGTAATTCCCTTTCCACGTTGTCCTTGAGAAGCTGTTGGTGAGCTGCCTTCCTGACCACTGCAGTCTGTGGGCTGTAAGTATTCAATGCATAGTTCTGTCTGGTTTAATTTCTTTGAGACTTTATAGTGAATGATATAACTGAGTGGTTGGGCTTGGACATTTCGAGCGGCAGCCGAGAGTTAACATCATTGCTATGGGTCTAGAGTCACATGTGAGCCCGATCAGGTGGAGGTGATACATTTCATTCCTTGAAGGGCATCAGTGTGCCAGGTAGGGTTTTCTGACAATCGTTTCATTGTTTCTTAATTCGTGATATTTTATTGAACTCAAATTCCAATATTTGCTGCGGTGAGAATTGAATCTGTGCTGTGGGTCATTACCTGTGTCGCTCCAATAGTTATCTGGAGATAATACAGCTAGACCATCGCCTCCTCAGCATCTCCAAACATCTCCAATGGCAGTAGTGATCTTGCTGTTGGCGTGGCTGTGCTGGAAGTATAGCGATTTGCAAGGCAAATAAATTATTTAGCAAAACATACCATCCTTCTCATTTTGTATGTGTGAGAAGGGGAGATGATGGGAAGTGCTCTTGGTGAAAAGGAGCTGAATTCCCTTGGTCATGAGTCCATGACAGAATTCAGACAGAGCAGCAAGTAATCAGCACAGGATATTGCATAATGTCCTTCATTGAAAAATGATTCAAATATAGGCGTGAAGACATCTCCCTGCAGTTGTAGAGAGATATTGAGACAGCACGTGGGGCACTGTGAACAGATTTCTTTCCATTATAAGGAATGATCTCCTTGCCACAGTGAGATAGTGTAAAGGAGTTTGACCAGATTAATCCCTGCAGTGATGGTACCACTAGGAGAGAGTGAAGGAAATGAGTGTTTAATCTGTAATGCTGCAAGAGTTTTAAAAGTGATTGCGATAAAACTTGAGCGTTTTGAACCCGGACTCATTATTCCCATAACAAAACAATGATAGCGTGAAATATCATGTGTTTTCCTGCAGTATATGTTTTCATATGTATACAGATACGTTGATAGGAAAGGTTTAGCAGGACATGGGTCAACTGAAGGGAAATTGAGTTCACGTGAGTGGACGTTTTGGTTGGCATAGTACAATTTGGGCTAAAGGGCCTCACTCCCTGCTGTTAAACTCTATGACTCTCTGATAGTTTACTCTCTGTGGAGACCCCATGTTGGTTGTAAGAGAGCTGCAGATTCTGAATGAACTCTCACCATCTCAACGTACAGTTGAAGTGAGACCCTGCACTAAGCATCATGTTGTTCGCAAACATGTCAGCAGCTATACTCTTATAGAGTTGGCCATTCCCAAAAGTTTCTGATCTCCATGCAGAAGACAAGCCTGTCTTCTCGGATATGGCAGCTGCCTCCTTGTGACTTGGGACAAGCCATCTGATGTGCTCCTCTCCATCAGCAAACCACATTAATGTAACACATGTGTAGCTATAGCAATGGAGCCAGGAGGAACAACTTGGGCCAGTCTGTCTGTGCAGTCTCTGCTTCATTGGTTTATCGTGTTGCAGCATCAATGACATCCTCCTATTTCAGTGTAACAGTTTGGAGGGGCTGAATGGTTTCTTATTTTCGTGTGTCAACCCCTTGAGGGGTTTCATGTCCTCCTGTTCATCCCAGGGAAAAGGTGCATTATTGGGTGACTTATGGTAGCTTCTAACCAGCGTGTTTCCTGACTAGACTCCTTAAGGTCCTGTGTAATAATAGACAAACAGGAGGCTGGAGAACGCAACAAGCTAGGCAGCATTAGGAGGTGGAGAAGTCAATATTTCCGGTATAACTGTTCATTAGGATTGGGGGTGGGGTCGGGGGAGCTGCAGATAAAAACAGAAGGCAATGGCCAGTGTGGGGAGAGTAGTGGAAGGGGAATTGAAATGGTTGGTGAATGGGAGCTCACGTCTGCCCCTTTGGGCCCGTGAGTTATGGTTGGGAAAATGTGTCCTTAGTTTATGTTTGGTCTCCCCAGTGTAGAGAAGACCACATCGGAAGGACCTGATGCAGTACAGTAGGTTGGAAGGGAGGCAAGTGAATCTCTGTTTCACCTGGATGGACAGTTTGGGGCGCTGGATAGAGGTGAGAGTGATTGTGTGCCAGCAGGTGATGCATCTTTTCCGTTTGCAGGGCCAGTTGTCAGTGGAGATTGGAGGGTTTGTTGGGGCGTGTGGCATGCACCAAAGATTAGCGAAGGGAATGGTCCTTGTGAAAAATGTGCTAGGTCTTGGATTCCAACCCAGTTTACTGTATCTGGTGCTCACAATGTGGTCTTCTCTACACTGGGGATCCTAAGCGCAAACTAAGGGGATGTTTTGCTAAGCATCTCAGCTGGGCCCTCAAGGGCTGAGCTGACCTCCCAGTAACTGCCAATTTCAATTTCCCCTCCCACGCCTTTCCAACGTGGCCATCCTTGACTTCCTCCATTGCCACTATGAAACCAACTGCAAATTGGAGGAATAACATTTCATCTTCTGCGTGTGCAGCCTACAACCCGGGTGACTCAACATTGAGTACTCCAATTTCAAATAACCTCCCCTCCAAACCCCCAAATACATTCCCAGTCCCTCCTCCTCCCGTCCATTCCTCTGATCATCCCTTCTTCCATCTCCCAACTGGATTCATTCCTCCCATCGATCAACCCGGGCATAACCTCTACTTTTATTTACCTATCCCCACCTCACCATCCTGTCTCCAACTCCTCCACCCGGCCTCTTTAAATGTAGACCCCCTTAAACCACCCCCCCCCCACACACACACACCCAGTCCTGAAGAAGGCTTTGACTCAAGTCGTTGACATCTCACCTCCTGATGCTTCCTCTCTTGTTGTGTTGTTCCGGCGTCCTGACTGTCTACTTTGAATTCCAACATTTGAGATTTTTAAAAAATCTCTTCTTGCATAAGAAACAACAGAGAGTGAATGGGCTGTGTCTCTTGTTGTCGAATAGTTTCGATGGGCTGAATGGCTTTCTCACATTCCAATGAAATCAGCTTGAGATGCTGCATGAGTTCCTCTTTCTATACTTTGGAAATGTTCATGGTCCAGCAGTGCTGACACACGAATGTTACCTGCACGTTAACAGCATGAGCTTGAATATTGTCCAGGTTTTGATGCTTTATGTGATCTTCACTGAACATCTTCACTTCTGATTGAATGACGGAAGGAAAGACATTGATGAAGCAGCTGAAGATATTTGTGCTCAGGAAGGTACCCTGAGGATCACCTAAAGAGATATCCAGTGACTGAGAGGATTGATGTCCACCAGCCACATTGTGTTCTGAATGACGCAACCAATGGGGAATTTACAACTGATTCCTATTAAGTACAGTTTTGTTCCGACCCTTTGAAACCTTGCTCATTCAAATCTTGATGTAATGTCAGGGCCAGTCACTCTGACACTGTGTTCATATCTTTTGCTCATGTAAATAGGCCAAGGTATATGTGTGGGGGTTCTTTCCTTCTCTCAGAGGAGAGTGATTGTTGGGGCCGCTCTATCCCAGACATTTGCATCCCTGAAATGAGTGGGAGGGGTAAGGAGGGTGTCAATTAATTTTGAGAGGGTCGAGGGCTACAAAGATTTGGGCATGAAAGAGAAATTACTGCCAAGAAGAGGTCAGCCATGACCTTACTGAAGGGAAGGGCAGATTTCAGGAGCTAAATAGCCTCGTGTTATTCCAACATTCCCCAGAGTCCAGTCAGTTTGTGACCTCTCCTATTTTCTGTGTTATTGACCTGAAGTAGCTGAATAGACTGATCCTATTGCTGCATAACAGGATACTGGTGCTCCATGAGAAAATCTCGGTACAATTGTATAGGTTCGATGAGCTGATTGGCCTTCTCCTGTAACTGTATATCAGGCTCCCGCATTTGAAAAGCCTTATCTTGTCCTGGTCTAACCGAAATCCATATTGACTAAATCTACCACCCTAGCAGGAAGTGAGCACTGCAGATGCTGGAGATCAGAGTTCACAAGTGTGGTACTGGAAAAGCATGGCAGGTCAGGCAACATCCGAGGAACAAGATAATCGATGTTTTGGACATTCCTGATGAAAGGCTTATGCCCAAAATATTGATTCTCTTGTTCCTGATGACCTGCTGTGTTTTATCCAGTGCCACACTTTTCGACATCGACTGCCCCAACCTAGTCAACTTTCCTGGTCACGTCATCAAATAACTTAACGAAATTTTTCAAGCATGATCTCCCACGCACAAAGCCATTCTCAATATTCCTAATCAAACCTTGTCTTTCCAAATTAATATACATGTTATCCTTCAAACTTTTCTCAATTTTAAAAGATGTTAAACTCACTGTTCAGAGTTTCAAGGCTTTGTTTTCAGTCATTCTTAAGTAAGGGCTCAATGTTTGATATCCTCCAGCCTTCCAGGATCTAAACTCTAGTTAATGGTGATCAAAATCATCATTCAGGTCCCACGCAAATGCTTCTCTAGCCTCTTACAGTTTTCTTGGATATATCTGGTAAGGAACATGAGATTTATCCAAACTCAAGCATTTTAGTACGTCGAATACCTCCTCTACTGTGATATGGACTGTCCCTAAGAAATCACCATGAACCTCGCCAAGTTCCTAAGTATTCATGCCTTTCTCCATGCTAAACACAGAGGAGACATTTCCGTTGATGATCTCGCCCATCTCTTATGGTTCCACACATACCTGTCACTTTGGTCTTTGAGGGGTCCTATTTTCTAGCTAGTTATTGTCTTTCCTTTAATATACAAAAGTACCATTTTGGATTCATCTTAATCTTCTCAGCCAAGGCTCTTTCATGTCCCCTTTTCACACTACTGATTTCCTTCTTCAGTAGATTCCTGTTTCCCTTATATATCTCCAGGGATTCACTTGATCCAGCTACCTGTAACGGAGCTGCTTTATTTTTCTGGTCAAAGCCTAAATATCTCTTGTCATCCAGGGTTCCCCATTCCTGCCAACGTTTCTTTCACCTCCACAGTAAAAAATAGACCTTGAACTCCAGTATCTCACGTTCAAAGGACTCCCACCTGCCAGAGGTCCCTTTGCTGGCAACGAACTATTCCAGCAAACCCCTGCAAACGCCTACCTAAATCCATCTAAATTCATCTTACCCCAGTTTAGAAATTGAAGCGGTGGACCAGTTTTGTCTCTCAGCATAAATATGTGAAAATTAATAGAAATATGGCCATTGGTTCCAAAGTACTCCCACACTGTAACCTCCATCACTTGTTCTGTCTTATTTCCTAAGAGTAGGTCAAATTTTGCCGCTTCCCGAGAAAGCCAAACAACATACTGCTTGAGGGAAATTTTCTGGCGCAATTAACGGATTCCACCCCACCAAATCCCTTAACGCGCTGGCAATGCCAGTCAATGTTATAAACATTAAAATCCCCAATTATGACAATCCTTTTGCTTTTGCATATCCCACCTCTCTGCCAGTATGTTAGTTACTCTAATTCCTGGTGACTATTTCGGGGCCTATAGTACAGCCCCTATAACATCACCATCCACCTTCCTATTTATTAGCTCCATCCACAAATCCTCGTTGTTTGATCCTTCAGTTACTTCATCTCTGATTACTGCGGTGATATTCCCCTTAATCAGAAATGCAACTCCCCCACCACTTTCCACCATCCCTGTCCTGCCTAAAGCAGCTATACCCTGGCACATTAAGCTGCCAGTCCTGTCCCTCCCTTAGCTATGTTTCTGTAATGCCTGTAATATCCCAGTCCCACATAGCTATCAATGCTCTGAGTTCTTCGGCCTTACCTGTCGTCCTCTTGCATTGAAATAAATGCAATTTAATAAAAACAGGCATTCTTGCTCCCTGTTGTGTTCCAGCCTGACCTGTCTTTTCAATTTACTGTTTCTGGCTACTATATTTCCTTCCAGCCACGCACTTTCCTCCCTGCTCTTGAAGATCTCACCCATTGCCAATCTCATTTAAACCCTCCCTTGGAGCACGAGCAAACCTGCCTGCCAGGATATTGGTCCCCCCTCCAGTGCATGTGCCACCTGGCCCTGTTGAACAGGTCAACTCTGTCACAGAAAAGACCCCAATGATCTAAAAATCTGAGCGCCTTCCCCCTGCACCAATTCTTTAGTTATGCCTGTATCTGCCATATCCTTCTATTCTTACTTTCATGGTCTCATGAAACAGGAAATAATCAGGGGATTATCACTTCGAGGTCTTGGTTTTTAACTTTTCCCCTAGCTCTCTGTAATCACTCTGGAGGACCTCATTCCTATATCTACGTGTATCATTTGTGATGCCAACGTGCACAATGATTTCTGGCTGCTCACCCTCCCCCTTGACAACGTTTTGCTGCCGCTCAGAGACTTCCTGCAACCTGGCACCTGGGACGTAGCACAACTTGCTGGATTCCCGTTTGAGGCCCCAGAATCTCCAAAGTGTCCCTCCAACAATCGAATCTCCTATCTCTAAGACTCTGCTTAAATTTACCCTTTCCCGCTATGCTCCAAAACCAGTGGTAGTACCACTAATTTGGCTACCGCTGCTTTCCCTTGAACGGTCATTCCCTCCAACAGTATCAGAAGTGGTATACTTATTTTTGTGGGGAATGGCCACAGGGGATAGCTGCACTCTCTGCCTACTCCCTTTGCCATTCCAAACCTACTCTTTGCCTGGAACACGATAGGGAGCAAGGACTAGCTGTTGGATTAAATTGTGTTTATTTAAATGCAACAGGGCAGACAGGTAAGACTTATGAACTCAGGGCATGGATGTTTATGGGGGACTGTGCCGTTATAGTCATAACAGAAACATGGTCAGGGTGGGTCTTGGGTTTGACCACCACACTAAAGCAGTTATATGTGAAGCTCGCAGCATCTCTGATAATCCTGAGTGCATCCAGCTCCAGCTCCCAAACATGGTCTCCCAGGAGCTGCAGCTGGGTGCACTTTCCACACGTGTAGTCAACAGGGACGGTGGAAATCTCTCTGAGCTCCCACATCCCACAGGCTGATCGTGCAACTGGCCTAACTGCCATCTTGACTGCTGTAATAATAAATTAAAATGACTTTATTTGAACTTGCCTGTCCTTTTTTTCTGAGCTGCTGCTGTCTGAAGCCTCTCAAACCAATGACTTACTACTTACTCTGCTACCAACTGCATTTTCTCCACTCCTCCACCTTTACTTTTGTTTAGGGAAGAAGGGAGACACTACAGTAATGCAATGTTTGTGCCTTAGACATTCCTTGACACCAAGCCCATGACGACCTGTCCTCCAGAGCACGTTATTACTTGTACTTGGAGGGTGTCTTGCTGAGTCTTCCTCCTGCTGGTGGTGACTGCCATAAGCCAAATAATCACCCCAACAGCCAATCCGCGTTGTCGCAGTCCCCTGCTCCTTTCTGTCTATTAATACTGTATTTATGAAATCCTTGAATCCGTCGATTGCATTCCAAACTGTGTCTCACTCCAAAGGGAGAGAAGTTATTTTCCAGTGAATACAGGGCTGTTGGAAAAAGAATTGCATTAGACATTGGAGCAACATTCTTGCTATCTGCGCACTGAGTCTGCTTTTCTGTTCAATTCCATTATATTTATTCTGATAATCCCCATTCTACTTGACTCCATTTTCCCTATAATAAACCCTTGTTTAATAATCAGTTTGCCTCAGCCTTCAAGATGTTTAATGATCTAACTTCAACAGCCCTCAAAATTTTCTACAATTAATTCACTCTCACTATTGGGAGACTTGATGGTCTTTATTCCCATGTCTTATTTCTAGCACTCTGTGTGAGAGTTGTGCCAACGTAATTTGTTATCATGTCCCATCACACCTTCGCTGGACAGAGACAAGAGAAAAATAAAAAATGTCAGTGCTTGTGATCTTCTCCCTCATTTTCCACATCAGCCGAAGTTACAGCTCACCCGGATCTGGGGATTTGTCCACTCTTTACCCTAAATAAACATCCAATTCTTCCTTGACTTCTGTATCAAATCATTCAAGGGGCACACTGTCACTCTCCCTGAATCCAGGAACTGCTTCTCCGAACTGAAGACCGATATGAAGCCCGTGGTTAACATATCCTGTGGCTCCGTGCACAGGTTGCCCCTTTGTCTCGAATACACCCCCCCCCCCTTCTTTCTGCTGTTACCCTCTGCCTCTTAATAAACTGATATAATGTCTTTGGATTCTTGTTACTCTTACCCACTAATGTTTTATCACGATTCCGCTTCTGCTCTTCTATGAAGTTTTAAGATTAGCCCGACTCTTTCTATATTCATTTAGTGCATCCATTGACCTGCTCACTTTGTACCTGCTTTAAGCATCTCTTTCGTTTTTAATTCTGTTCTGATTTTTTTGTTGACACCCGAGGTTCTCTGGGCTTGTTTTCTAAATTTTCATCTTTCGTGTAACATGTTGCGCGGACACTCTCATTAATTCCATTTTGATCAAGTGATCCCCCAACCCCCTACCACATGCTGTTCTGCTACAGTTTCACCCAGCAGCCACTGTACACTGGACAGTTTCCGTCATATTTTTTCATAAAATCGGTCTCCCCAATCCAAAAACCTTTTATTTACCAGATAGTGCATTTTAAAAAAATCTTTTCCTTACCAAACATAAAATGCATGATGTCATGGTCACTGGCCATATAATGCTCTCCCAATCCTGCCTGCAATATCCTGACTGGCTTCATTCCCCACAGTGAGGAACATCACTATCGCACCTATTGTTGTATCAGCTCCATGATGATACAAAGAATTTCTGGAAGAAATTTCAAGGCATCTGCCCCCTCTTAAAATATTATCACTGCCCGAATTAGTGCTTGGAAATGAAATGCATGTATATAATAAACCTATTATTGTTTTGACACACCTCAGTAAATTGGTTTTATATCTGCTCCTGTACTTTCTTTTATCTGTGGGTCTATAATATATCGCCAGCACTGCCTCTGCCATGGTTTTGATCCTGAGCTCTAACAACCAAGCCTCATTAGAAGATCTTTCCAAGATATCGCCCCTCCTTACTGTTGTAACTGACTCCATAACTAATCATGCAACACCACCTCCTATTTTACCCCTCTCCTTTCCTGCCTATAGTTCTTGGACCACACCACAGCCCTGACCTCCCACAAACGCATTTCTGCAATGACAACAATGTCACATTTCCACATGTCATCTTGTTCCATTATCACATCTGTCTGTCCGATAACATTCCCAGCATTAAGGTAAAGCACATCCACCCTGGAATATAACACCTGGAATACTCTGTACCTCGGAGTTCTTCAGTCATTCACTGTTCCTTTTCAAGCTGCCCAATTCATGAACCAAAACTGTAACTCTGGGACTGAATTAGTATTTCTTGAAATGCAATTTCGTTTTTAATAAATGTATTAATGTAATGCAATTTTACAGCCTGAGCAGTCTGCTCCACATACAATGAGATTCTGCTGATTAAATCCCTGCTCAGTGTGCAGGTGGGACAGCTGTCAGTAATAGGGAAAATGAGGACGGCAGATGCTGGAGATCAGAGTCGAAACGTGTGGCACTGAAAACGAAAAACCAGTCAGGAAACATCTGAGGCGCAAGAGAGTCAAAGATTTGGGCTTCATCAGGAGTGCATTCATGCCTTCCCATATTTTCCATTCCATGGTTCACAGGACATTGGGAACCATACATGCTCAGTGAAGCAGCACGGTATATAGCCCTGAAATAGAAAACAGTCAATCAGTTGGTTGGACAGGGAGTAGACAATTTCAGGTGAAGTACAGACTAATTGAAGTACAAACATAAGAATAGATAAATCTCCTAAATAGAGAAACACACTAGGTTGGTACAGGAAGAGAGGGAAGAGATTTCTGTGCCTTTGGCGATGATCTTTGCTTATTCACTCTCCATTGGAGTAGTGCCAGATGATTGAGGGTGGCAAATGTTACTCCCTTGTTCAGGAAAGGGAATTAGGATAATCCTGAGAATTACAGTCCATTCAGTCTTACATCAGTATTGGGCAAAGTAATGGAGAGGATTCTGAGAGACAGACTTTATGATTACTTGGAAAATCATAGCTTGATTAGAAATAGTCAGCATGACTTTGTGAGGGGCAAGTCATGCCTCCCAAACCTTATGGAACTCATTGAGGATAGGATCAAATATATTGAAGAAGGTAGAGCAGTGGATGTGGACTGCATGGATTTTAAAAAGGTGTTTGAGCACGCTCTCCATGGTACATTCATTCAGAAAGTAAGGAGGCTGGGGATACAGAGAAACCTGTCTGCCTGGATACAGAATTGACTGGCCCATAGAGACACTATGTGGTAGTAAATGGGAAGTATTCAGTCTGCAGCTCGGTGCAAAGTGGTGTTCTGTAGGATGCGATTCTGGGAACTCTGCTGTTTGTGGTTGTTATAAATGATTTGAATGAGGAAGTGGAAGGGTGGGCTAATACATTTGTAGATGGAACAAAGGTCGGTAGAATTGTCGGTAGTGTGGAGGGTTGTTGTAGTTTGCACTCGGACATGGATTGGAATAACTGGGCTGATAAGTGGCAGGTGGATTTCAACCTGGAAAAGTGTGAAGCGATTCGTTCTGGACAATCAAATATGAATGCAGAATGCAGGATAAAAGATTGTTAGTTCTCGTCAGGTCGGCAACAATTCACCCTCCTCTCTAGGCACCTTCCCCTGCCACCACAGGAATGCAAGACCTGTGCCCACTCCTCTCCCCCCCCCCCCCCCGGCCTAAAAATCCTTCCACATCAATCAAGGTTTCACCTGCAGTTCCTCACATGTCAGCTACTGTATCCGTTGCTCCCAATGTGGTAGTCTATACGTTGGGGAGTTAGGACTTCTACTCGCAGAGTACTTCAGGGAACATCTCTGGGACACCCGCAACAACCAACTCCACTGCCTCGTGGCCGAATGCTTCAACTCCCGCTCCCACTCTGCTGAGGACATGCAGGTCCAGGGGCTCATACATCGCTACTCCCTTACCACCTCATCTTCGACTTCGGGACACTCCAACCCCATGGCATCAATGTGGATTTCACCAGTTTCCACCCTTCCCCTCCTCGAACCTTATCACAGTTCCAAACTTCCAGCTTAGCACCGCCCTCATGATCCATCCCATCTTTTTATTCAAAGTGGGAAAGGGTTTTTTTTAGATTCTCTACAGATTGGAAGCAGGCCCTTTGGCCAAACAAGTCCGTACCAAACCTCCGAAGAGTAAGCCATTTCTCTCTGACTAATGCACCTGTAACTATGGGCAATTTAACATGGCCAATTCACCCGGCCTGGACATCTTTGGACTTTGGGAGAAAACCGGAGCACCCGGTGGAAACCCATGCAGATACGTGGGAGAATGTGCAAACTCCACACAGAGAGTCGCCTGAGGCTGGAATCGAAACTAGTCCCTGGCACTGTGAGCCACCATGCCCACCTGTCCATCTTCCTTCCCATCTATCTGCTCCACCCTCCCCTCCGATGTATCACCATTACCCACACCTCCATCCAACAATCACACTCTCAGTTACCTTTCCCCAGCCCCAGCCCCTCCCATTTATCACTCCACCCGCATGGATCCCTTTCTTATTGCTGACTAAGGGCTTTTGCAATAAATGTCGATTTTTGTGCACCTTGGAAGCAGTGACAGCAACATTCTGCAGTTTGAAACTCAGATTGAATGTATAAGGACAGAGTCACATATGACGGTTTTAGTGTTGAGCAATGATATTGATATTGGGCTAAGGAAGGAGTTGGCTTGGGTGGACTGGCCAGGAAAAAAAAAACAAAACTATCAAGGGCAGGACAGATAAAAAAAAGGTAAATACACAACGAGATACTAAATTACCTCTCGATTAAAGTATATTGGTGAGAGGAAGAGGAATTGCGCACTGGAGAAAAATCATCCACGATTTGACACGGAAATCAATAATAGCTTGAGGGAAAAGTCTCAGGCAAATCACATTACACAAGTTAGTCACACTCTGGAGGACTGGGCAAGGCAGTGACACAGTGGTGTCATCGCTGAACCATTAAGCGAGAGACCCAGCTCATTTTCTGATGACCTGGATTTGAATTCTGCCATGGTAGATGGTGCAGCTTGAATTCAAATGTGGAATTAAGAGACTGATGGTGATCATGAATCGATTGTAAGGGAAAATTCATCTGGTTCACTAATGTCGTTTAAGGAAGGACATTTCCATCCTTACCATAGATTCATCACTCTCTGGCTGAAGACGTTTCTCATTATCTCCGACATAAAAGGTCTTCCCTTAACTATGATACTATTCCTTTGGGTCCTTTCTCTCCGAAGAATGGAAGCATCTTTCTGACATCTACTCTGGCCAGCCATTTATTACTTTGCATGATTCAATTAGATCCCCTCATCCATCTCAACTTCAGCGAGTTTAATTCCAGAGATCTCATATGTTAGGATTTTCATTCCTGAGGCCATTCCTGTGAACTGCCTCTGAACACGCCCCGGGGCAGTATATCCTTCCTGAGATATGGGGCCCAAAGCATCACACAACAATCCAAATGTGGTCTGTTTAGAGCCTTACAGAGTCTCAGAATTACATATATGCTTTTATATTCCAGCCCTCTCAAAATAAATATCATCATTGTATTTGCCTTTGTGACCAGCCTTGCCACCTGAAATAATGAAATTGTGATGGACAATAGCAAATTATCATGGAGTTACAAAATGAATAATGATTAAAGCATGCTGGGAAATGGATCCCGGGCTTGAGTAAACTCTCTGTGCTAATCCACATGCTGCAGAATCCAGACAGGCTGCAGGTACCCACAGACGGTTTGTAAACAAACCTGACGGCTACAGACCTTGCAGTACTAACGTGGAGTTGAATTTGAATGGGACAACGGGATGCCTCCCTTGGGCCATCAATGTGTCGCCGCCTGGTTGGATCTGATTGATCAGAGTTATCCAACATAGTCATTCTGTTGACAGATCTTCCATATACTCCAAAAATGAGGTGAAGAATCTGAAAAATGAGAATCACCACAAAACCACACTTAGCGCAGTAAACCGAGAATAACCAGCAAAGCAGAACATATCTCCAAGTGCATCGTAAGAAGAAGAAATCAGCACGTGGAGCCAGGCAACGTTCTGTTGGGGTGATATAAGATCATACAAAGTTATGTTAAAGCAAAAGGTAGTTTGTAGTGTGTTTCATTACATCATAGTCCAATTTATTGTTCTAATATTAATTGTGTTCAATAAGCAGATGCTGTTGTTTATGAGTCGACTCACAGTTCTTTTGGTGAATATAAGATTTTAAGACTCACTGATATAAAAGATATAAAAGTCATGATATAAAAGTTTCCTGACAATTGGTTCGCCTGCAAGGTTACCTTGAGACAATCTTGGTCGAGAACTTCAAGTCTCTTTGCACTTCAGACTGAAGAATTTTCCCGATTTTAGAAAATAGTCCATGAATGTATTCCTCTTACAAAAGTGCATGACCTCACACTTACCCCCATCGTACTGCCACTTCTTTGCGCACTCTCCTAAGGTGTCTAATCCCTTCTGCAGCCTCTCCACTTCTGCAATGCTACCTGTCTCTCCATCTATCTTTATATCATGTGAAAGGTTAACCAGAATGCCCTTAGAACATTCATCGAGATCATTAATTTACAAAGTAAGAAGTCGTCCCCCCAACACTGAGCCTTGTGGAATATCACATGTCACTAGCTACCATACTGACATGATCATTTTATCCTCACTCGCTGTTTTCTGCCTTGTTAACCCTTGTTGTTTCTTAATACCACCCACACAGATTCTACACCATTTGTCCATATCTCAGTGATGGGAACTGAGTGATGGGACTGCAAAACACTTTAGCATTGTCGCTAATTTATAGCTTGGACATGGACTAAAAATATGACATTGTGGATTCCACTGAACTATGGCGACAACCTATGCCTTTGACGAAATATTCTATTTGCATTATGGAAGAATATAAACATGTGAATCTGCTTGAGAGGACACAGACAATTTCAAATGTTTGTATTCTTCCATACTACAGACGGAATATTTGGTCAAAGACATAGGCTGTCGCCACATTCCAATGGACTTGACAATGTCATATTTTTACTTTTTAAATTTATATGAAGAATACAGAAGTTAATGAAGAGGTATAAATTGGTCAAATGAACGAGAAATATTGGTGTATGGAGCATAGATTGGAAATGTGTCTGTGTTGAATTATGTTGGAAGTTAAATGGAAACGCACGAATTATTAAAATGGAGAGATTGGATTGAGGCACAGAGTAATCAGGCACCTGGATCACACAAAAAATGTGTACACCAAGGATTTAGAGAGGCCAGACAAATGTTGAAACTCTTTTGAAACAGAATTCATTCAGAAGTAGTGAGACCACATCGAAAGAGCTATGGCCATAATGACATGCAAAGCAGTCCAGAGAAGATTCACTCAACTGACTCCTGTGAAGAATTGTACTTCAGGAGGAAATAGTGACCAGACTGGCCCTGGATCTCCTGGAGTCTAGGTGGACAATATGTGATCTTGTTTAACCTCAGAATATTCCGAATAGTCTTTTTAAGTTGAGTTCTGAAATAATACTTCAGTTTATATGAGAGATTACAATAAGTGGATGGAAAGTAAATCTGAAGAATATCTCATTCCATAAGATGTGGGTTGTTTCAGCCCTCTGAAAGTGTTGCGTGTTTGTGAAACTATCCTCCCAGAGAGCGTTGAAGGCTAGGAAATTGAATATTCCTAAGGCAGAGGCAGGCAGATTCTTGACTAAGTATGACCAACTAACGTTGTATGGACAAGGAAGGAAGACTTATGCCTGGTGCCAGTTTCTACTTTTTTGTTGTCTTCAGCTACCGAAAAATTAGGAGACCACTCTCATGAACATGAAGACTTTTCCTTTCAGATTGATGGACACAACTTTCCAAATTTGTTTTTTAAACAAGGGAAAAACTCCTTTGAAACTGCTTTAGAAATTAGATAATGTTGAATAGATGTCTCAATAGTGCAGCTTCCTTTCAGTTGTTCTTGTCAGGTGAGTTTCGTGAGAAAATCTGTTGCCTATGTTTAATTTCCACTCATAATGTGTAAGTGAACTCCAGTGGTTCACTTGGTGCAGGACCACTAACATTTATGTTTCAGAGAGAGTTACAGGATTCTGAACAAGTGATAGTGAAGGGAAAATGGTTTCGTTTCAAGTCAGGATGCAATGTGACATTGGAGATTATATTCTTCACTAATTGATGCTCACAAGCTATGGAAATGATGAGATATTTCTTGTTTTCAAGAACTAAAGTGATAGAGTCTTATGTGGCACACAAACAGGCCATTCAGCGCAACATGTCTACATCAATCAGAAAACATCAAACTACATGAATGAAAGTTACCTCAAGGTGCATGGCCGACTCTGCTCTGGCATTTTGTGCTCATTCAGCTGCTGATTAAATGGTGCATTAGAACATAGAACATAGAAGAATACAGCGCAGTACAGGCCCTTCGGCACTCGATGTTGCGCCGATCAAAGCCCACCTAACCTACACTAACCCACTATCCTCCATATACCTATCCAATGCCCGCTTAAATACCCATAAAGAGGGAGAGTCCACCACTGCTACTGGCAGGGCATTCCATGAACTTACGACTCGCTGAGTGAAGAACCTACCCCTAACATCAGTCCTATATCTACCCCCCCTTAATTTAAAGCTATGCCCCCTTGTAATAGCTGACTCCATACGTGGAAAAAGGTTCTCACTGTCAACCCTTTCTAACCCCCTAATCATCTTGTACACCCCTATCAAATCACCCCTAAACCTTCTTTTCTCCAATGAAAACAACCCCAAGTGCCTCAGCCTTTCCTCATAGGATCTTCCTACCATACCAGGCAACATCCTGGTAAACTTCCTCTGCACCCGTTCCAGTGCCTCCACATCCTTCCTATAGTATGGCGACCAAAACTGCACACAATATTCCAGATGCGGCCGCACCAGAGTCTTATACAACTGCAGCATGACCTCAGGACTCCGGAACTCAATTCCTCTACCAATAAAAGCCAGTACGCCATATGCCTTCTTCACTGCACTATTTACCTGGGTGGCAACTTTCAGAGATCTGTGTACATGGACACCAAGATCCCTCTGCTCTTCCACACTACCAAGTATCCGACCATTAGCCCAGTACCCCATCTTTTTGTTACTCTTACCAAAGTGAATCACTTCACACTTAGCTACATTGAACTCCATTTGCCATCTTTCTGCCCAGCTCTGCAGCTTCTCTATATCCCGCTGTAACCTGCCATATCCTTCCTCACTGTCTACAACTCCTCCGACTTTCGTATCATCCGCAAACTTACTCACCCAACCTTCTAACCCTTCCTCCAGGTCATTTATAAAAATGACAAACAGCAATGGTCCCAAAACAGATCCTTGCGGAACACCGCTAGTGACGGGACTCCAAGATGAAACTTTGCCATCAACTACTACCCTCTGTCTTCTTCCAGAGAGCCAATTCCTAATCCAAACCTCCAACTCACCCTCAATGCCATATCTCTGTATTTTCTGAAGTAGCCTACCATGGGGGACCTTATCAAACGCCTTACTAAAATCCATATATACCACATCTACCGCTTTCCCCTCATCTACCTCCTTTGTCACCTTCTCAAAGAATTCAATAAGGTTTGTGAGGCACGACCTGCCCTTCACAAAACCATGCTGACTATCCTTGATCACATCATTCTTATCCAGATGTGCATAAATCCTATCCCTTACAATTCTCTCTAAGACTTTGCCCACAACAGAAGTGAGACTCACTGGCCTATAGTTACTAGGATTATCCCTACTCCCCTTCTTGAACAAGGGAACCACGTTTGCTAGCCTCCAGTCCTCTGGCACTACTCCTGTCGACAAAGAGGACACAAAAATCAAGGCCAATGGCTCTGCAATCTCCTCCCTTGCTTCCCAGAGAATCCTAGGATAAATGCCATCAGGCCCAGGGGACTTATCTATTTTCACCCTTGCCAGAATTTCCAACACCTCTTCTCTACATATCTCAAAGCCATCCATTCTACTTATTCGTGCCTCAGTATTCATATCGACAACAATGTCCTGTTCCTGAGTGAATACTGACGAAAAGTATTCATTCAGCGCCTCCCCGATTTCTTCAGCCTCCACACGCAACTTCCCATTACTATCCTTGATTGGACCTATTCCTTCCCTAGTCATTCTTTTATTCCTAACATCCCGAATCCTACCAACTAAGGACCTTTCATGTCCCCTCCTTGCTGCTCTTAGCTCTCTCTTCAGGTCCTTCCGGGCTACCTTATAACTCTCAATCGCCCCTATTGAACCTTCACGCCTCATCTTTACAAAGGCCGCCCTCTTCCATTTAACAAGGGATTCCAACTCTTTATTAAACCACGGCTCCCTCACACGACCCTTTCCTCCCTGCCTGATAGGTACGTACTTATCAAGGACACTCAATAGTTGCTCCTTGAACAAGTTCCACATATCAATTACGCTCTTGCCTTGGAATCTACTTTTCCAATCCACACATCCTAAGTCATGCCTCAACGCATCATAATTTCCCTGCCCCCAGCTATAACTCTTGCCCTGTAGTACACACTTATCCCTCTCCATCACGAGAGTAAAAATCACCGAATTGTGGTCACTGTCCCCAAAGTGCTCACCTACCTCTAGTTCTAATACATGGCCTGGTTCGTTACCCAGAACCAAATCCAGTATGGCCTCACCTCTTGTTGGCTTATCTACATATTGTGTCAGGAAACTCTCCTGCACACATTGCACAAACACTGACCCATCTAACGAACTTGAGCTATAGCTTTCCCAATCAATATCAGGAAAGTTAAAGTCTCCCATAACAATCACCCTATTACTGTCACTCTTCTCCTGAATCATCTTCGCAATCCTTTCTTCAACGATTCTAGGACTATTAGGAGGCCTGTAAAAGACTCCTAACAGGGTGACCTCACCTCTCCTATTCCTAACCTCAACCCAAACTACCTCAGATGGCAAATCTTCGTCCATCTTCCTTTCCACCGCTGTAATACTATCTTTGACAAGCAAAGCCACA
The DNA here is from genome assembly GCF_047496795.1 of Chiloscyllium punctatum. Lineage (NCBI taxonomy): Eukaryota > Metazoa > Chordata > Chondrichthyes > Orectolobiformes > Hemiscylliidae > Chiloscyllium > Chiloscyllium punctatum. The sequence continues at coordinate 3,165,294 of NC_092751.1, forward strand.
CACACCCCTCTTTTACCCCCACCTCTGACCCTACTAAAACATTTAAACCCTGGAACCTGCAACAGCCAATCCTGTCCCTGATCTAGCCACGTCTCCGTAATAGCCACAACATCGAAGTCCCAGGTACCAACCCACGCTGCGAGTTCACCTACCTTATTTCGTATACTTCTGGCATTAAAGTATACACACTTCAAGCCACTCTTCTGTTTACAGGCACCCTCCTTTAAGATTGATGCCATATTCCTAACCTCCCTACACTCCAGGTCCTGCACCCTAAAGCTACAGTCTGGGTTCCCATGCCCCTGCAGCGTTAGTTTAAACCCCCCCTAAGAGCACTAGCAAACCTCCCCCCAAGGATACTGGTGCCCCTCAGGTTCATGTGCAGACCATCCTGTTTATAGAGTTCCCACCTTCCCCAGAAAGAACCCCAGTTATCCAAGTACCGAAATCCCTCCCTCCTGCACCATCCCTGTCGCCACGCATTTAACTGTTCTCTCTCCCTATTCCTCGACTCTCTATCACGTGGCACGGGTAACAAACCAGAGACAACAACTCTGTTCGTTCTAACTCTGAGCTTCCAACCTAGCTCCCTAAAACCCTGTCTAACATCCTCAGCACTCCTCCTACCTATGTCATTGGTGCCAATATGGACCACGACTTCAGGCTGCTCCCCCTCCCCCTTAAGGACCCGGAAAACACGATCAGAGACATCACGTACCCTTGCACCTGGGAGGCAACATACCAAACGTGAGTCTCTCTCGTTCCCACAAAACCGCCTATCTGTGCCCCGAACTATTGAGTCCCCAATTATTATTGCTCTGCTCTTCTCCACCCTTCCCTTCTGAGTAACGGGGACAGGCTCCGTGCCAGAGGCCTGAGCCCCGTCACTTACCCCTGGTAAGTCGTCCCCCCCACAAGTATCCAAAACGGTATACTTGTTCTTGAGGGGAACGACCACAGGGGGTCCCTGCACTGGCTGCTTCCTCCCAGTCCCCCTCACTGTCACCCATCTATCTGCCATCTTTGGAGTTACTACTTCCCTATAGCTCCGATCTATGACCCCCTCTGCCTCCCGAATGATCCGAAGTTCATCCAACTCCAGCTCCAGTTCCCTAACACGGTCTTGGAGGAGCTGGAGATGGGTGCACTTCCTGCAAGTGTAATCAGCAGGGATGTCCATGGCATCCCTCACCTCATACATGTTGCAGGAGGAACATTGCACTGCCCGTTTTTAAAGGGGAAACAAACCTACCCAGGTAAGCTTACGCTCTACCTGCTTCCGGGTCTCGGCTGCCTCTCTGGTCGTCGTCACTTCCCCCTACTGCTCCCGCTCTTTCTGTGAAGAGAGAGTGAAAAAAAAACACCGCTGCCCGCTACCGGTAAGTACTTTTAAAACAAACAGTCTTACCTTAGCTGCTGCTCGCACTCAAAATTCATTTGTGTTATTCGTGACCTGGGCTGTCAGTTGGCCTTTTATTTCAATGTATTCACGAAATGGTGTCTGCAAATGCATCACACTATTTCAAAGTCCGCAACAAGCTCATCTGATCAATAAACATGGTTACATTGTTCAGTTATTATGAGGAAATTGGATTTTTCAAAAATTCATTTTGGATTTGAATGGAGCTAGTCCAATATTAATTGCCATTGAGAAGTTCCAGCCCAGTTGGTGTTGGTCATTCCAAGTGGCTTTTGGGAGGGAGTAACAGCTGTGCATCTCATGTGCCAGTTTAGCTGGGAGTAAGTATTACTGGTGGTGGATGTAGTTTTATACAAACCGCTGTACTGTGATGAACAGCTCGCAGAAAAACGCAGGAAAACTGACTCTTTGTCAAAGCAAATATATGGCAAGGAATTTAGTATTCTGCAGAGAAATAACAACTTTGCAACTAGAAGTCTATATAACGATGAAGGAAAGTTTGTTTGTATGTTATTGGTGTCCTTAAACTAATGTTGTCAAACAGCTGGAATAATGTCGGTGGGCTTATTGAACAAAACTTACACTGAGCATGTGAATTAACTTGGATATTTTCAGGGATGGACGGGCTGTCCTCGGTTTAGTAAGTGCTGATGCTCCATGGGGTGATGCTGATTTGTAATCTCCCCACTTACTGAGCACAGTTCAATGGAACAAACCAACAATTACCATTAGGTGCTGCTTCACAATATATCATGGAATCGTAAAATAAAGAAGATGCCTATCAAATCTGGCACCATCAAGTGCTGATACAAGTGTTTTGCCAAGTTTGTACGGTTTCCTTCCTCAACCACCCTCACAGGCAATGCATTCCAGAAGCATATCACCCGCTGGATTCAAAGCAGATTTCACAAATCCTCACTCAATCTCTTGTCTTTCACTTTAAACGTGTATCCCCTTGTATTTAACCGTTTGACTAAGAGGAACAGCTGCTGTCTGTTCACTGTGTCTATACCTCTCATGCTGTTATACGCCTTTGTCAGGTTCTCACCATAACCTTCTCTGCTCCAAAGTAAAGCAAAAGCAAATCTAGCCTAGCTTCATGGTTTGAGTACTCTCTTCTGTTGTTATTCTTTCAATGTGCAGCATCTCATCTACAGCAGTGTTAAGTGTTTCGGTCATTGATCTGGCCATTGGAACAATCCAATTGTACCCTCCTGTAACCTAACACTTTCGTCCTCACTCTGAACCACCGGAATAATCATCGTGTCATCCACAACATTGTTTATCATGCTCTAACCCCCACCCCCATCTCCCATATTCTTATCATCAACGTGTATGAATATCTGAAACACAGCTCAATTTTCGACCTGTTCTAAAGTTGTTGTTGCAGAGGAAGTATTGATAATTCCAGTCTATAGTTGTCCTTCTTTTGGTGAATTTGTAGCATGATGCAGGAATGGAGCCACAAAGAGTATTTTGGATATGGAACCGAGTTCTGCTTTTATATTCCGGCCCTCTGCATGTATCATTCATAAGGCTTGTACATCATGAACCTTGTAGTCGCTTTTGGCACTATGCACTGCAACATTTCCATTTTATATGGGCCTGCAGCTCACTTTTAATAACATTCGCTGCAACCCAGTCAGAGTACAGGGAACTTTTTTTAATCTTCAGGATGGTCGCAGGCTCATTCATGGAGTTTGTTTGAAAGAACTAAGGTGATGAGGATAAAGATTCAATTAAATTCTGCATTATAAGCATTCAGTAGAAGATCAAAACGCATTCTCATTTCTACATTGAATTGGAAGCAAATTCATAGAAAAAACAAAACACCTACCTTTCTGGATATTGTTTAGTCACATAACGTGACATGATGTTGAGATAATGAATTGGAGAGAAAGAAAAATGTCTGCACTTGATGGAGGTACAGAAATATAGCGTGGATATACAATATGAACAAGAATCCTGTTAATATTAGAAGTATGAGAAACATTTTCCTTATATTCAAAGGAAACCAGATCCCAATTTTCCTTAACAGTGATGTTTGATTGGCCATCAATCTCAGTTTTCCAACTGCATGGTTTTCCCTGCCACAGATGGACCTTCTGATACACCACCTCTTCTCCTTCCTATTCTTTCCTTACCCACCTACTTCCCTTACATTGCCCCTTCTGCAGTGACATACCCTTCCACTGACCATCTCCCTTCACACTTCTCGCACTGTCTCTCACACCATTTCCCTATCACTCCCACCTTAGCTGACTCTCCCTTTTGCTTTTTGCTCTCACACTAAATGCTGGAAATTGCTGACTTCTGTGCTACTACATGTCATCAGTGAATGGCGCGTTTGAAATTATCACTGTGCGACAGCATCAGAAAACAGAATGTTTGCCACAGTCTGATGCGCCGTGAACAGGATGGCTTTGTTAACTGTTGCTCGAGTGGAGTTTCTTCCGGTCCCTTTATCACAACACTTAACCAAACAGCCTCTTCACCAACAGGACAAGCATCTTGGGACTGAATTCGAACTCCATGCATCAATTACCTTTTCTATATTGTGAGGATATTGTTCAAACAAACAGTATTCTTGCCTTTTGCTCCTTGTTCTTTCAACTGATCTTCCAATGTAATTTGAGGTGAGATCAGAGAGACTTCCCTTTCAATCGAAGCAAGACTTGACTGAGCGTGGAATCAAGGACCCTGAGCAAAACTGTGATTAATGGGAATTAGAGAACATTCTGCACTGGTAATGGGAACAATGGGAAAACAATCTCTACAAGTTATCTTCTAAGTTACATGCCATCCTGACTAGGAACTAATTTACTGTTCCTAAACTATCAGTTGTTAAAACATCTTGGAATGTGCAGCTCCGTGCGTATGTGCATCACTTGGACAGAAGAGATTCAAGTAGGCTGCTCTATGTCACCTTTTCCAGAGTGATTGTGTTTGACACGTAAAATCTGCCCATGCTAGTTCCTTCCGAAATCCATGGATGACTATGCCCTGTATCAATGTATCTTATGTTTCCACAGTTTCATCTAAAGCTTCAGAAATAAGACCTTGCTGAATGACTATGACCCTAGTGATATTGAGGCAATGATTGGGGTCCTTAATTCAACTGGTTTCCTTTTGAGGATTGATCATGTGATTCGTGGCCACAGAATTGAATATTTTCATGGTGATTTATGACACGGAAAATGTTATGAATATTTAGGACTCTGTTAAATAAAAAGTTTTTATTTTTTCATTAAATGACTATAACCAAATACAAGAGTTAACTGAAATGGCAGATTCACTGTTCCCTTTCATATCAGAAAAGTCTCCACACTGCAAAAGCAAAAGGAAGCTGGAAGTGCTGGAAAACTTCAACAAGTCCAGCAGCATCTGAGCAGAAAGAGAATTAACGTTCTGAGACCGATATGACTTTTTCAGAACAGCGTCTCAATATGTTAACTCTCTTTTACTCTCAAGATACTGACTCATCAGCTGTGTTTCACTAACATTTTCCATTTATATTTGAGATTTCCAAGTTCCCACGTATACGCTAGCACAGTGACATATTTGGGTGGGTGGCACAGTGGCTAGCACTGCTGTCTCGAAGCACCTGGGAACCTGCGCTCAATTCCACCCTTGGGCCACCGCCTGTAATGTGCTTTCATATTCTTCCCGTGTCTGCAAGTGTTTAGTCCAGGTGTTTCTGATTCCTCCTAATTGACCATGAAAAATTGTTCATGTGCAACTATTTGCTTTAACTATGGGAGATAGAGGAATTGTGTAGGAGGGGGATCTGCATGCAATGCTCTTCAGAGGATAAGTGTCAGCTCGATGGGCCGAATGTTTTATTTTAACACTTTAGAATTATATATCATTATTATAACAAAGGCGGGTGGTTACTGGGGCAAAAATCTCTGTATAAACACATAATGAGCTATATTTCTACTGATGTTCTTCCCATGGCCCTGCACATTGTGTTATCCATGTCATGGTTTTTAATTCTGAATATCCTGTGCATCGAAGAGCCAGGAGGGGGCATGAGATGTCGTTGGTAGATTGGGTCAAGGATAACCCGAAGGCTTTCGATAACTATATCAGGAATTTTAAAAAAATGACTAGAGTAAGATTAGAGCCTATCAAGTGTAGTAGTGGAAATTTGTGCTTGGAGTCAGAGGAGATAGGGAAAGTGCTACGTGAATTTTTTCATCAGTATTCACACTAGAAAATAGTTGCTGTCGACGTTAATCCTGAGATACAGGTCAGTAGATTAGATAGAATAAATGTTCAAAAAGAAGAGTTTTTAGCAATTCTGGAAAGTGTAAAAATAGATAACTCCCCGGATGGGAATTATCCTAGGATTCTCTGGGAAGCCAGTGAGGAGATTGCAGAGCCTTTGGCTTTGATATTTAAGTTGTCATTGTCTACAGGAATGGCGCAGGAGGCTAGAGGATGGCAAATGTTGTTCCCTTATTCAAGAAGGGGAGTAGAGTCTAATTATAGGCAAGTGAGCATTACTTTGGTTGTGGGTAAAGTGTTGAAATTGTTAAAAAAGATAGTGTTTATACTCAGCTAGAAAGGAATAATTTGATTAGGTATAGTCAACACGGTTTGGTGAAGGGTTGGTCGTACCTCGCAAGCCTTACTGATTTTTTTGAGCAGGTGACCAAATAGGTGGATGCGGGTAAAATGGTTGACGTAGTGTATATGACATTCAGGAAAACGTTTGGTAAGTTTCCCCACGATAGGCTTATTGCAAAAAAAAAAGGCGGCATGGGCTTTAAGGTAATTTCGCGGTTTGGATCAGGAATTGTCTAGCTGAAATAAGACAGAGTGTGGTATCTGATGGGAAATGATCATCCTGGAGTTCAGTTACTAGTGGTGTACTGCAAGGATCTGTTTTGGGACCACTGTTGTTTGTCATATTTATAAACAATCTGGATGATGGCGTAGAAGGATGGGTTCGTATATTTGCAGATGTATCTAAGGTCGCTAGAGTTGTGGATAGTGCCAAACGAGGTTGTGGGTTACAGTAGGACAGAGATAATTTGGAGGCTGGGTTGTGAGGTTGCAAATGGAATACAATGCGGAACAATGTCAGGTGATTCATTTTGGATGGAGCAACAGGAAGACAGAGTATTGGTGTCTTGGTAAGACTCTTGGAACTGTAGATGAGTAGAGATTCCTCAGTGCCCATGTACATAGATCCCTGAAAGTTGCTACCGGGTTTGGTAGGGTTGTTCAGAAGGCATATGTTGCGTTTCCTTTTATTCGTAGAGGGATTGAGTTTCGGAAACATTGTGTCATGTTGCAGCTGTACAAAACCCTGGTGCAGCTGCACTTGGACTATTGAATACAGTTCTGGTCACCTCATTCATGGAAGGATGTGGAATCTTTGGAAAGGGTTCAGAGGAGCTTTACTAGGTTGTTACCTGGTATGGAGGTAAGGTCTTACGAGGAAAGTCTGATGGACTTGAGGCTGTTTTCATTTGAGAGATTTTGTGAGGTGACTTAATTCAGACATATAATATAATCAGATATTAAAGAGGCTGGATAGCGAGACTATTTTTTTCTTGGATGGTAATGGCTAGCACGAGGATACTGCCGCTCCCTCACCACCAGACGCCTGGAGGAAGAACGCCTCATCTTCCGCCTTGGAACACTTCAACCCCAGGGCATCAATGTGGACTTCAACAGTTTCTTCATTTCCCCTACCTCCACCCCACCCCACCCCACCCTAATTCCAAACTTCCAGCTCAGCAGTGTCCCCAGGACTTGTCCGGACTTGTCCTACCTGCTGATCTCCTTTTCCACCTATCCACTCCACCCTCTCCTTCCTGACCTATCACCTTCATCACCTCCCTCACTCACCTATTGTACTCTATGCTACTTTCTCCCCACCCCACCCTCCTCTATCTTATCTCTCCACGCTTCAGGCTCACTGCCTTTATTCCTGATGAAGGGCTTTTTCCCAAAACGTCGATTTCGAAGCTCTTTGGATGCTGCCTGAACTGTTGTGCTCTTCCAGCACCACTAATCCAGAATCTGGTTTCCAGCAACTGCAGTCATTGTTTTTACCTCAAAGACCTGATTGGCAACTCCTGTTTCCTGTTTAACACCGCGGATGTGCTGATGACACTCCTTCCCTCCTCGTGTAATAGGCAGGAGGGACTGAATGGGCTATCCCTGTTCGCATTTAAGTTTCAATGGGTTGAATATATTCTGTTGAAACCAGCTTGAGAGGCTGAATGAACTCTTGTTATTTAACTGTGGAACACTAGAAAGAGACATTTCTAGTAAGACTGTTACAGGAGTGTTCCCATCACTTTCACAACACAGATTGGATGCTATCAAGGTCTTGCTGCACATGTACAGGGACTGCTACAGCAGTGGAGAGGTAAACAGATTATTCTTAATATTGTGTGATCTTCAGAGAATGTCTCCACTTGTAACCATAAGATGTGGGAAAGACATTGAAACAGCTAAAGAAAACTACCTTGAGGATGCAGGCAGAGATGTCCTGTTACTGAAATAATAGATCCACATCAACCACAAACATCTTCCCTTGTGCTCTGAATGCCTCTAACCAGTTGGGGAATTTACAATTCATCCCCATTACATTCAATTCTGTTCAGGGTTCCTTGATACCATCCACAATTTAGTCCTGCCTTGATATCAGGGCCTGTCGTTCTTACCGCGTGTTCATATCTTTTATTCGTGTGAATAGGTCACGGTGTGATTGTGAGGAGTGTTTCCTTCTCACAGAGGGTAGTGACTGTCGGGACTTCTGTAGTCCAGACAGGTTGGGGAGGTAGATCACGAAGATATTTGGAAGGCAGCACAATGGAATATGAGGCATCAGAATGGTGAGGACTGCAGGGATTTAGCATTAGAGAGGAGTTGTGGCTTTTGCAGATCAGCTATGTTCATGATGAAGGGAAAGACAGGTCAGAAGGGCTGAATGACGTATTCGCGTATCTTATGTTCTCTCATTCTGTTATTGGGACGTTATTTTCCTGAAAATTCTGTTATTGGATGTTGCAGTCAGGGAGACCAGAGGATTTGGTGGGCCATCTCTTGGTGAGATATGGGCGCTGTATTTACACTGAATCTGAATCGGCAACATGACCAAGAAATGAAGACAGTTCTGGAAAGACAGAGGAATGCGATGTTTCACACCATCACCGAACGTTTCTTTTCCTAAGGATATTTTCCAACGTAGTGTCAAACTGTGTGTGACAGTCTTCATCTGCTGAATGGTCTCTGCTGTTTCTGTTCACCAGGTTACAGGGGTAAATGGCCTCCAACTGTTCCTGTCCATCAGGTTTGAGAGTTTCAGTGGAACATAGGAACATGGGACTGAGGAGAAGGGTTGGTAATTTGACACTTAAAGCCTTCTCCATCAGGCACTAAGATTGGGGCTGATAAGGTTGTGTTCTCAGCCTCACTTTCCTGTCTGTAGTTCATTGCCATTTACCATGCAATGACTAAGTAGCATGGCTTTGAATAAATGCAAACACATAGGCACCACAAACTTCTGGGGAAGAGCATTCCGACTCAAACAGCCCTTTGTGAATTTCTCCTCATCCCTGTTCAGACTGGGTTTGGCGAGGCCTCTGTTTCATTTTCTACTCCAGCTCCTCCATTGGTCATGACACATTTTAAATGTAACTACGTTGCTGATATGGCCAATGATATAGTTCTCAGACTAGGTCAGGTTCTTTGCTAGACACAAGTCAGGTAGATATCTTTAATTTGGAAAAGTAATTTACCAAAGCAAACTTACTCCAGCTATGATGGAAAGATACATGGCAAGCAGTGTGGACATATATGTGCATTAATATTTATCTTTCAATCTTTACTGAGACACAGTTTGTATACACAGAAATATACACATACGCAGACACATACAAAAAGACACTCACAGTGTCACACACACAAGTGCACATAGACACACACATACACATGCATCAAGACAAACAGAAAATACCTCTGCAGAATATCAGGTTGAAAGAGCTTTTCATAGCAAAATTTAAGTTCAAGACAAAAGGAAATGTTAAATTGTATTCTGCCTCGAGGTCATTCTGCTCACACAAGCTGCTGGCAATCGAATTCTTTCCTGGAACGGTTGGATTTGGCTGAATTCCCTTTGCTTCAAGCAGTGTGGAGATTCCAAAGAATCCTTAACTGGAAAACTTCATGAGTGCTAAAGGTTACTAATGAGTTTTCACCTCTTATATGTTGCTGTGAGAAGGAACAAGGTAAGAGAGGAAGCAATAAACCGTGACTTTTCTAGCAGGTTGCATCTTCTCCAACATTTAGCTGAAATATACAATAATGTTATCTGACCACCTAACTGGACCATGTGAAGCCTCCTTGAACATGCTCGTGACTGTATGAATCCGTCCCTGTTCCCTGCCCCATGTAGGAACAATTTATAAGCTGTCATTTGAAGATGCATTTGTATATGTCCTCATAATTGTATCCAATAAATTCATGTTTTTGCACTATCTGTGTTAAAATGAATGCATTTTTCTCTTAAATTTGAATCCTTACTTCTAGTTTCCCATACCAGAGGAAATGTCCATCAGCCATGCACCTGAAACACTCTCCCCAAGATCTTATATGGTTCAATATGAAAATCTCTCATTCTTTACCCTGAAGTGCTCTGGTAGAGGTTTATAAAATCATGAGGGGCATGGAAATGGTGACTAACCAAGGACATTTTCTGAGGTTTGGGAAGGTCAAAACTAGAGCACACAGATTGAAGGTGAGGGGAAAAGCTTTAAACGAGATAAAAGTGGTAACCTTTTCTCGGAGTGAATGGATTTAACTGTCAAATGAAGTGTTGGAAGCTGGGAAAATTACAGCATTTAAAAACCATTTGGATGGGTACTTGAATAGGACAGGTTTAGAGGAATATGGGCCAAATGCTGGCAAATGGGACAAGATTAATAGAGGACATCTGGTTGTCATGGACAAGGTGAACGGAAAGATCTGTTTCTTTGCTGTATGACGGAATAAGGTCTTCTTTCCAGGAACAAGTACAGTGAAACATCTAACAGAGCTTCTAAATCAATTGAGTATATTTATTTGTCAGCTTATGGAATCATCACTACACACAATACATCAAATGTGGCCACAGAAAACTCATGTACAGATGCAGTAAAGTGTTCCGATAGCCTTTGCATTGAGTAGAATCATTCCATATACTTTCCTAATCACTGACTGCATCGGCATACTAACCTTGTGTGATGTATGTACTAGGATGCACACATCCCGTTGCACCACTGAGTTTAGTGATCTCTCTCCTTTTTAAGTAGTTTACTGTTGTTTTAACCTTTTGTCACAGCATAAATTTCATTAGCCCAGTTTAGACTGTTTCTGTTGTAGGTTTACACATTAACGCCCCCTGTCTCTATCTCATTACAAACTCTCTACCTCCATTTGACACCTGATTGATTGACTATCTTGGTGGCTGAGCTAATTGAGCTCCAATTCAATCAGTCCCCACATCCAAATCATTGACAGGTTCGATATAGTTGTTGATCTTGCACTGATCTCTAAAGCACTCCACCAAGTTAAAATTTACCAAACTGAAAATAACATCAATCCCTATTGTCTATATCCTGAGAGTTACCCAGGGTTCCATTCTCCAGTGTAGCAGCCGAGAAAGGTTGGATAGCCTACTCCTGTGCTGTATAATGTGCTCAAATGGCTGAATGACTTTACCATCTTCCTTTGTAAATCCATACAAGGGCAGAAAGGTCTCCGCGTGCCTCATTGCTGACGGGCTGAATGGGAACTTCCTCTCCCTCTGTAAAAGCAACGAGGGTTTGATGAGAGAACAAGACATGGGTTAAGTGCAGCAGGGTTGCATGTGATTGTAACTAAACATCCCTTTCCTGTCTGTTCCCAATAAACATGGATTATTTTGTTTATCACTGATCTATGGAACTCAACCTTGGAATGTTTTCAGCAACCCAGTCTTCACTGCTCCTTGGGCATGGGAACACTACAGATCACACAGCCCTAAAGAGAAAGGAGGATCCCTGTCTCAGTCTGAAATGGGAATGCCCTTATTCTTTGAATGTCTCCCCCTCAAGCCAATCACCACTCTTTTGAAACAAGGACTCGACAATTAGGAACAGGTATAGACCATTCAAACTCTCAAACCTGTCCACAATTCCTATAACACTTGACAATCAAATAATGAACACATTTAGCCTCAATCGAAGTTAGATTAATTCCAGATACCATAAGCTCACAAGAGTGTAGGAAATTAGGACATTGTACGGTACAGCACAGTACAGTCCTTCAGCTTTCAATGTTGTGCTAACCTTTTTATCCTAGTCTAAGATTAAAGTAAACTTCATACCCTTCCTTTTGTTATCATTTATTTGTTTATCCAAGAGTTGCTTGAATATCCCTAATGTATCTGATTCTACTACCATCGCTGGCAGTGCATTCCACGCACCAATAACTACCTGCGTAAACAACCTTCATCTGACATCCCCAGGCCTCCTTCCAATCACTTTAAAATTGTGCTCCCTGCGTGATAGCCATTTCGACCCTGGGAAGAAAAGTCTCTGGTTGTCCACTCTGTCTATGGCTCAGCATCTTGCACACCTCTATTAAGTAAGCTCTCCTTCTTCTTCACTCCAATGAGAAAAGCCTAGCTCACTCAGAAATTCTACAAAAGACATGCCCTCCAGCGCAGGCAGCATCTTGGTAAATCCTGTCTGCACCCTCTCGAAAGCTTCCAATTTCTTCCCATAATGGGGTGACCGAACTCAGCACAATAATTCATGTGTGATCTAACCAGTGATTTATAGAGTTACAGCATAATCTCCTGGCTCTTCAACTCAATCTCCCTGCTAATGAAAACCAACTCACTATACTGCTCTCAACTTGAGTGGCAACTTGGTGATACCTATGGACATGGGTGCTAAGGTCCGTCTGCTCCTCCACACGGCCAAGAATGCTACGTTTGACTATGTAATCTGCATTTAAATTCGACCTTCAACAATGAATCACTTCAGAAAATAGGAAATTGGAGTGGAATTAAGCCATTTAGCCAATTGGATCTGCTGTGCCGTTTAATCAAGGGTGAAATATTTCTCAGCCGCGTTCTTTTGCATTCACGAACTGATCAATTGATCCCCTTATTAATGAAAAACGTATTCATCTCGATCTGAAAGAAACAATTTTTTCTGTGTGCGGGAGTATGCCTGTGTTAGCGTGTAAGTGTTCATATCTGTATCTATATGTGTTGTGTATTTAATGTGTCTATGTATGTTTGTGTGTATCTCTGTCGTCATCTCTGGGAAATGCAGCCTTTGTGGTTTTTGTGGTAAATCCACTGAAACTGAGATCAACACCCTCGCCCCTTCCCCCATCTCTACTGTCTGTCAATGTTAAGTGTAGATTCATACGATGTCACCCTCTGCTGGCCTCACCATGCCACTGCACAAGTGTCAGATTTTTTTCTCTCTCTCTCAGAGGACATCAAACAGTATCAATCTCTCAAATTGCATGGCTGTTTCGTTTTTCAAATAATGTCTTTAGAAGCACAGAGCAGTTTCATCTGATACCTAGCGATAGCGCTCCTGAGATATTACCACCATCACTGTGTCAGTTTCAGGACTTTTCAATCTTTTCTCATTTATCATTTGTAGGAGTGTATTATAAAAGATTTCAAGTAAATGAACGTGCGATAACTTCATTGCATCAACTTACAAATCGTTCCGTCGACATTGCTTGGATGCATTTGCGGATGAAAATACTCTTTAATTTGTGCACCCTGTGTCAAAAATAATCTTTAAAGAAAAGTAACTTCCACATTGCAGAGCGAGCATAGATATTACTTTACCTGAACATTCTCCACTCTAAGGGTCCTCAGTACGAATACAATCCTCCATATACCAAACTGTGTATGTGTGCGTGTGCAGATGGTTCTGTCAGTTTGGATGTCTCTATGAGATGCCTTCCTCCCACTCCCTCCCAGACTGAATCCCTGATGGTTGTCACCATGCGGTGCTGTCAACGCAAAGGAGTGTGAAGGCCAGCAGAGGGGGACATTGCATCACTTTAAACACCAGAGAAGCTGACAGATCCGCTGTGCACATGGACACACAGATGCACACAGAGACGAATACAGGCACGCAGACAAAACGCAGAGATGAAAACAGACACGAAAATACACAAAAAGACAAATACAGACACGCAGATACACAAAAAGATGAACGCAGACACACAGATATACACAGAGACTAACACAGATACGCTGGTACGCACAGAGATGAATACAAAAACACAGATACACACAAAGGTGAATACAGACATGCAGATACACACAGAGATGAATGCAGATGCACAGGCGCACACAGAGACAAATGCAGATGTGCAGCGACACAGAAACAAATACAGGCACACAGAGACAAATACAGACAGGCAGATACACAACAGAGATAAATACAGGTACACAGATACACATAGAGACGAATACAGACACGCAGATAGAGAGATGAATAGACTCACACAGATGCCCACAGAGATGAATACCGACACAAGGATTCACACAGAGATGAACACAGACACAGAGAGACAAACACAGACGCACAGATACACACAGAGACGAATGCAGACACACAGATACTCACAGAGATGAATGCAGGCATGCAGATAGACATAGAGACGAACACAGACATGCAGATACAGATATGTATACAGGCATGCAGATAGACATAGAGACGAATACAGACACGCAGATACACACAGAGACAAACACAAACACGCAGATACACACAGATACACGCCGATACACACAGAGATGAATAGAGTCACGCAGATGCCCACAGAAATGAATACAGACAGACGGATACACACAGAGATGAACACAGACACACAGATACAGAGACGAACACAGACGCGCAGATACACATAGAGACACGCAGATACACACAGAGACGAATTTAATGACACACACATACACACAGATGAATACAGGCAAGCAGTTGCACATAGAGATGAATACAGACACGCAGATACAGAGATGAATGCAGACATGCAGATGCACACAGGGATGAATACAGACAAGCAGATACAGAGAAAGACAAATATAGACACGCAATTACACACAGAGATGCATAAAGTCACACAGATACCCACAGAGACGAATACACATACACGTATACACATAGAGTTGAACAGAGACACACCGTTATACACAGAGACAAAAACAGACACGCTGATACACCAGAGATGCGCAGATACACACAGAGACGAATAGAGACACACAGACACACAGAGAGGAATACAGATGCGCAGATACACACAGATGTGAAGACAGTCAGATACACATAGAGAGGAATACAGACATGCAGATGCACACAGACACAAATACAGGCACACAGAGACACACAGAGATGAATGTAGATGCACAGACACACACGGAGACTGATGCAGTAGCACAGATACTAATACAGACACACAGAGACAAATACCGATACACAGATGCACATGCACACACATAACCCAGTCATCACTACACCCACTGACACACTGACGTTTATATAAACATTGGGAAGCTGCCAGCATTTATTTTTCGCGTGGTGGCTTTCTCAATATTTCACTCACTCTGTGTGGCTTGTGTCAATCTTTCTGAAGTTCCATAGGTAAATCTCTGCATGTTCTCTAAAGCTTCCACCTCTTTCCTTTAATAAGGTGACTAGAACACGGTATTACAAGTGTGGTGTTATGACACGGCGATAAACCCTTCTGCTAATTAAACCAAACACTCAGAAAAGCTCACCTCGCTCATAATCTGTTAAAGTCGAGTGACAGAAAGCTCGCAAATTCCAATACTTAATAGAAAATAATATCAATGTGTTCCTTAAACTAAAAGTGAACATTGAACAACAACAGTTATTCCCAACTCTAAGTTTCCCTTTCTCTGAAATGTTTGTTATCTTCTTCCACCTTTAACAATATACTCTTGCAATTAAGGAAAAATTGTATTAAAATTACTTAAACCAGACAGTGGCTGTAATCTCCAATGCCCTCCATCTTTCTACTGAATATCTCCCTGGGTCATGTTTTGCCTTTTAATGCAAGGGCTTTTCATCCAAAATAAAAATATCTTGCACTGAGAATGTTGTTCATGGCAGACTCGCACAATGGTGGTTTACTCTCTGTCTAACTTTCAAAATGCGTGCCTCTTTATTCCCTCAACATCAGCTCATCTCCTTGGTTTGATGTTGGCAAAACAATAAATTTAAAAAATCGATTGGCTTTAGTATAGGGGGACATAATTTCATCTTGAATGGTTAAATTCGAATAGTTGCCAAAAGAGCAGCCAAAGCTCAACATATCTGTTTCACAGCCAGATTTTACATAGTTTTAATTATCTAGCACACTCTGAAAATATTAGCTAGTCATATGACAAGAATTTGCAAGCTCTCAATGCAGAACAGCCTTTAACTTCATCACAGTGGGTTAAACAGTGGGATTATAGAGCTGCAGCATAACCTCACAGCTCTGAAACTGAGCTCCCCGGCTGTGAAAGCCAACACATCATACGCCTTCTCAACAACAGCACCAACCTGGATGGCAACTTTGAGTATCTATAGACATGGACCCCAAGATCCCGCTGTACCAGATTTATCTTGAACTGTTACTCATCAGCTCAGTTCTGTCAATGTCCTGTTGCAACCTACAACAGCCGTCCATACTAACCACAAACTCCACCAAAGTTCGTGACATCGGTGAATCTGTGAACCCACCCTTCCAATTCGTCATCCAACTCTCTTATGAAAAAATCAGAAAGAGCAGAGGTCCCATAACAGATCACCAAGCTCGTCACCAAGCTCCAGGCTGCATCTGTTTCTCTACTACCACCTCTGTCTACTGTGGGCCAGCCAATTCTGCATCCAGACAACCAGATCTCCCTGTAAGCCATGTCTCCTTATTTTGTGAATGAGATTATCGTGGATAACTTTATCAAACGCCTTGTTGTAATCCATATATACCACATCCACTGCTCTAATTCATCAACGTGTTTTGTCACATCCTTAAGGAATTCAATAAGATCTATGACCTGCTCCTCACAAAGCCATGCTGACTGTCTCTCATCGTTTATAATTTTCCAAGTATTCACAAATCCTGTCTCTCAAATCCTCTCCAATACTTTGCCCGTCATTAGTGTAAGACTGGTTACCCAATACTTCCCAGGATTATCCCGATGCCCTTTCTTGAACCAGGCATGAACTTTTGCCAGCTTCCTGACATCTGGCACGACTCCAGCGGACAGTGAGGATGCAAAGATCATCGCAAAATGCACAGCAATCTCTTCTCACTTCCTATAGTATCCTAGGGCATATCCTGTTTGGCCAAATAAATTTATCTGTCTGTGTGTTTCTCAAATCTTTCAACACATCCTCCTGTTCGAGCATATCTGCCTGTTTCATGCTGTCCTCAGAAACATCAAGTTCCCTTTCATTAGTGAATACTGAAGCAAACATTCACTAAGAAACACCCCTACCTCCTCCGACTCCTGGCGCAAGTTCTCTCCACTATCCCTGATCAGCCCTACCCTCACTCTGGCCATCCTCTTGTTCCTGACATAAGTGTAGAACGTCTTAGGTTTTACCTTAATTCTACCCGCCAAGCCTTGATCATGCACACTTTTATCTCTCCCGAGTTCATTCTTCAGTTCCATCCTGGTTACCTTGCAACCTTCTAGAGCACTGTCTAACCCTTGCCTCCTCAACCTTATGTAAGCTTCATCCTTCCTCTTGATTAGATGTTCTAAAGCGCCTGGCACAATGAAGATATGGAGCTGTAAATGGATGGGAGATGCACATCCTGTCCCTTCCAGCATGGGCTGCAAGTTTCCCGACAGTGGTCAGTGATCAAACACAGTGTTACTTAGCAATGCACTGGGATAGTGGACACAGCTCTACATGCTGGAAGGGTAACTGCTCCAGGTTTACAGAGTTATTCACTGCACAGCTCCCCGTGGGCTGATGTGGTCTGTACAGTCTACAGATTGCTGGGTTGTATTGAGCTGTACACTAGCCTTGTCTGCACAGTGCTTCACGCTGAATAGATACCTCATCTGGACTATGATGTCTGATTCTGTGAGGTGGAGTTGGTATCGGGCATAACTGACCATTTGAGATGATCTGTCAGCATATTTATTTTATGTTCTTACTCTTGTTATTGGACCCGCTAGCGTCTGACTCTGCCAGCTAACCCCATTTCTCTGAGAAGAGCCATGTTTATTCAACTTGTTGATCAAGTAATCATCCAAATATAACCCGAGTATCCGTTTCTGCACCTTAACCTGAGCGTTGGTGCTAATATGCCTGAATCCCCGGGGACGTAATTATGAAGTTCAGAAACAATGTGCAAAGTGCACGACTCATGCTCTTCTATACATCACGGCTGTGGGTCCCATTTGGATCCTTAATGTATCAAGAGCTGGCACTGTGAAGCTCAGAAACAATGAAAAGGTGTGTCTCGGGCTGTTCACTTCCTGGTGTGCCCCAAGTGGTGCTCCATGAACAGTGGAGTGTGTGTTGGGCTGTTGTTCACTTCCCGGTGTGCCCCATCTAGTGCTCCATGGTGGACAGAGGTTTCCAGCACCTTTGAGAAACGTCTTCGAAACTTGGTCTGTGCCTGTTCACTGAACATCTGTATTTGTCCCTCTCAGCTGATCATGTGGTCGGTTACACGAGGAAGCCCCTCGAGTAATATTGTTAATTACCAGGCAGTGAATTTATAACTGAGGGGCTCCAGACTGACTCCTGTTATTGGAACGTTAGTGGAGGTGTGGGAATGGTTTGCTGGAGGTTGTGCTGTCAGCTGCCTCAGACATTCAGAGAGACCTGAGCATTTGGTGACCCAACTCTGGATGGAGGATGGGGACGATAGTAACAGCATCTGGGTCTGTAACATGAACAATAAATAGAGCAGAGGCTGCAGAGAGGGGAAGCTCTGAAACCACGCAGTGAGTGTGTCTGGGGAAAGGGATCTGCTGGACCCACTCCGGGTTTTCCAGGAACAGCTTCCCAAGCTCCACTTAACCCTGGAGCAGAGTTTGAGGGGACACTGATTGAACAAGGAGCTGGTCATAGAGCGGTGTCACCTCCTTTAACACGACCTGCAGCTTCTCATCAGGGGGAGGACCGTGCTACCAGTGGTTTTTGGGTCAGAGTTTCGTTCAGCATCTATGTTCCAGAACTTTCCAGGCAGGACTGGGTGACAGCTCCATCATCTCTCCGATCTCAACATCAGTGTCATCATTCAGTGACGGAGGATATATATGGTGGATGAGAGCAATAGGCCCGCTGGGAACATCAGGCAGGAGACGATCAGGGTGATGGAGCAACACATGCCATGTCTGCATGGCTCAGAGTAAACCCTTCAGTACACAAGGTATCACTAGGTCTTGTAATCCCTCTGTATTTCAGTAACATACTGCCTGCCGTTCTTCCTGGAAGAAAATGACAGGTTATATATGACGTTAAATCCCACCTGCCAAACTTTTATCCATTGATTAACTTGTCCATATCCATTTACAGACGCTACAACTTCCATTGATTATTTATTTTCCTGCTTATCTTAGTTCCATTGGCAAACTTAGTTACAGTACATTTGTTCCACTTCACAAGATCATTGATATAGATAGTAAATAGCTGAGGACCCTGCACTGGTCACTGTGTGACCCTATTGGTTACATTCTTTTAAACTGATTAAATCTGATTTATCCGGAGTGCCTGCTTTCTGTCTGATAACCAGCCCTCCCCTATTCCTGTGTAACACGTTCAAAGGACTGAAGAAAGACGAGGAACATCAGTCAGCAATCCAGCTCCTCCAGCCTGCTCCACCATTGAACACAATCATATCTGATGTCAGCCTGCTCCACCATTGAATACAATCATATTTGATGTCAATCTGCTCCATCATTGAATACAATCATATCTGATGTCAGCCTGCTCCATCATTGAACACAATCATATCTGATGTCAGCCTGCTCCATCATTGAATACAATCATATCTGATGTCAGCCGGCTCCATCATTGAATACAATCATGGCTGATGTCAGCCTGCTCCACCATTGAATACAATCATGGCTGATGTCAACCTACTCCACCATTGAATACAATCATATCTGATGTCAGCCTGCTCCACCATTGAATACAATCATGGCTGATGTCAGCCTGCTCCACCATTGAATACAATCATGGCTGATGTCAGCCTGCTCCACCATTGAATACAATCATATCTGATGTCAGCCTGCTCCACAATTGAATACAATCATGGCTGATGTCAGCCTACTCCACCATTGAATACAATCATGGCTGATGTCAGCCTGCTCCACCATTGAATACAATCATGGCTGATGTCAGCCTGCTCCACCATTGAATACAATCATGGCTGATGTCAGCCTGCTCCACCATTGAATACAATCATATCTGATGTCAGCCTGCTCCACCATTGAATACAATCATGGCTGATGTCAGCCTCCTCCACCATTGAATACAATCATGGCTGATGTCAGCCTGCTCCACCATTGAATACAATCATATCTGATGTCAGCCTGCTCCACCATTGAATACAATCACGGCTGATGTCAATCTGCTCCACCATTGAATACAATAACGGCTGATGTCAGCCTGCTCCATCATTGAATACAATCATGGCTGATGTCAGCCTGCTCCACCATTGAATACAATCATGGCTGATGTCAACCTGCTCCACAATTGAATACAACCATGGCTGATGTCAATCTGCTCCACCATTGAATACAATCATGGCTGATGTCAGCCTGCTCCACCATTGAATACAATAACGGCTGATGTCAGCCTGCTCCATCATTGAATACAATCATGGCTGATGTCAACCTGCTCCACAATTGAATACAACCATGGCTGATGTCAATCTGCTCCACCATTGAATACAATAACGGCTGATGTCAGCCTGCTCCATCATTGAATACAATCATGGCTGATGTAAATCTGCTCCACCATTGAATACGATAACGGCTGATGTCAGCCTGCTCCACCATTGAATACAATCATATCTGATGTCAGCCTGCTCCACCATTGAATACAATCACGGCTGATGTCAATCTGCTCCACCATTGAATACAATAACGGCTGATGTCAGCCTGCTCCATCATTGAATACAATCATGGCTGATGTCAGCCTGCTCCACCATTGAATACAATCATGGCTGATGTCAACCTGCTCCACAATTGAATACAACCATGGCTGATGTCAATCTGCTCCACAATTGAATACAACCATGGCTGATGTCAATCTGCTCCACCATTGAATACAATAACGGCTGATGTCAGCCTGCTCCATCATTGAATACAATCATGGCTGATGTCAACCTGCTCCACAATTGAATACAACCATGGCTGATGTCAATCTGCTCCACCATTGAATACAATAACGGCTGATGTCAGCCTGCTCCATCATTGAATACAATAACGGCTGATGTCAGCCTGCTCCATCATTGAATACAATCATGGCTGATGTCAACCTGCTCCACAATTGAATACAACCATGGCTGATGTCAATCTGCTCCACCATTGAATACAATAACGGCTGATGTCAGCCTGCTCCATCATTGAATACAATCATGGCTGATGTCAGCCTGCTCCAACATTGAATACAATCATGGCTGATGTAAATCTGCTCCACCATTGAATACGATAACGGCTGATGTCAGCCTGCTCCACCATTGAATATAATCACGGCTGATGTCAGCCTGCTCCACCATTGAATACAATCATGGCTGATGTCAATCTGCTCCATCATTGAATACAATCATGGCTGATGTCAATCTTCTCCACAATTGAATACAATCATATCTGATGTCAGCCTGTTCCAACATTGAATACAATCATGGCTGATGTCAGCCTGCTCCATCATTGAATACAATCATGGCTGATGTCGTCTCGGTCTCAGTCCCACTTTCCGGCCCACTCTCCATATCCCCTCAGTTACTCAATATCCCAGCATCCACTGCACTCTGGAACAGTGAATTACACTGATTTAAAATGCTTTGAGAGAAGTTCTCTTATCACTGTTCTAATTCCACTCCTCTTATCCTAAAACTCTGATCTCTTGTTGTAGGTTGCCCCACATGAGGAAATACCCAATGCATGTCGACATTATCAATCACCTTTAGCATTGTCCAGTCCTCAGTGACATCTCCTCTCATTTTTCTAAACGCCAGAGATATAGGCCTGAATTGCTCAATCTCTCTTCAGAGGACAAACTCCTTATCTCGGGAAACAGTCTAGTAAACCTCTTCTGAACTGCCTCTATGGTAATTGCATCCCTCCTGCAGTCAGGATGTGAAAACTGCGATCTCACAAATGCCTGGCATTATTGCAGCAGTACCTCCCTCGCTTTATAATCTATTCTTTCAAAACTAAATACCAAATTTGCAGTTGCCTTTCTCATTATCTGCTACACCTGCATCTGTGTCTTTTGTGATATGGATGAGGATACCAGATCCCTCTGTACCTAAGCACAACGTAGTTTCCCTCTGTTTGGATATTAAGTTGCCTTTCTGTTACACTGACCAAAACGGCCGCATACTTTTCATTGTTTCATTTCATCTGTAACCTATCCTTTACCATTCATTACAATTTTTCACCTGAGTCAGTGTCTTCTGAAAAACTGATTATAGCATGTCCATCCCCTCAAATAGGTGATAGTATTTATTGCTAATAGTTGGGGCCTGGGGACTGAGCCCTATGGTATTTTTGGAAACAGAAAATGAACCAGTTATTCCAACTCAATGCAATTCTTTGTTTCGCCAAGCCTACATCCAAGTGAATAAATTACTTCGAACCATATGCAATCTTATTCTGCAGATTAATCTTTTGTGCACACCTTATTCAATGTCTTCTGCAAGTCCTGATTTTCCATCTCCAGGATCCCCATTATGCAGCTTGCTTGTCACATTCTTAAAGACTCAAATAAATAATGAAAATATGATTCATCCTTTGTAAAATTATGTTGATTCTGGTGGATTGTGGCTTCACTCTGTAAATGTCCTTTCATTAATTCCTGAAAAATCGATTTTAAGCATGATTCCAGCATTTTTCTCACTACTTTATATTCCATCGTGAATGTGGTAAGCTTGTATTCTCACCTCTATATATTGTCTTCATTCCCTCCAATCCTGTATAATTGACACATGGTGTGAAATGGCCTACTCTGGTTGCTGTGTAAGAAGCATGAGTGGCTGAATGGACTCATTCTCTTCCCTGTGCACAAAATCAATGGGCTGATGTCAAAACAAAATCAAAACAAAACATAGATTAAACCGAGCTGAACCAAGGCAAATTAAATTAAATTACATGAAGTTACAACACCCAGCACAATCCTACCAAAGCTCCCCATCACCAGTAGCATGAGTTGCCATACCCGTATTTGTTCAGAATTCTTCCTCTCAGAGCCCTCACTGTTACACAAATGTCCTGACCAATATAGCCAATAAAACCATGTGTATATGGTTGAAATAGGGCCGCCACGTCCTATGACAATGTTCATTTCTTGGGTGCCCATACTCATAAGGAAGTCTAGGGGAATTGGCTCCATAACTAGCCTACACCACGATCAGAGTCCTGGGAGGTTTCCTGGAACCCAGTTCATCAGAATGTTCTTCCTCACACAAAATGAAAGAATCCTAAACAATTTATTCCCATGCAAGTCCAAAGAGGGAGGATTCAGCGAACAGAAGAGGAGGGGCACCGGATTTGCCTTGACCTCGGTTCCCAAAACCCCTTCCAAAACACTTGCTATAGTGCACCAATACCTACGAAGCTTGTGGCATGATCACAAGCAATACGTAAGTATACCAACATCTATTGTGCATTTGGGGCATATTGGGGACCCTCCTGTCTTAAATTTGACAGGCTGCTCGGGTGTCAATTAAACCATGCGGAGTACCTTCAACTGCATAGCCTACAACCTATTGCAAATTGAAATGTTCCTAACGGTTTCCCAAACATCTTCCCACTCCTCTGGTGAGATCTCCACCCACAATTCCTAAGCCCAGATTACATGCAGCCGCTCTATATCATTTGAGACACTACCTCTTAATAAATGATAGAGGGTGCTGACCGAGAAAGCACCTGTGGACGAAGCACTCTTCCCTCCATTTCCGACCTATGGGGACTAACCATTAATGTCATCTTTTTTTCTGTCTAAAGTTCCTCACCTAAAAGTAACGAAAGTGGCCCCTCCAAGATAACTCATATTTCTGGCTCAGCTGCTCTAAAACCACCATGACCTCCACGTCAAATAATTCTCTGAAACAGGAAACTACTCTGGACTCTCAGAGCCAAAAGGCAGAGTCCATCAATCCCAGCTGGGATCCTACCAATCCAACAATGGGAGTCAAAGGGGAAGATCATTTTTGTAAATTGCCCTCACTTTGTCGCATCATTTTCCAGGCTTTAACTATTTTATGGACAATTGGATTTCTGCGATGGTCCATACTAGTCCTTGTCTTGTCCATGAACAACAGATTAATGAGGGGACATTTTGCCGGGGATGCCTCAATGTCCAGCCAAACTAACCGCAGGTCTTTGCAAGCTCAGTCAGCCATATCCGATTGCAGGGAACCTCGTTGGTATTTGTTAAAGTCCAGAAAATTCACACCCTTCATTTCCTGCAGAAGCTGCAATTTGGCGAGCGTCATAAGTGGCCACCTGTGGTTCCAGATAAACAAGCTTAACCAAATGTAAAGCCTCCATAGAACCGACCTGGAGAGCATTGAAAGGACCATTCGCATGGGATAGAAGAAATGAGGAAGTGCATTCATTTTAACCGGAGGTATTGTACCCAACGAGGATATTGGAATATCTTGCCAGAGCCGAAGGTCCTGCTTATTTTCTCGAGCACTTGCACGAAGTTTGCTTTATATAATTGACAGAAGGCCGGTGTGATAAAAAAATTCCTAAATAGAGGAAACCTTCTTGTGACCATCTGAAAGGGAATCAGATTGCACCCCCCATGATCAGGTACTCGAATAACACCCAACAGGCATGGCGTCCGATTTCATAAAATTGATGTTATACCCAGAGATAGATTCAAATAAATCAATCACTTCTTTAAAACGGGGCAAAGATATCATCAGGTTAGGTAGAGAGTGAAGAACGTCATCTGTGTAAGGATGATGTCATGTCTTCCTGACCCTACCACCCGTTCAGTTATATTGGGGCCCATCTGGGTGGCCTCTGCCAATGGCTCGATCACCAATACAAATAATAACGGTGAAAGGGGCACCTCTGCCGATGCTAAATTTATACCATTAGAACTTATACCATGAGTGAGAACTCCTGTCGCTGTTGCATCACTATTTAATTCTGCCATCCAACAGGCAAAGACACCTCCAAGGCAAAACAGTTTCCAAGACATAAAAGAGGTATGGCCACTACACCCAAGTAAATGCTTTCTCTGCATCCAGCGAGACTACCAAGCCTGGAATCGACCTTACTGGCACACCTGAACCATATTTTGCACTCTCCTAATATTAACAGGGGACCTGTGACTCCTAATAAAACGTGTCTGGTCCTCTTTCACAATGAAGGACAAGATCTTCTCCAGCCTCAACGCTCGTATTTTCGACAAAATTTTAAATTCCACGTTTAATAACTGCATCCTCTGAGAGGATGGGAGGCAGTTCTGTCCACAAGAATAATTGAATATATGCAACATTGGCCCAGCCATCATGTCTATGAACTCCTAATAAATCTCACTCCACAAGCCATCTGGCCGATCGGTTTGTCACTCTGGAGCTGCCTTACCGCATCCTGTATCTCTTGGATGTCACGGGGCATTCAAAAGCGACTCCTGCTCTGAGGTTATACCTGGGAGGTCCAGGGTCTTAAAATGACTCAGTTTTCACCAATCTGTCCGCACAATCCTCTGACTGGAGCAACCCAGAGTAGAACTTTCTGAATGCTGCATTAACCCTTTTGGGACGGCAGGTGATAGTACCAGCACCCTCTCTAATGGATGTAATAGATTGGGGGCACTCTTCTTTCTGGCCAAGTGCGCCAAATACCTTCTCAGTTTAGCACCATACTCGAATAACCTCTGTTTCGCAAAGGAAATCTCCCTCTTTGCTGTCTCGGTGAGCGCAGTGTTCAGAGCAGCCCAGAGGGCTGTAATCTGCTTCAACTTAGTTACAGACAGTCTGTCAAAGAATGCTGTCTCAGCTGCCTTCAGCCAAGCCTTGAGCATACGCTACTGCTGTCCGTTCTGCCGCTTCTGAGTCACCAAGTAAGAAATAATCAAACCCCTTGCATAGGCCCTGGCAGTCTTCCAGAACACAGATGGATTACTGGCCGTACCCAAGTTAATGTCCCAATAAAAATTTCAATTTCCGCGAAAAGTACTCAATGAATTTGCTATCTTTCAGGAGGCAAGGATCCATGCGCCAGTGCTGTGAGCTTGTCCCATCGTCATCGGCCTTAACATCCACGTACACTGCTGCATGATCAGAATTTTGCACGGCAGCATCGAATTTAAAAAGTCTAATGGGGCCAAAAATATGTCAATCCTGGTATAGCACTTACGTGGGTTAGAAAAAAAGGTGAAGCCCCTACCTTCAGGGTGAAGACATCTCAAACGTCCACCAACGCAGCTCCCTGTTCAGGTCCACCAGCTGCCTTGATGGCTGGGAAATACCCGTGAGACCCCTTGACATCCTATGCACTTCAGGGTCCATAAGTCGGTTAAAGTCTCTCTTTTAATTGTACAATGTTCCCCAAGGGTCATCAACCTGGAGTGCGCATTTGAGGGGGTGTGGTGGGGCAATATTATACAATGTCCCATGTTCCTCTCCATGTATTAAAGCTTTAAGGATCAAAAACCACTCACGTTCATCGTTAATTTGGTCAAACAACTGAAGCAGAGGTTTGTATGAATGAGTGAAGCTTCTCTTCTACTTGTCAAATTAAAGGATGAAATAAACACCAGACCGAACCTTCCCTGCTGTAACTTTAAGTGCCCCTTATCAGTTAGATGTGTTTCTTGCAGCAAGGCGACATTGACCCCTTCCTTTCTGAGGCTTGAAAGTATCTTTTTCTCTGAATGAGTGAGTGACTCTCCTTAAGGTTCCACGTGCACCATTAAACAAGCGGTTAGCCATAACTATCCGAAGCAGCCCATGACCCACTGGGAGAAGAACCCATTTATAGCACGTCAAGTGAAAGCAATAAACAGTTCATACAAACTTGAAACTATAACTACAATAACAACCAAATCAAAACTTCTCACAAATATTTCTAAAATGAGCCAACATATAACACTAATAAGTGGAGAGATCCCCCCTTCCTGCAGAGGGTGTACATATTACCCATTAATCCCTCATGGCTCTTCCGAGCTGAAGCCGTTCATCAACTCCAGGCAAAACAATGTTTTCAAAAGTTGCATGCGTCTTACAACAAGAAAATTAAATCCGTCCCATCCATACTTTGACCTCAGGCAGTCCGGGTGAAACAAAATCTAACCACCCCCACCATCCCCAAACCCACTTTCTCATTTGGCGGTAAGTGAGAGAAATGAAAAGAAGTTGACGAGCTGGCCGTTTTCTTCTAGTTCTGGCAGCCCGACCAGGCTCATGTTCTTCTGATGGCCCTGATTTTCGAGGTCGTTGAGCTACTTTACTAAGGCCCTTAGCTACCATTCCATGGCTTCGACATGACCCGCCAAGGATTCTGCCATGGTTTCCAAAGACGCGATCCGCTGTTCCACCTCGACGATGCATGGCCCGAGACACTGGGTCTCCTGATCCGGCGTCTGCAGCTTGGCTGAGATCAGTTCCAGCCTGGTTCAGGTCTCCTCCATCGCTGAATCAATCTTCTCTCGCAGGCTCTGAACTCCGAGACCAGGCTCTACTCCACAGATAAGTCTCCTGGTGCGTTCGCAGAGGCCGACGTCACAGCCGCGGGTGTATCCATTGCTGCGGTGCACTGCAGGTTGTGATCCTCATGATCCTTTTCCCTTAGTTATTTTCCGTTACTCACTTAAAATGGCATAGAGCAATACTGGGGATCAAAAACCTCCGATTTTACCACAATCGGGAAGAAAGAGATGGTGAATGCATAACTTTGTCTGGGTTCTGGTGCAGAGCTCAGCAGGGCAGACCTACTGGATCGCCGCCATCTTGGATCTCACCCGAATAATCACTGTTAACAAACGTGTTTTGAAATGGTTTGAAGATGTTTCTTGTAGGGGGAGACAATGGAGAACTATTGGATGTGATATAGTTAGATATTCAGGTGGATTTTAAGAGTTCAGAAAGTGAATAGTAAATAAAATTGAACCAACGTGGTTCAGGGGTGACTTTGGGAAACGGAAAGGTAAAAGTGAAGTTGGCCTTCAGTTAACGGAAATTGGAATATCGAATTAAAGGCGTTCTGCACAGACTGCATGCAGTGTGGATGAGATTATACCTGTGTTCTGTACTGTTTCAAAAATGAGAGGTGATCTCAGGGAAACATAGAAAATTCACCCACAGCACACTGACTCATACCGGGGCATGGAGAAGTGCAGCAGGCAAAGTTAGGGGGAACCTAAGATGTTCTCCAAACAAAAGCTGAACAGAATATCCAGGAAAAATTAGGACCCATTTCGAAACCAAAGAGGTAGTCAGTATGTGAAACCGGGGAACATTGATAGACTGTGACATGAGAGCTTCACATCTGTTTTATTTGAGAAAGGAAGAAGCAGGTACAGAATTCAAGAAGATGGACTGGGAAGCTCTCGAACAGATTTATATAAGATGCAAGTTGGGATTAATGGTTTTGGATGATGTAAAGTCCAGATGAGTTGTATCGCAGGATGCTGTTGGAGACAAGAGAGGAAATGTCCTGACCTAAATGTTGTAGTCGAATCTGATCACACAAGGGAGGTGCTAGAGGACTAGAAAACTGCTATGTGGTCCCAAGTCACTGGGAACGTGGTAGCGATACACCAGCGTCTGGTGGTGTACCACAGCGAGAAGTGTAATGTATCTAATTATTTGTGGTATTCATAAATGATGTAAATATTAATGTGGAGGGGGTGGTGGGGGGTGGCAGTTGAGTGTAATAAGTAATTTTGTGTTTGACACAAAGATTGGCCAGGTGGTTGGCAGTGAGGAGGAAAGCCTAATGTTACGGGAAGATACAGGTGGAATTGTCAGATCAATGGCAGATGGAATGGAACATTGATAAATAGGATGTGATGCACTTTGGATGAAGGAACTAGACAGGGGAGAATTCAATAAATAGCAGCACACTAGGGAAGTCAGAGGGTGTTTCTCCACACATCCTGAATGTGACTGGACAGTGTAATAGCCAGTTAAGAAATCACACGGGACGGTAGGCATAGTGTTTGTTCATCGAGGCGACATAATATGAGTTAAACATGCCATTGGTTAGGCCATAGATAGAATACTGTGTGCAGTTCTGGCAGCCACATTACAGGAAGTGTTTTGGCTTCTCAGTAACATCAGAAGCTATTGGGGTCACCACAGAGTTGGAAGCTTCAGTGGATTTGGTTTCCTTCCTAGATTGGAGAACTGCATCTGACAATCTGTGTCTGATCTTTCCTTTTTGCCAAGTACATGTTTATGGGATATTACTGTATCAGAACATTTCATTGTTGATAGAGTCGAGGCAAAGCCTTGAAATATTTTTGAGCAGCTCTGCGGTCTTCTATAACACGTGACTCCTCCTCTTCTTGTATAATTCGTTGGATGCACTAAATGGGCTATCTATAAATTTCTCCAATAATTTCATTGAGCTGAATGACTTCCTCATATTCCTGTGAAGCCAGCATGAGGCGCTGAATAATCTCTTCCTTATAACTGTGGACATGTGCAGTGCCCAGCAGCACTGTTGCATGAATGTTACCGATACTTCCAACAGAACAAGCCTGAATGCTGTCCAGATCTTGCTGCACATGGACACAGACTAGTTCAGGAGCTGAAGGGGAACATTTTTCCTGAATATTGTGTGACCTTCAATGAACACCCTCACTTCTAATCTTTATGAAGCAGCTGAAGATGTTTGTGCTGATGAAGCTACCTTGAGGATCTTTTGCAGATATGTCCAGGACTACATGGATTTTTGTACACAAACCACAATCATTGTGCTTTATGCTTTAAATCACTCTAACCAGGGAGGTTTCCAACTCATTCCCATTAAGTGCAATCCTGCTCAGGCTCCTTGAGACCATCCTTAGTTAAATGATGTCTTGATGTCAGGGCCGGTCACTCTTCCCTGAGCCTTTGTGTTCACGTCTTTTGCTCATATCAATAGGTCACAGTGTGGGGGTAATGAGTGCTTTTTGACCAATCAGAGTTGAGGGCTGTGAAGAACTGGACATGAAAGAGGATATTATACCTTATGATCTTATTGTGGGTGAAGACATGCTTGCGGGGGGAGGGGGGCGTGTGGATGAATGACATACCCCTGGTTGTGGGGTTCACACATTCTATTATTGGAAAGTAGAGGGTTTTATTATCCTGGAAGCTCTGTTATTGAATGTTGCCAGATTGTCTGGACCATCTCTGGCTGAGGTGTTGGGGCTGTATTCACCGTGAAACTGGGTCTACAACATGACCAACATATGAAGCACATGTTGCAGAGAGGGGAAGCTCTATAAAATGAGATGAGCGACCTCTTTGATACCCAACCTGGGCTTTCCAATTACATTTTCCAGCCCAAATCGTGTGTGACAGTTTTGAGGGGCTGAATGGTCTCCTGTGTTTCTGTGCACTAGGGTGTCGCAGTAAGTAGCTTCTAACTGTCCCTGTCTAGCAGGTTTGAGAGACTGAATGGAACACAGAAACATGGGACTGAGGAGCAGGAGTGGGCCATTAGACACTTTGAGCCTTCTCCACCAGGCACTAAAATTGTGGCTGATCAGGTTATGGGCACAGCCCCACTTCCCTGACTGTATCCCGTTATCCATGACTCACTTCTCTGCCAAATATTTAACCAACTCAGCTTTGAATCAAAGTAAACAAAGGGGCATCTCAACCTTGTGGGGAAGAGAATTCCCACATGAAATGCCTGTTTAGAATGTCTCCTCATCCCTCTTATAAGAGTCATATAACATGCAAATTTGTCCGTGCTGACCAGTCATCCCAATCTGATCGAGTCTGATTTGCCAGCATTTGGCTCAGTTTCCTCTATACCTCCTTATTCAGATACCCATCAAGATGCCAGACTCCATCACTTCCTCTGGCAGATGATTTCATATGCACACCTCCCTCTGTATGAAAAAAAATTCCTCTAAGTTCCATCTAAAATATTTCCCCTCGCACCTTAAACCTTCTGGGAAATAGTCCTTGTGTTTTTACAAAATCCATGCCCCTTATGATTTTATAAACCTCTATAAGGTCAGCCCTAAGCCCGTAATTCTGCAGGGAAAACCGCTTTAGCCGATTCAGCCTCTGCTTATAGCTCAAACTCTCCAAACCTGGCAACATTCTTATAAATCTTTTCTGAACCCTTTCAAGTTTCATAGCAACCTTCGTACAGCAGGGAGACCAGAACTGCACACAGTATTCCAAAATGTGGCCTCACTGACATCCTGTACAGCTGTCACATGACATCCCAACTCCGAAACTCAACGCTCTGACAAATGAAGGCAAACATACCAAACACCTTGTTCACTATACTATTCACTTTGAAGGAGTGTTGCACTACATCTCTCCGTCTCGTTGCTCAGCAACATCCTCCAATAAATTTCCATTAAGTACCCCAATTTGCTTTCCAAAATGCTGCACTTCACATTTATCTGAATTAAACACCATCTGCCATTCGTCAGCCCATGGGCCCGTCTGATCGAGGTCTCATTGCACTCTGAGATAATTTTCTTCATTACCCACAACACCAAAAATGTTGGTGTAATCTTCAAACTTGCTACCCTTACCACCTATGGTCACATTCACATCATTTATATAAATGACGAAAAGCAGTGGGCTCACTCTGTCGCCTTCCTTCAATTTTTTTTATTCAATTGTCTTGGGTGCGCTGGTTCCCATGTGACCTAACCTTCCTAACTTGCCTAATATGCAGAATCTTGTCGAAGAACTTGCTCCAGTCTATATGGAAAGCATCTACAACACTGCCTTCATCAATCTGCTTTGTCACCTCTTTAACATACTCAGTCAAATTAGTGTGACACGATTTCTCATGCAAAAAACCATGGTGACTATCCCCAATCAAGCCTTGCCTTTGAACATGCATGCAATTGGCTATCCCTCAGAATCCCGTCCTACAACTCACCCACCACTGATGTCAGGCTCACCGGTCCAGAGTTCCCTGGGTTGTTGAGTAACTGTTTTCTTCTCTACTGCCACTCCTCTATTGGTCACAGCAAATTATCGATGTTACCAGTTTGATGATATGGCTTAAAATATAGGTCTCACATTGGGTCATGGTCGTCCTAGGAAGAAGTCATGTAGATTTCCTTCTCTGTTAAAATAACAAATTCATGACTAAAACAAGTTCCTCAAGCTATGATGTAAAGATGAATGACAAACAGTGTAGAAATTACAAAAATGTACTTTGATATTTCCATTACTAAAAGTAATGAGGAGCACAAACATGTGCAGACACATACAGATACATACACAGGCACACATAGACAAACTCAAACACACACAGACGTGCACACGCAGACACACTCAACCTCACAAAAACACAGAAGCACAAAACCACGGACACACAGACACACATGCACCCGCAAATACACACACTAATACAGACGAATGCACGTACCATAGTGCGTACAAAATTAGAGCAGTAAAAAGACCATTTGGCCCATCCAGTCAACTGAACAATTGATCATGGATGAAATGTTTTTCAAGCCAGTTCTACTACCCTCTCACTACAAGCCTTGAACCCATCTTTAATCATAACTTATCGAGTTTTATCCTAGACTCTAAGATGTGTGTATTTGCGGCACGTGCATGCACGTGTGTATCTCTGTGTGTGTGTGTGTGTGTGTGTATGTCTCTTTGTGCGTCCGTGTGCATGTGTTGTCTGTGGGTGTGTGTGTCTGTGCGTGTGTGTGTGTGTGTCTGTGTGTGTGTCTTCGAGGAGAAAGTGAGGACTGCCGATGCTGGAGATCAGAGCTGAAAATGTCTTGCTGGAAAAGCGCAGCAGGTCAGGCAGCATCCAAGGAACAGGAGAATTGACGTTTCGGGCATAAGCCCTTCTTCAGGAATGTGTGTCTGTGTGTGTATGTCTGGGTGCGTGTGTATGTGTATGTGTGTCGTGTACGTGTCTGTGTATGTGTGTGTGTGTCCTAATAGCAGGAGACAGCATTATCGAGGACGGTTGTTTTTCGGACTGGAGGCCTGTTGTTATGGACTAGTCCAGACCACTCAAAATATTCTTGAGCAGGCAGCGCAGACTATAACTTTGTAATTTGTTTCAGTAAGTGCACAGTGAAAATTATCAGGTTTTAACATAGACAAAAAATATTCACAAAACTACACAATGAAACACAAAGAACAGAATAAAGAACCCCTACAGAACTCAATCTATTCAAACTAGACTTAATTAGCTGTTCTGAAAGTACACGACCATTCCAATAAGCAAACCCCCCTTAAAAACAGTAGAAATGGAACAAATGATTGCACGTTAAAGTTAGAAGGGCAGAAGGAGGCGGGGGGGGGGGGGGGGAGAGAGAGAGGAGGGGGGAGAGAGAGCCTGTCCACAGAGCTAAACTACAAACTGGTTCTGGACTGAACTGCTCACCTCGAGAGCTGACCACTCCCCTTTCATTATACCTTTAATCACAAAACCGTTTCATCTCTGTACCAAACCAATCACCTTGGAGCCGAGAACTATTTACGACCCCTCTGAAAAAAAATTCAAGGACACAGCATCTTTGAGAAAAGGAAGCTTTTAGAGAAAAGGGACCAGCTTTGTGACACTGTGCACGGTGGTGTTCCACAGGGACTTGTGCTCAATCCATTTTTGTTTTGACATTTAGACAAATGATTCAGATGAGAATTATAGAAGGCGTGGTTAGAAAGATTGTGGATGAAACCAAGTTTGGCTATATAGTGGACAGTGAAGATTACACAGGGACCATGATCAAATGGCTTGATGAATCTGAAGAGTTGTACAGCACCAAAGCAAACACTTTTGACCAACTCGTCCATGCCAACCTGATTTCTGAAAGTAATCGTGCCCTACTTGGGGTGGTGCAGTGGCTCAGTGCTTAGCACTACTGCTTCACAGTACCAGGGACCTGAGTTTGATTGCTGGCACAGCTGACTGACTGTGTGCACATTCTCACTGTGTCTGCGTGGGTTTCTTCCCACAGTCCAAAGTTGCGCAGCTTATGTCAATTGGCCATGCTAAGTTGCACATAATGTCAGGTGCATTAGTCGGGGTGAATGTGGTGAGATGGTTCTGGGTGGGTAACTCTTCAGAGAGTTGGTGTGGACTTGTGCTACACTGTAGGGAATCTAATCTATTTGCCAGCAATTGGAACATATCATTCTAAATCCTTCCTATCAATATATCCATCTGGGTTCCTTTTAAATGTTGTAATTATACCTACCTCCATTACTTCTTCTGGCAGTTCATTATGTACACGCTTCACATTCTGAGTGATAACGTTGCCCCGACGTCACTTTAAAATCTTTCCCCTCTCACATTAAATCTATGCCTTCTAATTGTGGACTTCCAAGCATGGGGAAAAGATCTTGACTATTCACCCCCTATCCATGCACTTCATGAATTTATAAACCTCTAGAAGGTGCAAATATGTCTCCCACCCAAGGTCTGTGCTTACAGGCATCCGGGGCTTAAATTCTGAAATTCAACACTGACACCTCTTCCATCTCGATCAAACCACAATTTTAAAATCATTTTAGTCAATGCGTTCAGACATATTATTAAACACCTCTAGTTGGATGAGTTGGCCTCCAGTTGGCCCTATAGGGGCCAGAGGTAGGGACACTACCACCACTCCACAATAGCCTCAAAAATTGCAGCATTATTCTCCTGTGTGTTCGTTCATCAGCCTATTCTGACATGCTGCACCTGAATCCAGACAATCTGGTCTCGAGCTCGGGGCACTTCCAGGGAAGTTCAGGAATTGGAATAGAATCCAGAGCTCTGCCTCAGAGGCAGGGATACTACCGACTGCACAAAATCTAAACTATGCCCAAATTTTTAACTTTAAATGTCAGCTTCCAGATCGGTATGGATTCATTGAAATCTGGTTCACTCTACTGAATTACCCAGTTAAAATAATAACGTTCTTAAAAAATGCAAGGTACTTGCCTCAACTGTAGGATGTCGAGTTTATGAGCTCTGCCTTCGAGATAAACTATGAACATCTTTAAATACTTGTCTATTATTTCCAGAGTAAATGGCTATTATCTGTAGTCTGCAATATGAGGGAATGAAATCCTGCAGACACACACTGCACTATGAAGGATCTCGAATAAATATCAACACGGAACACCAGAGACAAAAACAGAGCTTACTTTCTGGCCTGAAACACCGATCACTGTTACCCAGCTCTAACGTGTGACTGCCCTCTTCCTAAAACCAGTAAATGGTACAAGGTAACTGATTACTTTCCAGCCTTTCTTCCCCAATATTATCACTCACTGGGCTAAAGAATTGCAGATGGAGTGTAATGTTGATAAATGCGAGGTATTGTACTTTGGTGAAACAAACAAAAAAAACACATATATAATTAAATGTTGAGTCATTGGTAGTGTTGTAGAACAGATCAACCTGGGGTTTCAGGCATAATTCTTTGAAGTTTGCTTCATATGTAGACAGGATGGTTATGAAGGTGTTTCACTTGATGTTCTTCATTGTATAGACATAGTCATAGAGATGTACTGAACGGAAACGGATCCTCTGGTACAACTTGTCCATGTCGACCAGATACCCTAACCTCATCTTGTCAATTTTGCCAACACCTGCCCATATCCGTCTGAACCCTTCCTATTCATATACTCATCCAGATGTTTCTTTTTAAATACTTTAACTTAACCAGCCTCTGGCAACTAATTCCATACGCATACCATCCTCTAAGCATAAAAATTGCTACTGTGGTCCCTTTTAAATCTTTCCCCTCTCATCTTAAACCTATGCCCTCTAATTGTGGAACCGCTTACCCCGGGGAAAAAACATTGTCTATTTAGCCTATGCATGCCTCTCATGATTTCATAAACCTCTATAATTCACCTTTCAGCCCCTAATGATTCAGAGAAAACAGCCCCAGCCTATTCCAGCTCTCCCTACAGCTCAAACCCTCCAGCCCTGGCAACATCTTTGTCAATTTTTTCTGAAACTTTCCAAGTTTCACAACATCTTTCCGATAGGAATGAGACTAGAATTGTACGCAATATTGCAAAAGTGGCCTAACCAATGTCCTGCACAGCCGCAACATGACCTCCCAACCCTTTCACTCAGTGGTTTGAACAATAAAGGAATGCATATTAAACACCTACTTCACTATCCTATCTAACTGCAACTCTACATTCAAGGAAATATGACCCTGTACTCCAAGGTCTCTTTGTTCAGCAACGCTGTCCAGGACTTTATCATATATAAGTCATGCTCTGATTTGCTTTTTCAAGATTTAGCACCTCGCATTAATCTAAATATACCTCCACCTGCCACTCCTCGGTCCATTGGCCCATCTGAACAAGATTCCATTTTACTCTGTGGTAACGTTCTTAACTGTTCATTACACCTCCAATTTTGATGCCATCTGCAAATTTACTAGGTATATCTCCTATGTTCTCATCTGAATCATTTATATAAATGACGAATAGCAGTGGACTGTCCTTTGAGTACAGGTGTTGGGACGGTATTTTCAGGTTGCACAGGACATTCATGAGACATGTCCTATAGGACTTTATGCAGTTCTGGTCGCCCTGTTATATCGAGAATATTATCAAGTTCGGGAGAGTTCAGAAGAAATTTATCAGGATGTTGCTGGGAATGGAGTGTTTGCATATAAGGACAGGCTCAACAGACTCGGCCATTTTCTACTGGAGCGTAGGAGGCTGAGAATTAACCTTTTCGAGGTTTAGAATATCATAAGAGGTATCGGTAATGTTGAATGGTAGGTGTCTTTTCCCTGGAGTGGGGGATTGTTTTTAGATAAGAGGAGAAAGTGTGTTAAAAGACATGGCGTCATAGAGCTGTATAGCATGGAAACAGACCCTTTGATCCAACGTGTCCATGGCAACCAGACAGCCAAAATTATTCTCCTCCCATTTGCCGGCATTTGGTCAATTTCCATATAAACCCTTCCCATTCATCTGTCCATCCAGATGCCTGTTAAATGTTGTAATTGTGCCAGCCTCAATACCTTCCTCTGGAGGCTCATTACACACGAACCATCCTCTGCATGAAGATATTATCCATTAGAACTCTTTTTTGTCTTTCCCATCCAACCTTAAACCTTTGCCATCCAGTTTTTGACTGCACTACCTAGGGAAAAGACTTTGGCTATTCAATCTATCCGTTGCACCCACGATTTTACAAACTCTAACATCAACCCTCCTCCTCTGATTCTCCAGGGAAAACAGGCTCAGCCTATTCAGCCTCTCCCTGTAACTCAAACCCTCCAATCATGGCAACCTCAGTGTAAACCCTTCTTGAACCCTTTCGAGTATGACAACATGCTTCCTACAGAGCAGAGAGATCAGAATTGCATACAGTAATCCAAAAGTGGCCCAAACCAATGTACTATACAGTCGCAGTCCAGTCTCCTAACGCATATACACAATGCACTTGACCAATAACATATCAAATACTTTCTTCACTGCCCTATCTACCTGCAAATCTACTTTCAAGGAAGTATAAATCTGTACTCTGAGATCATTTTGTTCAGCAACACTCCCCAGGATTTTACCAGTAAGTGTATAAGTCCTGCCCTGATATGCCTTTCCAATATGCAGCATCTCACATTTATCTAAATTAAACTCTGTCTGCCACTCCTCGGCCCATTGGCTCATCTGATTAAGATCCCGTCGTAATCTGAAGTAACCTTCTTTGCTGGCCACTACACCTCCAATTTTGGTGTCATATGCAAACGTACTAACTGTCCTATTATCATATCGAAATCATTTATATAAGTGACGAAAAGTAGCGGAACCAGCACCAATCCCTGTGGCACTCCACTGGTCACAGGCCTCAAGTCTGCAAAACAACCCTCCACCACAACCCTCTGTCCTCTACCCTTGAGCCAGTTCTGTATCCAACTCGGTAATTCTCCCTGTATTCCATGTGATCTAATCTTGCTAACCAGTCTCCATGGGGAGCTATGTCGAATGCCTAACTGAAGTCCATATAGATCACGTCCAGCGTCCTGCCGTAATCAATCCTGTCCGTTACTTCTCAACAAAAACAAAATCAAATTAGTGTGACATGATTATCCACGCACACCCCCATTTCACGATGCATATAAAGGGCTTTTGTCCAGATCGTCGCTTTTCCTGTTCATCAGATGCTGCCTGACCTGCTGTGCTTTTCCAGTACCACTCTCATCTAGACTCTGATCTCCAGCATCTGCAGTCCTCACTTTGGCCTATCCCTAATCAGTCCTTGCCTTTCCAAATGCATTTAAATCCTGTAGCTCATTATTCCCTCCAACACCGTGCCCATCACTGATGTCAGGTTCCCCAATCTATAGTTCTTGGCTTTTTCTTTCCATTTTGTTTAATCGCAAAACTTTAGTCAAACTCATGACTTCCAGCATCTCACCTGCGGCTATTGATGATGACAACATCTCAGCAAGGGACCCAGCAATCACTTCCTTAGCTTCCTACAAATTTATTGGGTCCACCTGATCAGGACCTGTGAGGTGATTCATTTTTACACCGCATGTAGTTCGTGAAGGGAATGTACTTTCTGAGGAAGTGATGGATTGTGGGTGAAGTTATAACATTTAAAACGCATTTGGTTATGTACAAGAATAAGAGAACATTTGGACAAATCTGGGCCAAGCGCAGGCACGTGGGACTGGTTTAGTTTGGGATTATGGTCAGCATGGACTGTATGGGCCGAAAGGCCTGTTTGCAAATACCCTGTATAACTCGATGAGTCTATGTGTGTTTGCATGTCCAAGTATGTGTCTGCATATTTCTTTTCGTGTTTGTCTATTCCTGTGTGTTTATATATGTCTCTGTTAACCTCTGTTTGCATGTCTATCTCTCTGTGCTTGTTACATGTGTTCCTGCATTAGTGTGTGGATCTCTGTCTCTGCATCTCTATGCAATGGGAACTCTTCTTGTTTTCGGTGTGAATCACTGAAACTGGGTCAAAACCACTCTCCCTTCCTCTCCATTTCCCTCTTTTCTAAAATTGATACAAGCCCACACTCTGCTGGTCTGGTTTAGGTATTTTCAATCCTTTCTCAAAGGTAAGATTACTTGTAAGAGTAAAACATTAAAAATTCCAAGTTACAGGAAGTGCATTAAAATTAATCTCATCGCCTTGGAAAGTGGCTCACTCGGAACTGCTTGGATATACTTGAAATGGAAATATGCTTTAATGTGTAAACTGTGTGTTGGAAACACTACCCAGTGACAAATCATTTCCACATTGCAGAAGGAGCGCAGACATTTCTCCACATGGACATGTTCCACTCTGCGGGCCTAAGTACAATGACAATCGTCTCCAAACCAACCGAGTGTGTGCATGTGCGTGAGTGTGTGTGCGCGCGTGTATGCACGTGTGTGTGTGTTTGGTGCAATCAAAATTCAGGTTGGATTTTGCTGCGAGCTGCTGCCCTCCCTATCTCCCTCCCAGACTGAATCCCTGATCGTTTACACACTTTAGCACCACGATTACAGTGGGGTGGGGGGTGGGGGATCGGGGTGGGGGTGCAACAGAGATTGAAAACAAGATAAAACTCAACAGCTCTGGAAGCATCTTTGGACAAAAATGAAAGTTGACGTTTTGGATCGAGTGATCCTTACTCAGAATTCATATTGAAGGATATTACATCACTTTAAACACCACATAGACTGCCAGACCCACCCCACACAAATACACACACGAATACAGACACATAGAAGCACTCTCTATATATTGACAGTAATATAGACCTGGAGAGTGTGTCAATATTTCACTCGCACTGTTTGGTGTGTGTCAGTATTTTTGAGTGGAGTGTGACTGTAGGACAATTTCAATATTTGCAGATACCAAACCTGAAAGAATTGTAAAGTTTGTTGAGGACGGTGTGGAACTCCAACAGGAAAGTTATATGTTGATGTACTGTTCAGGTGTATGGCAGATGAGGATCAATGCAGCACAGTGTGAGGTGATGCTCTTTAGTAGGAAGGACATTGAAAGACAATACAAAACAGGTTGTACCGTTATAAAGGAGGTGCAGGAGCAAAGGGCCAGGATGTATATGCGAACAGGTTATTGAAGATGGCAGGACAAGTGGGGAGAGCAGTAACTATCACAGATCAGTTTCAGTATCTGAGCTGTTTACAGGGGGAGGTGTAGGAGGGAGCCTCCGTGCTCCCTTCCTGGGAAGTGGTGGTGACGATGTGTTGTGAGCCCACCCTCCTGCCCACCGAGACCGTGGGCATTCCATTTGTACCAGCTCGACACAAAAGGGAGATGGCATCAGGGCCAGGGCTTCTAAGTTGTACCGTGGGGAAATGGAGCTGCCAGTGGGTTTAAAGTGAGAATTGCCCTTCACTGAACATTGCTCCTTACTCGGTTGCTGGGACGTTTCAGAATCTCCACTCGAGGCGTCCCAGTCCTCTCCGGCTTGTACCAGGTTCCCCCGAACATGGCAGGGGGAGGGGGGACGTGAGGGAATGGATATCGGGCACTCCACCACTCGGCTTGACCCTTACTGTGCTATTCCAGGCTGTTTCTCCTGGAATGAGAGAAAGGGAGGGACGGAGGGAGGGAGGGTGCCAGTGGGTACCTCTGCTGTTAGTGTTGGTGTAGGTGGGGGGAGATATGGTGAGGTGTCTGGAGGGAGTCAGTCCACAGTGTTGTATCCATGCAATGTTATTAGTGTGGGGGTGGTGGGGGCGAATAATGGGGAGAGAGAAAGAGAGGGAAGGTACTGCAAGCAGCAGTGGGAGTGGTGGAGCATGAATGTTGTTCTGGGTCGCTGCTGCAACAGATATACAGTGAGTGTGAGGGAGCAGACAGAATACGGTGACCCTTATCCTAACAGAGCGGAGAAGGTTATTGATGCTTGTCCTGTATTGCTAGACATTTCTTCAGACCTCAAATACTGCACTGATCTGGGTGGGGAGCTCAGACCATGCTCGGTGGGTCTGATAGTGTGACCCTTTCTTAGAAGAGAATGGTCCCCCTCTGTACTAGCCCATCTACCAGGACCTCGGTGCCCCTGTCGACAAACTGTGGTGTAATTGCCCCTTATCTGCCATGCTCGGGGTAAACTGTACAAACCAGCTCCGACATCAAAAAAACTCAACTGGCCTTTTAAAGATGGCACCAGTGCCAGGGATCACGGAATACCCAGGGGCATCAGTGCGATGGTGAGTGCCTCCAGCCATGATGGGTGGGAGAATAGGGCTGGCATTGAATGAGAGGCACACCATGAGGTGGGGTAGGTAGTTAATGAGGTGAGTTCGATAAGGTAGCACCAGGAAATTAGTTCGACCTTGTGCAGACAATCCCTCTGTCACACTCAATGAAAATGGCCCTGAGATAAATTATGATTCGATCCAGCCCAATGAGAAGAAGACAATGTTGACCCCAATCCCAGTTACAACGCTGCAGCTGGTTGATCAATGCTCTCCATCACAGAGAAGGATCTCAACGTCACCTTCCCCTTGGTAAATATGGCAGGGCAGGAGACTGAGCTATCAGTGGGGAACCACTTTGAGACACATAATCATAATTCTATTAGTTTCAAAATAGAGATGGAAAAGGATGAACTGGGTCTAAAAGGTAACGCTCTAAGTTGGAGAAAGGCCAATTTTGATGATATTAGCAAGAACTTCCAAACTGGATTGGAACAGATATTCGCAGTTACGGGGCCAGCTGAGAAGAGGGAAGCCTTCAAAAAGGAGATGTCAAAATCACAGAGACAGTCTGTCCCTGTTAGGGTGAAGGGTAAGGCTGATAGATGTAAGGAATGCTGGAGGACGGTAGAAATTGAGTGTCTGGTCATGGATAAGAGGGACGCATATGTCAGGTAGGGAGAGCAGGAGTCAAGGTTTTTTTCAGTACTCATTCACGGGTTGAGGGTATCACTGGTTGGACCTGCATTCATTACCCATTACTAATTGCCCAGCAGGCAGTTACGAGTCACATTTCAACTCTGTCGAGGACATGGAGATCCTGGGCCTCCTTCACCACCACTCCTTCACCACCAGACGCCTGGAGGAAGAAAGCCTCATCTTCCGCCTCGGAACACTTCAACCCCAGGGCATCAATGTGGACTTCAAAAATTTCCTCATTTCCCCTTCCCCCATCTCACCCCAGTTCCAAACTTCCAGCTCAGCACTGTCACCGTGACTTGTCCTGAGTTATCCTACCTGCCTATCTTCTTTTCCACCTATCCACTTCACCCTCCCCCCGCCCCCGACCTATCACCTTCATCCCCTCCCCCACTCACCTGTTGTACTCTATGCTACTTTCTCCCCACCCGCACCCTCCTCTAGCTTATCTCTCCACGCTTCAGGCTCTCTGCCTTTATTCCTGATGAAGGGCTTTTGCCCGAAACTTCGATTTTACTGCTCCTCGGATGCTGCCTGAACTGCTGTGCTCTTCCAGCACCACTAATCCAGTTACTATTCACACACATTGTTGTCGGTCTGGAGTCACATGTAACTCGGGCAGTTTGCTTCCTTCAAGGCCATCAGCAGACCTGATGGGTTTTTCCAAAAATCGAAAATGGATTCATCATCGTCATTTGGCTCCTAATTCCAGTTTCAAAGTGACTGTTGAGAAGGGTCTAAAGCCAGGAGGAGTATGCACAAGAGGGAAATCCGGAGGCCATAAAGGGGACATGAGATAGTTCTGGCAAGTAGGGTTAAGGAGAATCCAAAGGGACTCTACACATACATTAAGGACAAAAGAATAGCTCAGGAGAGTTTTGGGCCACTTAAAGATCAGAAAGGTTGCCGATGTGCAAAACCGCAGGAGATGGAGGCGATACTAAATAAACATCGTGCGTCAGTATTGGCTGTGCAGAAGGATATGGAAGCTAAAGAACTTTGGAAATAAACCGTGACATGTTGAAAAGTGCTTGTATTGCAGAGAAGGAGATGCTGGAGTTCGTAAACCCGTTAAGGTGGGAAAACCTTCAGCACCTGATCAGATGTACCCGAGA
The DNA here is from genome assembly GCF_047496795.1 of Chiloscyllium punctatum. Taxonomy (NCBI): domain Eukaryota; kingdom Metazoa; phylum Chordata; class Chondrichthyes; order Orectolobiformes; family Hemiscylliidae; genus Chiloscyllium; species Chiloscyllium punctatum. Next base: position 3,208,077 of record NC_092751.1, read on the forward strand.
ACTCTGTGGGAAGCGAGTGAAGTGATTGCTGGGCCCCTTGCTGCGATATTTGTATCGTCAATTGTCACAGATGAGGTACCGTAACTTAGCTTGCGAATTTGGTGCGATTACTGACAACATTTTGAAGGATGATAAGGAAAAGCTAGTGAGCCAGACTTCCGTGGAGCAAGCTGTTGATAAGGATTATGAGGCACAAGGTTTGCATGGATTTTGAAAAGCAAGGACTGATAAGTGATAGGTAACATGGCTCGAAGCATGGAAAGTTGTATCTCACTAAATTGACTGAGTATGTTTGAAGAAGTGACTCAGAGGATTCATTGAGGCTGAGGTGTACATTGTTGATATGGAATTCCGTAAGGCATTTGCCAACTTCCTGCATGGTAGATTGGTTAACAAGTTTAGTTCATATGGAATACAGGGAGAACTAGCTATAGGTATACAGAATTAGCCCGAAGGCAGGAGACAGAGGGTGGTGGTGAAAGATTGATTTTCGAACAGGAGGCTTGTGACCATTGGTGTGCTACAAGGGTTAGTGCTGGCTCCACTGCTTTTCACTATTCACATAAATCATTTGGATGTGATCATTGCAGCAATAGTTGCTAAGTTTGCAGATTAAACCAAAAATGATGGTGCAGTGGACAGCAAAGAAGGTTTACCTTGGAGTACAATGGAATCTTGATCAGATGGGCAGATGGGCTGACAATTGGCAGGTGGCTTTTAATCTAGATAAACGGGAGGTGCTGCATTTTGGAAATGCAAATCAGGGCAGGACATGTACACTTCATGCTAACGTCCTGGGGAGTGTTGCTGAACAAAGAGACCTTGGAATGCAGGTTCATAGTTTCTTGAAAGTAGAGTCGCAGTTAGGTAGAATAGTGAAGAAGTCATTTGGTATGCTTGCCTTTATTGGCCAGTGCTTTGACTATATGAATTGGGTGGTAATGTTTCTGCTGTACAGCACATTACTTTGGCTACTCCTGGAGTACTGCATTCAATTCTGGTCTCCTTCCTTTTGGAAATATATTGTGAAACTTGAAGGGAGTCAGTCAAGATTTACAAGGATGTTGACAGGATTGGAGCTATAGGGAGAGTGCGAGTAAATTGGGTTCTCACAAACTTTGATGATTGGGTTATTTTATTCCTGTAACGTGAGGAGCATGTATAGTGTTCATAGCCAAGGTCTTTTTCCCCAAAACTAGAGGGCATCGATTTCCGATGAGAGGGAAAAGATTTAAAAATGACCCAAAGAGCAACTTTTTCCCACAGAGGGTGGTGCATGTGTGGAATGAGCTGCCAGGGGAGGTGGTGGAGGAATTTTACAATTATAACGTCTAAATGATATTTGGATGGGTACATGAAGAGGAAGGGTTTACATCGACATTGGCCAAATGCGATTAGTTTAATTTGGGGTATCCCATCAGCATAGACGAGTTAGTCTGAAGCGTCTTAATCTGTGCTGTACATCTCCGAGACTCTGACTCTATCTGACGTTGCACCAATATCGTATTAATTCATCATTCCCGGACATACTAACCTATGTTGCTAGATATGATCGAAATGTCTTCATTACAGCATTCTGAAACCTGAAAACACATCCTTCCATAACACTGACTCAGAGTTTCTCTCCCTCTGTCTATTTCCCAAATCCCTCCCATTTGTTGGTGTTTAAACTGCTTCCCCACCATCCAGTTTTAATTGTCCAGTTTCAATCTGAATAACTGTCCTATATCTTTTCCTGCCCTTGAATGTTGCTCACTGAAGAGCATCAGCTTCCAACACTAAGAAGCTTAGAAACAGTGTTCAAAAAAGCATTGCTTGCGTTTTCTTTGACTTTCCAGTGTCCTGCCCTGTGCTCCATATTGGATAATGGGGTTTTAACAGTTTCGAGGCACACCTTTGTAACTTGCTCTGTTCCTATTCGTTGAACGCCTGTGTTAATCACTCTCTGCTGCCCATGTGCTCAGTAACATGAGGAATCCTCACAACTGTTAGTGATTCAGACCAGGCTTCTCATTTGCCTTTGACTGACATTTGACTCTAGTTTTTGTACACTCGTGGAAATGCTGGGGATTGTTTTCTGGAGGCTGTGTTTTAAGCTGCTGTGGAAATTCAGGAAGACCAGAGGCTTTGGTGACCCAACTCTAGATGAAGCATGGTGACTGTAGTTACAGTATCTGGATCTGCAACATGACCAACAAATAGAGCAGAGGCTGCAGAGAAGGGAATCTCTGTAAAATGGGATGAGGGAATCACAAACAGATCAGCCATAGTTTTGAAAAATGTTGGAGCAGGATTGAATGGCTCACTCATGCAACTTATTCAGATATTCCTGTTAGTAACAAGCCAATTTCCCTTTTCTCCCAGTGTCCCAGACTGGTGGGTAGTGAGTCACCTCCTCCTGTTCCTGGGGAACTGAAATCTGGGGCCTCACTGACCTCCAGGTTTCCCTGTATCCCAGTCTCGAACAATTGAGTGACTGCCTCCTGTTCCTGTGTTCCGGTATCGAGCAGTTAAGTGTCTACCTCCTGTCCCTGTGTACCAGTCTCGAACAGTTGAAAGACTGTCTCATGTCTCTGTGTCCCAGTCTCGAACAGTTGAAAGACTGCCTCCTGTCCCTGTTTCCCAGTCTTGACCAGTTGAGTGACTACCTCCTGTATGTCCCTGTTCCTGAGCAGCAGTTTCAATGCTCTGAATGCTGTCACAAGGTTAAGAAAGGACTTGATAACAGGGAATTTCAAACTTGGAGCAGCATTACACAAAGATATCTAGAAACGTCTCCACCAAACATTTTATGCAACTGTTATTTTATTCCTGTCTCCTTTTATAAACAGGGTGAAACGTATACAACAGTGCACTGTTCCCACAATACTCCCGCATACAGGGAAGACAGATTATAAAGATCGAAAGATTTATGGTCTATCCATCTGCAACCCTCATCCATTCCATCCAAACCTAGTAAATGTTCCCTTTTATTGTGTTATGTAAAATGATGCAAGGAACTGGTTAACTGAAACTGTTTATTTGGTGACTGTGACTAATGTCAGTCTCCATGGATTCTAATTATCCCAGTGGAGGGTTTCCATCTTTTCATGATAAAAGGGCTCCATTCAATATGTTATCCCATAGTATGGGCGGGAGCATCACCGATAGCACTAACAGGGATCGACTGCTCCAGAGAGCGGGAGAGTTCAGAAACTGAGAATATTAGTCTGGACAGTTCCAACAGTGGATCAGAATCTGAGAACAAGAGACTGGAATGTTCCAACAGTGGATCAGAATCTGAGAACAATAGACTGGAATGTTCCAACAGTGGACAGGAGGTTATCCTATTATGTTTGGATTATTTCCACATATTGGTAGCCGTTGTCATCGCGGATCAGATATGCACTTTACATCATTCAACGTTTTTATTATCCTATCCTGGCTATTGTTGGTGTCCCTGGTAAGTTTCACTGTCGATATTATTTGCATTAACCATGTGCGACTGTATTACTGTTCTTTTCATTTACTGTACTCTGTAAGTATTCACGCTCCAAACCACAACAAACAACAGTGAACTTGTTCATTCTTTCTCTCCTTCGTTAGTTCTGGCACTGGGCCTTGTTGGTTGACCTACTCACTTTCAGGTATGAACCAGGATTCATTGCATCACTGCTTTTGCTATTTAAATATTGGGAGCTTGGAGGTCACTGTCTTCTGTTCTTGATGCAAACTCCATTTCCGTCCTTTGACTCCATATCTTCCCTGGCCAATAACTGAGGCTGAAACAGATGAGTCACAACTACGGTGATCCCTTTGGCACCAAGCTGATTACTGACACTATATCCTGACCATTCCTAATTTTAACTATTGAGAACTGCGGATTATGCTTCACTGCTTCATCCCATCTGCTGTGTGAACCTTCAGCTATGAAACACAGTCTTAATAAAGCCAATGGTCTGCTGCTGCTTAACCAAATCTGAGTCGTTATTCCATGGCTTGTATCTAAAAGCAGACCAAAATCCCATCATTCCTGTACGGATTGCTTTATATTGTTGTTGGGTCTGGCAAAGCCTTTACGTTAATATTCACAAGCACGTCGTCACCTCTGACTATAACACGGTCCTCAGTCTCCCTCTGTTAATGAGACAAAGCCCTGTCAGGTGTTCACATTTAAGCTGATTTCCTCTCTGTCTATTCTCTCTCAAATAGTAATTTACAAATCTACTGCCAGCAACACACACACACACACACACACACACACACACACACAATCTCTTGTCTTATATTTCGGCAGTGGAGATACAGAGCCATGCATTTGTGGGAGCCCATTTACTGTCACTCACTGCATGGGTTACAAATCTTCCCGTGCAAGGCATTTCTGTAGTGCAAGTATAGTAGCAATATACTGGCAAAGGTTTGCAATGGTCCCCATGCTGGGCAGGTAGAACAGTTTATAGAGTAGTCCACGAGCATGGTGTGCATAGCTCTCCATTCTGGCTGGTCCCTTGTCCCAGTTTATGGTGTCTAGGATGGTACTGTAAGGCAGATTCACAATTTGATGTAACTAACCATTTCATCTGATCTGGCCATAATTTTATTGAATGCTCCCATTCTTGTGATTGGACCCACCATTGTCTCACTTCTCCAGTTACTCCCACTCCCCTGTCTCCTTTCTAAAGCAGACCGTGCTGTATTTATGGTAGTACAGAGTCTGTGCTTCTGTGATTGTATGGCTGTGGAAGGTCAATCATTGAGTAGCTTAAGGTAGGAATTGATGGGTTTCTGAAGAATATCTTAACAAAGTTGTTAATAGAGAACTTGTAACATTTTCTGGAAATTTGTCAATGGCAAAATTAAGAGAAACAGTTTGCAGATTTCTTACAGTCTGATGCCAGATAATTGAGGACCGAGAAATAGCAGGACTATAGAGCAAATACTTTAGTTATGCCTTCACAGAAGAAAACAAAACAAAAAAGAAAACTTCCAATCAATACAAGGGAATTTCAGTCTTGCGAGAAAAAGTGAATAGAATGAAAATAGCAACTAAACAGTTTAGAGAAAGTATTGGACTGAAATTAATGGGCATAGACAAAGTCAACAGAGATTTATGCTATGGCAATCATATTTGAGAAAGTGGCTTTTAGTAAAATTATGTAGGAGGTATCAATGCCATGCGAGTGGATTATCAGAAAGATTTTTGATAAAGCCCCAAGCCTATTGTGCAAATTCGAATCCTATGGGACTGGGGATAATATGTGGTCATAGATTTAGAATGGGAGAGCTGACAGGAAACAGTGAGTAGGAATAAAACAATGTTTTATTTTTATATGGAAGGCTTGGAGGATATTGTAAGGATCATGTCTTGGGCTCCAGCTATTCCGAATACACACCATATCTTTGGGTGAGGGGCACAAATGCAATATTCCCAAGTCTGCTGACAGCACTAAACAATGTCAGCCTGTAAGTGGATGAGGAGGATGTAAAAAAGTTCCAAGGTGGTTGAGACAATTCGAGTGACTGGGCAAATACGTGGCAGATGGAGAGTAATGGGGAGATGAGATGTTGTGTACTTTGATGGGAACAATAGAATGGCAGCCTCCCATTTGAAAAATGAGTGTTTGAAAAATGTTGCACTACAAATGAACTTAAGCTGCATTTTTGTTTATTTCTGCGTAGCCCTCAGAGTCCATGTTGGGCAGTGTCAATAGCCAGAAGTCAATACTGGGAATGGCATTGGCACGCTGACAATTGTATATAGGCCCAGCAAGTGGGGAACTGTAACTTTGAAAGGAAACTGGATCTCCCTGTACACCAGTCACTGAAAGCAATATTGCAGGAGTAGAAAGCAGGAAGGAAGATAAATGCAGTATTCACCTTCATTTCAGGGGGATTTGAGTACAGGAGTAAATGTATCTCACTGCAGCTGTACAGGGCCTTGGTGAGACCCCATCTCGAACATGGTGCAGTATTGTGTGCAGTTTTGGTCTCTTTTCCTAACAGACGACAAACCTGACATTGAGGGAGAGTAGCAAAGGATGACCAGACTGATCTCTGGGATGACAGAGTTTTTGTGGGAGCAGAGTTTGGGGCGACTGGACCTGTATTCAATGGGCTTTAGGAAAATGAGTGAAAATCACAGTGAAATATATAACAATCTGACAGGGCGAGACAGATTAGAAGCCGATCAGTAAATCGCCTGGCTGGAACGTCTAAAACAAGGGGCCACAATATTAGGTACAGACAGGCCACTTTGCATTGAGATGAGAAGAAATGCCTGCACTCAGAGAGTGGCGAACCAGGGGTACTCTCTCCCAGATCAGGCTGTGGAAATCAAGGGGCTGAATATAAATCAGGATTTCTGGAAACTAAAGGATAGGGAGAGAGCAGGAGCATGGTGTGAAGATAGAAGATCAGCTATTATTCCAGGTTGTTCTCCAATAACACAATAACTGTGTTCCTATACAACACTGTGTTGTAGAAAATCGTGCAATATTAATAATGGGGTCTATGGAAAAAAGAGGGTAAGTGGTGAACTCCCAAAAATATCAGTAAAAACCAAAAATTAAATTTGGTCTAACACACAATAGGACAGTCTAAATAAATCTTTAAATTACATGTTGTAATGGAACAGTGCTGTAAATGTAACGCTTTCACACGACAGTCACTCACTGGTGCACTGTACCTTTCACCACAATCTTCACTAGAAAGCACGCGGTGGCTGACTGACCATGTGATGCCGATGCCGAATTCCAGTTTTCCCCAAGATTCTTCCCACTGTTTGAAATAAAGTTCTTTCGAAATATAGACTACAATTCCCAGTTTCAGGCTCAGTTTCAAGGCCTGAAGAGCCAATTGCATTCCTGTGTTAGCTGAACACATTGATTGTACCTTTTGTAGATAGAGGGTTTCTGAGGCTGGGTTTGCTGTTCAGCTGGTGCCCGACAAGGAATCGCGTCACAGTAAACGCCAGTTCACTTTATAGAAAAAGGTTCATGAATTGCATTGCAGCCAAATTGTATTTAATCAACACGTGTTATTGGTGAACTGCTTGTACATAGAATGGAGGCGCAAAACTGGTGGGCTGAATGGATTACAGCAGTTCTCATTTTATGTTTCACAATGTTGAAACATATTAAGGGATATGTATATTGTATGGGGAAAACTGCGTTGAGGAGATGTTCGGCCATTAACGAGAATAGGGAAAGCTCAATGAGTTGTATGACGTATTCCTTTCCCGATGCTTCAGTGCAGTGTGTGGGAAAGCTCTGTAAATGTTGTCACAAGCTCTCAGCTGTTACGAAGGAGGTCTCTGCAGGGTCGACAGGATTGTGTTTCCCGTTCCCTTTTCTACTAACGAGGCTGGTGCTGGGTGTTCTCTCCGGGTTTATCCTTTAAGACCTCGGAGCAGTTTGATACAATTGAGTGCCTTGCTTGGCCGTTTCAGAGACCATTGAAGAGTGTATCACATGTCTGTGTGTCTGGAGTCACTTTTAGGCCAGACCAGGAAAACACGGGGGATTCACTTCCTGAAAGTACATTGGGGAAGGAGATCGACATCTATAATCGACATTGAACACAAGATCAATATTACTGACGCCAGATTAATTGTTTTTAACTTGCACCAGTTGCCAGAGAATTATCCTGGTCTGGATTAGCAATCCAATGACAATTCCACAACAGCACCATCTCCACGTCGGGGCCTATCTGAAACCACACTGAACCGATTATTTCTGTACTGTTTAACAGCTCTATCAAAAATAACCCCAACCAATTTGACTATCGTGATGGGACTGAGGTCGTGGCAATTGTTCTGATTGCAATTATTCCCTTCTTAGGGGATGGGACATAGTTGAGTAATTACCCACATTGCCAGGGAGATGTCAGAGTTGGAGCTGGAATGAAACAGCTTCCTCAGGTACACGGCTTGTTGTGCAGCAAAAGTCCTCAGTCCTATTGCCGGAATGGTGTCAGGGCCAAATGCCTTTGTCATATCTACAGTGTCCAGCTGTTGCTTCATGTCATGTGCAGTGAATTGAATTGGTTAAGATGGGCATCTGTGCTTCTGAGGGTATCATATTGAGAGTGAGGTGGGTAATCGACACAACACTTCTGGCTGAGGGTGGCGCAGATACTGCATCTTTTACACTGATGCACAGGGCTGTTCCATTATTTGGGATGGGGATATCTGTGGAGTCCACTCCTCCAGTAAGTTGTTTAATGGCCCATCGACCCTTTATGCATGGATTTGACAGGACGACAGAGCTTATATCTGATTTGTTAGTCTTGGGATCATATCTCTCTCTGTATCAGATGTTAATCCTGCTGTTCATACTGTAACCAGTCAAGTGCGGTAGCTTTAATGGATTGTCATCAGGTTTAGGTGCATGTGATTCCGACCCGACCATGTTCACCCACACTCGTCACTGACCCATGAATCGGCTTGATGGTAATGGTAGATGGATGGACTATCCTGGGGGAAAGGTTACAGATTGTCATTGAAATTTACAGCATCAGATGATAACCAAGTTTTAGCTGCAATATCTACAGTTCAATTCTACTGACTGCCCCCCAGTTCACACGGAGACCCATTCACCCATCAGCCCTGTATTCAGTGACCTACTCTGGTTTCTGATGCGGAAATACTTCCATTTTCATTTTCTCATTCTGCTGGAAGTCTGTCCTTGGTGTCACGTCTCCAATTTGTTACATAAACAATATCCATTTAAGGTAATAATCTGAATCTTTCCCTTTCAGTAATGCCATCTTCTGTATTTGAAGTGAATGTGTTTCCTTCTGGGTTTTTTTCCTGACTATGAATCAGAGCTCTGCAGTGTCAGTGATGTCAGCCTTATGCAGTTTCAGAGTCAAGGAACTTGTCACCATGCGTTACTGTTCAGTTCCCAGAGTACAACGCTCCATGTTGGACAGGATGTTTGGGCATCTTTGACAATATGTCGTTGGATATTGTTCAATAACAGAAATTGCTGAAGAAATTCCGAAAGATGTTGAAGAATTTTCTGGAGTGAATGCAGAGTTAAACTTGCAGGTCCAGTGAACCTTCTATAAAGGCTTTTTATTTTTATTTCCAGTATCCATAATTATTTATTTAATTGAAAAATTGTTCTGCGCCTATTCATTTCTGGAGAAACTCAGCAGGTCTGTCAACATCTGCAGAGAAAGAGAAACAGAGTTAACGTTTCCAGTCCAGTGTGACAATTCTTCAAAACTGAATACAATTGCAAAATGGTATTTTAGTCCCTTGCCAGATGTAGAGGATGGGTGGCAGGGAAAAGTGGGTGTGGCAAAAGAAAAACAGGCTTTTAGCAGTGGTGAAAGGAAAGATTCTGTATAACGGGTCGAATTTAAGATGTGAATGGGGGAAAGGGGTTCTCTCTATTGAATGCAAGATAAAAAAGATGCAACCACACAAAGCTATACGGAGGCCAGGAGGGAGAATGTTGACCATGTGGTATATACATCTGGCCACAGATATGTTTTCACTGTTGTGATCATCACCCCCTTCAGATAAAGGAATTCAAGTGCTTGAGTTCTTATTGGCACTAGTAAGCGTTTCATGCTGCCTTAGTATTGTAATATGGAGAAAAACAAATCACAGTTTGACTTTTGTGCCGAGTGTTCGTTACCTGTCATTTTTAATATTGATTAATTTTGCAGTGCTTATCTTTAAACGCTTGTTCTTGAAGATTGTATCAGATGGAGTGTAGGATGTTGAGGAGTGACATTATAGAAACTTATAAAATCTTGAGAGGTATGGATAGGGTTCCATGCTCCATTATCCCTGATTCACCTGTCCATGGAAAATCAGACAAAGCCAGCTTCGATGTAATATAAAGGTCAAGCCACTCCAAACTTCTGGGAAAGAGAATTCCCACTTGACTGAAATCCCACTTTGTGGATTTATCCTAATTCCTGCTCTGAAGGATGTTGGAGGGTGTCACTGTTTCCTTTTCTCGTCCCATTCCTCCACTGCTGACACCAAATTTTAAATGTAACCAGGTTGGTGATATGGCCGATGATAAAGTTCTCAGATTGAGTCAGGTTCATTGACAGGAACAAGTCAGGCAGATTTCTTTAGTTAGCCACAAGTAACTAATAGAACTAACGGATGCGCATGGTGGATCTGTGGTTAGCACTGATACCTCCCGTTAACAAGTAGCTGCGTTCAGTTCCAACCTCGGGCAACCCTCTATGTTGATTTTGAACATTCTCCCCATGTCTGTGTGGATTTCCTCCCAGTGTTCTAGTTTCCTCCCATTGTCCATAGATATGCAGCTTAGAGCGGATTGTCCATGCTAAATTGCCCATAGTGCCCAGGGATGTGTAGGTTAGATAGGTTAGTGATGGGAAATGCAGGGTTACATGGATAGATTAGGGGGGCAGGTCCGGAGGGGATACTGTTCCGAAGGGTCAATGTGCTCTTGATGGACGGAATGTCCTGCCTCCACACTGTAGAGATTCTATAAAAACAACAAGAAGTTTGGACTATACAAACACCCAGTGGGTATCTATCTGATCACTGTTCTCTTGGTTTTGTATGTTTCAATAAGATCACCTCTCGTTTCAAGAGTAACCTGTTAAAGCTTTCATAATATAATACATTCATTCCTGGAATACATGAAGTGAAACTTCTAACTGCTTCCAATTTAATTATATCCTTTCTCAGGTAAGGAGACAAAAATAATCTCTCACACAGATGAAGTTATTTTTTGTTTTCTCAGTGGTGAGAGTATTTGGAACTCTCTACCTTGCAGAGCATTGGAGGCAGAGATATTGAATATGTTTGAGGCACTGCTCCAGCACATCCAGGAATATAATGCAAAATGAAATGATAATATCGATAAAATGTTAAGGGGAAATCCAAGATGGTGGTGATCTGGAAGGTCTGCTTTGTTGAGCTCTGCATCACAGCACGGTCAAAGGGGTTCCCTCACCCACTCCATCCCAGCCATTTACTTAAAATGCTTAGTTTTTGAAAGTTCTGAGAGTTGGCAGTTGTAGTATTTTTAGTTTGTGTAGTTTTTAAGCTCTATGAGACTTTGTTTATTAATGATCAATAATTCAAGTTCTTCCTCTCTCCAGTTCAAATGTTGCTATAGTGTGTTCTGGGTAATGATGTGCTTAATGCTCATAACCTGGAGCATTAAGGTGAGCCATTGGCCAGAAAAGAGGAAAAAATTTATTTCTAGTCTAAAAAAGAGAGGGTGGACGTTGTCCTATTGCAGGAGATGCACCTTGATGACAAGGAACATTTGACATTACAGCAGGTCGGGCTTGATCGGGTTTATTTCTCGTCTTTTAATATTACGAGGAGGGGAGAAGCCATAATGGATAAAAAGAATCTTCCATTGAACCTACTAGATTGTATTTGACACTCACGGGAGGTTCATAATACCCAAAGGCTTGAACTACAGTAAAGAATATAGTACATTGAATGTTTATTTCCCCCCACACCCCCTCCCCCCCCCCCCCCCCCCCCGCCACCCACCCCACTCCCGGCGCACCCTCTTAAATTCTTGGTAGATGCATTTTCCAAATTCAGTTATCTTGCATCGTGGCACATTATTGTAGAAGTTTTCAAAAGTCTTATGGACCCCACGGTGGACAGAATGTCCAAAGATGCCCCAATACCCTCGTTATAATGTAAGCAATTAGTGGATATGCGTGCAGAAAGAGAGCTGGTGGATGTCTGATGGCAGATCCACATCACAAGTAGGGATTTTATTTTCTTCTTTAACCGGCATAAATGCCACATGAGGGTTGATATCTTCCCCATTCCTGCAACAATCATAGATTCGGTGGCATCCTGCACAATTGGGAATATTACCATTTCTGACCACGAAGCAGTATACTTATTGATTAAGATTAAGGGCAATATAATAGATTTGAGACACTAGCGAATGTATCCCTTTATTCTTAAGACTAGTTGGTTAATTGAGTAGTTAGATTAGTTTACTTACAGTGTAGAAACAGGCCCTTCGGCCCAAAAAGCCCAAACCAACCCACCCCCTGACATTGACCCCTTCACCTAACACAGCTGGCAATTTACCTAACCTGCACATTTTTGCACTGTGGGAGGAAACCCACGCAGACACAGGGAGAATGTGTAAACTCCACACAGGCAGTCACCTGACACAGGAATTGAACCCAGGTCTCTGGCGCTGTGAAGCAGCAGTACTAACCATTGTACCACTGTGCTGACCACTGTAAAGAATTCAGATCTTTCTTAGCCATTAATTCAGATTCAACCAGTAACTCATCCACTCTATGGGAAATTGCTAAGGCTTATGCCAAGGGAATAATTATTCTTTATGATGTAGCAGAAGGGGAAGCAGGAACGCTGGTTTGAGGCAAAGCTGAGGGCAGCTGAGAGTGCATACTGTGATAGACCCTCAGTGGCTAAGCTGCAGAGGATCAAAATGCTTCGGTCTACAGTGAATTCCACGCTCACACAGACAGCCAGGAAGGAACTTACTTTTGCAAAACAAAGGCTGTTTGAACATGGTGATAAGCCAGGCAGGTATTTATTCTATCTTGGCAGGAAAACGAGCGCCCCTCTTAAGCCATTACCTCAATTAGGGAAGGTATTGGGATCCTTACCTTCAATTCCAAAAAGATTAATGTCTCCTGTCCGAGATTTTTCACCGAATTATTTCAGACTGAACATTTTGAGGATAGATGGATTAAGATGGAGTCATTTTTCAAGAACCTGGGTCTTCCAGGAGTAACCCCTGAATAGGTGTTGTGCCTTAATGCACCATTGTCAGCGCAGGAGGGTGTGAAGCAGCTTCAGAATGTAAAGGCGCACGTTCCTGACGGATTTCCTAGTGAATTTTATAAATAATTTATAAACCTACTGTCAGGGCTGATGTTTAACGTGTTCCATCACTAATACAGTCAGGACCCCTCCCTCCATCCTTAAGAGAGGCTCATATCTCTCTGATGATGAAGAAAGGAGACCCAGGAGGATTGTGCTTCTTACACGCTAATCTCACTTTTAAATGTTGATTTCAAAATCCTGTCTGAGACTCGTGATTTAGGCTGGAAACTTTGCTGCCTTTCATTGCCAAAGGGATCCAAACAGCCTTTATAAAGGGCCACAGATCTTCCTACAATGTGAAGAGGTTATTCAATATGATCCAAGAGTATCAACAACAATCTGCCCAGGGATTATTGATCTCTTTAGATGAGAGAAGGCATTTGATTGGGTTGAGTGGCCGGATCTCTTCTGTACATTAGAACGGTTTTGTCTGTGCAAAGTTTTTATCAAGTGGGTGAGGGTCCTTTACCGCGATACTCTGGCTGCAGTTCTCACTAATGGTATGGCCAACCAGTAATATTAATATTTCTCCAGGCAGCCGACAAGGTTGACACCGTTCACCATTCTTGTTTACGTTGAGGATTGAGCCACTGGCGGAGGCCATCCGTAGGGATGCCAACATATCTGTCCCAGAAGTGGGATAGAAGTCACGAAAGATTACATTGTATTCAGATGAGGATCTTATGTTTTTTGTCAAATCCCGCAATTTCGGTAGTTCATGTGATGCAATGCATAAATTCACTTGTTGCCTTTCTTGTGATAAGATTAATTTTACAAAGTTGGAGGCCATGCTTATGGGAGGTCTTAGGGAAATACCTGATACTGAGGGCAAATCCTGGTTTCCTTTTAAGTGGTCACGGGGGTGGTTTCCCTATTTCAGTATATTCATTATATCTGTCTTTGATAATGTATTTAACGTGAACTATGTCCATGTGTTTAACAAAATTAAACAAGACCTTCAAAGACGGGAGGCACTTCCAATATCCTGGCTAGTTCGGATAGCTCTTATTAAAATGAATGTCCTTCCTCATTTCCTATACCCCGTGCGAATGCTTTCTTTGATGTTTCCCACACAGATATTTAGGAAACATAATGGCGAGTTTAGCTCTTTTATTTGGTACCATAAGCGATTCTTTATCAAGTTAGCAAAATTGCAACTGCCCCACAGATTGTGGGGGGTAAATCTCCCTGATTAAAAGCAATCAATTAAGCTCTTTTATCATCCTATGTTAGTGCCTGGACCGCTGAGGAATCGGCATCAATACGGCTAGACGTTGAGCCCTCTCAGACAAAGTGAACCCTTATTAGTCTGTTATTCTTAGATAAAATGACAACATTTATGTAGCATTGTCAAAAAGCATTGGATATTATCTCAGTTATTTCATCTTCAAATACTAGAGTGATACGCGCCTTAATCAGAACTAATGGTATTTAAATTGTTTCCATTTATATCACTTCCTTGCAGTGACTTTCACATTTGCAGCATCCCTTGTCAAGGCACAGTGGAGATATGGAGCTGTAAATGGATGGGAGCTGCACATCCTATCAGTTCCAAAATTGGCTGCAAGTTTCCCCACACTGGGCTGCGATCTAACACAGTGTTACCGAACAATGCAACAACCTTGGTTTATATATGAATGAATCAGTGCGGACTGCACAGCGCCCCATGCTGGACATTTAGCCCAGGATTATAGATCCAGCATTGGTGTGGGCTGCATGTAGTTTCACTTTGGACATAGCTGGGTTGCATTCAGCAGTATACTAGCCGGATCTACACAGTGCTCCATCATGAATATGTAATGGGTGGGCTGGTTATGTGAGTTAGATTGCGAATGTGAGAGAACTAAACATCTGGCTATGTTTTTATTTTGTGTTTTAATTCTTTTGATTGGACTCTTCAAATCGTGACTCATCTGGTAAGACCCATCCCTCTAGATGAGTCATGGTAACTGTTGTTACAGCATCTGAGTCTGCAACATGACCAACAAATGGAGCAGAGGCTGCAGAGAGGGGCAACTCTGTAAAATGGAATGAGGGAATCACCATCAGATCAGCCGTGGTCTTCGTGAATGGTGGGGTGAGTTTCCTTCGTGAGTTTCCTCTGGGTGCTATGTTTTACTCTGACAGTATAAGAATATACAGATAAGGGTAGATTGGCCATGCTAAATTGCGCACCGTACCCAGAGATGTGTAGGGGAGGTGGATTAGCCATGGGAAATGCAGGATCAGAGGGATAGGGCAGGTGTTTGTCCAGTGGGATACTGTTTAGAGGTTCGGTGTGGCCTCGATGGGCCGAAAAGCCTGTTTCCTAACTCTAGGGATTCGATAATTTCTATGGAGTTCTCCTTCACTGCCAGCTTTCGACAGGGCACTACCTGTAAGTCTTACCTTGATTTGTCTTGCCAAAATGCAACACCTCATATGTAACTAAAATATACTCTATCTGCCACTCCTCGGTTCACCTAAAAAGGTCCCATTATAGTCTGAGAGATCATTCTTCACTGTCGACAACACCACCAAATTTGGAATTATCTACAAACTTACTGACTATACTTCATAAACTCAAATGTATCAGTGACAAAAGGCAGTGGACCCACTATTGATCTTTGCGGCACGCCACTGGTCACAGGTCTCCAAGTTTAATGAACAAATGCCCACTGTCACGCCCTGTCTCCAATATTCAAGAAAATTTCGGATCTAAATGGCGAGTTCTCCCTGGATCCGAGGAAGACTAACCTTGCTAACCAGTCTACCATGTAGAACATTTTGGTAATCTTACTGAATTCCATAAAGACAACATCCACTGGCCTGTCTTCATCAATCATCTTCATCACTTCCTCAAAAGATTACACCGAGTCAGTGAGACGTGATCTCCAATGTACAAAGCCCTCTTCAGTCCTTGTCTTTTCAAATGCATGTACATCCTTTCCAACAAAATCCCCTCCAACAATTTACTCACCATTGACGTCAGGCTCAGCGATCTATGGTTACCTGTTTTTTTTTCCCTTACTTTTTAAATATGGCATTATGTTCGCAGCCCTCCAGTCTTTTGACACCTCACCTGTGGAAATCAATGATACAAATATATCAGCAAAATGCTGACCAATTTCTTTCCTAGC
Organism: Chiloscyllium punctatum; assembly: GCF_047496795.1. Lineage (NCBI taxonomy): Eukaryota > Metazoa > Chordata > Chondrichthyes > Orectolobiformes > Hemiscylliidae > Chiloscyllium > Chiloscyllium punctatum. The sequence goes on from NC_092751.1 coordinate 3,224,016, forward strand.
TTCTCACAAACATTTGGGATACAACTGATCATGTCCCAGGGATTAGTTCACCTCTTTGTGTTTTAAAATGTCAAACACCTCCTTGTAATATAGACTTCTTTCAATGTTTCACTGTATATTTATTCATTCTCTCGCTCTTGTAACCACCTCCTCATTAAATACTGAGGAGAAATTTTTGTGTCATATCCCTCCAATCTCGGGTGGTTCCACACATAGGTAGTCTTACTGATCTTTAAGGGGCCCTGTTATCCCCCTAGTTAATCTTTTACCATTAAAGGATTTGTAGGATTTCGTCAATGCCTTGTTAACCCTATTTCTAAAGCCATCTCATGTCCACATTTTTCTGGCCCGAATTCCCCGTTGACTATACACTTATTGCCCTTACACACCTCTCGGGATTCACTTGATCTCAGCTCTGTTTACCTGACATAAGCCTCCTTCCTTACCTTGACCATAATATCAATATGTCCAGCTATCCAGCACTCCCTGCACTCACCAGCCTTGCCCCACTCACTAATAGGAACACGTTGGCTCTGGACTCTCTGAAACCACATTTTGATGGCCTTGCATTTACCAACCATCCCTTTACCTGTGAATAGGGTATTCCAATCAGCCTTTCACAGGGCACGCCTAACATTTTCAAGATTGGCCTTGTTCAAAGTTAGAACTTTAATGTTGACATCAGGTATTTCCTATTCCACAACTAATTTAAAACTAATATTTATGCGTAACAGACTTGAAAGTTAAATCAACACTTCCTGCCCCCCTATAACGGGCTCGAAAGTCTGACTAGGCTCCTTCTGTCCCTCTGTAATAGACTCAAGAGGCTTAATGGTCTCCTCCAGTTCTTCTAAACACACTCGAGAGGCTGCATGGCCTCCTCCTGTCCCTGTGTAACAGATCCGAGACACAGTAATCCGTGGATGACGAGCAGCCGTTAAACTGTATCTGATGGAGGTCCATCCTTTCTCAGATACAGAAACACAGACAACACAATGTACTGCAGGTGCCCTCTCAGTTACACTTTATGGAGCTGCAGCAACACATCTCTTTGTTCTGAATGATTCTGTTGACAAAATGTGCCAATATTCCAGCTTTCCACCTTTTCAAGTAGCAACAGGCTAATATGGGCTGAATGTTCTTCTCTTCTCCCTCTGTAAGAGGCCCATTGGGAGAGAATTTCTTTGGCCTGTTCCTGAGCAGCAGTCCCAATGCTCTATCTCAAGTTTATGAAAGGATTTCATAACAGGGCATTAAAACCAGGAGTGGCCGCACACTGGTCAATAAGCACCGTATTTTGTGTTCAGGTATCTAGAAACTTGCCCACCCTTCCCTTTTTTATGCAGCCGATCTGTTATTTTATAACTGCCTCCTTTCATAAACAGAATGGAACATACATAGACCCCTGCAGTGTTCTTTTAATACTCTCATATACAAGGAAAAAAAGATATAAAATATTGAAAGATTTATGGTCCATCCCTCAGCAACCCTCATCCATTCCATCTAAAGCCAGTATATGAAAAGTGATGTATTGAACTGGTTAACTGAGCCTATTTGTTCAATGACTGCGATTAAGGCCAATCTCCATGGATTCTAATTATCCCAGTGGAGGGTTTCCAACTTTTAATGATAAATGGGCTCCATTCAATGTGTCATCCCATAACATGAGCGGAGCATCACCGACAGCACTGACAGGGATCAGCAGATCCAGAGAGAAGGGGAAGGGAAATCAGAATCTGAGAACATGAGACTGGAATGTTCCAACAATGGATCAGAATTTGAGAACATTAGACTGAAATATTCCAACAATGGATCAGAATCTGAGAACATTAGACTGGAATATTCCAACAATGGATCAGAATGTGAGAACATTAGACTGGAATATTCCAACAATGGATCAGAATCTGAGAACATTAGACTGGAATATTCCAACAATAGACAGGAGCTTAGCCGATTATGTTTGCTATCTTTCGGCATTTGATTGGATGTCATTATCATTGCGGATCTATAACGCTCTTCTCATTAGTCAATACTTTTATTATCCCTTCCTGGCTATCATTGGTGTTCCTGGTGAGTGTCACTACCCAGATTTTGTTTTCTATAAACCAGTTATGACTGTATTATAGTTATTTCATATCGTCTACACTTCCTGCCACTATTATTGTTACAATCCAATCCAATCTCTCAATCTAGATATTCACTCTACAGACCACTGCTAACTGCATCAATGAAGGTGTTCAATTACTGTCTCCCTCTCTGCTCTGGCAGTGTCACTCACGGATCTCTATGTTGAACTATTCAGTTTCAGGGGAGAATCATAATGCATCGTATCATTGCCTTTGCTGTTAAGAGCATGGAGGTCACTGTTTACTGTTCTGGTTACAAACTCCACTTACTTCCACTGTCTCCATCCCATCCCTAGCCAATATCTGCAGTTGAAGCAGACAAGTCACAACTTTGAGATCCCTTTGACAATGAGCTGATTCTTGACACCATTCCCTGACATTTCTAACTTGAACTACTCACTACTCCAGAATATATCTCACTGGTTTATTCCATCTGCTGTTTGAACCTTGAGTTATGAAGTACAGGCTTAATGAAGCCAATAATCTGCTGCTGACGCTCCCGGCTTCAAACCTGCCGAAGCAAATCTGAGTCGACCTCACACCAAACTCCCATCCATCTGTCATTCATGTGCATGCGGATGTATATTGCTGTTTTGTCTGGCAATGCATTTATTTTAACATTCTCAAACACTTTACCTCATCTGTCCATGAAACTTCCCTCGTTCTCTCTATTGATAAACAAAAAGCCTGCCAGCTCTTCTTATTTAAAATTGTTTTCTCCATGTGTGTTCCTTCTCAAACAATGAGTTTCGCATTCAACCACGCCTATCGCGCACACTCTCTCAGTCTCTGATGAACACAGAGAGAGAGAGCAAACCTTCCCATTATCGGCAGTTATCTGATGCGAGTATAGTTAGTAAAGTTTGCAATATTCTCCAGATAGTGCAGTTCACTGAGCAACACACGAGCATGGTGTGCAAAGCTCTCCATGCTGGGCTGTCATCTTGTCCCAGTTTATGATTGTTTGTGGTGTTCTGTGAAGCAGATTCAGAATTTGTTGTAACAAACCATTCCAGCTGATCTGACAATGCCTGTATTCAATGTTCTCATTCTTGTAATTTTACTCACGAAGATCTCACTTCTGCAGTTAGTCCCACTGCCCTGTCTTTTTCCCCATATTTACACAACATCTTTTCAGTTAATTAACTGTCTGTTTCTGTCTTTAATGTGAATCTCTCTGTCCCTTTGTATCTTTCCCTGGCCTTGGGTTTTGTCTCCCTAGTGTATCGAGTGCTGGCATTGTGTAGCTCAGAAATAATGAAATGGCGTGTGTCAGGCTGTTGTTCACTTCCCGGTGAGTCCCATGTGATGGTTCATGGACAAGCGTGTTTCAGAAGTTATGAGACACATCCTTGTAACTTGTTGTGTACCTGTGGCTGTCCCTCTTAGGTGATCTTGTGATCAGTAACACGAGGAAGACCACTGAGTAAAGGACCAGGCATCTAAATTGCCTGACAATGCTGTCACTTTTTAAATAAAAGGTTATTTTCTCCTTATTTTTAGTAAGAGGTCTTAAAGGCCAAACTTCCTACTGAAAACGGCTCAAGTAAATAACTTACGGGGGTTTTAGGGTTTTTAATAAATAGTAGTAACCATGGCCAGCTCGCATAGGCTGCTTGGGGTCCCAGAACGGGTGTAAGTTTTAGTAAATTATCCCTAGCAGCTATTCTCTCTGCAAGCTCACTTGATGCTCTTTCCTCCTGGATTGGAGAACTGTATGCAAGAATGCATGTTTGAATGTTCCTTTTTGCCAAGGGGTGTGTTTAGGTGATTGTAGTATATTGGAACAGTTCATTTGTAGAAGGTACTGTATCCATTATTCTGTTGAGGTTTCCAATAGTTAAGTTAGTCTAAATTCCTCTTCATTGTGAATTGATTTTGATTAGAGTGTTTAAATACATTGTGTTTTGCTTTATGGTGAGTGGTTTGACGAGTACCATCACATCTGGAACACCCACGTCACATCTACCTTTAAAATAAGAAAAGGTTGGCATCCAAGCTACCCTCTTAAACTAGTTTGAGTCAGTCTGGTTGGTCAATTGCAAAGTGGGGACTCTTGTCTGGTTCCAAATCGATAATACCAAATTGGGTTTAGAATTACAATCCCTACAGTCCGCAAACAGGCCATTCGACCCAACAAGTCTACACTGACCCTCCGAGGAGAAACCTACCCAGACCCATTCCTCCACCCTATTATTACACATTTACCGTGATTAGGCTCCTAACCCACACATCCCTGAAAACTACAAACAATTTAGCATGGCCAATTCACCTGACATGCACACTTTTGGATTGTGCGAGGAAACTAGAGAATCCAGAATAAGCTCATGCAGACACTGGAGAGTATGCACTGGGAGGCAATTGGGTTCAAAGGACCCGTATGGTAGTTGTTAGTGTCTTTGGTTCTGGATGTTGAATTCGGTTGGTTTAAACAGTGTGTTGAGTATAAAGACAATTTCAGTCACTAAGAGTTCTCTGGGTGTGGAAGAATTAAAGTTAGGGATTTTACAAAAGGTAATGAAGGGAAGCTGTAGGAATTGGCAGACAAGCTGGAGTTGGGGTTGTGTTTGTCTGTGCGAAAATGAGAGATAATTACAGCTAGAGCTCGGCAATTACATTTGGTGGAACCGCCATCAGAGTCTTTAGAAATGGCTCGAATTCAATTTTAAATGAGGCACCTTGGACATGAAAAGGAATTGAAACAGTTTGAATTATGATGAAAAGTAGAAATAAAAGAAAAGGAAATGAAGACGAAAGAGAGAAAAAAGAGAGAAGAAAAGCAGAGAGTTTCAACTTCAAAAGTTAGTAATTAGAGAGGAAAGTTGACATAGAAGGTGGAGATGAAGGCAGACAGTCGGCTGGATAAGGAGGATAGTGAGGATGAGCAACCCTATATCCCCAAAGGTCTGATGGGAATCTGTTTAAATACATCCAGGTATTATATAAATTTGATGAGAATGATGGAGGGAGCCTTTTTAATATCATTTCAGAAAGTGGCTAAACAAATGCAGTTGCCAGAGAACATATGGATTTAGTTGATTCAAACAAAGCTGATAGGCATTTGCATCCCTATCAGAGAAGGTATCTGCTGAGTATGAGGAGGTAAAGAAAGCCGTTTGAAGTGCATATGAGCTTGTGCCAGATGCTGACAGACAGTGTTTCAGGAATCTAAAATAGCATGCCTGATTAAACGCACTTTGTGTTGGAAAGGATCAAACAAATTTTGAAAGGTGGGGAATGGTATTAAAACAGAGCAAACCTATGACCCCCAGACAACAGAGAAATCGCAGGGAAAAGAAACAGTTTCTTTGTGTCTATCTTCAAGGCAGAATATCCAGAAATTCTCCCAGAAATACCAAGTGACCATGGGGCTTGTATACGTAAAGTCTAAGATCATTCTTATCAGTGTTGAGGTCATGTTTTAAAAGGAAGCTGGATTGAATATTTATAAATCTGACAGATCAGATGTACTTCATACAAGAATTTCAGAGGAAGCAGCAATAGGCATATTGATTGCATCGCAGATTATCACGTTGTTTTCCAATACATTCCCGAAAGATATTTAGCCAATCTGGATAAGGCAAAGGTTACAAATATTATCCAACGGTTTAAGAAAGGATGAAGATGGAGAGTGGTGAAATCCAGACCAGTAACTTGTCATCCGCGATCGGGTGTCTGTTGGGCTCGATTATAAAGAACGTGTTACTGGATAAATAGAAGGTAATGGGAAAACTCGGGAGGATGATAATGCATCGATGAAACGAAAACCATAAGGGGCAAACATTTTTTGGAATAGTTTGAAGATGATTCTTGTGGACGTAGGCAATGAGGAGCTAATGGATAACGTATAGTTGGATATTCAAGAGGATCTGTTTTAAGAACTCACCCACTAACATCATAAGAAAAGTTAAAGTGAAAGAATTGGGAAGAATTGGGCGGCACAGTGGCACAGTGGTTAGCACTGCTACCTCACAGCGCCAGAGACACGGGTTCAAACCCCGCCTCAGGTGACTGACTGTGTGGAGTTTGCACATTCTCCCCGTGTCTGTGTGGGTTTCCTCCGGTTTCCTCCCACAGTTCAAAGATGTGCAGGTCAGGTGAATTGGCCATGCTAAATTGCCCGTAGTGTTAGGTTCGTAGTAAATGTAGGGATATGGGTGGGTTGCATTTCGGCGGGTCGGTGTGGACTTGTTGGGCCGAAGGGCCTGTTTCCACACTGTAATGCAATGTAATCGAAACACAAGCAAATAGGAAACGAAAATTAGGTTTACATTCATGTGAATGTAATTGAAATATAGAAGATGCCTTGCGCCAGCTGCACAGAGTGTTTCTGAGACTAAACTGAGAGTATTGTGTACAGTTTGGAGTCCCAATCTAAGATAGAATATACTACAGACGAACTGCAAAAGGTATTCTCCAGATTAATCCCTAAAATGGCAAGATTGTCTGATCTGGAAACTCAGCCTGTGATCTCGAGTTTCAAAAGATGAGAGGTGATTTTACTGAAACTTAGAAACATAGAGGGGAGAGAATAACCGAGGGACATGGAGAAGTGCAAGCAGGAGAGATGAGGGAGAATCCCATGATATTCTACAAGGACAAGTAGAACAGAATAATCAGCAACAGTTAGTGTCCATTAGAAACCAAAGGGGCAACCAGTGTGTCAACCCGGAGAACATTGATAGATTGTTACATGTAAACATCACAGCAGTTTTACTTGGGAGAAGGAGGATGCAGGTACAGAATTCGAGAAGATGGACTGGAAAGCTCTTGCAAAGAGATTGATGTAAAATACGAGCAGGAGTTTGAGGCTTTGTCTGGTATAAAATTGGACCAATCTGCAGGTCTGGATACTGTTGAGTCAAGGGAGGAAAGATGCTGACTGGAAATTTCAATTAGAATCTGACAATAGGGGAGGTGCCAGAGGACTGAAGAACAGCTATTATGATTGCACTTCACAGTAAGGGTGGTAGAGATAGACCAGGAAACTATAGACGAGCGAGTATTAAATCAGTGTTCGGGAAACTATTGGAGAAAATAGAGAAGGAGAAAATTGAACTCCAATCAGAATGGCAAGGCTTGATCAGGGATAATCATCATGACTTTATCAGAGTGAAGTCACACTAATGGAGTTGATTCAATTAGTTTGAGGAGGTCGCTTATTTAGTTTTGATGCAATGCCTTTGACAAAGTTCCGCATGGGAAACTGAAAAAAATAAAGTAAAATCTCAGAGTATCAAGGATAACTTGAAAAGTTACAGCGAAAATTGTCTTAGTGTCAGGAGGCAGAGGGTGGTTGGAGAAGGCTGTTTGTGTGACTGGAGACCAGAGTCCCCTGGTGTACCACAGGGATCAGTGCTGTGTCCCTTATTGTTTGTAGCATTCATAAATGATATAGATGTGAATCTGGAGGGGGAGTGGGGGGAGGGGTGGGAGTTGTGCTAAGTAAGTTTGTGTTTGACACAAAGATTGGCCGGGTGGTTGGTAGTGAGGAGGAAGTTCTGATTTTGCAGGAAAATACAAGTGGAATGATCAGATGGGCAAATCAATGGCAGATGGAATGTGATCCTGATAAATATGAGGTGATGTACTTTGGAAGGAGGAACCAGACATGGGGTGTACACAATGATTGGCAGCACACTAGGGAGCTCACAGGGTGTTTCTCCACACATCCCTGAACGTGACTGAACAGGGTAATGGACTAGTTAAGAATTGAACCGTGGGTGGAGCGTTTATTAATCATGGAGAAGATTATAAGTGCTATACAGGGCTTGGTTTAGTCCATGATGGAGTACTGTATGTCGGTCTGGGACCCTCATTACAGGAAGGATGTGATTGTACTGGAGGGTGTTGCAGAGGAGATTCACCAGGATGTTCCCTGGGATGGAGCATATCAGCTATGGAGAGAAGCTGGATAAGCTCGGGTTGTTTACTTTGGACAGAGAGGCTGAGGGGGATGTGATTCAGAAGGATAAGTTAACAAGGGGCATCGACAGGGTGGACAGACAGCAACTGTTCCTTTTAGACAGAGGGTCAAGAACAAGGGAGCACACTTTTAAAGTGAAGGGTTTGAGGATCAGAGAGGATTTAAAGATGACTTTTTCATCACCCGGAGGGTGTTGCGGTCTGGAAAGTAAATTCTGAGAGGGGGGTTATCAAGGTTAACCTCTCAACTGTTAAAAGTACTTGGACAAGCACTTGGAAGTGACATAACATTCCAGGCTATGAGCCTTTTGTCGGAAAGTGGGACTAATATAGATCGTGCTGTATTTCTGTTGGCACAGAGACTATGCTCCTGTGAGTGTATGATGTGGATGGTCAATGATTGAGCAGCTTAACACAGTAATTGATGGGTTTCTGAAGATAATGTTCACAAAGGGTATAAGAGTGAACTGTTATAGCTTGTCAAATTATGTCAATGTGAGAAGTATGAAAAAAAGTGCAGGTATTTTCCAGTTTGAAACCAGAGAATGGAGAATGGGAAACAGGGAAATGGCAAAACTATGAATCCACTACTTCAGTTCTGTCTTCACAGAACTTTCTGACAATACCAGGAAAACCAAGTCTGGCGTGGAAAACGAAATAGTACATGGAACATAGAACATAGTAAGTAAATCGTTTGGGAGAAATGATTGGGACTGAAAATAATGGTCATAGACAACACTAACACAGGTTTATGAAATGGGAATTATGTTTGAGAAACAGACTGGGAGAGAAATGAAAGAGAAGCAATGGATGTATAACATGTGGATTTTCAGAAAGATTTTGGTAAATCTCCAAGCCTAGTTTGAAAAATCAAATCTTCATGGATTGGGGTGAATATATGGCCATGCTTCTAGAATGGGACAGCTGGCAGGAAACAGTGAATAGAAATAAACAGACACGTGAAGCAACAGCCTGACATTGTATTTAAGGTCTGATTCTGTGAGTATGACTATATCCCTGACACCCATCACCTTCCCCGGATATCTCCTCTCTCACCAGCAGGACAGACAAAGCAGGAGTGGTGGCACCGTGGGATACAGTTTGAAGGGAATTGTTCTGGGAGTCCTCAACAGTGACTCTGTATCCCATGAAGTCTCATGGCGTTAGTTTACACATGATAAAGGAAACCTCCTGCTGATTACCATGTACCAGCCTCTTCCAACTGATGAGTCAGTACTCCTCCAAGCTGACCAATACTTGGCGGAAGCACTGAGGGTGGCAAAGGCACAAAATGTACTCTGGGTTAGGGACGTCAATGTCCACAAAAAGAGTGGTTCAGCAGCAGCATTACTGATTGAGCTGGTTGGGTCCGAAAGGATATAACTTCTCGACTGGGTCTGCGGCAGGTGGTGAAGGAACCCACAAGAGGGAAAAGCCATATTTGACCACAGCCTTACTAATCTGCCAGCTGCAGAAGTATCTGTCCATGACAGTATCGGGTAAGAGTGACCACTGAATAGTCGTTGTGGAGATAAAGTCACACTTGCATATTGAGAATAACCTCCACCATTTTAGGTGGCACTGTCACCATGCTAAATAGGACAGACTTTGAACAGATCTAGCAGCTCAAGTATGGGTTTCGATAATATGTTGTGGGTCATCAATAGCAGCAGAATTGTACTCCAGCACAACCTCATGGCCTGGCATATCCCCCTCACAACAATTACCATCAAGCCAGAGGATCAACCTTGATTCAATGGAGTATGCAGGAGGGCAGGAGCAGCACTGGGAATACCTGAAAATGAGGTGTCTGCCTGATGAAGTCACCAACCATGACTACCTGCCTGCCAAACAGCATAAGCAGTTCGTCATAGACAGGGCTAAGTGATCCCACAAGCAACGGTTCAGATCTAAGCTCTGCAGTCCTTCTACTTCTAGTTGAGAATAGTTATGGACAATTTAACAAGTCATTGGAGTAGGAGATTCCACAAGCATCCCTATCCTTAATGATGGAAGAGCCCAACACTTCAGTGCAAAAGATAACGTTCACGCATTCGCAACAATCTTCAGTCAGAAGTGCTGAGTGGTTTATCCATCTTGGCCTCCTCCAGTGGTCCTCAACAATTCAGGTACCAGCTATCAGCCAGTTTGATTCACTCCACGCGATATCCAGATTCAGTTGGAGACACTGGATACCCCAGACAACATTCTGGCAATAGTACTGAAAAGTTGTTCTCCAGACCTTGTCACTGCCCTCACCAAGCTGTTCTAATACCGTTACAACAACATTTCCCCGATTACGTCGAAAATTACCCCAAGTATCTCCTGTATATGAAAAGCAGAACAAATCCAATCCGGCCAATTACCACCCTATCAGTCTACTCTCGATCATCAGTTAAGTGGTGGAAGGTCTCAGTGCTTTTAAGCAACACTTGCTCAGCAATAACCTGGTCAATGTCGCCCAGTTTGGGCTCCACCAGGGCCACTCAGCTGCTGACCTCATTACCGTGGTTCAAACATGGACAACAGAGCTGAATTACTGTGTTGGGGTGAGAGTGACAGCCCTTTAAATCAAGGCTGCCTTCGCCCAAGTGTGTTATCAAGGGGCCTTAGCAAAACTGGAATCAATGGGTATCAGGGGCAAACTCCCCGCTGGTTAGAATCATACCTGACACGTAGGAAGATGGTCATGGTTGATAAAGGTCAGTCAATCCAGCTCCAGGACAAGTCTGTAGGAGTCCCTCGAGCAGTGGCCGAGACCCAAACATCTTCAGGGCTGCTTGATCAATGACCTTCCCTCTATTATAAAGTCAGTAGTGGAGATGTTTGCCAATGATTGCACAATGTTCAGCAATGGTTGTTGCTCCTCAGATACAGAAGCAGTCCATGTTCAAATACAACAAGATCTGGACAGTATCCAGGCTGACAAGTGGCAAGTAATATTCACGTCACACAAATGCCAGACCGTGAACATCACCACTAAAATACAATCTAAACACTGCCCTTGGTATTCAATGGTGTTACTGTCACTGAATCCACAGTGGACTGCAGCAGTTCAACAAGGCAGCTCACCACCACCTTCTCAAGGGGCAACCAGGGACAGGCAATAAATGTTGGCCCAGCCAGTTACACCCAGATTCAGGACATAAATATCATTTTAAAAAAGATAACAGAGGAAGGTTGCTGGGATATCACAGAGTTGAGTGCTCAGGTCCCAGCTGTTCACAATAATCATTAAACAATTGGTTGCAGGAATCAAATACAATATATCCCAACCTGCTGATAGAACTAAAGGATGTTGGATTGCGAGCGGGTGAGGACGTTGTAAAAAAGCTTCAAAGTGACTAAGACAAGTGGAGTGAATGGGCAAATACGTGGCAGATGGAGAGCAATGTGGGTAGAGGTGGCGGTGTGCCCTTTGGTGGGAACAAGAGATTGGCAGCTTTTCGTTTGAAAAGGGATTGTTTGAAACTTATTGATCTGAAAAGCGACGTATGGGCCTTTTTGTTGTTTCCTTCTGCGCGGCCCTCCTAGGTCCCTGCAGCGCAGTGAGGTCTGAATCCAGAAGGCAATACTGGGAATGGCATTCACACGCTGCCCAGTGTAAATAGACCTACCAAGTGGGGAGCTGTAACATTGCAAAGGATCTGGATCTCCCTGTAGACCAGTCACTGAAAGCAATATTGCAGGAGCAGAAAGCAGTTAGGAAGATCAACTGACCTTCATTTCAGGGGGATTTGAGTCCAGGGGTAAGCATGTCTTACTGCAGCTGTAGAGGGCTTTGGTGAGACCCTATCTCAAACACTGTGCAGTATTCTGTGCAGATTTGGTCTCAGTACATAATAAAGGACAAACCTGACATTGAGGGAGAGCAGTGAAGGATGACCAGACCGATCTTTGTGATGACAGGCTTGTTGTGGGAGCAGAGTTTGGGGCGACTGGGCCTGTATTCCATGGGGTTTAGGAAAATGGGTGGAGATCTCAATGAGATATATAAAGCTCTGACAGGGTGAGACGGATTGGAAGCAGGGATAATAATTCCCCTGGCTGTCCTTGTTCTTCTCCAAAAGTTTCAATGGACTAAATGGCTTCCTCATATTCCTGTGAAAACAGCGTGAGGTGGTGAATGAACTCTTGTTTAACTGTGGCAATGTGCAGTGTCAGGAAGTGCTATTACATGAATGTTGTGGACATTTTAACAGCACACGCCTCAATGGAGTCTGGGTCTTGTTGCACATGGACACAAACCAGTTCAGGAGCTGACGGGGGTACAAAATGTTCTGAACATTGTGGAATCTTCAGTGACCATCCCCACTTCTGATCTCATGGTGGGGAGGGTGGGGAGGGGAGACATTGATGAAGCAGCTGAAGATGTTTGTGAAGGGGAAGCTACCCTGAGGATCTCCCACAGAGGTGACCCAGGACTGAGATGATGAACATCTTCCTTTGTGCCATGTTTGACCCTAAACACTGGAGAGGTTACTCTGATTCCGATTAAGTCCAGTTTTGTTAAGCTCCTTTATGTCAATAAAAGTCAACAACTGCCTTGATTTCAGAGCCAGTCATTTTTATCTGAACCCTTGTCTCAACCTCTTTTGTTCATATCAATAGGCCATGGTATAGGAACAACACGTGTTTTCTTCAAACAAATGGTATTGAATGTCAGGGTTTCTCTTCTCAAGAAAGTTAGCGAGCAAGACGACTGAAAGTGTTTGAAGAGGAGGTAGATGGATATTGACCTGTCAGAGAGTTGAGGGCGATGAAGAATTGGGTATTGAAGAGGATTTCAGACCGAGAGCAGATCAGTCACGATGTTAGTGAAGGGCAAGGCAGGTTTGGGGAGTGAATGACCTGCCCCTGTTTCTGATGTTCTCCCATTCTGTTATTGGAAAGTTAGTGGGTGTTATTTTCATGGAAGTTCTGTTATTGAATGTTGCAGTCAGGGAGACCAGAGGATTTTGTGATCCATCTCTGGGTGAGGTATGGGGGCTGTATTCACAGTGAATCTGGGTCTACAACATGACCAACAAATGGAGCACAAGTTGCAGAGAGGAGAAGCTCTGTAAAGAGAGATGAGGGGCCTCTTTCATACCCGTGCATGTGCTTCCAAATTACATTTCCCAAATCACCTCAAACCGTGTGGGGCAGTCTTGAAGGGTCGAAAGGTCTCCTCTGTTTCTGTGCACCAGGTTATAGGAGTAAGTAGCCTCCAACTGCTCCTGTCTAGCAGGTTTGAGGGGCTGAATGGAACACAGGAACATGGGACTGAGGAGCAGGAGTGGGTCATTAGATACTTTGAGCCTTCTCCACCAGGCAGTAAGATTGTGGCTGATCAGGTTGTGGACTCAGCCTCACTTTCCTGTCTCCATCCCATTATGCATGACTCACTTCTCTGTCAAATATTTACCTAACGCAGCTTTCAATCAACATGAACATCAAGGCGTGATAAACTTCCAGCGAAGAGAATTATGACTTGAAAGGTCCTTTCAGAATTTTTTGTCATCCCTCTTATAGACTCAGAGAGTCATGCAGAATGGAAACAGACCCGTTAGTCCAATCTGTTCACTCCGATCAGATATCAAATCTGATCCAGTCCCATTTGCCAACATTTGGTCAATATCCCTCCTCTCAGATACTTTTTAAATGTGCGATTGTAACCGCCTTCAGCACTTCCTCTGACAGCACTTTCTGTACACACACCACTCTCTGTGTGAAACATTTATCTTCAGGTCCCTTCTAAATCATTCGTCCTGTCCCCTCCAACCTATGCCCTCTTGTTTTGGAACCCCCTATCCTGGTGGAGCAAAGTGTGTTAAACACTTTCTTAACCCCACTATCTATATGAGATGCAAATTTTAAGGAATTAAACCTGACGGCCCTAGGTTTTCTGTACTACAGCACTGCCAAAGGCCCAGCTTTTAATTGTTTAGGTCCTGTTCTTGTTTGATTTACCAAATCCAATGCCTCGCATTAATTCAAACTAAACTCCATCTGCCACCCCTCAGCCCAGTGTGTGATATTACTGCCACCTCCCCCTAGCATCACTCGACAATACCCACAAAGCTGTAACATTATTCTCCTGTGTGTTTGTTCATCAGACTGTCCTGACATGCTGGGACATACCTCTGCAACAGGCAGGACTCGATTCCAGGCCTTCTAGTCCAGTGCTAGGAACACTACCACACAAGTTCAGGAATGGAATCAAATCCAGAGCTCTGGCTCAGAGACAGGGACACTACCCAATACAACTACCATACTCAGATTTTGGGTCATATTTTAGTGCCCATTTTCAGTTCGGTGTGGATGATTATAATCAGGTTGCCATTACTGAATTACAAAAAACACTTTGTATTATTAAACAAATGTAAGATATTTGTCTCAACTGTAGGATATTGAGTCTATATGCTATGCTATCGAAATTAACTATGACCATCTTTAATTGCTATTATCTGAAGTCTGCAATATTAAGGAAAGAAATCCTGCAGCCACACTCTGCAGGGGTCTGCAGGGGTCTCAAATAGATATTTATTACTGAACACCAGAGATGAAGGAAGAGCTTAATTTCTGGTCCCAAAACATCGATCACTCTTACCCACCTCTAACGTGCGACTGCCCTCTTCCTAAAACCATGAAGTGACACCAGGCCGCTGATTACTGCCCAGTCTCTCCTCCCCACTGACTGTATCTGCAATCTGTTCCTCCTCCCCCTAACCACACAAGGCAAACCAAGCTCAGGGTCTTTGTGAAACTCAAGGCTGGAGTGTGCTGGCACTCTGGAGAGGGGGATGGGCATTTTAAAATTGAAGGGGGAGGGTGAGGTGGCAGTAATATCACACACTGGGCTGAGGGGTGGCAGATGGAGTTTAGTTTGGATTAATGCGAGGCATTGGATTTGGTAAATCAAACAACAGCAGGGCCTTTGGCAATGTTGTAGAACAGAAACCTAGGCCGTCAGATTTAATTCTTTAAAATTTGCATCTCATATAGATAGCGTGGTTAAGAAGGTGTTTAGCACACTTGTCTTCATTGATCAGACCTTTGAGTATCAGAATTGGGACGTCATGTTGTGGTTGTACAGGACATTGGTGAGACCTCTACTGGAATACTGTGTTTAGTCTAGTCACCCTGCCCGCTCATTCCATAGGCACACCACCCTCTGGGTGAAAAAGCTGCCCTTTAGGTCACTTTTAAATGTTTCCCCTCTCACCTTAAGCTGATGTCCGCTAGTTTTGGTCTCCCCGTACCCTAAGAAAATACCTTGACTATTCACTTTGATATTACTGACCTTGATATTATTAAGCTGGACAGGATTCAGAAGAGATTAACCTAGATGTTGCTGGGAAAGAAGGAATTGAGCTAGGCTGGGAATTTTTTCACTGAAGAATATGAGATTAAGCAGTAACTTTACAGAGGTTTATAAAATAATGGGGGGTACAGAGAAGCTGAAGGGAGGGCTGATGTCTTTTCCCTAGAGTTGGGGATTCAAAACTGAGGGATATTTTAAGTTGCGAGGAAAAATGATTCACAAATGTCACGAGAGGTACTTATTTTAGACCGAATCTGGCTTGTGTATGGAATGAACTTCCAGAGGAAGTGGTGAAAGCAGGGACAGTTACAATGTTTAAAGGACATTTAGATCAGTCCATGGATAAGACATCAGTTTGGATGGTGCTGTGAGCAGCTGCCCTCTCCCTCCCCATCTCTGAATGAATCCCTGTTGGTTTTCACCCTCTGCCAATGCCTTGCAGTGGCGTGTGGAGGCCAGCAGAGGGTGGCATTGTATCACTTTAGGCACCACAGAGACTGGCAGACCTGCCCCACACAGAGACACACAGATACACACAGCAATTGTTAGGACACAACATTGAGCTCATCTGGTAATATAAACTAAACATAAAGAAATGCTCAATTGGCCTTGTAAACTGTTAAAATATGAGTGACAGAGGACTCCCAAATTCCACTGTTTAAATAAAAACATCAATTTATTTTTTCAACTCTGAAACTGAACATTTTACATCAACTATTCACAACTCTGAGACCCCCTTTCCTTAACTGCTTATTACCCTACTCCAACTCTACAGTAATGTACTGTTTCAAAAAGACACTTATTAAAATTACATAAACGTAATTTAAAAACCACACAGCTGCTGTTGGTTCATCTGACCTCACACCAAGATCCTTTTTTCCCATCTTTCCTGGGAAGACTGGCTCATGTTACAGGATGCTAACGAAGTGTCTACATTTCAGCATTCTGAAACCTGGGAACACATCCTTCCATGACACTGTCTCTCAGTTTCACCCTCTCTGTCTATTTCCTAAACCCCTCCCATGTGGTGATATTTAAACTGATTCCCCCGCTATCTCTCTCTGTCAGTGATGTTCACACCCACAGCACCCTCTTGTCAGGGCACAATGGAGATATGGAGCTGTATATGGATGGGAGCTGCACATCCTGTCACTTCCAGCCCGGGCTGCAAGTTTCCCCACACTGGGCAGGGATCGAACACAGTGTTACTGAGGAATGCAGTGGGATGGGGTACAGAGCTCTACATGCTGGGAGGGTAACCGCTCCTGGTTTACTGATCAATGCACTGGGGTGGGGTACATAGTCCTACATGCTGGGAGGGTAACTGCTCCTGGGTTACAGATCAATGCACTGGGGTGGTGTACACAGTCCTACATGCTGGGAGGGTAACTGCTCCTGGTTTACAGATCAATCACTGGGGTGGTGTACACAGTCCTACATGCTGGGAGGGTAACTGCTCCTGGGTTACAAATCAATGCACTGGGGTGGGGTACACAGTCCTACACGCTGGGAGGGTAACTGCTCCTGGGTTACAGATCAATGCACTGGGGTGGTGTACACAGTCCTACATGCTGGGAGGGTAACTGCTCCTGGGTTACAGATCAATGTACTGGGGTGGGGTACACAGTCCTACATGTGGGGAGGGTAACTGCTCCTGGGTTACAGATCAATGTACTGGGGTGGTGTACACAGTCCTACATACTGGGAGGGTAACTGCTCCTGGGTTACAGATCAATGTACTGGGGTGGTGTACACAGTCCTACATGCTGGGGGGTAACTGCTCCTGGGTTACAGATCAATGTACTGGGGTGGGGTACACAGTCCTACATTCTGGGAGGGTAACTGCTCCTGGGTTACAGATCAATGTACTGGGGTGGGGTACACAGTCCTACATGCTGGGAGGGTAACTGCTCCTGGGTTACAGATCAATGTACTGGGGTGGTGTACACAGTCCTACATGCTGGGAGGGTAACTGCTCCTGGGTTACAGATCAATGTACTGGGGTGGTGTACACAGTCCTACATGCTGGGAGGGTAACTACTCCTGGGTTACAGATCAATGTACTGGGGTGGTGTACACAGTCCTACATGCTGGGAGGGTAACTGCTCCTGGGTTACAGATCAATGTACTGGGGTGGTGTACACAGTCCTACATGCTGGGAGGGTAACTGCTCCTGGGTTACAGATCAATGTACTGGGGTGGGGTACACAGTCCTATATGCTGGGAGGGTAACTACTCCTGGGTTACAGATCAATGTACAGGGGCGGTGTACACAGTCCTACATGCTGGGAGGGTAACTGCTCCTGGTTTACAGATCAATGTACTGGGGTGGGGTACACAGTCCTACATGCTGGGAGGGTAACTGCTCCTAGTTTATATATCAATGCTCTGGGGTGGGGTACACAGTCCTACATGCGTGGGAGTAACTGCTCATAGTTTACAGATTAATGCACTGAGATGGTGTACACAGTCCTACATGCTGGAAGTTGAACTGCTCCTGGTTTACAGATCTATGCACTGGGGGTGGTGTACACAGCTCTACATGCTGGGAGGGTAACTGCTCCTGGTTTACAAATCAATTCACTGGGGTTGTGTACACAATTCTAAATACTTGGAGTGTTACTACTGCAGATTTACAGATTAATTCACTTGTGACCAATGCACAGTTTGCGGTGTTGGTCAGACTGTCTTGTTGAGTTTTATGGATAATGCAATGATGTGGTTTGTTTCACTCCTTATGCTGGATATATATTTGTTTCAGGTTTGCACATTACTGCCCTGCTGTGGTCTTCGTAGCTCCCAGTGTTGTACAGATATCTCGTCTGGGTTTGTAGATCAGTGCACTGCGGTGGTCTGCATAGTTCCCTGTGCTGGACGGATATATGGTTTTGGTTTATAGATCAATGCCCTGATCTGATCAGTGCAGTGTTCCTCTCTGGACAGATTGCTGGATTGTATTGACCAGAGCAATGGATGAATCTGGACAAATTGCTGGGTTGTACTGAGCAATACACTGGCCGGGTCTGCACAGTGTTCCACGGTGAACAGATATCTCCTCTGGGTGTATGGTGTCTGGGCTGGTTCTGTGAGGTGGATTGAGAATGTGGTATATCTCACCATTTCAGCTGCTCGGGCAATGCCTTTAGTTCCCATTCCTGTGATTGGACCCTCCGTCTCTCTCCCCATTAATGTTACAGTGTGTCCAGGCACAGTACATCATGTTGGTGGGGTGGGAAGGGGGGAAATGTCATGGACAGGTCAAGGGGTTCCCCGGAATGCTATGTCCCTAACATTCTATAACTGACATTCCCCGGAATGCTCTGTCCCTGACATTCTATAACTGACATTCCCCGGAACGTACTGTCCCCGACATTCTATAACTGCCATTCCCCGGAACGTTCTGTCCCTGACATTCTATAACTGCCATTCCCCAGAACGTTCTGTCCCTGACATTCTATAACTGCCATTCCCCGGAACGTCCTGTCCCTGACATTCTATAACTGACATTCCCCGGAACGTTCTGTTCCCAACATTCTATAACTGACATTCCCCGGAACGTTCTGTCCCTGACATTCTATAACTGACATTCCCCGGAACGTTCTGTTCCCAACATTCTATAACTGACATTCCCCGGAACGTTCTGTCCCCAACATTCTATAACTGACATTCCCCGGAACGTTCTGTCCCTGATATTCTATAACTGCCATTCCCCGGAACGTCCTGTCCCTGACATTCTATAACTGCCATTCCCCAGAACGTTCTGTCCCTGACATTCTATAACTGCCATTCCCCGGAACGTCCTGTCCCTGACATTCTATAACTGACATTCCCCGGAACGTTCTGTTCCCAACATTCTATAACTGACATTCCCCAGAACGTTCTGTCCCTGACATTCTATAACTGACATTCCCCGGAACGTTCTGTTCCCAACATTCTATAACTGACATTCCCCGGAACGTTCTGTCCCCAACATTCTATAACTGACATTCCCCGGAACGTCCTGTCCCTGACATTCTATAACTGACATTCCCCGGAACGTTCTGTCTCCAACATTCTATAACTGTCATTCCCCGGAACGTTCTGTCCCCAACATTCTATAACTGACATTCCCCGGAACGTTCTGTCCCTGACATTCTATAACTGTCATTCCCCGGAACGTTCTGTCCCTGACATTGTTTGTGAACGGCCGGACGTCAGTGAATTGAACAAACGATAAGATCCCGAGGGAAGAGATCCGGTTCCAGGGAGAAGAAGACACTGTTCCGAAGGACCCTCATGCAGTTAAAGGGGTGAATACGTTTTCCCTGCGTTTACATTTCTCCACGACACAGGATCGACCACAATTTTGACCAAAATACAGGAAATTCCCAAACTCCGTTTGTCTTCAGGAAACTGGGAGACAATCCTTCAGGACAGCAACGTTTCCACCCTCCGTATTAGGAACTGGGTAGGAGTGACCTGTGTCTGCTCTCGAGTGATCGAGTGTGTGGGAATGTTCTAGAAACCATCTGTCCTTATGGATGTGTCTCTGTGTGTTTGGGGAGGGAGGGTTTCTGTTGGTTTATGTCACATTTTTGTCATTAATTCCGACCTTCCCATTTGTTATTCCAGCTCCAATTATTTTAATAAATCCCTGAATACAGGGACACATTTGAAAATCTCACTGGGTCCCCGATCAAACGGGTCCCTTTGCCTCCAGGCTGATGGATAATGGGTTTGCTTTCCTTCCTCACAGTTAACGTAGTGACCATCTACGTCCTGCTTTATAAAGATTGTGGATTGTCTCCATGTGTCAGACGTTACCTGGGGGCCATGGCAGCGGCGGATCTCCTGGTCATTATCCTCGACCTGATCCCGAGACACATTCCCATTGTTTATTGGGAACAGTTTTATTTCCTGAGGGACTCCGTCCCCGTGTGTAATATCCACGCCGTCTTGCTTTATGCAGCCACTGACTGCTCTGTCTGGTTCACCGTCACTTTCACCTTTGATCGGTTTGTGGCCATTTGTTGCCAGAAGCTGAAAAGTAAATATTGCAGTGAGAAAACGGCGGCTGTGGTTCTGGGAGCAGTGACTGTGCTGAGCTGTTTAAAGAACATTTTCTGGTATTTTATGCTCACGGCTCGGTATTGGCTGGTGAACCGCCCCTGGTTTTGTGTTGTAACAGACGCTGTTCAATCCTCCATTGTCTGGGTCACTATCGAGTCTCTCCACTACATTCTCTCCCCGTGTGTCCCATTTCTCCTGATTCTGCTGCTCAATCTTCTCACCGTCAGACACATTTTAGTGACCAGCAGAGCCCGCAGGAGACTCCGCACTCACACCAATGGGGACACTCAGTCTGACACTGAAATGAGAAACCGAAAAAAATCCATCATTTTACTGTTTGTGATCTCGGCCAATTTCATCCTGTTATGGTCAATGTTAATGCTGTATTCTATATGGAACCGGATGTGGTTGATTGGGTATCAGTCTGTGTATCTCGATTGGTTTGTGCGGGAATTGGGCTTCATGCTGCAGCTCCTCAGTTGCTGCACAAACACCGCGATTTATGTCGTGACCCAGACTAAGTTCAGGCAGCAGCTGAAGAATGTGCTGAAATATCCCTTCACCCAAATCCATTCATCCATCAAATTCCCTCATTAATCAATCCATCCGGGATTTTCTCATTTCAGTTCAGTGTTTCAGTGATGGACCAGCCTGTCGCTATGGTAACAGACTGAGGGTAGCGCTGGTTTGTCCATCCTTATCCCACAGGGGGGTTACAGGGAAAAATTTCAATGTTTCTCACAACTCAGGGGCCAGTGAGAAAAGGCTCCATCCCACTGACTGTATCCATCACGTCCATTTGTAACCAATAATAATGTTGATTAAATCGTGCCGAGCAGCAGAGTGACCGATGTTGTGTGTCTTTGTGTTGGAGAAGCTGAGCTGGAGAGAGACAGACTCAGCCCCAAGTCCTGGTCGTCAGGGAAGGGGAGGACACCGCGCCCTGAGCTCAGGAGATGGGTTTAACTCCCTCTGCCACCCCACTCCAACCTGGTCTCCCCATTTCCTCTCCCTCACTCTTCCTCCTCATTTCTCTCCCCCTCTCTCTGTGCACACTTTCTCTTTCTCACCACCTCTCCCTTTCACTCTCCCTTTGCCACCCTCTCTCTCACACACCCCTAACCTTGATTTCTCCACCTGCTTCCACTCTATCCTCTCCCCTCCCCTGCACACACTCTCTCCTGCCATCTGCCTCCCTCCCTCAATTCCGTCTCTACTCCATTTTCCCCCTCCTCCCACCTCCCATATCTCTTTATCATCTCACAACCACCCCTCCAACCACATGCAGCCAAAGCACCAACCTTCCCCACAATGCCCCCAATCCCCGTCTGGATTATAGGAAGAGGGAGACATCAGAGAGTCAGAGTGTTTCAGAGAGAGAGGGAGGGGCAGGAGGGAGAGAGATTTGGTCAGAGAGAAACAGAGTGAGGTGGGGAGAAAGAGAGAACGAGATAGGGGGATTGAGAGTGAGAGAAGGTGGAGAGAGAGTGAAGGAGCAGGGCGAGAGTGAGAGAGAGAGAGAGAGATGGAGAGAGCGAGAGGCAAGGCAGAGATAAGGTGAGGGAGGGAGAGAGCGGGAAATAGGGGAGGACATAATGACAGAGGGGTCAGAGAGAGGGGACAGAGTGAGGAACAGAGAGAGAGGAACAGAGAGAGGGGCAACAGAGATAGAGGGGAAAGAGAGAGAGCGGGACAGAGAGAAAGGGCCCGAGAGTGGAGGACAGAGATAAGGGGACAGAAAGAGGAGGACTGAGAGATGGGGGACAGAGAGAGGGGGGACAGGGAGAGGGGACAGAGAGAGGGGGACAGAGAGAGGGGGGCACAGAGGGGGGGACAGCGAGGGGGGGACAGAGAGAGGAGGACAGAAAGAGGGGGACAGAAAGAGGGGGACAGAGAGAGGGGGACAGAGGGAGGGAGACAGGGAGAGGGGGACAGAGAAATGGGGGATAGAGAGAGGGGAACAAAGAGAGGGGGCACAGACAGAGGGCAACAGAGAGCAGGGGACAGAGAGAGGGGGACAGAGAAAGGGGGTAAGAGAGAAGGGGAACAGAGAGAGGGAACAGAGAGGGGTTAGAGTGAGCAGGGAACAGTTAGAGGGGGACAGAGAACGGGGGAAGAGAGGGGGGGACAGAGAGAGGGGACTGAGAGAGTACAGAGAGAGAGGGGGACAGAGAGGGGGGGACAGAGAGAGGGGAGATAGAGGGTGTCAGAGAGTGGTGGTCAGAGAGAGGGGGATAAAGAGGTGGCCAGAGAGAGGGGAGACAGAGAGTGGGGGCGACAGACATTGGGAGGATAGATAGTGGGGGGAAGGAGAGAAAGGCCGACAGAGGTGGGGGTGGGGGAGAGAGAGAACAGAGAGAAGAGAGACAGAGAGGGGGGAACAGATAGAGCGTGGGGACAGAGAGAGGGGGCACAGAGAGAGAGGGGAGACAGAGAGAGGGGGACACAGAGAGGGGGGGCAGACAGAGAGGCGGGCAGAGGGGCGGGATAGAGAGAGGGCGACAGAGGGGGGTGACAGAGAGGGGGTCAGAGAGCGAGGGGTCAGAGCGAGGTAGGACAGAGGGGGGGCAGAGAGAGAGGAGGGACGGGGGACAGAGAAGGAAGGGACAGAGAGGGGGTGACAGAGATAGAGGGGGAAAATAGGGGGACAGAAAGTGGAGGACAGAGATAGGGGACAGAGAGTGGGGGACAGAGAGGAGGACAGAGAGAGGGTGACAGAGAAAGGGAGAGAGAGTGAGGGGGACAGGGAGAGGGGGACAGAGAGAGGGGGAGAGAGAGCGAGAGGGGGACAGAGAGTGGGGAGATAGAACAGGTCAGGGAGTGGGGGGACAGAGAGAGGGGTGTCAGAGAGAGGGGCGACATAGAGACGGGCGACAGAGAGAGGGGGACACAGTGAGAAGCGTGACAGAGACAGGGAACAGAGAGAGAGGGGAACAGAGAGAGGGGGACAGAGAGATGGAGACAGAGAATGGGGAACAGAGGGGGCGACAGAGAGGGGGGCGAGTGGGGCAGAGAGAGAGAGGCGACAGAGAGAGAGACAGGGGACAGAGAGAAGGGGACAGAGAAAGGAGGGACAGAGAAAGTGGGGAGCAGAGAGAGGGGCACAGAAAGAGAGTGAACAGAGAGACGGGTACATAGAGGGGGGGACGGGGGGACAGAGACAGGGGGGGACAGAGATGGGGACAGAGAAAGGGGGAGAGAGATAGGGTGTCAGAGAGATGGGGACGGGAGCAGAGAGGGGTGACAGAGAGAGGGGGTAGAGAGAGCGAGAGAGAGGGGGGACGGAGAGGGGGACAGAGTAGGGGACAAAGTGGGGGTCAGAGAGAGGGGGCAGAGATAGGGCTACAGAGGGGCGCGACCAAGAGTGGGAACAGAGTGTGTGGGACAGAGAGGGGGTAAAGAGCATGGGGGGCAGAGAGAGGTGGTGACAGAGCGAGGGGCGGACAGAGAGAGGGGGACAGATGGAGGGGGGCAGTTTTGAATGGGGTTGGGGGAGGGGGTGGTGTTGGAATAAGATGAGGAGCGGGGGTGGTATTGGACGGAAATTGGGGAGGGGGCGGTGTTGGAAGGGCTTGGTGGTGGGGGTGGTGATGGACAGGGGTTGGGGAGGGGGCAGTGTTGGATGGGGTTGGGAGGGGGCGGTGACCCACAGTGTTGGGTGAGGGGGAGGTGTTGGAGGGGGTTGGGGAGGCCGCGGTGTTGGGTGGTGTTGGGAGGGGGTGGTGTTGGACGGGGTTGGGGGAGGGGGCGATGTTGGATGGGGATGGGGAGGGGGCGGTGTTGGATGGGGTTGGGGGGAGGGGATGGTGTTGGACGGGGTTGGGGAGGGTACGGTGTTGGACGGAGTTGGGAGGGGGTGGTGTTGGACGGTGTTGGGGGAGGGGGCGATGTCGGACGGGGTTGGGGTTGGGGTTGGGGTTGGGGTTGTGTTGGATGGCGTTGGGGAGGGGGCGGTGTTGGACGGGGTTGGGGAGAGGGGGCGGTGTTGGACGGGGTTGGGGAGTGGGCAGTATGGACGGGATTGGGGAATGTGCAGTTTTGGACAGGGTTGTGGAGGGGGCAGAGTTCGACGGGGTTTGGGAAGGGGGTGGTGTTGGACAGGATTGGGGGCGGTGGTGGTGTTGCACGGGGTTGTGGAGGGGGCGGTGTTGGACAATGTTGGGGAGAGGGCTATATTGGACGGGGATGGGGGAGGGGGCTGTTTGGGCCGGGGATGGGGAGTGGGCAGTATGGACGGGATTGGGGAGGATGCAGTTTTGGACAGGGTTGTGGAGGGGGCGGAGTTGGACGGGGTTTGGTAAGGGGGCGGTGTTGGACAGGGTTGGGGGCGGTGGTGGTGTTGGATGAGTATGGCGGTGTTGGACGTGGTTGTGGGAGGGGCGATGTTGGATGGGGTTGGGGGAGGTGGCGGTGTTGGACGTGGTTGGGCAGGGGGTGGTGTTGGATGGGGTTGGGGAGGGGGCCATTTTGGACGGGTTTGGGGAAGGGGGTGGGAGGCCAGTGTTGGACAAGTCCTGGTCCTCAGGGAAGGGGAGGGCAACACTGCAAATCCACAATTCAATGGCTGAGCTATTTCAGGTTTTGTATTATACAGTACATACAATAAACAATGTACATTGTGGTATAGAGCGATTCGTTAATGCATAAACATTGGAGCTGATCTGTTTACACGTAAATATTACTGTCTCAGTTTATTTAGAAATCTTTTTTGTATGGGAAGTGTTTGTTTATAAATACAAATATTGTTGTGGATGGGAAGTGTTCATGTTTATATTTAAATCTGTTTTGTTTTGGAGATGTTCATGCTTTTTCATAAATATTGTTGTGGATTGGAATTGATATGAATTATCCCAGACCACAACAACTAGCTGTATCAAAACATCTGTCCCCTTGAAACCTTTTGCTCAATTTGATGGGCTCTGATAACATCAGCAACAGCACATTTGCCTTGTGTGTCAGAGAGAGTAGTTACATTTCAGTTAAACCCTTCCTCAATCTCATTAAGAAGTGATTAATCAAAGAAACAACATGTTTTTACAGTTCAACCAAATAAAATAAAATTTTCTACCAAGATAGAAAGATAGAGTAATCTGGAGTGTATATGTCCATCCCTGTTTCCCTTCAATGTTGTTTGGATTTGTTTGGACTGGGAATAGGGACTACAGTTTAGAAATAATTGAATGAAAAACAGAAAGGAATCTTTTTTAAAATTTCACTGGAATTTCAGTGAAGATTCTGAAGTCTGCTCTAAACCCTCCAGATGGCAGTCTATTGTAAACTGCCCATGGAGCAGTCAGACAGACTCACAGCAATGTGCTCGGAGCCCACTAGAGGGCAGAATATTGTAAACTCCCCATAGGGCAGTCAGACAGACTCACAGCAATGTGCTCTAAACCCACCAGATGGCAGTCTATTGTAAACTCCCCATGGGGCAGTCAGACAGACTCACAGCAATGTGTTTTGAGCCCACTAGAAGGCAGACTATTGTAAACTCCCCATGGGGCAGTCACACAGACTCACAGCAATGTGCTCTGAGCCCACTAGAAGGCAAACTATTGTAAACTCCCCATGGGGCAGTCAGGCAGATTCTGGACAGAGATCAGAATAAAATTACATTAAATGTATGCACTGAAGACAAGAAGCAGTATAAAGTTCCCAACATTTTACATCTTGGTGAAGCACACTGTAATGAGAAGGAGAAAAGAGCCATTATGTAGCAATCCAAACCAAACAGCTTTTGGATAGAATTGCAGATTTAAAAGAGGAGATCTTCAACTGGACATGAATGGAATGCAGCATTTTTGTTCAGGAGCATCCAAATGTGACAGGACCGATGCTTAAACCCAGAAAAGGAAAGGGACTGTGTTCACCCGGAGAAGATGTACTCTCATTCTGATCAAACTCAAACTCAGCAGAGCTCTCTGGTTCATGGTATTTCCATCAGTCTGTGCAAACACCTTGTGTAAACATGTGGAATCAACTTGTGTTCATTTGGGCAAAACTGTTGTATCAATCTGCACAAAACTCTTGTCTTAATTTGTGCAATAAGCCTGTGCTCAGCCAAGCCAAAATGTTGGATGAATTTGTCCAAAGAATGTGTGTTAACTTGGACAAACATCTTGTGTCAGTTTGATGTGGAAACTTGTGTGGTTTTGTGTTGTGTGTGTCTGGGGTTGTTTAGGATTTGAACCTGCAGCTTCTGTGTCTGTGTCTGAGTGTGCATTCCCAGGCTGGGCTGAGTGGGTGGTTTGGCGTGGGGTGGGGGGGGGGGGAGGTGATCAGATACAGGAACAGACTGGGTCAGCCCTGGTCTAACCCATTAACCTGCTGTTTCCTCCCAGACCCCCCTGCAATCTCACAAAAATGGTAGTTGGTGTGTTCCATATCTGGGGGAGGTGGGTTCCAGGTGATGGAGCTGGGAGCTGACTGGATCAGCTGGGATTTGGGAGGAGATTGGGGTTTGAGTGACACACCTGAGGCTATTTAAACCAGGTTCAGGAAGCCATCATTCTTTTTGCCATGTGGCGTGCCCAGGGGTGAGTATTGGGGAGTTAGTGTCTCTATGTCTCTCAGTGTGAGTTGTGTTTGAATCTCAATCCCAGGGTTAACCCTTTATGCAGCCTCAGTCCCTGATGGGACACAGAGAGAGACCGTGGGGAGATGGAGCTGAGAGCAGTTGGGGGGATGGTGAGTATGGGGCTCCTTACACTCTCCATGTCTCCCCTTGCCTCACTTTTCTCTCAAGCTCACATTCCCCCTTCACTCTGTCTCTCCAACCACCTTTCCGTCTGTCTTGTGTTCTTTCCTTCTAACTCACTTTCTGCCTGACTCTGCCTGACTCTGCCTGACTCTCTCTTTTTCCTCCCCCCCCCCCCGCTCCTCTCACACGTAGGGTGTGTTGCTGAACAAAGAGAGCTTAGAGTGCAGGTTCATGGCTCCTTGAAAGTGGAGTCGCAGGTAGATAGGATAGTGAAGAAGGCGTTTTGTATGCTTTTCTTTATTGGTCAGAGTACCGAGTACAGGGGTTAGGAGGTCATGTTGCGGCTGTACAGGACATTGGTTAGGTCACTCTTGGATTATTGCGTGCAATTCTGGTCTCCTTCCTATCGGAAAGATTTAGTGAAACTTGAAAGGGTTCAGAAAAGATTTACCAGGAGGTCGCCAGGGTTAGAGGATTTGAGCCACAGGGAGAGGCTGAATAGGCTGGGGCTGTTTTCCCTGGAGTGTCAGAGGCTGAGGGGTGACCTTATAGAGGTTTACAAAATTATGTGGGGCATGGATAGGATAGGATAAATAGACAAAGTCTTTTCCCTGGGGTCAGGGAGTCCAGAACTAGAGGGCATAGGTTTAGTTTGAGAGGGGAAAGATATGAAAGAGACCTAGGGGACAACTTTTTCACGCAGAAGGTGGTACGTTTATGGAGTGAGCTGCCAGAGGAAGTGGGGTCGAGGCTGGTACAACTGCAACATTTAAGAGGCAATTGGATGGGTATATGAATAGGAAGGGTTTGGAGGGATATGGACCGTGTGTTGGCAGGTGGGACTAGATTGGGTCGGGACATCTGGTCGGCATGGACAAGTTGGAGTGAAGGGTCTGTTTCCATGCTGTACATCTCGATGATTCTGTAACTCTATAACTCACTCGGGCTACCTGTTAGTCTGTATATAAACCACCCTGAAACCCTCGATTAGATTCCAGTCTGTATCACACTCCTGGGTATCTGTTAGTGTGTATATTAACCATCCAATCCAAACCCTGTTAAAATTGCCCATGGTATTCAGGGATGGGTCGGTGAGGTGCATTAGTCACGGGTAAATGTGGGGAAATGGGTCTGGATGGGTTATTCTTCTGATTAGATTCCAGGCTGTAACGCACTCTGGGCTACCTGTTTTTTTGTATATAAACCACCCTGACCCCTCAATTAGATTCCAGGATATAACTCACTCCGGGTAACCTGTTATTTTGTACATAATCCACCCCGAAATCAGCGATTAGATGCCAGTCTGTAACACTTTCCGGCCTTTCTGTTATTCTGTATATAGACCACACTGTACACCTCAATTAGATTCCAGGCTGTAACTCACTCCTGGGTAACTGGTTGGCTGTATATAAACCACCCAGAACCCCTTGATTAGATTTCAGTCTGTAACTCACTCCTGGGTTCCTCATATGCTATATGTAAACCCTAAACCCCTCAATGAGATTCCAGTCTGGAAATCACTCCTGGGGATCTGTTATTGGATCTGTGTAGTGATCCTTGTTGGATGTTAGACCGAAGACAAGATAAACTAAATGGTCAAATGTTACATTGGGAGCAGGAACACAGAAAGCTGCTGGTTCATTTCTGTCCTGTTACATATCTCCAGGTTTCAGATTGGGGCTGAATTTCTGTCACAATGGGGAAAGTCTCAAAAGCTGTTTACTGTCCTGCACGAATGCATCATCATAACATGAATTCTCTTGCAAGATAGGAAATGGAGACAGCTTCTGGAAGGTGTCTGTATCCCTATGTGTGAGAGTCAGTGTGTCTGTGATTCTGTGTGCACGTATCAATGTTTTATATATTTTCAAACTGTATTGATGTTGCCAGTCTCTCTTGCTTTTCCTTATTTATAAACTCAATGTCATCGTTTTGCTGATATAAAATGGTGGCTGTGGACAAATCTAAAATGTCTGCCTGACTGATTTGTGTCAGGAATACTTTCAGCAAGGGAGAGGGGGCAATGTGTCAAAAGTCATTTCCATTCATTGATGCCAGCAGAGATAGGAAATGGAGACAGCTCTTTGAAGGTGGTTAAAATGTAAATCGCAGAACCTGTTTACAGTGAATGCGGAGAGACAATGTGACATTCCAGTAAGGTCTGCCTTACTTTCCAAGCTCCTAATATATGAGAGAAACATAATATACAAAACCTGAAAGAGCTCAGCCACTGAATTGTAGATTTGCAGCGTTGGATCAGAATAATGCCTGGTGAGGCGTTATCCCAAAGTGAAGGGTTTCTCAATTCCCACACTGACCTTCTGTGGGTTCAAATTGGGAACCCATTGACTAGATTCAAGGCTGTAAATCACTCCGGGCTCTCTGTTTTCTCTATATAAACCACCCTGAACTCCGCGATTAGATTCCAGGCTGTAACTCACTCCAGGCTATCTGTTATTCTGTATGTAACCCACCCTGAACCCGTCGATTGGATTCCTGGCTGTATCTCATTCAGTGGCATCTGTTATTCTGTATATAAATCACTGAACTCCTCGATTAGGTTCCGGGCATTAGCTCACTCAGGGCTATCTGTTATTCTGTATATAAACAAGCCTGAACCCCTCAATTAGATTCCATGCCTTAACTCACTCCAGGCTATCTGTTATTATCTATATAAACCACCCTGAACCCCCCAAATAGATTCCAAGCTGTAACTCACCCTGGGCTATCTGTTATTCTGTATATATACCCCGCTGAACCCCTCAATTAGATTCCAGGCTGGAACTCACTCCGGGCTATCTGTTATTCTCTAACATAAACCAGAGGATTTGAGCTACGGGGAGAGGCTGAATAGGCTGAGGCTATTTTCCCTGGAGCATCAGAGGATGAGGGGTGACTTTATTGAGGTTTATAAAATCATGACTGGCATGGATTGGAGAAGCAGACTCCCTGGTGTCGGGGAGTCCAGAACTCGAGGGCAGAGGTTTAGTGTGAGAGGGGAAAGATATGGAAGAGACCGAACGGGCAACTTGTTCACTCAGAGGGTGGTACATGAATGGAATGAACTGTCAGAGGAAGTGGTGGAGAGTAGTACAATTGCAAAATTTAAAATTCAGCTCGATGGGTATGTGAATGGGAACGTTTTGGAGGGAGATGGGCCAAGTGCTTGAAAAAGAGACTAGACTAGGTTAGGATATCTGGTTGGCATAGACGGGTTGGACCAAAGGGTCTGTTTCCATGCTGTACATCTCTAGGACTGTATGACTCCGCGATTTTATGACTCACTACATGATACCTGTTATTCTGTATGTAAACCACCCGGAACCCCTCGATTAGATTCCAATCTGTAACTCACTCCGGGCGATCTGTTATTCTGTATTTCAACCACTCTGAACTCCGCGATTAGATTCCAGGCTGTAACTCACTCCGGGCTATCAGAGAGAGAGAGGGGGACAGGGGGAGAGAGAGAGTTATCGACGTGGGTGTTGAGGGGCAGGCACGTGATCTGATTTAAATTCCCAAACTCTGCCAATATTTTTGAGAAAGGGAAAGGAAATAAAAGACTCAAAATCAAGTTAGAAATGGCTGGATGTACTGCAGGGCAGGGAGAGACAAAGAGAGAGACAGAGAGTGGGACACATAGGGACAGAGAGAAAGAGAGAGAGAGACACACACACAGGAACAGAGAGAGGGACAGAGACAGAGAAAGAGAGTGACAGAGAGAGACACACACAGGGACGGAGATAGAGACTAATTCTAGGAATCACACATACAGCAGGAAAATCCCAAGAAAACCTCAGCAAATACCCACCCTCTCCATTCCCAGCCCTGTGTCTGTGTTTCTCAGGAAGCCTACCTGCAGCCAGGCTCTGAGACGCTAGTGTGGGAGTAATCTTTAATATTTTCAAACCGCACTGACACAACTAATAAGGCTTCAGTAAACAAAGAGTTGTCGCAACTGGGAAAGATGACACTTTGTTGCCCCAGAATGAACATCTCAGTGGGCAGCAAGATCCAACAAGGCTCCTGTCCTGGGAATTAACATGTCACTGAGACAGAGCCCTTCCCAGGGAGCAGACTGACAGACGATGCAACGTGTCAGAGAGAGGGCAGGGCTGGGCTCCACTAACCCCTGACCCAGAATAAATGTGCGCAAGGAATTGGTCAGATTCATTCTCATACCCTGTTTTCTCTCTCTGTATGGAGAGTGAGCAGCCCTCCCTGTCTGGCTGTGACTGTGACTGTGTGTGTGTGTGTGTGTGTGTGTGTGTTTAATAATGTTTCCACCCTCTGGTTAATTACTTTCTTATGATTTGTTTGTATTTTGATGTTGCTGTGAGGTTATGAAGTGCATTTGGGGATGGGAGAAGGGAGTCGTGGGATTGTTTAAACTGGGATCTTGCTGTGTAATTTTGCATCACACTGCTCTCGCTCCCCCGGCCGCCCCCCCCCCCCCCCCACCCACCCCCCCAACCAACTCATCTCTTCTCTCATTTATCCTGAGGAACTTTTGTCGGGAAAGCAGGAAAGTGAAGATCCAAAATGCCTGGGGGCCAAGAAAGCCTTGGACAAGAACAACCTCTAGAGGGCGGGGAGCACAGGCCTGAGGCCTGTTGGCCAGGCTGCAGCCCGTGGGGCCCAGGTGAGTGGGGGGTCTGTTTCTTCCCACGAGGTTTCATCTCCTCTAGGGATGGGCTGGGGGGTGGGAGCCTGGTTTGTCGGGACCTCTGGTTCACTGGGACCTGTCAGATCACGGGTTTGAAGCCTGGGGTGAAAGTCACCGGGGCATCGGTGACACAAACAGGGGAAACCCCCAGGATCTGGGAGACGGGACTCCCTCGGGAGGGAACTCGAACCCAAAATATCTGACCCTCTGGAAAGAATTGTCACACTATCAGAGGAAAGTGGGTCACAGAGTGCAGGGTGATCGAATTGGACACAGAAAGAAGAGTGAGAGAAAGAAATGGAAAATGGTGAGAGCAAGAGAAACAGGAGAGAGAGAGAGGGGGGGCAGTGTGAGATTGTGAAATAGCTGCAATATTTGATTCTGGGGTGACAGCAAATAATAAAAATGATCAGATTATCGAGCTTCTGCAGCACTGTCACTTGTGGGATCTTGCTGTGCATCAATTGCCCGAATGCCATCGTTGCAGGCAGTGAGTGGTTTTAATCAGCAAACCCGTCATTTCAAGACCTTTTCAACATGAAAACTCAACTTGTGTTTGTGTTTGGATATTTCTGAGAAATTGTCTGTCTCACTGAGAGGGGAAAAGCCGGGATCTCGCTGTGTTATCTCCCTGTGAAAGATTTTCCTGCTCAGCTTCCCATTAATGCTGCCTCTTTCCTCCCAAAGGGATCTTCCTGACCACTTGAGGATTTGAAAAGTGTGTTTGGGAGCAGGAAACCTTCAAACATGAGCCTCCTCTCGAGGGGGGGGAAACGCAGTCCTGAGGCCTGTTTGACAGGCTGCAGCCTGTTGGGCCCAGGTGAGTTTTGTCTGTGTATTACCCCGAGGTTTAATCTCCTCTCTCTGGGGAGGGGTCGGGGGTGCGGGCTGGCTTTTACCCCGACCTCTGCTCAACTGGGTTTTGTCGGATTGCGGCCTTATCGTTTTTGAACAGGTTTGAAGCCTGGGGCTAAGGTAACTGGGGCCTTGGGATTTGACACAAATATGTCAACCCTTAACCAGCATCACCCATGATGTGTGTGGGGTTAGATTGCTGCTTGTGGGATCTCACTGTGCGTACGTGGTTATTAATGTTTGTAGCCTCAGGCCAACCGCTCTGCGGGGATGTCTGTGTATTTCAATGTCACTGTGATGGCCAGCAATTCATTCATTCATTCTGCAATAATTAAACTGAACCAGGGTCACATGGGAGATTGGGGAAGGCAGAGAGCTGTGGGATTTTGCTGTGCTTTCGGTGCCACTGTTGTATTTTATTTCAAATTCATTTGTTTTTATTTCTCAGTGCGTTTCCCCACCCCCCACCCCCCCAATACCCCTAACCCTGTGGGTGAGGAGGAGATTGGATCCAGGAGCTGAAGCTCAGGACGACGCAGAGACAGAGAATTAAATCACTTCTGCTGCAAGGAATCATCACACAGAGTATAAGCAGAAACTGTCCTGTCTCCTTGTCAGACACACGCAGACACACACACACAGACACAACGGTGATCTTTATATTTCAATGATGGAGATGCCAGTGACGGACTGGGACAAAAGCTAGTGTTGTGTGACGTTTAACGTTATATATCGATATATAGAGACACGGGAGGGAGGAGGGGTTTATGTGTTTTGGGGGGCATTTATTTGAGGGTCGTGCTGTATTTGGATGGAGAAAGAACACTGCATTAAAAGAGATGTTTTTGGGGGAATGCGTGGGGGGGGTTGAATGCGTGGGGGGGGGAAATGCGTGCGTGGGGGGAGGGAATGCGAATCCTTCTCCCACACACCAGCTCCTGAGCCATGCATTCATCTGCTCTATCCTCCTATTCCTGCCATCACTAGCTCGTAGCACTGGGAGTAATCCAGATATTACTACCCTTGAGGACCTCCTTTTTAAATTTCTGCCTAACTCTCTGTAATCTCCCTTCAGACTCTCAACCTTTTCCCTTCCTGTATCATTGGTTCCAATGTGGACAATGACCTTCTGCTGGTCCCTCTCCCACTTGAGAACATTCTGCACCCTCTCGGAGACTACCTTGATCCTGGCACCAGGGAAACAGCACACCATTCTACTTTTTCTCTGCTGGCCATAGAAACGTCTGTTTGTACCTCTGACTACAGAATCCCTTAACACAATTGATCTCTTGGAAGCCGACATACCCCTCGGTGCATTAGAGCCAGTCTCAATACCAGAAACTTGGCTGTTCATGCTACATTCCCCTGAGAATCCATCACCCCCTACATTTTCCAAAACAGCATACCTGTTTGAAATGGGTATATCCACAAAAGACTCCTGCACTAGCTGCCTACCTCTCTTACCCTTCCTGGAGTTAACACATCTATGTGACTGTATCTGAGACTTTCCCCCTTCCTTTATCTGTCATCCATCACATACTGTTGCTGTTGCAAATTCCTCATTGCTTCTATCTGTCTCTCCAACCGACCCACACAGTCTGATAAGATTCGTATCCAACAGCATTTATGGCAGATATAATCCGCAGTAACATTTAAAATCTCTTCAAACTCCCACATCTGACATGAAGTACATATCACTGCAAAGGCCATTTTTGCTCCTTCACAATCTACAGACCCTGAAAATACACCGTCTTACTCCTCTACATACACTGCCCCAGGTTAAATTAATAGTTATGGCTTATATTTTAAGTTTAATCAAGAGACTTCTCTCCAAAAACATATAATCAAGAAAGAATCCACTATACTCACTACTGCAGCCTCTCTCTTGGACAGACTTAAAACAATTAACTTATCTGATTCTGTGTTGTGAACTTCACCCAACAGTTCCTCCAAGATTAGTTGTGAATTTCACGGTTTGTTAATTTTCCCAGATGCACTCCGATGTCCAGCGATACATGAATTCAAACAGCAAAGGCAGTAACTGTGCAGATTCTCGTTCTCTCTCTCCTACGGGCTCATTCCAGAGTATTTTTGCATTGAGACTCTTAATCTTTTCAAGAAAGCTGAGGGAGTCTCATCTTTCTCCAGTCTAACTTCAAAGGCTTTAGTCAAATTCTGCGACTTTGGAACTGCCTCTCTTACTCTTTTTAAAATCAGGTCTTTCAATTCCCTCATTGTTTCTCTATGCTCCGGGTTTTGATTGTCCCACTGGGGGTCTCTGAGGGGAAACTTTGTCTCTCCCTGTCCAGCATCCCCATCCCCAATGGGATATTCCCTGTCCCATATTTTAATGGATGCTCCTCGAATAAGTCCCCTTTCTTCTCCAGCAAATAGTATATTCAAAATAGGCATTAACTCTGTCCATGTATACAGACTGGGCCCCAAGAATTGATCAATTTGTTCAGACAACCCTACCGGATCCTCAACCAGGACCTTCATCTCCTTTTTAAATGTTCTAACCTCCCCACCGGTGAGGGGGCACTTACAAACCCAATCTCTTTGTCCCCTACTGGTACCACCCGAAGGGGATAACACTTTACGTTCTTCCCCTTTTTTTGTTTTACTCCCCAAGGCTTTGGTTTAGATACTCTGGAGGCCTGCTCAACATCTACTTTATCTTCCTTTTCTTTCGTTGAGGATTGAGGGTCTGGGACAACAACATCCCCGTCCACCGCCCCTTCTTCCTCCTCTTGTGGGTAATCCGTTCCCTGTCCCCGTCTATCTGTCTCTCCTCCTCCTCCTCCACTTCTACCTAATTTGAGGGGAGGGTGAGGGGGGGGGGAAGCAGCCAAGAGGAGCCCAGGGACTGGGTGGGGCAGAGGTGGAGTCCCTTGTCTTTACTACCATCATTCCCAAACTGCCCTTCCAACAGGACGCATAGTCTGCCTCCTCTTGACTAAAAGGTTAATTTTTCATTCACATACAAATCTAAATACTGACATACCCAATCCTCGTCCGAACCGTACTTTGGCCAGAAGACAGCCGGACGATGGATTGGTTCTTTGGTCCATACTAAAAAACAATATTTCATCATTTTCTTTTAATCTTTTTCCCTTGTACAAGTGTTACTTGTCCATTTCTTCAACATCCTCCCCAACGGACTTTCTGGAGGAATGGTAGTAGGGACTTTTTCTTCCTTTACTTCGTCGCAGTTTGACTTACTCTGCCTACCCCCCATTTCTCAGGGCCCTCGCCAGTCCCTCAGCGATTAAATATCCCTTTTCCCGGCCATTAAGGCAATACTTAAGAGTCAGTTTTCTTTTCTTGGTCTGTGCACAGAGTTGCCTGGCCCCTTTTTTTCTGTATTTTCCATCGACCTCCTATCACTGTCTGATTCAGATGTCTCTCTTGTGGAATTCGTACCAGTCGCCCAAGGGAGCGGACCAAACTGGGTCACGAGACCGCTCCTCAAGCGGGAACGGGACGCATCTTCCCAGTGTCCAGGGCCAGCCACTCCCCTGGCGATGGAAGAATATCCCGGACAGGCCCCCAGTTGTGGGAAATAGAACCCACTCACTTCAATAATTTCAGTGCGAGACAAGATCTGAAGCAGCAGTATTGTTTATTATAGCATGGCGCCTATAAGATAGGCACACTGAGCTTAACGAGTACACAACTTATATACAATTCAATTCTCTTTCCCTCCTCCCACTATTCTAAACCTGGCGCCCATTACTGTTGTTTATCTCTTGCCTTATCCGGCCTCGTACATAACAAAGTATAAGTCTTGTTTGGCCATTTCACCACATCCTGCTGTGGTCCATTGTTAGCGTATCCTCTTCCACTACCATCTGATTCCTTGCATTGCTAAAGTAACATTTCCTCCCATTCTTTATCCACACTGAACATTATGACCTCTTGATTGTGATTTTTAAAAATGTTTTTGCAGAAGTGGGAAACAGATGTTTATAACTGTTTGTCCAATATTAACCTACACCCCCCTCACCTTCCTCTTTCATGATACAACCGTGTGATTTTTTACAGATAACAACATTTATAATGACTCCTCACACTCTGATCCACCAGACACCACATGAAATGGTGTCAGACCCAAACAGGTGAATGGTCACATTGACGGGACTGAGTCCCAATGGAACAGGGATCACCATAAGATGGAACATCAGGATGAAGGGATTCCTTCCCAAAGTCTGCTCCATGTCTGATCGGATCATTCTCAACCCAACTTTCCTTCCCCGATCCCCATAAGACCCTGTTTCTCCAGGGACCCACCTCCTGGGGGCGGTGCCCAAGCGGGACCGCGATCCCTATTGGTCGGCACCATTGGATCGACAGAGCCCTTACCCAATCGACGTCGGGGGCTGAGTTGTGTCCCGCCCTGAGGTGTCTCGAGTCGCCGCCGTTGAACCGACACTGCGCGAGGGAAGGGAGGGGCGGGTCTTGTGCATGCGTAGCATTTCAAACCGGGAGCCGCGGGACGGCGGTTGGTTCGTCTTCTCCGGGGGTTTCGGCTGCGCTGGACTCAGGAGGTTGGGTTTAAACCAACATCTTTCCCGCGACGGCGTGAAGATCAACAAACTGTTAATGTTAGAGCATGGGGGAGGTAACACCAAACAGTTGATGTTACCCGGGCAGGGACGACGGACTGATGGCAGGGAGGTCAGAATGGCCCCAGGGCGGGGAAATAGGCCCCAAAAACACCCACAATCACAACTTCATGGAAAAACCGCGGATCTGGCGGAGTTCAGCTTTTAGGTGGAGAGATCCTTCCTCAGCGGCGGAGGTCGGTGTTGCCGGATACGCACAGCAGCATCCTCCGAGGAGCAGGGAAATCCTGAGGGAGGCCTTTTGCCCGATATGTTCCTTTCCGTGATCCGCGGATGCTGCCTGAGCTGCTGTGCGTTTCCAGCGCCATCCTGATCCTTCCTCACACCTGCCTTTTGTCCCACCCCTCTCTGATGTCCGCACTCCCGATTGGCCGACACCACGGCGATCGACAGGCTACGTGACCAATCGGAGCCGGGGAGTGTAACTCCCCTCTGAAGAGTCGTGCGCAGGCTCAAGGCGCCGCCGTTGAACTGAGTCTGCGCGGAGGTGAACTGCACACGCGCAGTGTTTAAACCCGGAAGTGGTGGTGTCTTTTCCTCTGCGTGGATTAACCCACAATGGACAGTTAGACTGCAGCGGTTCAAGAAGCTCATCCACACCTTTTGAATTTGGCAACTAGGAATGAGCAATAAATGCTGGCGCATTCAGCGATGCCCGATTCCCATGACTGAAGAAACCAGAGACAAACTCAATTGGGAATTGTAATTTATTGCTCTTGATGTCATGGAAGGCACTGTATGAGTTCTGATGGGATGCTCTGAGGCTTCTCATTGTCATCTATGTCATTCAGGGCCTGGGAACATTCCACCTGCTTCTTGTCTTCAGTTCAGTTTACTGGAACAGAAAATCCCTTATTTTACAGTTGTATCTATGTCAGAAATACTGTTATTAATAAACTGTGCTTCTTGTTCTTTCTCTGTGCACCCCCCCCCCCCCAGGCTATGTACTGCTTCCTTCTCAGAACTTTGTGCTGAGAAACTTGCCCTCGCTCTCAGTACAAACCAGTCACTGATGGAGTTGTCCATCTCACTCACATCTTACCCAACAATCCTGTCCCTTCATTGCTCCACCGTGTACAAACTGCAGCGTCTGCAATGGATCAAGTGAGTGCATATGAGCTGCTTCAGTATTAGAAATACAATACAGATTAGTTTCTAGATGTTTCTATATTTATTATTGAACACTAACCCCACTCTGCCCATTATTTACACAGTGTTTCCACCTGTTTAGTTTCTGTTTAATCTTCAATGTGATTCAGATTGTGGGGAAATGAATTCCTTCCAAATGGGGAAAAAAGAGAGTCTTGAAGTCGCTCCGATCCAGACTGAGGGGGACTGTGTGAACCTTGGAAGTTATAAGCATTACTGCTGTCATCATTTTTTTGCTGATTCTGCACCCACCCCTACTTTTTTCAACCATCTGAGCTGAAGGTTGAAATTCTATTGAAGATTTTCCAGTCTCCACTCGAGCTAAGTGAGGGTCATCTCTCATTGTGAGATTCGAGGCTCAGACACTCAGAGACACGGCCTCACAGTGTGGTTTTATCAGGATATCTCTGCCTTAATGTTTCCTGCTGGGGACATGCACGACATGAAGGAGCTAGAATGGAACTCTGTCTCGGCTGCAATGGTAACACTAACAATTACACTCAACATTCGTATGCCTGTGGGATACGTTACTCCAGGTTCCTGCTCACTACCGTACCCAGTAAGCCTACTGGAAGGTGAATCTGTGTCGGAGTGAAAGGGGACTGTGCCTCTCAGCTGAGAGGGAATCCTCTGCCAATAACATCCACCCTCTGGATTCACTCAGTGACAGCTCTGTTTTGGATATTCCTGGGTTTGTCTTTTCCTGGAGTCGGGCTCTACAATCAAGCAGCTGCAGGGAGAGAGAAATAAAGGACAAGCTTGTGAATGGAACAGTGAGCACAAAACCCCGGGTTCCTGGTAACTGCACAAACCAGTGTGTCCACAGGAGTAAGTTGCAGGACTCTGCTGGGCGCTATTTCTCACTGAGTGACAGAACTTTCCTACACTTCGTTAGAATGACCTCCTCACTCTTTTCTGGATTAGTGGTGCTGGAAGAGCACAGCAGTTCAGGCAGCATCCAAGTAGCTTCGAAATCGACGTTTCGGGCAAAAGCCCTTCATCACTCTTTTGCATTATATTGAATTATTTCCAGTATTGCTTTTTCTTTTGAAGATAATAATCTATCAGTGATAGTATAGTGACTGGAAATGGCAGAATAGAAGCATGTATGAGAACCAAATATTAAAACAAAACTTTCCGATCGCACATTTTGTAGAAAGATTGTCCCATTTCTTTCTCTGTCACGCCATGTGCTGATCCTGATAGTGGAACTGGTGTAAAAGACGGCATGCCAGTGACACTCAGACAACAATGCAGAATAAAAACTGAAAGAACTGTGGATGCTGTAAATCAGAAAGATAAAATAGAAATTGCTGAAAAAGCACAGCAGGTCATGCAGCATCTGTGGAGGGAAATCCCTTCTGACGATGAATCACTCTACCCGAAACGTTATCTCTGATTTCTATCAACAAATGCTGAACTTTCCAGCAATTTTTAGTTTTGTTTCTGAAAATGATGCAGGCTCACTGAGCCTTCACTGGTGATGATGGCTTTTCCTGGAGCATTGTTTTATTGTCATGGGTTCAGAGCTTGTTCGACATTTGCTGTCTTGACTCATTCACAGGGCAACAGATGTCGGGTTGGCTGGCCAGGCTAGAATTTTTGTCCAACCCTAATTGCTTAGAGGGCAGTTAAGAGTGAACCACATTGCTGTGGGCCTGAAATCACATGCAGTTTAGATGAGGTAAGGATGATAATTTCCTTCTCTGAATATCAGTGAAACTGATGTGTGTTTTTTTCCCTAATAAGTAATAATGGATTCATGGTCATCATTAAACTCTTCATTCCAGGATTTTACTGAATTCCGATTCCACCATCTGCCATGTCAGGATCTGAACCCAGTTTCCAGAACATTCCCTGGGTCACTGGATTCCTGCCAGTCACTTCCATATCCATGAAGAAAAACAAATCACCTTGCACATGGTGATCCATGTAGGTATCAAGAACACAGGAGGGACAATGAAAGGGATTCTGCTGTGGGAACCTGGCCATTTGAGGATTAAATTAAAACACAAGATGACAATTTGAACAGACTCTGCACTGCTCCAATGAAATTGTCAATGTGGAAATTGGACCATAGTTTGGCATCTGAAGCTGAATAATAGATGTAGGACAAATGAGTTTTGATTCATGGGACACCAACCCTGGGTGAAAGAGACTGATGAACTGTTGGACAGTCTTCATCTTCACTGAGAAAAACTACTCTTTGTAATTATCTTCCACAGAGATCAGCAGATGCTAAGTCATTATCGAGAATCAAGGTAGAGTTTGACAGAATTTGGATCTACAAGGGAATTAATTAATGTTTGTGGGAGTGGAGATGGAGTCAGCTGGAATGTGGAGAAGATCAATCTGCTTTCATGGGGAGGTTTAATTGTCCCCATGATGCCCTGCTGCTTGTGGTTAGGTGACATGGGAGGCTATGAGCTGGCTCAGTGCTATTGGGACAATTGACATTTTGTTACATGATTGTTGCAAGACTGGTTATGAAATCCCCTGAAATTAAGCTTGTTAGATACTCCCTTCAATAATAGTAATGACACTAGAGGCCTTTTTCCCACTCCAAGCACTCCCACTACAGTCCAAACTTCCAACCATAGTTTGTTTCAGGGAGTGGACTGAACAGTACTCACCCCACCCTCCTCTAAATTCTTTCTAACTTGGAGCTTTTAAAGATGCCCTTAACCAGCACAATTTTACAAAATTTACTGTTCTCCTCTCAAGCTGCTTTAAGCAGAAATCAATGCTATCTTCATGTACCACATCCTCACAATCTGTTTCAGTGATACTGACCTGCAGAACACTCCTTCCAGTCTGCTCAGTGATACTGACTTGCTGCACACTCAGAAACATAGAAAATAGCTGCAGATGTTGGCCATTCAATAAGATGATGGCTGATCATTCAATTTCAGTATCCCACTCCTGTTTTTTTCTCCATACCCCTTGATCCCTTTAACCTGAATTCCCATTTCCAGCTCCCTGAATATACATCTATTGTCCTGGTCCCAACAGCTCTCTGTGGTAGGCAATTCCATAGGTTCAATGGCTGTCCCCATTCTTCTAAATTCCAGTGAGTACAAACCCAATTGATCCAGTCTTTCTTCATATGTCAGTCCAGCCATCCTTGGAATCAGTCTGTTGAAGCTTTGCAAGATTCCCTTAAAAGGAAGAATATCCTTCCTCAGATTAGGAGACCACAATACTGCACAGAGTACTCAAGATGTGGCCTCCCAAAGGCCCTATACAACTGCAAGAAGCCATCCATTGTCCTGTATCAAATCCTCTCACTC
Organism: Chiloscyllium punctatum; assembly: GCF_047496795.1. Lineage (NCBI taxonomy): Eukaryota > Metazoa > Chordata > Chondrichthyes > Orectolobiformes > Hemiscylliidae > Chiloscyllium > Chiloscyllium punctatum. Next base: position 3,265,707 of record NC_092751.1, read on the forward strand.
TGAAGGCCTGCATGCCATGAGCTTTCCCCCATTTCCTGCACCTGCATGCCAATGTTCAGTGACCGTTCCACCATCACACCCAGGTATCATTAGACATCACCTTTTCCTGCCACTATTCAAATCATAATCTGCCTTCCTGTTTTTGTCATGAAGTGGATAACTTCTCATTTATCCACATGTTGCGTTTGCAAGTATTTATCCTTTCAGCCAGCCTATCCAAGTCACTCTGCAACTTCTGAGCATCCTCCTCACAACACACACTACCACTCAGCTGTCTGCACATTTGGAGATGTTGCATTCAATTCAATTGTGTATTGTGAACAGCTCGGGTCCCTATGGTAACCCACCATCACTGCCTGCCACTCTGAGAAACAACAGTTTATTACAACTCTCTGCTTCCTGTCTGCCAACCTGTTCTCTATCCACATCAAATCACGAGCTCCGATACTATGAGCCATAACTTTCCTTACTAATATGTTGTGTGGAACATTGTCAAAAGCCTTTTGAAAGCCCAAAGTCTCAACATCAACTGATTCACCCTTGTGTACTGGACACATCATCAAAAGTTCCAGACGGTTTGTCAAGCATGGTTTCCTTTCGTGAATCCATGCTGATTAAGACCAGTCGTATCACTGCTTTCCAAATGCTTAGTTATTATGTCCTTAACATTTACTCCAACATTTTCCCTTCCATTGGTTTCAAGCTAACCGGCCTATCATTCCCCATTTTCTTTGTCCATCCTTTTTTTTAAAAAAAAAGTGCAGTCACATTAGCTCCCCTCCAGTCTTAGAATCACGAGAGGGTAGAAATAAGCCATTTGGCCCATCAAGTCCACACTGACACTCTGAAGACTATCCCACCCAGACCCATTCCCCTACCCCATTACTCTACATTTCCCTGACTAATGCATCTGGCCCACACATCCCTGAACACTTTAGTATTGCCAATTCAACTAATCTGCACATTATTGGACTGTGGAAGGAAACCAGAGCACCCGGGGAAACCCATGCAGACAATGTGCAAACTCCACACAGGCTGGGATTGAACCCAGGTTCCAGATGCTGTGAAACAGCAGGGCTAACAACTGAGCCACCATGCTGCCAAGTCTTTTCGAGCTCCTCCAGAGTCTACAGAATGCTGGAAAATGATCACCAATGCATCCATTATTTCTCGGGTAACTTCATTAAGGACATCCTTAAAGATGGAGAGCACAAGGCTGTGGGGATTTATTAGGTTTTATTTCCATCGATTTCCCCAATAGTCATGGAGTCCTCCAGCATGGAGATGGACCCTTTGGCCCAAACTGATCCATGATGACCAACATGTCCTCCACATTAACCCCGTTTCCCTGAGCTTGGCCCACATCCTTCTAAACTGAAAATGTGTTGCTGGAAAAGCATAGCAAGTCAGGCAGCATCCAAGGAGCAGGAGAATCGATGTTTCGGGCATGAGCCCTTCTTCAGGAATGAGGAAAGTGTGCCAAGCAGGCTAAGATAAAAGGTAGGGAGGAGGGACTTGGGGGAGGGGCGTTGGAAATGCGATAGTTGGAAAGAGGTTAAGGTGAGGGTGATAGGCCGGAGTGGGGGTGGGGGCGGAGAGGTCAGGAAGGAGATTGCAGGTTAGGAAGGTGGTGCTGAGTTCAAGGGTTGGGACTGAGACAAGGTGGGGGAGGGGAAATGAGGAAACTGGAGAAATCTGAGTTCCCTTGTAGTTGGAGGGGTCCTAGGTGGAAGATGAGTCGCTTTTCCTCCAGCCGTCTTGTTGCTATGGTCTGGTGATGGAGGAGTCCAAGGACCTGCATGTCCTTGGTGGAGTGGGAGGGGGAGTTGAAGTGTTGAGCCACGGGGTGGTTGAGTTGGTTGGTCCGGGTGTCCCAGAGGTGTTCTCTGAAATGTTCCGCAAGTAGGCGGCCTGTCTCCCCAATATAAAGGAGGCCACATCGGGTGCAGCGGATGAAGTAAATGATGTGTGTGGAGGTGCAGGTGAATTTGTGGCGGATATGGAAGGATCCCTTGGGGCCTTGGAGGGAAGTAAGGGGGGAGGTGTGGGCGCAAGTTTTGCATTTCTTGCGGTTGCAGGGGAAGGTGCCGAGAGTGGAGGTTGGATTGGTGGGAGGTGTGGACCTGACGAGGGAGTCACGGAGGGAGTGGTCTTTTTGGAACGCTGAAAGGGGAGGGGAGGGAAATATATCCCTGGTGGTGGGGTCCGTTTGGAGGTGGCGGAAATGACGACGGATGATATGATGTATATGGAGGTTGGTGGGGTGGTAGGTGAGGACCAGTGGGGTTTTGTCCTGGTGGCAATTTGAGGGGCGGGGCTTAAGTGCGGAGGAGCGGGAAGTGGAGGAGATGCGGTGGAGAGCATCGTCCATCACGTCTGGGGGGAAATTGCGGTCTTTGAAGGAGGCCATCTGGGTTGTTCGGTATTGGAACTGGTCCTCCTAGGAGCAGATGCGGCGGTGACGAAGGAATTGGGAATATGGGATGGCCTTTTTACAGGGTGCAGGGTGGGAGGAGGTGTAGTCTAGGTAGCTGTGGGAGTTGATCGGTTTATAGTAATTGTCCTTGTTGATTCGGTCGCCCGAGATAGAAATGGAGAGGTCTAGGAAGGGGAGGGAGGAGTCTGAGATGGTCCAGGTAAATTTGAGGTCGGTGTGGAAGGTGTTAGTAAAGTGGATGAACTGTTCAACCTCCTCATGGGAGCACGAGGCAGCGCCGATACAATCATCGATGTAGCGGTGGAAAAGGTGGGGGTTGGTGCCAGTGTATCTGCGGAAGATGGACTGTTCCACATATCCTACAAAGAGGCAGGCATAGCTGGGGCCCATGCGGCCATTTCTCCAGTTTCCTCATTTCCCCTCCCCCCACCTTGTCTCAGTCCCAACCCTCGAACTCAGCACCACCTTCCTAACCTGCAATCTCCTTCCTGACCTCTCCGCCCCCTCCCCCACTCTGGCTTATCACCCTCACCTTCACCTCCTTCCAACTATCGCATTTCCAACGCCCCTCCCCCAAGTCTCTCCTCCCTACATTTCGTTCTTTCCCCACTAACTTTAAACTGATGCCCTCTAGTCCTCGATTCCCCATGCCTGGGATAACGATTGAGTGCATTCACCCTTTCCATGCCTTTCATGATCTTGTACACTTCTATAAGATCCAGCCTCAGTTTCCTGCACTCCAAAGAAAAAAAAGTCCTAAGTTTATCCAAACTCTCCTCAGAACTCAGACAGTTGAGTCCTGCCAACATCCTCATAAATTTCTTCTTCACTCTTTCCAGTTTAGTAACATCCTTCCTGTAGCAAAGTCACCAAAACTGAACACAGTTCTCCGAAGTGCAGCCTCATCAATGTCCTGTATAACTGTAACACAACTTCCCAACTTCTATATTCAATGCCAAAACTGATGAAGGTCAGTGTGCCAAATGTCTTCTTCACTGCCCTGTCTACCTGAGACTCCACTTTCAGAGAACCATGCACCTGAAATACAAGGTCCCTCTGTTCCAGTACACTCCTTAAAGCCCAAACATTCGGCATGAAATCCCTGTCTTGATTTAACTTTCTAAAACCCAAGACCTCACCCATTGAGTCATAGAGATGTACAGCATGGAAGCAGACCCAAGTCATCCGCGCTGACTAGATATCCCAATCTAATCTAGTTCCACTTGCCAGCACCCGACCCAAATTTCTCCAAATTCTTCCTATTTATATACTCATCCAGATGCCTTTTAAATGTTGGAATTGTACAGCCTCCACCACTTCCTCTGGCAGCTCATTCCATACACGTACCACCCTCTGCGTAAAAAGTTGCCCCTTAGGTCTCATATCTTTCTCCTCTCAACCTAAACCTATGTCCTCTAGTTTTGGACTCCCCCACCCCAGGGAAAAGACCTTGTCTCTTTTCCATGTCCATGCCCCTCATGATTTTATAAACCTCTATAAGGTCACCCCTCAGCCTCCAACGTTCCAGGGAAAACAGCCCCATCCTATTCAACCTCTTCCTCTAGCTCAAATCCTCCAATCCTGGCAACATCCTTGTAAATTCTTTCTGAATCCTTTCAAGTTTCACAATATCCTTCTGTTAAGAAGAGACCAGAATTTCACGCAATATTCCAACAGTGGCCTGACTAACATCCTGTACATCGGTAAAATGACCTCCCAACTCCGATACTCAATATTCTGAGCAATAAAGGAAAGCTTATCATATGCCTTCTTCACTATCCTATATACCTGCGACTCTACTTTCAAGGAGCGATGAACCTGCACTCCGAGGTCTCTTTATTCAGCAACACTTCCTTGGACCTTACCATTAAGTGTATAAGTCCTGCTAAGATTTGCTTTCCCAAAACGCAACATGTCACATTTTTCTAAATTAAACCCCAGCTGCCACTCCTCAGCCCATTGGCCCATCTGATCAAGATCCCGTTGTAATCTGAGGTAACTTTCTTTGCTGTCCACGACACTTTCAATTTTGGTATAATCTGCAAACTTACTCACTATACATGCAATGTTCACATGCAAATTATTCATATAAATGACAAAAAGTAGTGGACCCGGCACCAATCCTTGTGGCACTCCAATGGTCACAGGCCTCCAGTGTGAAAAACACCCCTCCACCACTACTATCGGTCTTCTACCTTGAAGCCAGTTTTGTACCTAAATGGCTAGTTCTCCATGTATTCCATGAGATCTAACCTTGCTAACCAGTCTCCCATGGGGAACCTTATCGAACGCTTTACTGAAGTCCATACAGATCATGTCCACCGCTCTGCCCTCGTTATTCCTCTTTGTGACTTCTTCAAGAACCTCAAACAAGTTTGTAAGACATCATTTCCCATGCACATGTTGACTTTCCCGAATCAATCCTTGCCTTTCCAAATACGTGTAAATCCTGTCCCTCAGTATTCCCTCCAACAACGTGCCTACCACTGAAGTGAAGTTCACCAGTCTATAGTTCCCTGTCGTGTTCTTACCACCTTTCTTAAATAGTGGTACCATGTTACCCAACTCCAGTCTTCCTGCACCTCACCTGTGACTATCGTTAATACAAATATTTCAGCAAGGGGCCCACCAATCAGTTCCCTAACGTTTCATAGAGTTCTAGGGTACTGCTGATCGGGTCCTGTGGATTTACTTCGGTATGTTAAACTGCATTTGCCATTTCTCCACTCACTTCCCCAGCTGATCAAGGTCCTGCTGCATTTTCTGATAATCTTCCTCACTGTCCACGACACCAACTAATTTCTTGTCATCAGCAAACTGACTACTCATACCTTGTACACTATCATCTAAATCACTGATATAGATAAACCGCAATGAGCCCAGCACCAACCCCTGTGGGACAGTCACAGGCCTGCAGTCCGACCAACATTCTTCATCTATGACCCTCTGCTTCCTACTGTCAAACCAATTGTGCATCCAATTTGCCAGCTTGCCCTGGATTCCATGGGAGCTAACCTTCCAGAGCAGCCTACCATGTGGAATCTTATCAAAGGCTGGAATGCTTTAGACTACATCCATCCAAATTATGTCTGTCACTCTGCCCTTGTCAACAAAGAACTCTAACAAATTTGTGAGGCATGTTCTCCCATCCACAAAGCCATGCTGACTGTTCCGAATCAAACCGTGTCTTTTCAAATGCATGTCCACCTTGTCCCTCTCAATCCTACCAAGTGACTCACCCATCACAGATATTAGGTTTACTATAGTTCTCAGGCTCTTTGTGCCCTATAATTGGGAAATGTTTTTTATATCCCACTATGAAATTAGAGAAAACATTGATGTAATATCTGTGCCATTTCCCTATTCTCCCATGTCCCCAGGTTTGGAGGGAGGCTGTTGATTGAGGGAGGTCTCTGGGTCTATAAAACCCGCCCCTCCCCCCAATTCCAGCCGCACTACGTGACCTCCGCTCTGGACCTCCGCTCTGGGCCTCCCGCGCTCTCACGTTCGAACTCCCCGCCGTTGGCCACCAACTGCAGCGGATCGCGTGCGCGCTTGTAAGAACTACAACTCCCATTAGGCTCCGCGGACCGATCCTCCCCGACACCAAGCTCACCGGCTCTTATTGCGCAGGCGCTATCTCCCAGGGTAGCATGGGTAATGTAGTCAGATTAATGTCTAGAATCTGATTTACCTCATGTTCAGAAATGGAAGGAGCTGCTGGAAAATGTGTTGTAGACCGAGGGGAACAGATGGTGGGTGGGCCCAGAGCTAAAGAATGTGCCTTTTTGTTGAATATTTGAGCCCGTTCCTTGCCATGTTTGTCCCTGATCAGTTGCAGCCAGACATTTCACTGTTTCCCTGTTTATCTGGGGCAGTGCTCCCTCTCAGATTCAACTCATGACACTCTGCTTCTGGTCCCCAGTTATTGTTTGTCCTTTATGGGGATCACTTTAAAACTTCATCATCACTCTGAATTCCATCTGTTTCCCAATTTCCTGAAGGATCTCTTACTGTGAGATGACTCACTTACTCAGCTTCATGATGTAATGCTGGATCTGAAATAGGTACATCCCCAGTCAGTGAACAATGTTGTTGTTCAAACAAACACTGACAAAAACATTCTACAAACTCTGCTTCAGGATCACTCTTGATAATGTGATTGACCCGGACTACATGAAAATTGAAGTCCCCCACAATTGTTCCCTTGTCTTTTCACAAATCCATAAGTGATTCTTTTTAATTCAGTGATTTAATTCAGTGTCTAATGATGCAGTGCTGTTAGGCAGGTGCTGAACTGTTCTTCCCTTTGCAATTCCTGGTGCACCATCCTTCCAAATTGCTTTCCTACCAACTGTATTTCATAACCTGACGATAAATAATTTGTCAGTCTTACTTTGTTATCCCTAACTAAAAGCTCCCTTCCTGCTGCATTCCCATTCTGCCTGTCTCTCTGCAAATTGAGTACTGTAGAATATTTATATCCCACCTTTTGTTCGCGTTCACAAAGTCTCTCTGATGATCAGATCAAAATCATTTATCTCTCCACCCCAAAGCTCTCAGCTTCATTCCTGATGAAGGGCTTTTGTCTGAACGTCGATTTTCCTGCTCCTTGGATGCTGCCTGCCTTGCTGTACTTTTCCAGCAACACACTTTCAACTCTGATCTCCAGCATCTGCAGACCTCACTGTCTCCAAAATGAGAGATGTTGCATTCCGGTGAGGTGAACCAGGGCAGGACTTATACTGTTAATGGTAGGGTATTGGGCAGTGTTGCTGAACAAAGAGACCCAGGGGTACAGCTGCATAGTTCCTTGATAGTGCAGTTGCATGTTGTAACAACCTTGTTCAAGAAAGGATCAAGACAAGATGGAAAATTATAGGCCAATTAGCCTTACCTTGGATGTTGGTAAAATTCTAGAATCCATCGTTAAGGATGATGTTTCTAAATTCTTGGAAGAGCAGGGTCGTATTAGAACAAGCCAACATGGATTTAGTAAGGGGAGGTCGTGCCTGACAAACCTGTTAGAATTCTTTAAAGAGGTGACAAGTAGGTTAGACCAGGGAAACCCAGTGGATGTGGTCAATATGGACAGATGCATGAGTCGGTAGGGAGCAGAGGGATACAGATGTTTAGGAAATGGGCGATAGGTTTAGACAATGGATTTGGATCACCTCAGGTTTGGAGGGCCGAAGGGCCTGTTCCTGGGCTGTAAGTTTTCGTTGTTCTTTATGGGATATGGGTGCTGCAGCCTGAGCAACCTGTAGTCCCTAATTGCACTTGAATCACTGCAGCCCATGTGCTGTTGTTCGATCCATAATGTTCTGTGGGAGGGAATTCCAGGACTTTAACCAAGTGACAGTGAAGGAAAGGTTATCCCATTTCCAAGACAAAATGCTGAATGTTTGGGAAAGGAACTTGCAGTTGGTGGTGTTCCCATGTATGTGCTGTCCTTCAAGATGGAAGTGGCCATGGTTTTACATTGTGCTCCCGAAAGAACTTTGCTGAATTTCTGTAGCACGTTTTGTAGATAATATACAATGCTACTGAGCGTCACTGGTGGATGGAACAAATGTTTATGGGATGTGATGCCAAGCAAGAGGCTCCTTTGTCCTGGAGATTATAAAGCTTCTTGAGTGCTGTGGAGCTGTACTCATTCAAGGGAGTGGGGAGTATAGCATCACATTCATGACTTGTGTCTTCAAGATAGAGTTCTAGAGTTAGCCAGGATGGAAACGGACCCTTCAGTCCAACTTGTCCATGCCGATCAGTCTTTCTAAACTGATCTACTGCCATTTGCCAGCATTTACCCCATATCCCTCTAAAGCCTTCCTATTCATATCCCCATCCACATAACTCTTAAAAATGTTGTAAGTATACCCACCTCCACTACTTCCTCTGGCAGCTCTTGCCATACACACACCACCTACGACATGCAAAGGTACCCCTCAGATCCTTTTTATATCTTTCTCCTCTGCCTGTGCCACGTAGCTTTGTACTTCCCTACTTTTGGAAAACGATAATGGCTATTCACTATATCCATGCTCCTCATGATTTTCTAAACCTCTATGAGGTCACCCCTCAGCCTGCAATGCTTCAGGGAGTAAAGCCCCAGTCTTTTCACCCATTCCCTATGGCTCAAACCCTCAGTACTGGCAACATCCTTATAAAACTTTTCCGAAACCTTTAAAGTTGAATAACACTTTCCAACAGCAGGGAGATTTGAATTGATAACAGTATTCTAATAGACGCCTTATCATTATCCTGTACAATGTGATGTCCCAACTCCTATACTCAATGCACTGACCAATAAAAGCTCGTGGACCAAGTGCCTTTTTCAACACCCTGTTGACATAAGACCATAAAACAGAGGAGTGGCCCATCGAGTCCACTCCACCATTTAATCATGGCTGATGGGCATTTCAACTCCACTTACCCGCATTTTCCCCATAGCCCTTAATTCCTTGTGACATCAAGAATTTATCAATATCTGCCTTGAAGACATTTAGCGTCCCGGCCTCCACTGCAGTCTGCGGCAATGAATTCCACAGGCCCATCACTCTCTGGCTGAAGAAATGTCTCCACATTTCTGTTCTGAATTGGCCCCCTCTAATTCTAAGGCTGTGCCCAGGGGTCCTAGTCTCCTTGCCTAACGGAAACAATCTCCTAGCGTCGATCCTTTCCAAGCCATGTATTATCTTGTAAGTTTCTATTAGATCTCCCCTTAACCTTCTAAACTCTAATGAATACAATCCCAGGATCCTCAGCCGTTCCTCGTATGTTCGACCTACCATTTCAGGGATCATCCGTGTGAATCTCCGCTGGACACGCTCCAGTGTCAGTATGTCCTTCCTGAAATGTGGGGCCCAAAACTGGACACAGTACTCCACATGGGGCCTAACCAGAGCTTTATAAAGTCTCAGTAGCACAATGGTGCTTTTATATTCCAACCCTCTTGAGATAAGTGACAATATTGCATTCGCTTTCTTAATCACGGACTCTACCTGCATGTTTACCTTCAGAGAATCCTCAACTAGCACTCCCAGATCCCTTTGTACTTTGGCTTTATGAATTTTCTCACCATTTAGAAAGTAGTCCATGCTTGTATTCTTTTTTCCAAAGTGTAAGACCTTGCATTTGCTCACATTGAATTCCATCAGCCATTTCCTGGACCACTCTCCCAAACTGTCTAGATCCTTCTGCAGCCTCCCCACTTCCTCAGTACTACCTGCCTGTCCACCTAACTTCGTATCATCGGCAAACTTCGCTAGAATTCCCCCAATCCCTTCATCCAGATCATTAATATAAAACATGAACAGCTGCTGCCCCAACACAGAACCCTGCGGGACACCGCTTGTCACCGGCTGCCATTCCAAAAAAGAACCTTTTATCCCAACTCTCTACCTTCTGTCAGACAGGCAATCCTCAATCCATGCCAGTAGCTCACCTCGAACACCATTGGCCCTCACCTTACTCAGCAGCCTTCCGTGTGGCACCTTATCAAAGGCCTTTTGGAAACATTGTGCATGTATTGAGGTTTTTATTGCTGGGACCATTCTCGTGAACGTCTGAACACGTTCCAGGGTCAGTACATCTTTCCTGAGCGGGATGGGACCATTCGCCACAGCAGATTCGCCGCCGATGATTGGCCACTGCCCTTTGACCACCGAGGACGCTTAGCCACCACCCATTGGCCACTGAAGACGATTCGCCACTGCAAGTAAGTTGTATATTTTGAATATTGGTGATATATAAAATTGTCGTTATATTGGTTAAGGTTGTGTTTGCATTGTTTCAGTAACAACTTATTTTCGTTATAGGACTTTATTTTTAAGCTTGTATTTTTGGAACAGGAATTTTTAGTATGGAAACAGAAATTATTAGTAAACATGGAAATAAGTAGTTTTACCACGATGGTCTTATATATATTTTTGATAAACGATCAAAGAGTGATTCAAGTATTAAGTTTTGGTGATCCGAACAAAGAGGCCGATGTAACGAACAGATCCACACCAAGAGTGGCACTGTGATAAAAACAATAAATGGACACACACATTCTTCTTCTGCAGCAAGTGTCCAAGTTGCAAAAGTGAAAACAAGTTTAAAACATTGTGCAAGAAGAATCGCAGCAAGTACCTAGTGTTCTTATTAACGAATGTGTAGCTCATGTCCCTCAGTCAGCCCTAGCTTCTGTACAGATGACAAGCGGCATGAAGAAAGTGATTCGATGAAAAAGGAATGATATTAGTTTAGCTCAACCAAACCCTACTGATTTGGTGATTCCAATTAGGTACAAAGTATATAAGCCGGATAATGGAGCAGAAGAAAAATCAATGAAAGTGCAAAAGGGGCGTGATTTATAAATGGACCAGCTGGTAACGGGTTACCCAACACAAATAAAGCTAAAAAAAAATCGAGAACAAGACGATAGAATAAAAAAATGTTCTTGAATACGGCGAAAGAGATTGTTTGGAATATCTTAGAGTAATAGTGCATAACTATCAAATGAACTGAAATTTCATTGTTTACTATTAATGTGAGATTTAACTGCCATTATAAACATTTTAAAATATATTTCCTTTTTCTGGTTAAAGTTTTAACTCATTATTATATATAAACCAATAAAATTATATGTAGTATGTAGTTGTATGAATAAAGGAGACTGAGAAGTATGAAATTACAGGTAGGAGGGAAAACAATCAGTCCATCTATATATTTCTGGTGGTGAATAGTCTCCAGAGGTCAAACCACCCCAGTGGAGAAACGCTGGTGGAGAACTGGCAGTGGCTAATCATCGGCAGTGAAGCGTCACCCACCCCTTCCTGAGATATGGGGCCCAAAACTATGTACAATACTCCAAATGTGGTCTGACCCGAGCTTTATAGAGCCTCATAGGCACATCCCTGCTTTTATAATCAAGTGCTCTCAAAATAAATGCCATCATTGCATTTGCCTTCCTAACTACTGACTCAACCTGCAGGTTTACCTGAGAGAATCCTGGATGGGAACTCCCAAGTCTCTCTGCACTTAAGATTTCTGAATTTTCTCCCCATTTAGAAAATAGTCCATGCCTCTCTGCCTCTATTCCTCCGACCAAAGTGCATGACCTCATACTTTCCCACATTGCATTCTATCTGCCACTTCTTTGCTCACTCTCCTAACCTGTCCAAATCCTTCTGCAGCCTCCCCGCCTCCTCAATGCTACCTGTCCCTCTACCTATCTTTGTATCATCTGCAAACTTCAACAGAATGCCCTCAGTTCCTTCATCTAGATCGTTTATTTATCACGTGAAAAGTTGTGGTCTGAACACAGCCTTATGGAACACTTTTCATCACTGGCTGCCATCCTCAGAAAGACCCTTTTATCGCCACTCTCTGCTTTCTGCCAGACAGCCAAGCTTGTCTCCATGCCAGCACCTTGCCGCTAACACCATGGGACCTTATCTTACTCTGTAGCCTCCTGTGTGGAACCTTATCAAAGGCCTTCTTGATGTCCAGGTAGATACCATCCATCGACTCTCATTCGTCCAACCTTCCCATTACTTCCTCAAAGAATTCCAGAAGATTTGTCGGGCAGGACCTTCCTTGATGACTTTGCTGACTTTGCCCGATTTTACAATGCACTTCCGAATGCTTGGAAATTTCATCCTTCACAGTGGATACCAGGAGCTTACCCATGAGCAAGGTCAGGCTAATCTGTCTGTAATTTTCTGCCTTACTCACTTTTTAAACAGGGATGTTACGTTGGTGATTTTCCAGTCCTCTGGGATAATTTCTGATTCTATGATTCCTGAAAGATCATCACTAATACCTCCACTATTTCTTCAGCTATCTCCCTTAGACGTCTGGGGTGTAGTCCATCTGGTCCAAGTGATTTATCCACCTTCAGGCCATTCAGGTTTCTAAAATTGTCTCCTTAGTGATGGCCACCATACTCAGCTCTGTCCCCTCACTCTCTTGAATGTTTTGGGATATTCCTCATGTATTCCACTGTGAAGCCTGACACAAAGTAGTTGTTCAGTTCCTCAGCCATTTCATTGTTCCCCACCACTACTTCTCCAGTGTCCTTTTCCAGTGACCCAATATCCACTCTTGCCTCTCTTTTGCCCCTTACATATCTAAAGAAACTCTGACAGTCTTCCTTTATATTACTGGCTAACTTACCCTTCTATTTAATCTTCTCCCTCCCCTTATTCCTTTTTTTGTTGCCCTCTTTTGGTCTTTGTAAGCTTCCCAATCCTCTGGTTTCCCACTCTCCTTCACCACATTCTGTGCTTTCTCTTTTGCTTTTCTGCAATCCCTGACTTCCCAACTCAGCTATTGTTGTCTCATCCTCCATGGACCATTCTTCTTTTCCCTCGGGATGAATCTCTGTTGTGTCTCCTGAAATACTCCCAGAAACGCCTGCTTGCACCCACTCTCTTTTGCACACGCTCTCTCTCACACACACACACTCTATCTCTCTTGCATGTGCACACGCTCACTCTCTCTCATGCACACACACAATCTTTCTCTTGTGTACACATGCACTCTGTTTCTCCTGTACAGGGACACTCTCTTACAAGGATGCACTCTTTCACATGCGCACACTCTCTCGCACACTTGCTCGCATACACTCTCTTTCTCTGTCACCTGTGCACAGTCGCTTTCTCTCATACAGGCACACAATCCCTCTCTGTCACATGGTCTCTCTCGCACACACTCTTTTGCACACGCACCTAATGTCTCACACATGCAAACACTCTCTTCACCTTGCGCCTGTGCATACACTGTCTCTCTCTTGCATTTGTTCTCACTCTCTCACATTTGCGTAAACTCTCCCACTCATGTTGACGTAAACTCTCTTGCGTTCGCGCACACTTTCTCCTTCTCTTGCATTTGCACATACTCTCTCTCACCTCGCATGCGCACTCTCTCTCACAAGAATTCTCTCCCTCGCAGGCACCCCCTTTCTTGGATGTACATTGACCTACAATGTGCATACACACAATCTTCCTCTCAAATGCACATACACTCTCGCAGGCACACTCTCTCTCACACAAGCATATACTCTCTCTCTCTTGCACGCACATTCTGTTTTGCAATCGTACATATTTTTCTTTTGCACATGCACATGTTCTCTCTTGCACACATACTCTGTCATACGCACACAGTCACTCTCTCGCATGCATTCTCTCTCTTTTGCGTATGTGCACATTCTCTCTTGCACATGCACTCTACCTGTCGCACATGCACACTGTCTCATATGCACGCATTCTTTCACGCATGCACGCACTTCATCTCGCATGCAATCTCTCTCTCTCTGTCTCGCACCCACTCCCTTTTGCACACACTTTTTCTTGCGCACACGCACGCGCAATCTCTCTTGCATGTGCACACACTCGCTCTCTCTCAGGCACGCATGCGCTCTGTCTCTCTTGTACATGGACTCTTTCTCTGACAAGGACACTGTCTCTCACACGCACAGTCTCTCACATGCACGCATGCTCTTTTACATGTGCACGCTCTCTCGTACACATTCTCTGTTGCTCACACACACTGTCTTTCACTCTCAACGCATGCAGTCTTTCTCTCATGCAGGTACACACACTCTCTCTCTGTCACTTGCTCTCTCTCACACACGCACCTAATGTCTCACACATGCACACGCGATTCCCTTTGCACCCATTCATACTCTTTCTCGCACATGCACGCATGCTTCCTCTTGCATTCATGCAATCTCTCTCTTGCGTTTGCACACTGTCTTTCTCTTGCATTTGCACACACTCTCTCACACATTTATGTAAACTCTCTCTCTTTCTCGCTCTCTTGTGTTGACATTAACTCTCCTGTGTTTGCACACACTTTCTCTCTCTCTTGCATTTTCACACTCTGTCACGTTCGTACACACTCATTCTCGCATTTGCCTACACTCTCTCTCATGACACTCTCTCGCACACACCCTCTCCCTCACAGGTACATGATCTCTCACAGGCACAATCACTCTTTGTGGTACACTGACATACAATGTGCGTGCACACACTCTTCCTTTTACATGCACTCACTCTCTCTTACATGCACATCCTCTCTTGCATGTATTCTGTCTTGCACACATACACATTCTCTCTTTTTTGCGCATACACACGTTCTCTCTCACATACGCACTCTGTCTTTCACATGCATACAGTCACTCTCGCACACACATTCTCTCTCTTTTGCATATGCACATGTTCTCTCTTGCACATACATTCTATCTCTTGCACACATTCTTTCACGCATGCACGTACTTCCTCTTTCTCAATTGCAATCTCTCTCTCTCTTTCACCCACTCTCTTTTGCACACACTATATCTCACACACATACTTTATCTCTCTTGCATGTGCACACACTCACTCTCTCTCATGCACACACACAATCTTTCTCTTGTGCACACATGCTCTCTGTCTCTCTTGTACAGACACTCTCTTACAAGGATGCACACTCTCGCACGCACACATTCTCGCACACACAGTCTCACTTGTTTGCACACACTTTCTCTGTCATTCGCACATAGTCTCTTTCTCTCATGCAGGCACACATTCACTGTCACATGCTCTCTCTCACACACACACTCTCTCGCACATGCGCCTAATGTCTCACACATGTAAACACTCTGTCTTGCGCCCATGCATACTCTCTCTCTCACATACACACACACACTTCCTCTCACGTTCGCGCACTCTCTCTCTCTTGGATTCGTGCACACTCTCTCTCACATTTGCGTAAACTCTCTCTCATGTTGATGTAAACTCTGTATTGCGTTCGCACACACTTTCTCTCTCTCTTGCATTTGCACACACTTTCTCAAATTCGCTTACACTCTGTCTTGTACACACACTCTCTCTCGCATGCACACTCTCTCTCGCATGCACACACTCTCTCGCATGCACACTCGCTCTCGCATGCACACGCTTTCTCGCATGTACACTCTCTCTCTCACAGACACACTCTCCCTCGCAGACACACCCTCTCTTGAAGGTACACTGACATACAGTGTGCATACACACACTCTTCCTCTCACATGTACACACACTCTCTTGAACAAACAAGCTCTCTCTCACACGCACATACTGTCTTTCTCACATGCACATTCTGTCTCACACATGTACACATTTCTCTTTTGCACATGCACACGTTCTCTCTTGCACATGCTCTCTGTCTCTCACATGCACACAGTTACTCTCTCACACACATTCTCTCTCTTTTCTGTATGCACATGTTCTCTCTAGCACATGCACTTTATCTCTCGCAGGCACACACTCCGTCTCACATACACATATTCTTTCACACATGCACACGATTCCTCTCCCTTGCATGCAATCTCTTTCTCTCTCATGCACCCACTCCCTTTTGCACACACTACTCTCTCTCACACACGCTATTTCTCTTGCATGCGCACAAGCTCACTCTCTCTCATGCACACATGCACTCTGTCCCTCTTGTACAGGGACACTCGATCTTACAAGGGCACACTCTTTTTCTGGCATGCACTCTCTCTCTTGCTCGCACACACACTCTTTCTCTGTCACCCGCACACAGTCTCTTTCTCTCATGCAGGGACACACTCCCTCTGTCGCATGCTCTATCTCTCACACACACTCTGTTTTTGCACACGCACCTAATGTTTCGCACATGCAAGCACTCTTCCTCTTGCGCCCGTGCGTACTCTCTCTCATACGCACACACACTTCATCTCACATTTGCATACTCTCTCTCTCTCGCATTTGCACACACACACTCTCACATTCACGTAAATGCTCTCTCTCTCACGTTGACGTAAACTCTCTCTTGCATTTGCACGCATTTCTCTCTCTCTTGCATTTACACTCTCTTGTGTTTGTACACATACCTTCTCATGTTTGCTTACACACTCGCTCTCACACGCACACTCCCTTTCATGCTCACTCTCTCTTGCATGCACTCTCTGTCTTGTACGCAGAATCTATCTCAGTGGTACACTGACATACAATGTGCAAACACACACTCTTCCTCACACATGTACACACACTCTCACACATGCACATACTCTCTGTCTAGCATGCACATTCTGTCTCGCACATGTACACATTTCTCTTTTGCACATGCACACGTTCTCTCTTGCACACGCACTCTATCTCTCACATGCACACAGTCTCACACACACATTCTCTCTCTTTTCCATATGCGCACATTGTATCTTACATATGCACTCTATCTATTGCAGGCATACACTCTGTCTCACATGCACACACTTCCTCTCTCTAGCATGCAATCTCTCTCTCTCTCTCTCATGCACCTACTCCCTTTTGCATACACTATCTCTCTCTCTCTCACACACGCTATCTATCTTGCATTGCACATGCTTATTCTCTCTCATGCACTCATACACTCTTTCCCTTGTGCGTGCATGCTCTTTGTCTCTCTCGCACAGGGACACTCTCTCTTACAAAGACACGCTCGCTTTCTCTCACATGCACAGTCTCTTGCATGCACACACGCTTTTTCTCTAACATGCACACACTCTCTCGAGCACACTCTTGCTCTTTTTTGCGCACACTCTCTTTCACGTACATGCAGTCTCTTTCTCAAATGCAGGCACACACTCTCTCTCTTTGTCACATGCTGTCTTTCGCACTCATTCTCTCACACACTCTTTCTAGCGCACTTTCTCGAAGACACACTCCCTTGTTTGCACTCACACAGCCTTTCTGACACATGCACACGCACTCTCTCTCTTGCATATGCACACTCCTGCTTTCATACGTACACTCTCTGTTGCACACGCACAGAATGTCTCGCTTATGTACACACTCTTCCCCTTGCACGCATGCGTATTCTCTCTCTCGCAAACACACACTTCCTCTCACCTTCGCACACTCTCTCTTACATTTGCACACACTCTCTCTCACATTTGTGTCAACTCTCTCTCTCCCGTTGACATAAACTCTCTCTCGTGTTCGCACACACTTTCTCTCTCTCCTTTGCATTTGCACACACTCTCTCTAGCGTTCCCACAAAATCTTTCTCGCGTTCGCGTACACTCTCTCTCTCACGTTTGTGTACAGTATAAACCAGTATACTTGTTTGAGGTGGGATTTTCTACAGGAGGGCCCTGTATGACCTGCCTCCCTCTCCTACCTTTCCTGGAGGTCCCCCATCTCGCTGACTGCATCTTTGGTTTATCTCCCTCCCTACAACTGCCATCCATCACACCCCGTAGCTCCTGTAAATTCCTCATTGCCTCTACCAGTCGCTCCAATCTACAAAGGTAGGCAATCTGATAGGATTTGCAACAAGACATACTTTGTAGAAACATCATTTACCAGCTACATGGAAACTATCCCTGATCTCCCAAATCCGACAGGAAGAGGACATCACTCTCCCAAAGGCCATCACTGCACTTTAACAATCCACACACCGAGAAAATTGCAGTCTTACTGCTCAAAAAACACTGCCCTCGGATAACTTGGTACCTGTGTTTTATATTTTTTTAAAAATTTCATCAAGAGAGATCTCAATAAAGCATATGCACAAAAGCCCCATTGAATTCATTATTGTAGATTTAAGAGGAGGTGTAAGGAAGGATTTTTAAAAACAAAGTGAGCAGTTCCCCTGCTGTGAGTTTTCTCTGCTGTGAGTCACTGTTTGTTTTTCTGAGACTGAACTCCATCACAGGATTTCAGCTCGGAGGGTCACTGCTGGGTCTCATGGCTGTGCAGGGTCACTCGGCTGTGCAGGGTCACTGCAAGGTCAGACAGTGATGCAGGGTCACTGCTGGGTCACACGGCTGTGCAGGGTCACTGCTGGGTCACTCGACTGTGCAGGGTCACTGCTGGATCACACGGCTGTGCAGGGTCACTGCTGGATCACTCGGCTGTGCAGGGTCACTCGGCTGTGCAGGGTCACTGCAGGGTCAGACAGTGGTGCAGGGTCACTGCTGGGTCACACGGCTGTACAGGGTCACTGCTGGGTCACATGGCTGTGCAGGGTCACTCGGCCGTGCAGGGTCACTGCTGGGTCATGCAGTGATGCATGGACACTGCTGGTTCACATGGCTGTGCAGGGTCACTCGGCTGTGCAGGGTCACTGCAGGGTCAGACAGTGATGCAGGGTCACTGCTGGGTCACACGGCTGTGCAGGGTCACTGCTGGGTCAGACAGTGATGCAGGGTCACTGCTGGGTCACTCGGCTGTGCAGGGTCACTGCTGGGTCACACGGCTGTGCAGGGTCACTGCTGGGTCACACAGTGATGCAGGGTCACTGCTGGGTCACACGGCTGTGCAGGGTCACGGCTGGGTCACACAGCTGTGCAGGTCACTCGGCTGTGCAGTGTCACTACAGGGTCAGAAAGTGATGCAGGGTTACTGCTGGGTCACTCGGCTGTGCAGGGTCACTGCAGGGTCACAGAGTGATGCAGGGTCACTGCTGGGTCATTCGGCTGTACAGGGTCACTGCTGGGTCACTCGGTTGTGCAGGGTCACTGCTGGGTTTGATGGCTGTGCTGGGTCACTGCTGGGTCAGACAGTGGTGCAGGGTCACTGTTGAGTCGCAGGTGCTGTGCAATGTTACCTGTATGCTTCTATCTCAGTGTTTCTAATCTGTATATCCTTGCTTACTATGATCTGCCTGTTTTGCTCATAAACAAAGTGTTTTCACTGTACTTTGGTCCACATGACAATACATAAATCAAATCAAATCAATTCAAATCAAACTTTTCAAGAAAGGCAATAAAGATAGACCGGAATAACAGACCAGTATGTGTTATATCGGTGTTAGAGAAACTATTCCAGAAAATTTCGAAGGAGGGAATTAATCTCCATTTCATGAGGCACGGTTTGATCATGGAGAGTCAGCACAGCTTTGTCAGAGTAGGGTCATACCGAACCCAATCTGATCATGGAGAGTCAGCACAGCTTTGTCAGAGTAGGGTCATACCGAACCCAATCTGATCATGGAGAGTCAGCACAGCTTTGTCAGAGTAGGGTCATACCGAACCCAATCTGATCATGGAGAGTCAGCACAGCTTTGTCAGAGTAGGGTCATACCGAACCCAATCTGATTATGGAGAGTCAGCACAGCTTTGTCAGAGTAGGGTCATATCGAACCCAATCTGATCATGGAGAGTCAGCACAGCTTTGTCAGAGTAGGGTCATATCGAACCCAATCTGATCATGGAGAGTCAGCACAGCTTTGTCAGAGTAGGGCCATACCAAACCCAATCTGATCATGGAGAGTCAGCACAGCTTTGTCAGAGTAGGGTCATACCAAACCCAATCTGATCATGGAGAGTCATCACAGCTTTGACAGAGTAGGGCCATGCCAAACCCAATCTGATCATGGAGAGTCAGCACAGCTTTGTCAGAGTAGCGTCATGCCGAACCAATCTGGTGGAACGTTTTGAGTGCTAGCAGCAGCTAAGGTAAAACTGTTTGTTTTAAAAGTACTTACCGGTAGCGGGCAGCGGTGTTTTTTTTCCACTCCCTCTTCACAGAAAGAGCGGGAGCAGCAGGGGGAAGTGACGACGACCAGAGAGGCAGCCGGGAAGGAAAGCAGTGAGTGTAAATACTCACCCTTCGACGCTAACGGTCATTTTGAGTGCTAGCAGCAGCTAAGGTAAGACTGTTTGTTTTAAAAGTACTTACCGGTAGCGGGCAGCAGTGTTTTTTTCACTCTCTCTCTTCACAGAAAGAGCGGGAGCAGCAGGGGGAAGTGACGACGACCAGAGAGGCAGCCGAGACCCGGAAGCAGGTAGAGCGTAAGCTTACCTGGGTAGGTTTGTTTCCCCTTTAAAAGCGCGCAGCTGAAGAACCCGAGGCACTACGGAGATAGTGCCTCCCACCCGCCCTCCTCCTCTAACCTAATAATAAGATCCGTTGTGGTAAGTAGGTAAGTGCTGAATTTTGCTTGTTGTATTCTTTAGACCCAGTTTTGTTTTAAAATAAAGGTTAGCTTAAGAGGGATGGCAGTGAAGGCAGTGCAATGTTCCTCCTGCAACATGTATGAGGTGAGGGATGCCATGGACGTCCCTGCTGATTACACTTGCAGGAAGTGCACCCATCTCCAGCTCCTCCAAGACCGTGTTCGGGAACTGGAGCTGGAGTTGGATGAACTTCGGATCATTCAGGAGGCAGAGGGGGTCATAGATCGGAGCTATAGGGAAGTAGTAACTCCAAAGATGGCAGATAGATGGGTGACAGTGAGGGGGACTGGGAGGAAGCAGCCAGTGCAGGGACCCCCTGCGGCCGTTCCCCTCAAGAACAAGTAAACCGTTTTGGATACTTGTGGGGGGGACGACTTACCAGGGGGAAGTGACGGGGCTCAGGCCTCTGGCACGGAGCCTGTCCCCGTTACTCAGAAGGGAAGGGTGGAGAAGAGCAGAGCAATAATAATTGGGGACTCGATAGTTCGGGGCACAGATAGGCGGTTTTGTGGGAACGAGAGAGACTCACGTTTGGTATGTTGCCTCCCAGGTGCAAGGGTACGTGATGTCTCTGATCGTGTTTCCGGGTCCTTAAGGGGGAGGGGGAGCAGCCTGAAGTCGTGGTCCATATTGGCACCAATGACATAGGTAGGAGGAGTGCTGAGGATGTTAGACAGGCTTTTAGGGAGCTAGGTTGGAAGCTCAGAGTTAGAACGAACAGAGTTGTTGTCTCTGGTTTGTTACCCGTGCCACGTGATAGAGAGTCGAGGAATAGGGAGAGAGAAGAGTTAAATACGTGGCTACAGGGATGGTGCAGGAGGGAGGGATTTCGGTACTTGGATAACTGGGGTTCTTTCTGGGGAAGGTGGGACGTCTATAAACAGGATGGTCTGCACCTGAACCTGAGGGGCACCAGTATCCTTGGGGGGAGGTTTGCTAGTGCTCTTGGAGGGGGGGGGATTTAAACTAACTCTGCAGGGGCATGGGAACCTAGACTGTAGCTTTAGGGTGCAGGACCTGGAGTGTAGGGAGGTTAGGAATATGGCATCAATCTTAAAGGAGGGTGCCTGTAAACAGAAGAGTGGCTTGAAGTGTGTATACTTTAATGCCAGAAGTATACGAAATAAGGTAGGTGAACTTGCAGCGTGGGTTGGTACCTGGGACTTCGATGTTGTGGCTATTACGGAGACATGGCTAGATCAGGGACAGGATTGGCTGTTGCAGGTTCCAGGGTTTAAATGTTTTAGTAGGGTCAGAGTTGGGGGTAAAAGAGGGGGGGTCTGTGGCTTTGCTTGTCAAAGATAGTATTACAGCGGTGGAAAGGAAGATGGACGAAGATTTGCCATCTGAGGTAGTTTGGGTTGAGGTTAGGAATAGGAGAGGTGAGGTCACCCTGTTAGGAGTCTTTTACAGGCCTCCTAATAGTCCTAGAATCGTTGAAGAAAGGATTGTGAAGATGATTCAGGAGAAGAGTGACAGTAATAGGGTGATTGTTATGGGAGACTTTAACTTTCCTGATATTGATTGGGAAAGCTATCGCTCCAGTTCGTTAGATGGGTCAGTGTTTGTGCAATGTGTGCAGGAGAGTTTCCTGACACAATATGTAGATAAGCCAACAAGAGGTGAGGCCATACTGGATTTGGTTCTGGGTAACGAACCAGGCCAGGTATTAGAACTAGAGGTAGGTGAGCACTTTGGGGACAGTGACCACAATTCGGTGATTTTTACACTCGTGATGGAGAGGGATAAGTGTGTACTACAGGGCAAGAGTTATAGCTGGGGGCAGGGAAAGTATGATGCGTTGAGGCATGACTTAGGATGTGTGGATTGGAAAAATAGATTCCAAGGCAAGAGCGTAATTGATATGTGGAACTTGTTCAAGGAGCAACTATTGAGTGTCCTTGATAAGTACGTACCTATCAGACAGGGAGGAAAGGGTCGTGTGAGGGAGCCGTGGTTTAATAAGGAATTGGAATCCCTTGTTAAATGGAAGTGGGCGGCCTTTGTAAAGATGAGGCGTGAAGGTTCAATAGGGGCGATTGAGAGTTATAAGGTAGCCCGGAAGGACCTGAAGAGAGAGCTAAGAGCAGCAAGGAGGGGACATGAAAGGTCCTTAGTTGGTAGGATTAGGGAAAACCCTAAGGCTTTCTATAGGTATGTTAGGAATAAAAGAATGACTAGGGTAGGAATAGATCCAATCAAGGATAGTAATGGGAAGCTGCGTGTGGAGGCTGAAGAGATTGGGGAGGCACTGAATGAATACTTTTCGTCAGTATTCACTCAGGAACAGGACATTGTTGTCGACATGAATACTGAGGCACGAATAAGTAGAATGGATGGCTTTGAGATATGTAGAGAAGAGGTGTTGGAAATTCTGGCAAGGGTGAAAATAGATAAGTCCCCTGGGCCTGATGGCATTTATCCTAGGATTCTCTGGGAAGCAAGGGAGGAGATTGCAGAGCCATTGGCCTTGATTTTTGTGTCCTCTTTGTCTACAGGAGTAGTGCCAGAGGACTGGAGGCTAGCAAACGTGGTTCCCTTGTTCAAGAAGGGGAGTAGGGATAATCCTAGTAACTATAGGCCAGTGAGTCTCACTTCTGTTGTGGGCAAAGTCTTAGAGAGAATTGTAAGGGATAGGATTTATGCACATCTGGATAAGAATAATGTGATAAAGGATAGTCAGCATGGTTTTGTGAAGGGCAGGTCGTGCCTCACAAACCTTATTGAATTCTTTGAGAAGGTGACTAAGGAGGTAGATGAGGGGAAAGCGGTAGATGTGGTATATATGGATTTTAGTAAGGCGTTTGATAAGGTCCCCCATGGTAGGCTACTGCAGAAAATACAGAGATATGGCATTGAGGGTGAGTTGGAGGTTTGGATTAGGAATTGGCTGGCTGGAAGAATACAGAGGGTAGTAGTTGATGGCAAAGGTTCATCTTGGAGTGCCGTCACTAGCGGTGTTCTGGTGCGGCCCCATCTGTAATATTGTGTGCAGTTTTGGTCGCCATACTATAGGAAGGATGTGGAGGCACTGGAACGGGTGCAGAGGAAGTTTACCAGGATGTTGCCTGGTATGGTCGGAAGATCCTATAAGGAAAGGCTGAGGCACTTGGAGTTGTTTTCATTGGAGAAAAGAAGGTTTAGGGGTGACTTGATAGAGGTGTACAAGATGATTAGGGGGTTAGATAGGGTTGACAGTGAGAACCTTTTTCCACGTATGGAGTCAGCTATTACAAGGGGGCATAGCTTTAAATTAAGGGGGGGTAGATATAGGACTGATGTTAGGGGTAGGTTCTTCACTCAGCGAGTCGTAAGTTCATGGAATGCCCTGCCAGTAGCAGTAGTGGACTCTCCCTCTTTATGGGTATTTAAGCGGGCATTGGATAGGTATATGGAGGATAGTGGGTTAGTGTAGGTTAGGTGTGCTTTGATCGGCGCAACATCGAGGGCCGAAGGGCCTGTACTGCGCTGTAATGTTCTATGTTCGATGTTCTCTGTTCTAGATTAGTTATACTGAGAAACGTAATGTTTCCAGATATAGACAGGGATACTGGTGTTGAAGGATCACGAGGGGCAAGTGTTCCTGGATTACATGGAGGAGAATTCATTGCAGGAGGATGTATCCAGCCCAAGAGAGCATGTACTATTGGATCTGGTCCTTGGGAAAGAGGTGGGGCAAGTGGATCCAGTGTCAGAGGGGATGGTTTTGGGGCACAGCGATCATTTTATTGTAAAGTTCAGGATGATGTAGAGAATGACATGCAATAATTGTGACTGAGAAACATTAGTTGATTGAGAGCAGCCTTCAATGGGGCAAGAATGAAGCTGGGAAATTTTGAACAAGGCTAGTGAAATGGTAGCGTTAAATAGTGTGAACCAGGTCAGATTCAGCTGGGATTATGGAGATGTGGCTGCAGTGTGACCAAGACAGACGTGGATAATCAAAATTTTTCCCCATTTCTACAGGAAGGATAAACAGGACAACACAGTGAAGTAGCATTGTGTATAAAGTATGGGATCAGTATTATTGTGATGCTAATCAATTCACACACTGCTCCTCCCTGCCCTCACCCCTCATCCCTGCGTATTAATCCTATCAGATATTGGTAATCTTTGCAAACTTCAGAAAATAGCACAGTATAGAGGAGATCACTCTGTCCACTGTCTGCATTGGACAAGATGTAATGTTGTTTTTTAAAGCCCTCGTTCTTTCTCCCCAGACAGTGTAGGACATCAGGTGCAGATCCCGGCACCTTTTTAAAATGGTTTGAGAGTTTCTGCCTCTACGTCACTTCCATGCGTGACTCCCAGATCCCGACGATAAACTGCGTTAAATAACAACTTTCCTCATCAATTCTCTAATAATTCAACCAATTACATCAAATATTTGCCACTGATAACTGAGCTCTCCAACAGGAGCAAGGTATTCTCTCCCTTTCTACCCAGGCACCTGACAATATGTGCACCCCAATCTAATCTCCTATCAGCACCCTCCGTTCCAATCTTTACTCATAACTGCACTTCCACTATCACAGGGTGTAGAATCTCCTCTGTACCCTCTCCAGGCTAATTCCATCCTTCCATGTGATGGGGTGACCAGAACTGCACACAGTCCCCAAGCTCTGACTGAACTCATTCTTTATACAGTTCCTGCATAAGCTTCCTGCTGTGAAACTCTGCCCTTTGGCTTACAGAGGAAATGATGCCATTTGCTCCATTAACTAGATTTTTGGTGTTTCCAGCTACCTTCATTTATCTGCCCACACTGACCACGTTCTCATTTATTGCACATTCCCCTCTATTGCTGATGTCCCTAAATGCCTTGCCTTACACTTCTCTGGATTGTTTGCTTCATTCACCTGGACCCCATAGTTTCTTTTTTTAAACAGTCTGCCATGGGATCTCTCTTCAAATCCAAGTAATTCACATGCAGTTACAGGTTAGTCCCTCAGACCGACAGTCAGATTAATTACACACGATCTTCCTTGACCAAATCCAGACCGACTGTCCTGGAGTCCCTGGGACTTCCTCAGTGTCCGTTTATTCACTCTCAGAGTTCCAGCCTCGACCTGTTCACTCAGTCCCGTGCTCCACAGTAAACAAAGCTGCAGTATTAGCCATTTTCCTGTCCTCCAGCATCATTGCTGCATCCAGTGAGGATTGGATAATGTAGGTAAATATAAGGCAGGGGATTTTTCCTGGCTCCTTTTAACAGTCTGGAACATTGTGTTACCCCTTTTTGAGGATTTAAATCTCCTGTCTAATTCACCACTCCAAGTTTGTTGCTTCCAATATTTCATCCCTGTTTTGATTCAGACAGACAGAGGCCTAAACCAACTTATGATATGGTCAAGTATCATTTTAATCTGGTTTCATGGAGGGTTACTCTCCACCAGGTGAAGTGCATTTTCTCATGATACGATCCCCAATCTGCCTCATTAACTACTCTCTCTGCCCGCGTGGTCTTCCTCTCATCTGATACTAACACAATGATTTTTCCTCTTTATCATAACAGCTTCCCTCTGACTGGATATCCCAGAATGCACCGGCCTCCCTGTTTCCAGGAGCCATCTTTAAAAAGTCATTATACTCTTGAATTGTGAATCTGAAACTGGCCTGGACATGGCAGAGGGGGTAAAACTGGGGCTCCCCATTGTGGACAAGCCCCTGGTCCTGGGGTATGACATGGTGCATGAGAGGGACATTATTTTCCTCCAGGGCTGGCAGGGGAAGCTATGACACCAGACCCTTCCAGCTTGGTCCGAGGCTGACCCCTGGGTCAGTGTGATTCCAGCCTTCTGGGTGAATGCCTAGCAGTGTAGGAAGGAGGTCAGTGACCTTTTCCCCTCTACCAGGGTAAGTGGCATCATCTCCACTTCTCCCACCCTCAGTGAATGCAGCACCTTCTCTCAGTCTCTTCTGTAATCTCTTCTCTGCCCCTCTGCCCAACTCTGCCTGGTGTCTGTGCTGCCAACTCCCTCAGTCAGAACACCTCGACAACTTTCCCCCAACTGTCCCAGCACTAACAGCTGTACCAACCACTTCCATTTCACTAATCCTCCTTGGTAATTCTCACATTCCGGAAGGAACTATCCCACATGAGGGCACAAAGAGCTAAGAGGGTTATGGGGCAGCCTAACATTCATCTCCTCACCCCCTCACAGGGGAAGGACCCTGACCCCACCAACCATGAGAGGCTGATTGACCGTGTCCAAGCTCCCGAACTGGGATCTGAGACTCCCCCTGACTCCCTGTGCTGGGCACAGTGACTGACTGTGGACAATGATATCAAGCTTCCTGGTTTGTGTCTCTGCTAAACACCAAGACAATACAGCAGACAGGTGAGCCTTGAAGCTCTGGCTGAGGGGAAACGCTGTTAAAGGCAGGGTAAGGCAAGGCAATAATTTTGTGAGCATTGAAGTCAGTTCAAAGTGAGTGTGTACAAACATGGAGTGAGCAGCCCAGAGGGACAGTCCATGAGCTGGGTGTGGGTCCCTGAGCACAGTGTCCTTGCAGCAGCATTGCAATGAGAGTTGTCAGCGCGCCCTGAGCTGCAGCATTGAATTACAGAAGCGTGGTGTCAGTGGGTCCGGGATGTGCTGGAATGACATGGTGAAGTTGGCGTGTGTCAGATGCCAGCATTGGTGGGTGTGGAGTACATGCAGCTTCTGTCAGTGCAGTTTCCCCCGAGACGTTGGTATCCAAGATAGAATGACGCAGGAGCGAGGGTCAAGATGGCGTCACCAGTTACCAGCTCAGACATTCATGTCAAATTCTCAATATTGAGTTTCCCCACAGTGGGGAAGGATATGAAGCTACAAGTTGATGAGGGGAGGGATCCACAATAATATGGCTGTTGGTAATCAGTAATCATTCAGTGAGCATCTCGCCACCCCCGGGCTCAAATCTTGACAAAAGGAACGGTCCAGCTCAGGAACAGGCCCTTCAGCCCAGCAAGCCCACACTGACACATGATGCCCTCCTAAAGTTAAAACAAAAGGTTTTGCTCCAATACCTCTGTGTCATTCTATTCCCTACTTACTCATACTTGTGCCAAGATCCCTCTTAAACCTTGCTGTATTGGCTTCTTCCCCTCTATCAGTGCATTGCAAGCACTTTCACATTCTGTCTGGAACAGCAAAAAAAAACCTATCATATCTCCTGAACTTTCTCCTTTTTGCCTAAAACCTACGGTCCTGAGTAATTGATATTCCTACTCGGGGGGGGGAGAACTGTCCTTCTATCTATGCCCCTGATAATTGTGTAAATATCTATGAGGCAGCCCTATAGCCAATGATGCCCAGATGCACACAAACCACGTTTGTTCAATTTCTCCTTCTAGCTAATACCCTCCAAACCAGACAGCCTGCTGGTAAAACGTTCCCATACCCTCTCCAACAATTCGACATCGTTCTGCTGGTGTGGCTACTTGTACTGTACACAATATTCCAAATGTGCCCGAACTAAGTTTCTCTCCAGCTGCAATATGACCTGCTAATGTTCATACTGCATGCTCCGATACCTGTCTGCAAGTTTGCCATCAGTCTTCTTGATCACCCTATCGACCCGTGTTACCACTTTCAGGGAACTGTGGAGATGTACACATAGATCTCTTTGGATGGTGATGCAGCAGGTAGTTTTCCCATCCACTTAATACTTCTCTCCTGCATGAGACCTTCTAAAACAGATCACATCGCAACTGGCCAGATAAAGTTACATCTGTATTTTCTCTGTCCAAGACTGCAGCTGACAGTGGGAAGTGTGTCGGTCGGTGATGGTAACTGGACAGTGGGAGGTATTTCGCGGTGTGATGTTTACTGTTCAGTTGGAGGTATGTCGGACCGTGATGGTTACTGTACAGTGGGAGGTATGTCCGGGTGTGATGGTTACTGTTCAGTTGGAGGTATGTCGGACCGTGATGGTTACTGTACAGTGGGAGGTATGTCGGGGTGTGATGGCTACTGTACAGTGTGAGGTATGTCGGACCGTGATGGTTACTGTAAAGAGGGGGGTATGTCGGAGTGTGATGGTTACTGTACAGTGGGAGGTATGTCCGGGTGTGATGGTTACTGTACAGTGGGAGGTATGTCAGGCCGTGATGGTTACAGTACAGTGGGAGGTATGTTGGACCGTGATGGTTACTGTACAGAGGGGGGTATGTCGGAGTGTGATATTTACTGTACAGTGGGAGGTATGTCGGGGTGTGATGGTTACTATACAGTGGGAGGTATGTCAGGGCGTGATGGTTACTGTACAGTGGGGTGTATGTCGGACCGTGATGGTTACTGTACAGTGGGAGGTATGTCGGGGTTTGATGGTTACTGTACAGTGGGAGGTATGTCGGGGTGTGATGGTTACTGTACAGTGGGAGGTATGTCGGACCGTGATGGTTACTGTACAGTGGGAGGTATGTCGGGGTGTGATGGTTACTGTACAGTGGGAGGTATGTCGGACCGTGATGGTTACTGTACAGTGGGAGGTATGTCGGGGTGTGATGGTGACTGTACAGTGGGAGGTATGTCGGGGTGTGATGGTTACTGTACAGAGGGGGGTATGTCGGAGTGTGATGGTTACTGTACAGTGGGAGGTATGTCCGGGTGTGATGGTTACTGTATAGTGGGAGGTATGTCGGGGTGTGATGGTTACTGTACAGTGGGAGGTATGTCGGACCGTGATGGTTACTGTACAGTGGGAGGTATGTCAGGGTGTGATGGTTACTGTACAGTGGGAGGTATGTCGGGGTGTGGTGGTTACTGTACAGTGGGAGGTATGTCGGACCGTGATGGTTACTGTACAGTGGGAGGTATGTCGGACCGTGATGGTTACTGTACAGTGGGCGGTATGTCGGGGTGTGATGGTTACTGTACAGTGGGAGGTATGTCGGGCCGTGATGGTTACTGTACAGTGGGAGGTATGTCGGACCGTGATGGTTACTGTACAGTGGGAGGTATGTCGGGGTGTGATGGTTACTATACAGTGGGAGGTATGTCGGACCGTGATGGTTACTGTACAGTGGGAGGTATGTCGGGGTGTGATGGTTACTGTACAGTGGGAGGTATGTCGGGCCGTGATGGTTACTGTACAGTGGGAGGTATGTCGGGGTGTGATGGTGACTGTACAGTGGGAGGTATGTCGGGGTGTGATGGTTACTGTACAGTGGGAGGTATGTCGGGGTGTGATGGTTACTGTACAGTGGGAGGTATGTCGGGGTGTGGTGGTTACTGTACAGTGGGAGGTATGTCGGGGTGTGATGGCTACTGTACAGTGGGAGGTATGTCGTGTTGTGATGGTTACTGTACAGTGGGAGGTATGTCGGGCCGTGATGGTTACTGTACAGTGGGAGGTATGTCGGGCCGTGACGGTTACTGTACAGTTGGAGGTATGTCGGGCCGTGACGGTTACTGTAAAGAGGGGGGTATGTCGGGGTGTGATGGTTACTGTACAGTGGGAGGTATGTCGGACCGTGATGGTTACTGTACAGTGGGAGGTATGTCGGGGTGTGATGGTTACTGTATAGTGGGAGGTATGTCGGGGTGTGATGGTTACTTTATAGTGGGAGGTATGTCGGGGTGTGATGGTTACTGTACAGAGGGGGGTATGTCGGAGTGTGATGGTTACTGTACAGTGGGAGGTATGTCCGGGTGTGATGGTTACTGTACAGTGGGAGGTATGTCGGGGTGTGATGGTTACTTTATAATGGGAGGTATGTCAGGCCGTGATGGTTACTGTACAGTGGGAGGGATGTCGGGGTGTGATGGTTACTGTACAGTGGGAGGGATGTCGGGGTGTGATGGTTACTGTACAGTGGGAGGTATGTCGGTCCGTGATGGTTACTGTACAGTGGGAGGGATGTCGGGGTGTGATGGTTACTGTACAGTGGGAGGTATGTCGGGCCGTGACGGTTACTGTACAGTTGGAGGTATGTCGGGCCGTGACGGTTACTGTAAAGAGGGGGGTATGTCGGGGTGTGATGGTTACTGTACAGTGGGAGGTATGTCGGACCGTGATGGTTACTGTACAGTGGGAGGTATGTCGGGGTGTGATGGTTACTGTATAGTGGGAGGTATGTCGGGGTGTGATGGTTACTTTATAGTGGGAGGTATGTCGGGGTGTGATGGTTACTGTACAGAGGGGGGTATGTCGGAGTGTGATGGTTACTGTACAGTGGGAGGTATGTCCGGGTGTGATGGTTACTGTACAGTGGGAGGTATGTCGGGGTGTGATGGTTACTTTATAATGGGAGGTATGTCAGGCCGTGATGGTTACTGTACAGTGGGAGGGATGTCGGGGTGTGATGGTTACTGTACAGTGGGAGGGATGTCGGGGTGTGATGGTTACTGTACAGTGGGAGGTATGTCGGGCCGTGATTGTTACTGTACAGTGGGAGGGATGTCGGGGTGTGATGGTTACTGTACAGTGGGAGGTATGTCGGGCCGTGATGGTTACTGTACAGTGGGAGGTATGTCGGACCGTGATTGTTACTGTACAGTGGGAGGTATGTCGGGGTGTGATGGTTACTGTACAGTGGGAGGTATGTCGGTGTGTGATGGTTACTGTACAGTGGGAGGTATGTCGGGGTGTGATGGTTCCTGTACAGTGGGAGGTATGTCGGGGTGTGGTGGTTACTGTACAGTGGGAGGTATGTCGGGGTGTGATGGCTACTGTACAGTGGGAGGTATGTCGGGCCGTGATGGTTACTGTACAGTGGGAGGTATGTCGGGCTGTGACGGTTTCTGTACAGTGGGAGGTATTTCGGGCCGTGATGGTTACTGTACAGTGGGGTGTATGTCGGGGTGTGATGGTTACTGTTCAGTTGGAGGTATGTCGGACCGTGATGTTTACTGTACAGTTGGAGGTATGTCTGACCGTGATGGTTACTGTTCAGTTGGAGGTATGTCGGGGTGTGGTGGTTACTGTACAGTGGGAGGTATGTCGGGGTGTGATGGTTACTGTTCAGTTGGAGGTATGTCGGGGTGTGGTGGTTACTGTACAGTGGGAGGTATGTCGGGGTGTGATGGTTACTGTACAGTTGGAGGTATGTCGGGGTGTGATGGTTACTGTTCAGTTGGAGGTATGTCGGGGTGTGATGGTTACTGTACAGTGGGAGGTATGTCGGACCGTGATGGTTACTGTACAGTGGGAGGTATGTCGGACCGTGATGGTTACTGTACAGTTGGAGGTATGTCGGGGTGTGATGGTTACTGTACAGTTGGAGGTATGTCGGGCCGTGATGGTTACTGTACAGTGGGAGGTATGTCGGGGTGTGATGGTTACTGTTCAGTTGGAGGTATGTCGGGGTGTGATGGTTACTGTACAGTGGGAGGTATGTCGGACCGTGATGGTTACTGTACAGTGGGAGGTATGTCGGACCGTGATGGTTACTGTACAGTTGGAGGTATGTCGGGGTGTGATGGTTACTGTACAGTTGGAGGTATGTCGGGCCGTGATGGTTACTGTACAGTGGGAGGTATGTCGGGGTGTGATGGTTACTGTACAGTGGGGGGTATGTCGGACCGTGATGGTTACTGTACAGTTGGAGGTATGTCGGGGTGTGATGGTTACTGTACAGTGGGAGTTATGTCAGGCTGTGAAGTTGCATACTGTATGCGCTGTACGGGGTTTGATTCTGCTGCTGCGTATGTCCCTCTGCCCCTCATTACCGCATCATTATTAATTATTCAATCTGTTTAAATTCTGTCCCATTCAGTACTCCAGGGGCTACATATCATGGTGAGGTGGGTCTGCCAAATGTGAAGGTACCCCTTCCTCCCCATTGTGCAGTGACCAGTCTGACTGATATTTGAGATGGAGAGGTGTATCTGCAGCAGGCAGATCGGTGATGATGTGATTAATTATATGTTTCCCTTTTATTGATTCCACCATAACCTGCTGCAGAGCAGTCGAGCAAACACAGGATTCAGCACTATCATTAGTTTTGATCCCTTTCAGGATGGAAACAGGCCTTTCAGCTCAACCAGTCTACACCGACCTTCCAAAGGAGCCGGAGCCTCTGACTAATTCACTGAACATTATGGGCAGTTTAACATGACCTATTCAACTGAGGTGCATATCTTTGGACTGTGGGAGGAAGCCCACGCAGACAGAGGGAGAATTTGCAAACTCCACACAGACATTTGCCCGAGGCTGGCATCGAATTTGGTACCCTGATGGTGTGAGGCAGCAGTGCTAGCCACTGAGCCACCACACCACCCTATATTGACTATATACAAATGAGCAGTGCCCCTTTGCCTGGCTGTCTCCTGTCAGTGGGACAGAACCTACCAGAGAGGGTGGTGATGTTGCCTGGGACATAGTCCTGTTCACAGAATCCTGCTTTACAGACAATATCTGACTGTTGCTTAATTAGTCCATGGGAAATATATACCTGGTCTCTTTCACATTTTCTGTAATGAAGAGTTAATATCACTTTCTTTCTTAAATATTTTAAAATAAACCAACCATCATTGTTTTTCAGTTGAAAACAATTGAAGTGAACAATAATTGAAATACCAGAGCGCACACCTAACTATTACACAATTCAGTAACTATAGTAAACAGCCGATTCATGTACAGATCAGTGAACGCACCATCTTGCAAGCAGCAAAGCTGTTGAAATGTCTTTGATGAAAAACCTGAATTCAGACACAGTGTTATTGGGTCTCACCAGGACCTTCAAAACACTGGCCATCTCCAAAATCTGACAAAGAGCGTCCAAACTGGAGCTAGGCAGTTGCACACACAATCCCTCAGAATAGACTGGTTAGAGGTACACCTGTACAACAGGGAGATGTGTGTGGTTCAGACTGGTCAATGGACTAGCACATGGCACTAGTCCAGATGCAGTTCAATATTTATAACAATGACCTATAAACAGCCATATCTTGCAAGTATATCTCTTCTTGCGTGCCACCTAAACTCTGTAATTCTGCACCTTGGACCCGATCCTGAATGAATGTGTTATAAAGGTGATGGGCTCCTGCAGCACATGGCACCTTACATTGAATCCCTCATAAACCATATCCAGTGTATGTTAGCCCCACAATGTCAGTGTCTAAACAGAATTGTGCAGCTCCATTGATGGCCAGTGTGATCCCAGCCCAACAACCTTGTGTGTGACTTGAGCTGGAAATCTCTGTGTAAATGTTTGCACCATTGTTCTAAACATTAACAGCAAAGTCTCTTTACTAAAGGCCCGATATCCTTTATAATACCAACTTATATTTTGTCCAACAAGCACAAACTCCACCCATTTATTCAGTACACTGTTATAACAACAATATGATGAAAACTCACAGTAAGTAGCATTGAAATGATGAGTCTCATTGCCACACCCAAGAACAAATTATAATTAAGTACAAGAACTTTGAAAATATACGATTATTTTCCCTTGTATTAATATTGTTAACTAATAGTCGATTCTCCTGCTGCTCAGATGCTGCCTGAACGTCTGAGTTTTTTTTCCAGAATCACACTTTTTGACTCTGATCTCCAGCATCTGCAGTCCTCACTTTCTCCCTGCTATTATTCACTCATAATAATTTTGGTGGCAACAATATCACTGTGTGTTTAAACAGTTCCAGTCAGATATAAGTACGTTTTCAGTTGCTTCTGTCTATCTCAAAGCTCAGTAATGTGGGATGAGAATGCCAGTGTCTGTGTGATGTTCGGTATGTAGGCCATGCCTCTGAGAGACTGACAGATTGTTTCAAACAGCATATCCCTTCAGCTGTTCACAACATGCAATGTACTGCCTGGACCAACTAGCCTGAGCTCACAAAACCCAAAACACAGTGTCCAGTAATGAACAGGTTGAGTCAAAAAGTTTCTGTTAATTTATTCATGAAATGTGATTTGTATGGCATTTATTGATAGATAGGGAACTTAAAACAGTGACACTGAAGGATCGGCAATATACTTCCCAATCAGGATGTTAGATGGCTTGGGACAGAATGCGAACATGGTGGGGGTCCCGTCTATATGCTTCCCTTGTCCTTCACGATGGTCGGGGGTTTCAGAGGTCCGTTGTAAGGAGCCTTGGTAAATTTCTGCAGAGCACCGTGTAGATGGCAGGTATTGCTGCTACTGAGTGTCAGTGGATGAGGGGTAAAGCTGCACTCACACAGGGAAATGGAAGTATTTAATCACACACACACATTCAACATGTGTCTTAGCAATAGGTGACAGGCTTTCAGAAATTTTGAGGTGAGTTATTCCTGCAGAATTTCTAGTCCCTGACATATTCTTGTAGCCAATGAAGTCATGTGCGTCAAAAAGTGGCGTTGGAAAATCAAAACAGGTCAGGCAGCATCTGAGGTACAGGAGAAGTCAATGTTTTAGCATAAGCCCTTCACAGGAATAGGTAATGAAATCATATGGTCAGTCCAGTTCAGGTTAACGATAATCCCCACGATATTGTTTGGTGTGTGTTCAGTGATGGTGGTGGAATTGAACGTTAGAGGATGTGGTTCAATTTTCCATTGATATCAGTAATCGTTGTCTGGCACATATGTAATGGAAATGGGATTGTCACTGTTAAGCTCGAACCTGCATATCTCCAGGTTCTGTTACATTTGGACAAGGACTGCTTCAGTATCTGAGTAAATCATGAATGATGTTGAATACTGTCCAATCATTGGCAAACATCCTCACTTGTGATTTTACAATCATTTATGAAGCAGCTGTAAATTATAGGGCCGAGGGCAGAGAGCACTCTTATAGCTCACTAATACTGTCCCTCTCTCTGAGCTAGGAAGCTTGCTTCTCGTTCCACCTGCTCCAAAGGTGTTTACCAACATATCTTAATGGAATAATATTACAATATCACAGAGCTGCGTGAGGATTTGGTTAGCTCAATCGTTTGGATGGTTGGTTTATGATGCAGATTAATGCCAACTGTGTGGGTTCAATTCCTTGGACCGAACTAAGGACTAAAGGACTGTCCTACTCAATCTCTCCCTTACTTGAGGTATGATAACTGTCCAGTTCAACTGCCGCCAGTTGTCTCTATCATCCTGTAGGAGTCTGGTGTCCTACCTTTACATTTCAGATCTACAGGCTTACCCAGAAACCCCGTCCCTGGGGAACTTCGGTGAAGCTGACATTGCTGCTCTCCACCAACCCCAGCCACCTTCCTTTGTACCAAGTATAACTCATGCCAGTGCAGACGATTCCTATTTGCTCCAGGTTTGCCGTTATCCTGGATATGACATTTGGTCAAATGCTGTTATGATCATGTAAAAAGTGCAGTAACTGTCACCTCACCTCTCGAATTAAGCTATGTTCTCTTGTTGTATATCATTAAACCAAGGCTTCAATGAGCCCAAGGGATGAGTGCCCAAACTGAGCTTTAGTACTAACCGAGCAGGTTAGTACTGAGGAAGTGCTGCTTGACCCCACTGTGGGTGACATCTGCCATTCCTTTATTAATGACAGGGATTAGAGCAATGGGGTAGTCACTGATTGTCCGATGTTTTGTCTGTGTGTGTACAGAACACACCCGGATAGTTTCCAACATTGTCAGGTAGGTCCCAGTGCTGTATCCCAGCAGGAACAGCGGGAATGGAATGTTATCATGGCCCATAGCCTTTGCATTCTCCAATCCCTCCAGCTGTTTGTAGATACCACACAAAGTGAGTCGGATTAGCTGAAGACTGCCATCTGGAGGAGACTAAAATAGATCATCACATCGATATTTCTGTCTGAACATTGCTGTGAATGTTTCAGCCTTTGATTTCTATTGTTGTGCTAAGCCCTTCCATCATTCAGGAAGGTGGTATTGGTGGATTCTTCTCCTCCAGTGAGTTGTGTGATTGTCCACCATCACTCACCCGGATTGTACAGATTAGGTATGATTCACTGGTTACATCTGTGTCTCATTTGCTATTTATACCATGTGATGAGTAAGAGGCCGAATTTAGTAACTTCATCTCATTCTGAGGTGCATTTGGTGCTACTATAGTCAGGCCTTCCTGTTTTCTCCATTTATCAAGGGTGTATCCCGGGCTTGACGGCCATGATAAAGTGAAGTATATGCCACGCAGTGATAGTGAAAATTATACTGGAGTACAATTCTGCTGCTGTTGGTAATGACCCGAACCACCTCACACAGGCCAGTGCAAAATTCCAAAATCTATTGGAAATCTGCCCCGTTGAGCACAGTGATGGTGTCACATATACACAGGGGTCTTCACAATGTAAAAGTGGAAAATGTCTCCATAAATACTGTGTGCGGTAGTTCACCATTCCCAATACGGTCATCGAACAATGTGTCTGCAGCCGGTAGGTTGGTGAGGATGAGGTCAAGGATGTTTCTACCTCTCAGTCATTCCCCCTGACCCGGTGCAGACGCAGTGAAGCAGTTATGTCCTTTTAATCTGAACCACCTCGATCAGCAATCCTGCTGCTGAGCCCCTCTTGGTAATGGTTTGAAATGGCCCATCCAGTATACATCCGCCAGCTCTGTCAGTCTCTGTACTTCCTCCAGGTGTTGTTCAACGTAGAGGGACACTGATCCACCAGCTCAGGCAGGGGAGTCATCAGGAGGTTTCCATGTCAGTGTTTGATCTGACACCGTGAGGCTGAGGGAGGGGGGTCAGCAGGAGGTTTCTGTGTCAGTGTTTGATCTGACACCGTGAGGCTGAGGGAGGGGGGTCAGCAGGAGGTTTCTGTGTCAGTGTTTGATCTGACACCGTGAGGCTGAGGGAGGGGGGTCAGCAGGAGGTTTCTGTGTCAGTGTTTGATCTGACACCGTGAGGCTGAGGGAGGGGAGTCAGCAGGAGGTTTCTGTGTCAGTGTTTGATCTGACACCGTGAGGCTGAGGGAGGGGAGTCAGCAGGAGGTTTCTGTGTCAGTGTTTGATCTGACACCGTGAGGCTGAGGGAGGGTGGGGTCAGCAGGAGGTTTCTGTGTCAGTGTTTGATCTGACCCCGTGAGGCTGAGGGAGGGGGGTCAGCAGGAGGTTTCTGTGTCAGTGTTTGATCTGACACCGTGAGGCTGAGGGAGGGGGGGGGTCAGCAGGAGGTTTCTGTGTCAGTGTTTGATCTGACACCGTGAGGCTGAGGGAGGGGGGGGTCAGCAGGAGTTTTCTGTGTCAGTGTTTGATCTGACCCCGTGAGGCTGAGGGAGGGGGGGTCAGCAGGAGGGTTCTGTGTCAGTGTTTGATCTGACACCGTGAGGCTGAGGGAGAGGGGGGTCAGCAGGAGGTTTCTGTGTCAGTGTTTGATCTGACCCCGTGAGGCTGAGGGAGGGAAGTCAGCAGGAGGTTTTTGTGTCAGTGTTTGATCTGACACCGTGAGGCTGAGGGAGGGGAGTCAGCAGGAGGTTTCTGTGTCAGTGTTTGATCTGACACCGTGAGGCTGAGGGGGGAGTCAGCAGGAGGTTTCTGTGTCAGTGTTTGATCTGACACCGTGAGGCTGAGGGAGGGGGGGGGGTCAGCAGGAGGTTTCTGTGTCAGTGTTTGATCTGACACCGTGAGGCTGAGGGAGGGGGGAGTCAGCAGGAGGTTTCTGTGTCAGTGTTTGATCTGACACCGTGAGGCTGAGGGAGGGGAGTCAGCAGGAGGTTTTTGTGTCAGTGTTTGATCTGACACCGTGAGGCTGAGGGAGGGGAGTCAGCAGGAGGTTTCTGTGTCAGTGTTTGATCTGACCGTGAGGCTGAGGGAGGGGTGGGGGGTCAGCAGGAGGTTTCTGTGTCAGTGTTTGATCTGACACCGTGAGGCTGAGGGAGGGGGGTCAGCAGGAGGTTTCTGTGTCAGTGTTTGATCTGACACCGTGAGGCTGAGGGGGGGGTCAGCAGGAAGTTTCTGTGTCAGTGTTTGTTCTGACACCGTGAGGCTGAGGGAGGGGGGTCAGCAGGAGGTTTCTGTGTCAGTGTTTGATCTGACACCGTGAGGCTGAGGGAGGGGCGGGTCAGCAGGAGGTTTCTGTGTCAGTGTTTGATCTGACACCGTGAGGCTGAGGGAGGGGGGTCAGCAGGAGGTTTCTGTGTCAGTGTTTGATCTGACACCGTGAGGCTGAGGGGGGGGGGGGGGGTCAGCAGGAGGTTTCTGTGTCAGTGTTTGATCTGACACCGTGAGGCTGAGGGAGGGGGGGGTCAGCAGGAGGTTTCTGTGTCAGTGTTTGTTCTGACACCGTGAGGCTGAGGGAGGGGGGTCAGCAGGAGGTTTCTGTGTCAGTGTTTGATCTGACACCGTGAGGCTGAGGGAGGGGCGGGTCAGCAGGAGGTTTCTGTGTCAGTGTTTGATCTGACACCGTGAGGCTGAGGGAGGGGGGTCAGCAGGAGGTTTCTGTGTCAGTGTTTGATCTGACACCGTGAGGCTGAGGGGGGGGTCAGCAGGAGGTTTCTGTGTCAGTGTTTGATCTGACACCGTGAGGCTGAGGGAGGGGGGGGTCAGCAGGAGGTTTCTGTGTCAGTGTTTGATCTGACATCGTGAGGCTGAGGGGGGGGGGGTCAGCAGGAGGTTTCTGTGTCAGTGTTTGATCTGACACCGTGAGGCTGAGGGAGGGGAGTCAGCAGGAGGTTTCCATGTCAGTGTTTGATCTGACACAATGATCTTCAAACCTCCTCCAAACCTACCCCCTTCGCTATCCATCTTTCCTTCCCCAAACCCTACGTTCCTGTCTATCTCTATAACCTCCTCCAAACCTTCCACCCATCCCATCTATATAACTTCCTCCAGCCCCTACTGCCTTTGCTATCTCTATAACACCCTCCATGCACTGTACCCCTTTTATATCTCTCTAACTTCCTTCAAACCCGACACCCCTCCCTATCTCCTTAACCCGTTCCAAATACTGCACCCCTGCCTAGCTCTCTAAATTCCTCCAATCACTACTCCCTTCCCTATCTCTTCAACCTACTCTAGCCCCTGCACCACACTCTATTTGCTTAACCCATTCTAAACCCTGCTCTCCTCCCAAATTTCTGAACCCTCTAAACCCTATACGTCTCCCTACTTACTCAACCCCACCAAACCCTTTCCCTATCTATCTAGTCACATCCAATCCCTACACCCTTCTCTATCTCACTAACCTGTTCCAAACCCTATGCTACTCCATATCTCTCTCAAACCCTGCACGCCTCCCTATCTCTCTAAACCCACTAAACCTCCACATTTCCCTATCCGTCTAACCCCCTCCAATCCGTAACCCTTCTCTATCTCTCCAACCTCCTTCAAACCCTATACTACTCCATAACTCTCTCAAACCCTGCATGCCTCCTTATCTCTCTAATCCACTCCAAACCCTTCACCCCCCCATATCTCAAAGCCCCTCCCAAATCATATACTACTCCCTATCTCTCTCAACCCGCTCATACTACCCGCTAATGTTTTATCAAGCCTCATATTTACGCTTCTACTTCCGTTTTCAGTTTAGCCCTACACATATGGTAGTTGCCTCCATTGACCTGCTCAATTTGTACCTGCTTTAAGCTTCTCTTTCCGATTTAATTCCCTTCTTACTGCAGTAAATGACTCCATAATGACTAATAATGCATCACCACCTCCTCCTTTACCCCTCTCCTGATCTGTCTATAGTTCTTGTACCACAGAATATTGCGTTGTCAGCCCTGACCTCCCTCAAGCACATCTCTGTCATGGCAAAAATGTCACAATTCCACGTGTCACCGCGTTCCCTTATCACATCTGTCTATCCGATAACATACCCAACATTAAGGGAAAGCACATCCACCCTGGAATATATTACCTGGAATACTCTGTACTTCGGAGTTCTTCAGTCATTGACTGCTCGTTATCAAGCTGCCTAATTCATGAACCAAAACTGTAACTCTGGGACTGAATGAATATTTGTTGAATAGTAATTTCGTTTTCAGTAAATGTATTCATCAAATGCAACTTTCCAGAACTGAATGGTCAGCTCTAAATACAGCGAGTTTCTGCTGATTAATTGTCTGCTCAGTGTGCAGAGGGGACAGCCCTTTGTAATGGAGAAAGTGAGACCTGCAGATGCTGGTGATCAGAGTCAAAAAGTATGGCGCTGGAAAAGTACAACATATCAGGTGACATTTGAGGAGCAGGAGAGTCAAAGCTTTGGGCATCAGTCTTTCATCAGGAAGGCATTGGTGCCTTCCCATGTTTTCCATTCCATGATTAACAGGTTATAGGGAACCATATGTGTTCAGGAAAGCAGCACTGTATAGAGCCCTGAAATGGAAAGCAGTCAATCAGATAGTTGGACAGTGAGTCGACATGGTGAGGTGAAGGACAGACTGATTGAAATACAAACATAGGGATAGATAAATCTCCGAGGCGAGACGGGATCCACCCTGGCTTACTACAGGAAGAGAGCGAAGAGATTACTGCACCTTTGGAGATGATATTTGCGTCCTCACTCTCCATTGGAGTAGTGCCAGATGATTGGAGGGTGGCAAATGTCACTCCCTTGTTCAGGAAATGGAATAGGGATAATCCTGAGAATTACAGACCAGTCAG
Source organism: Chiloscyllium punctatum (assembly GCF_047496795.1). NCBI lineage: Eukaryota > Metazoa > Chordata > Chondrichthyes > Orectolobiformes > Hemiscylliidae > Chiloscyllium > Chiloscyllium punctatum. Next base: position 3,306,510 of record NC_092751.1, read on the forward strand.
TTTACATCAGCATTGGGAAAGTTTTGGAGAGAATTCTGAAAGACAGAATTTATGATTACTTGCAAATCATAGTTTGGTTAGAAATAGTCAGCATGGCTTTGTGAGGGGCAGGATATGCCTCACAAACCTTACTGAATTCTTTGAGGATGGGATCAAACACATTGAAGAAGCGAGAGTCGTGGATGTGGAGTACATGGTTTTTCACCAGGCGTTTGGTAAATTTCCCCATGGTAGGTTCATTCAGAAATTAAGGACGCATCGGATACAGGGAAAGCGGCCTGTCTGGATGCAGGATTGACTGACCCATAGAAGACAGAGGGAGGTGGCAAGCATTCTGTCTGGTGCTCTGTGACCATTGGTGGTCCATTGGGATCGTTTCTGGGGCCTCTGCTGTTTGTGATATTTATAAATGACTTCGATGAGGAAGAGTGTAGGTGGATTCGTAAGTTTTTCAATTTAACAAAGTATGGTGGAATTGTGGGTAGTGTGGAGGACTATTGTAGTTTGCACAGGACATTGACAGGATGCTGAACTGGGCTGATAAGATACAGTTGGAGTTCAACCTGGAAAATTGTGAAGCGATTCAGTTTGGAAGGTCAAATTTGAATGCATAATACACGGTTAAATGTAGGATTCATACGTTGTGGAGTAACAGTGGGATCTAATGATCCATGTCATAGCTCCCACAAAGTTGCCACCTAGGTTGGTAAGGTTCTTAAGAAGCCGGATGATGTTTTCATTAGCATGGGGGTTGAGTTTAAGTAGTGAGGTTATGCTGCAGCTCCATGGAACCCTGGTGAGATCACACTTAGAATGCTGTGTTCTGTACTGGTTGCCTCATTATATGAAAGATGTGGAAGCATTGGTGAGTGTACTGAGAAAATTTATTAGGACGCTGCTTGGACTGGAGGGCAGGTCTTGCAAAGAAAATTCAGGGAACTAGGTTTTTTTCTCATTGGAACGAAAAAGAATGGAACTTGACTTGATAGAGGTGGACAATGATGATTAGAGACATAGATAGAGTGGATAGCCAGAAACTTTCACCCAGGACGGAAATGGCTATGATGAGGGGACACGATTTTAAGGTAATTTGAGGAATATTTATGGGAGATGTCCGAGGTAGGTTCTTTACACAGAGAGTGTGGGTGTGTGGATAGGCACATGAATGATCATATAATGAAAGGTATGTAGGTTAGTCTGATCTTAGAACAGGATAAAATGTCGGCAGGACGTCACGGGCTGAAAGGCCTGTACTATGATTCCTGTTTCACCAAGCTTGTAGGTTCTCATCAATTCTTGAGTGTGTGAGGGAGTGATGTGTGTGAGATCAGGAAGCTTTGACGAGGTGTTAGGTCAAAACTTACATTTACGTTGTGCATTATTACAGTCACCTGAGTGCCAGTACAATATGTGTATGTCACCACACACCAAACAGAATCCGCCAAGTTCAGTTATTAACGTGCTTCTTGGCCTGCCATTTGCTGCTGTTTTCTTCAGATATATTCTGTTTGGTGAACCATGTATTAATCTCTGGCCATCCACAGAGATGTAAAATTTCATTTTGATACTGGTGATAATGAAGGTGACATTTATTGGGTATGGTTTCAGAGGTTTCTTTGTGAGACTCAAGATAGTGCATCAGACTGTCAACTTTTCCCAGCATCCGGTCCAGGGTGCAGATGTATAGAGTCTGGGAGGTAGGCCAGGTGTCAGCACCATCAGTAAGTTGTGCGGTGTGATTCTGACACTGCATGTTGACACATCTGCCCACTTGGCCAGGCTCTGACTGAAGATGATTTTTAAAAACCTGGTTGCTGGTCAGCCATTGATATCTAATTTGGACATTATTTGTAACACAAAAATAAAGAATGCACATTTTATTTTATATCAAATAAAGAACATGGCACCTAACTGTTATGATCAGAATTATACATTCAATGTCAGGATTCAAAACAATGCATTGCCACTCCAACATTTTGAAAATGGTCGGCTTCTCAATGATTACATGTTCAGGGTGAGTAAACGATTTGACAATATAATAGAATTAGCGTTCGTATACATTTATATATAATCAATCAGTTAAATTTCTCAGTGAAATGTACGAGCTTCAGCTAATAGGCAGCAATTTAGAAATGGCAATAATTCAACATGCACTGTGAATGATTTATGTTCTCACATTTATCGAACAATAATTTGAAAACTTCCGATTTTTAGAAAGAATGATACTTAATATGAAATGTGGACAGTGAAAAATAAAGGACATATTATGGTGTGAGGGAAAAGTCAGACCTTTTCAAAGAGATTTGTGCCAAAGCAATGATATATTTGTTTTCGTTATCAGAACATAACATTTCAAATATTCATGTTCTGAGTAATAAATAGACTACATAATGGGACTGACCTTGCAATATTTGCATTTTAAATGTTTTCCTCCACCAAATAATCAGATATTTGCGAGCACTTAAAACGGGAAAAAATCCGATACTGATTTTTATTTTCATCAGACACATGATAGAGTACAAGCCTTTAAAGTTCAGGAGGAGGCCATTGGCCACTGTGTTTCCCAAGCACCTTCCATTTGCCAGCCCTATCTCTGTAGCCCATTAAATTCATAATTTCCAAATATATATCCAATTCTTTATTGAATCATCATCTACAACTCTCCCAGGCAGTCTAATCCAAATCCTAACAACTCTCTCAATAAAGAAGTATTTATGTATCTCAGTCCCAGCTCTTCTGCTGACAATTTTGAAATTAGAACCCCTTGATGCTGTAATGCCAACTAACAGAAACAGAGTTTTCCTGTTTTACTCTGCAACTTTCTTCATACTTTTGAGCACCGCAATAAGTTCAGATTTTTGTCTGTTCTGCTCCAGGAAGAATAAGCCTTGCAAGAACTGTAACAAACACTACATCGGAAAAACAGGCAGAAACGGGTGTGATGGGGATAAATAGTCAATTAAATTCTATATTATGGGCAAACTGCAGAAGGTCAAGCCATGTTCTCATATCCACCTTGAATTGGAAGCAAATACATACTGGAAAATAATCAAAAATATTGGAACACCACAGTAGGGGAGAAACAAAACATGTCGTCTGCACTTGATGGATATTTAGAAATATATAGTACATGTACAACCTGAACAAGGACCAAGCGATGGAAGCGAGAGTACAAGAAATCCTTTCTTAATTTTGAATGAATTCCAGATCCCGGTTTTCTTGAATAGTGATGGTTTTTCATCCAAGCTCACCATCCAGTCTTTTCTGCATATAAACCAACATTTTCCGTATTACCATCAGCTCTGAGGAAGGAGCACTGGACCTGAAATGTTAACTCTGATTTCTCTGCACAGATGCTCCCAGACCTACTGAGCAGTTGCAGCAACTTCTGTTTTGTTTCAACATTTTCATCACAATGTCTCACAATCCAATACGTCATCGATATTTAGAACCCTGTCAAACATAGGAACTTTGTAATTTCTCATTTAATGTCCATAACAAATTACTCAAGATTCAACTGAGACAACAACTTTGTTGTTATCATTCAGATCAGACACTTTGTCACAGTTCAGAAAGAAGAAAAACATCAAAAGAGCTGGAGTGAAACTCAGTAGATCTGGCAACATCTGAGCAGAGATGCAAAAAATTGACCTTTGATTCTAATATGACTTTTCAGAACAGTGTCACATCATATGACATATGTTAATTCTGATGCTCTCTGCAGATACTTCCTCATCTTTTTCGTTTCTCCAGCAATTTCTGTTTATATTTCATGCTTCCATTATCTCTATATTTCATGTTTCTTGACAGGTCTACATGTTGACTTTGGTAATATTTGGACAATGTGGTACTTTCATGTTTCTATTACAGTTGGTGTGTCTGTGACACCTGAATTACAGCCGAAATCTGTTTCTTCTTTAAGATCGAAAGTAAAAACAATTCTGAACATCCTATAAATCTCAGGAGATGTATTATTAAAATATATTTTAGAGGCAGCTGAACTTCATGAAATAATAGGGATAGATTATTGATGATGGAACACTCTGTGTCCTTCATTGAACAAGCTCTCTACAAATGCTTTCAATGCATAACACAGTATCATTACAACAAAGATGGTGAAAGCTTAGCCCATTGTCTCTTCCAGTTTGGAATGAGCGATATCTCTACTATTATTCTTCTGTATTGTCCCCATAGCCCTGCACATTTTGTTATTAATATCTGCTTTTAATTGTAAGCATCCTGCAAGATATGACCAATATGATCAACCTCAAACAAAAACAGACGTTGGAGGGAAAGCTCAGCAGGTCTGGCAGTAGCAATGAAGAGAAATCAATGTTAATGCTTCAGGTGCGGTGACCCTACTCAATCTGTATTCCCAATGATTAAATGGTGTGTATATAAAATATAAAATATCCTTGTTGTGAACTATATTTAATTCTATCTGACGTTAAGAGTGATGATGACATGTGGAATATCATTGTACTCCCCATGCAGTCTCCACAGCCACTGCCCCCATTCCGCCCTATCTCCCAGCCAAACCTGACTCATTAATTCAAAAGTCTTAATGAATAAGTTCACTTTTGGTTTGGAACTGAGGAGAAAAAGCGTAAAAATTACTTCTTTATAGCAAATAAAACTGCATTAAAATGTTTGTCCATTTGTATAAATTAATTACTCAAGCATATTATAAATGGAAGGTCAAACGTTTCTTTATTAGAGCAGGGAGAGGAACATTCAGAGAAGTCCACACTTCCTGTCTATGTGCAGAGCAACTGCACCCAGTGACAGTGTGTTGGCTGGCGTTTCTTCCCGTGGAGGAGAGATCAGCACAGTAACAACGTCCTGATCGTGTTTTTTTATTGTGGAGTGGTGAAAATTTGGGGTCAGATGGTGACAGCATTGCAAACGTACAACAGGGCAGAGTCATCTAGCCTGCGAAAAGAAAACATCCATCATTCTCCCACACAATGACTTCATTAGAGCAATTAGTGATGGGAGATGTGACCAATAGCCAGCGATGTCAGCATCCAGTCCAGTCCAGTTATATTGTGAACTGAATGTGCTGTATTGAAAGCTAGAACTGTTTGCTCAGTGACTGTGATTGATGTCAGTCTCCATGCATTGTAACTGTGTCACTGGAGGGTTTCCCTCTCCTATTGGTGAGGGGCTTCACTCAGTGCGCTATCCCAGTGTAGGAGCAGATGCATCAGCTCCAACAATAACAAAGATCAGCAACTGCACAGACGTGGAGAGGACAGATCTGAATCTGAGAATAATGGACTGGATAATTAAACCAATGGAGGGGAGGCTTTCCTTGGGACTTTTCAACATTTTTCTCTTTTGGGAATTTCTACCATATCGGATATTATCGGTACTGATCATTATTTTGGGCGGGGTGGAGGGTGTGTTACTAATCTATTCTCGCTATTGTTGGTGTTTTCTACCTCTGTCCATTCATTAATCCCATAAACAATTTTGAACTTCATGCAATTGCTCTTATCTATATTTGTCAAAGAAAGAAACTATTATCTTCAACTCAAATTGCAGTCTTCATTCATATGAAATGCAGATCACTCCCTTACAAACATCTGAGAACAGAACTGTGGGCAACCTCAAGATCCCTTTTGGCCCTGACTTGATTTATGTCTCGTGTTCTCTCTGTCACGAACCCTGTCCACTACCAGCTCATAATATCCCCAGTCTCCATCTCTGCGTCAGTGCTGTGACTGAACAAACCATTGTCTGCACGTTGGTAAAATTCAGACTTTATGTTTCAAGCTCTCTTCTGGCCACTTTTCCAGCTACAAGGATTTCAATCATAAAATTGTTCTTGTCTCGGACGTTACTTCATGATTAGGACAATGTATCAGAGTAGGAATGTCGCTGGATGTAATTCAGGAGCAAAGCTTATTAAACGAAAGACATTGTTTCAAGCGATTTGTTTCAAGTCCTACCACAGCTGATGGCAGAACTTCAATAAAAAATGATAAGAATTCGAATAAAGTGCATTGCACGAAAAACAACCATAAAACCCAGATTTTGTCTGAAAATCTTGCTCTTTCACTTTGACTTTAAAGATGTCTAATGTTACTACCCGGTCTGGGTTAAGTGTGACTTCAGACCCATATCAATGTGCTTTATTTTATATTGGCTTATGGAATGGCCTCACAATCAGGACAATTAGTGATGATTAACAAATGCAGCCCTGGCAGAGATGCCGACTTCCCATGGAATAACAAATTTGAAGCTTAAACCAAATAAAAGAAGATGCTAGAGATCTGAAATTACATAAGAAATGCAAAGCAAAGAACAGAAAGTGCTGGGAGCTTTCCTGAACTGAAACCAGTTGGAAAATAGTGTGAATAATGCTGGGGACAGGAAAGTCTGCTTAGAAGGGCAGGAGGAGTGAGCTAAATCGATAGAGAAAGAGAGAGAGAGAACAAAAAGAGCAAACAAAGGGAATGATGATCAGCTGGGATGGAACTAAAATGTGAGATCCAACTCATTTATTTTTGACTTTTCCCATCTTCCTGAATATCTTGCCCATGCCGGTACATGTATACCCCGCTTTTCAAAAGTTCGCTTTTTACCACTTCCTTTTCCGTAAAACCTCCATAACGTCCTGTTTTCGCTAACCAAAAGAAATCCGAAGAGGATTTTCACTTATACCAAGAAAGATGATTTATTTTCCCACATAAATTTGGCTATTTCACTTAATGCCATATCAGCTTATGAAAGGTTTTGTAGGAACACTCTACTTTCAGATACTCAGGGAAAATATATATATCTAAGATCATGTTTAAAGCGATTTGATCCCAACTGTCTGTCTTCCCTGAGTGTCGTCATCTTCTTATATTTATTAATGGGATATCGGTATCGCTGGCTGGGCCAGCATTAATTCACTTATTTGATTGCCCTTGAGAAGACCTTGAGCCTCAATGGCACTTCGACAGAGTGAGGCACACAAGGTGACAGTTGCACAGGATTTCGCAAAGCAAGAGCGACTTTCGCAAGATTAATATTATTTGAAATGTTAGAGACTTCAATTCGCCAGTGTAACTACGGTGGGGAGGAAGGTGTTCCTGAGCATACTGGTCCATGTTTTCAAGCCTCTGTATCTCCTCCCTTTTGGAAGAGGTTGTAGGAGATCATTACCGGTTTTGGAGATATATTTGATATTGCCAGCCTTTCACTGACAATGAGAAGTACAAATGGATGGGAGATTGTCTTCCATGATAGTCTGGGCTGTGCACACAACTGTCTGTAGTTTCTTCTGGTCCTGGGAAGCGCAGTTACCCTCACACTATTATGCACGTGAATAGAATGCTTTCAGTTGCCAGTATGCAGATCACTGGGAGAAGGCAGTTCCAAAATATTTAGATGTAAGAATTGGTTGTTCAATGGTGATCCAAGTTCTGGTTGCTGTTTTGACAACAATTGAAATTTAACCAATAAATTTCAATTATGTCCAAGACACCAAAACACAATTGAGTTTATTTTATTGCCAACATCCAACCAAAGAGCCATCACATGCTTCAAACGAATAGAGACGCCATCACCATCACAACGAGGGAGAAATAGACAGACACATATAAGGAGAGAGAGAACAAAGCGAGGGAAACAGAATGACAGTCAGTAAAACAGAGAAAGGAAACAAAACAAGAAACAAATAGTCACATGGACAGGGAGAAGGGGAGATAGTAAGTTCAGACAAAGAAACAAAAGACAGAGCAAAGGAAAAGACAGGGAAACAGATAGTGTGAGAGAAATAGTGAGAGACAAAGCACACAGTGAGCTGGGGATAGGGTCACAGTGAGCTGGGGATAGGGTCACAGTGAGCTGGGGATAGGGTCACAGTGAGCTGGGGATAGGGTCACAGTGAGCTGGGGATAGGGTCACAGTGAGCTGAGGATGGGGTCACAGTGAGCTGGGGATGGGGTCACAGTGAGCTGGGGATGGGGTCACAGTGAGCTGGGGCTGGGGTCACAGTGAGCTGGGGATAGGGTCACAGTGAGCTGGGGATGGGGTCACAGTGAGCTGGGGATAGGGTCACAGTGAGCTGGGGATGGGGTCACAGTGAGCTGGGGATGGGGTCACAGTGAGCTGGGGATAGGGTCACAGTGAGCTGGGGATAGGGTCACAGTGAGCTGGGGATAGGGTCACAGTGAGCTGAGGATGGGGTCACAGTGAGCTGGGGATGGGGTCACAGTGAGCTGAGGATAGGGTCACAGTGAGCTGGGGATGGGGTCACAGTGAGCTGAGGATGGGGTCACAGTGAGCTGGGGATGGGGTCACAGTGAGCTGGGGATGGGGTCACAGTGAGCTGAGGATGGGGTCACAGTGAGCTGGGGATGGGGTCACAGTGAGCTGGGGATAGGGTCACAGTGAGCTGGGGATGGGGTCACAGTGAGCTGGGGATGGGGTCACAGTGAGCTGGGGATAGGGTCACAGTGAGCTGAGGATAGGGTCACAGTGAGCTGGGGATAGGGTCACAGTGAGCTGGGGATGGGGTCACAGTGAGCTGAGGATAGGGTCACAGTGAGCTGGGGATAGGGTCACAGTGAGCTGGGGATGGGGTCACAGTGAGCTGGGGATGGGGTCACAGTGAGCTGGGGATGGGGTCACAGTGAGCTGGGGATAGGGTCACAGTGAGCTGGGGATGGGGTCACAGTGAGCTGGGGATGGGGTCACAGTGAGCTGAGGATAGGGTCACAGTGAGCTGGGGATGGGGTCACAGTGAGCTGGGGTGGGGTCACAGTGAGCTGGGGATAGGGTCACAGTGAGCTGGGGATAGGGTCACAGTGAGCTGGGGATGGGGTCACAGTGAGCTGGGGATGGGGTCACAGTGAGCTGGGGATGGGGTCACAGTGAGCTGAGGATAGGGTCACAGTGAGCTGGGGATGGGAATGGGAGGTGCTGGGGGTGAGGACCAGAGAGAGCTCGGAGTGAGCTGGGGGAAGGAAGATGAGCATGTACTATGACTTGTAACAAGGCAGATCACAGTAAGCAAGGATGTGCATAACGATGGCTATAAAACATGTCTGAGAGGCATATAGGTTACGCTGCACAGCGCATGCGCGAGGCAAGGTCAACATGAACAAGATCAGTATTATCTGAGATTAGAGAGTACATTCATCAGTCTCATAACAGTCAAGAAGAAACTTTTAATGAACCAACTGCTCAGTGTTTTCAAGCTTCCATATCTTTTAGCCTGATGGAAGAGGTTGTGGGAGACCATTACTTGGGTTGATGGGTCTTTGATAATGTTAGAACAAAACATTCCAGCACAGAAACAGGCCATTCGGTGGTCCAAGCCTGTGGCGATCCAAATCTTCTACCTAAACCTGTCGCCTATTTTCTAAGGATCTGTATCTATTTGCTCTCTTCCCATTCATGTATCTTTCCAGAAACATCTCAAATGGAACCACTAATCATAGTTCATCATTTTGCGAAACTCCCTTCCCCTACTATTCTCTGCCTCCTGTTGCCCAGCCAGTTCTTTATCCACGTAGCTAGCACACCATGTGACTACACTTTCTCCATAACCCGACCCAGGGGAAACATACCAAAAGCCTTCCTGAAGTCCATGTACTTGACACCTACAGTCTCTCCCTCATCAGAGCTGAAAATGTGTTGCTGGAAAAGCGCAGCAGGTCAGGCAGCATCCAAGGAACAGGAGAATCGACGTTTCGGGCATCAGCCCTTCTTCAGGAAGGGCTTCTTCAGGGCCCGAAACGTCGATTCTCCTGCTCCTTGGATGCTACCTGACCTGCTGCGCTTTTCCAGCAGCACATTTTCAGCTCTGATCTCCAGCATCTGTAGTCCTCACTTTCTCTCCCTCATAAATCAACTTTGTCACTTCCTCAAAGAATTCTATTGAGTTGGTAAGACATAACCTTCCCTGCACAAACACTTGTTGCCTATCACTGATAAGACTACTTTCATCCAAATGAGAGTAGATCCTATCCCTCAGTATCTTCTCTAGCAGGTTCCCTACCGCTGACATCAGTCTCACCGGTCTATAATTGACTGGATTATCCCTACTACCTTTCTTAAACAAGGGGATTAACAATTTTCCAGTCTTCCGGGAAATCAGCCGTGTTCAAGGATATCTGTTAATGCCCCAGATATTTCCTGTCTCCCTTCCCTCAGTAATCTGGGGTAGATGTTGGCAGCCTTTCTGTGGCAACGAGCCATGTAAATGGAATCAATGGTTGGGATGTTAGAGTCCGTGTAGGTCAGAGCTGTGCACCCAACCTTCTGTAGTTTCTAACAATCCTGAGTAGAGCAGTTGCCATACCAGGCTGTTATCCACCGGGACAATACGCTCTCAATGGTGCATCTGTAGAAGTAGTGCATGCTGAATTTCCTGTATCACCTGAGGAAGGAGAGGCATTGTTGAACCTTCCCGACCGTCGGACCTATGTAAGAAGTTCAGGACAGGTTGTCAGTTATCATCATCTGAGGCACTTGATGCTCTGCACTCCCACAAACCTTTGGTTTAGATGGGGTGTGTTCCCCTCCTTTCTTCTTAAAGTCAGTGATCAGTCCTTTACGTTTACCGAATTAGAGAGAGAGGTCATTATCAACAGATCATGCCACCAAGTTCTCTATCGCCTTTCTAGATTCTGACACGTTGTTTTTTAATATCCGTACTGCTATAGTGATGTCATCAGCGAACTTGTAGCTGGCGTTGTTTGGAATTTGGAAACTCAGCCGTGGCTGTACAGGGAGTACGTAGGGGGCTGAGGGCACAGCCGTGGTTGTACAGGGAGGACATTAGGGGGCTGAGGACACAGCCGTCGGTGTACATGGAGTAGAGCTGGGGGCTGAGGACACAGCCGTAGTTGTACAGGGAGTACATAGGGGGCTGAGGGCACAGCCGTGGTTGAACAGGGAGGACTTTAGTGGGCTGAGGTCACAGTCGTGGGTGTGCAGGGAGTGGAGTTGGGGGCTGAGGAAACAGCCGTGATTGTACAGGGAGGACATGAGGGGGCTGAGGAAACAGCCGTCGGTGTACAGGGAGAATGGTAGGGGCTGCAGAAACAACGGTGGGTGTACAGGGAGTACAGTGGTTGGCTGATGACACAACCGTGGGTGTACAGGGAACACACTAAGGGGCTGAGGTCACAGCCGTGGGTGGAGCTGGAGTACTGTAGGGGGCTGAGGGTACAGCCGTGGGTGTACAGGGAGTATTGTTGGGTGTTGAGAACACAGCCTTCAGCAGCTTTAGTGTTGATTGTTATTGTGGAGGAGGTGATTTTACCGATCTCCACGATTGTGGGTCAAAAGCCTGAGGAGCCAGTTGCAAAGGATTGAACCGAGACCAAGGTCGTGGAATTTTGGGATTAGTCTGTAAGGGATCATGATTTTGAAGGTGGAGCTTTAGTCAATGAGCAGGAGTCTGGTGTAGGTGTCCTTGTTGTCCAGATGTTCTAGAGATGCGTGCAGGCTCGGGTACAGCATCTGTTGTGAACCTGTTACATCAGTCAGCACATTATAGGGCAGCAGGTCAGGCTGGGAGACTGGAGTTCGTGAAGGCCATAACTAGTCTCTCAAAGCACTTCATCGTCTATAAGGGCACGTTCCATGTGCTTTCTCACTTATGAGGATGATGATGGCCTTCTTGAATCAGGTTGGGACTTCGGCTTCTGGAGGGAGAGGCTGAAGTTGTATGTGAATACCTCTGCTAGTTGGTACAAACAGGATCTGAGTGCTCAGCCAGGAACACTCTCCAGGCCCATCACTTTCTTTGAGTTGACTCACTGAAAGACTGACCTTGCCTGCAGCGGTGACAACAGACACAAGTACATCTGGGGCTTTTGCGGCAGGTGTCAACCCTCAGTGACAGTCACACAGTCATTTATGATCGACATCCCCTCCCCCTACCTCGCTCTGCTGTCTTCAACACACAATGACATTAGTTGGTGTGAGCACCACACAGTCAGCGTTGAGACAGATTGCCATTAATAGACTGGGATCGTGCGCCATCAAGTTCTGCATCACCATAATGGGGTAAATTCATAATAAAATGGTGTGCAGGGTGCCAGTGCCAGTGGTGCAAGGAGTGAAGACTTTGCAGGTGTAAATCCAGTCAAGCCACTGCTAAAACCTAAATGGAGTCAAGCATCTTGAGCATTGTGCCTTTTCAATGGTGGACTGTCCTTTGGTAGTCAGGAAGTGCCATTTACGTGAACCATCTGACCTGACGGAAGTTTTGCGAGCTTTGCAGATGATACAATGATGATTGGATGGGCAGGTGATATTGAGGAAGTGGGGAGGCTGCAGAAAGACTTGGACAGTTTAGGACACTGGGAAAACACATGGCTGATGGAACACCATATGGGAACATGTGAGATTATGCACTTCAGTAGGCGGAATACAGGCAGACACTATGTTCTAAAAGGCTTCATGAAATCTGAAGCACAACAGGAGTTGAGTCCTCGCCCTCTCTTACGGTTAATGCGCAGATTCAATTGGCAGTTAGGAAAGCAAATGCAATATTAACATTCATTTCAAGAGAGTGAGAGTGATGAGAATGTAATGGACTATGGTCAGACGGCATTTGGATTATTGTGAGCTGTTCTGGGGAAGGATCTACGGGTGTTGGACATGGTCTATCCTGGGAATGATGGCTTGTCATATGAGCGGCAGTTCAGGGCTCTGTGTCTGTACTCAATGGAATTTAGAAGAATGGGTGGGGGGGGGCGCACCTGATTGAAGCTGACCGACTACTGCAAAGATTGATACAGTTAGAGTTTCCATTCTTCTTAGAGACTACGACAAAATGGCACAGTTTCAGAGTGAAGAGATAGCCTGAATAGCCTAAATCTATTGCTATATCTCATGCCCTTATGGTCATACAGTCTATTATTCAGTGCAGAGTTGAAAGTCTCAGACCTGCTCTTGTAACCCTTGTATATGTACGTTGATTTGACTTCACCTTCTGGTCAATGGTAACCCCTGTAATATGGATGGTGGGAGAAATCAGTGCCAGTCAGTAGCGCAGTAATATGTTGAATATAAGCTGCTATCTGTGAGTCTCTATAATGATTGTCATTTTCAGTTTGGTATTTTTGAAGGATCGATCCTGTTCCGCTAATGTTGTTGAACTTAACAAAACAGGTGCAATTTATCACAGCGCTCAGCAACAATACGTCATGGAACACTGAACACCTTTCTAATAACAGAATGGTCTAAAATGTTCATCATCAGAAACACTGCTTTCCTATTCATGTTCAAATCAGACAACCTGTCCCATCGAGGTGCTCAACTTGGAACTTTTTACATTTTTTTTCGGATATGAGAATCGCTGGATGGGCCCACCATTTCTTGCCCGTCCCTAGTTGTCCCCTTGAGAAGGTGGTGCTGAGCTGCCTTCTTGTACCGCTGCAGTCCACCTGCTGTGCATTGACCCACAATGCTATGAGGGAGGGAGTTACAGGGTTTTGACCCAGCAACAGTGAAAGAATTGTGATATATTTCCAACTCAGGATGTTGACTGGTTTGGAGGGGAGTTTGTATGTGGTGGTGTTTGCAAAAGCCTGCTGCTCTTGTCATTCTAGATGGAAGTGCTTGTAGGATTGGAAGGTACTGTCTGAGGATCTTTGAAGAATTTCTGCAGTGCATCTTGTAGATAGTACACACTGCTGCTACGAAGCGTTGGTCGTGGAGGCAGTGAATGCTTGTGGATGTGGTGCCAATCAAAAGGGCTGCTTTGTCCTGGATGGTGTCAAGCTTCTTTCGTGTCGTTGTGGCTGCACTCATTCAGGCAAGTGGGAGAATTCCATCTCACTCCTGACTTGTGCCTTGTAGATGGTGAAAATGCTTTGGGAAGACAGGAGGTGAGTTACTCACGCAGTATTCCTAGCCTCTGATCAGCTCGCTGTGGCGAGTCCAGTTGAAGTTCTGGTCAATGATAACCCCAAGTGTATTGATAGAGGGTGTGGAGTGGGGAATGTAGTGACAAATATGCTGCTGAATACCAAGTGTTTATGTTGTTTCTTACTGGTGACGGTCATTGTATGACATTTGTGTGACACGAATGTTACTTGCCACTTGTCAGCTCATGTCTGGAGATTGTCCAGATCTTGTTGCATTTAGGCACGGACTGCTTCAGTATCTGAGCATTTGTTAATGGTGTTGAACATTGTGCAGTCATCATCGAATATCCCCATTCTGACCTTATGATGGAGAGAAGGTCATTGATGAAGGCACTGAAGATGTTTGGACCTAGGTTTCATCCGGAGGGCCACTGTAGATTTTACGTAGCATGGTGATGAAACGTCTGTAAATGAACATTCCAGTTCATGGAGCAAACCTGCAACAACATTATCCTGAGGGACTACTGCAGAGATGTTCTGGAACTGAGATGACTGATCTCCAATAACAATGACCGTTTTCCTATCTGTCAGTTATGACTCCAATGACAAGTGTTGGCCTGCGATATCCTTTTTGCTGGGGTTTCTTGATGCCTCATTTGAAAGAATGCAGCCTTGATGTCAAGGGCTGGGATTCAGTTCCTTTTTCTCTGTTGAACCAAGGCTGTGACTAGGTCAGGAGCAGAGTGTCTTTGGCAAAACCCAAAAGGGGCGTCACTGAGCAGGTTATTGCTGAGCAGGTGCTGCTTGATAACACGATTGATGACACCTTCCATCACTTTACTGATGATGGAGAGTACATTGATAAGGCGGTATTGGGACGGGTTGAATTTGTCCTGCGTTTTATGTACAGAACATACTTGAACAGTTTTTTTTCCCATTGTCGGTTTGTAACTGTACTGGAACAGCTTGCCTAGGGAAGCGGGAAGTTCTGGAGTACAAGTCTTCAGGACTATTGCCGGCATATTTTCAGTGGTTATAGCCTTTGCAGTACCCAGTACCTTCAATTGTTTCTTGACATCAGTCAATCGAATTTGCTGAAGACTGCTATCTGTAATGATGGGGACCACGGGAGAAGGCCGAAATGGACAATTCACTCGAAACTTCTGACTGAAGATTTCTGCGAAAGCTTCAGCCTTATCTTTTGCACTGATGTGCTGGGCTCTTCCATCATTGAGGATGGGGATATTTGTGGAGACTCCAGTGAGTTGTTTAATCATCCAGCACCATCCATGATCGGACTCTGAGGACTGCATTGTTTAAATCTGATGCATTCGTTGTGGGATAGCTCAGTTCTGTCTGTCCCTTGCTGCTTATGTTATTTGGCATGTAAGTACTTCATGCCGCTATCCTTACCTCTAACACCAGGGGCCCTTATTATACTCAGTCATCTCCTGTGTGACACCTTGTCAAAGGCCTTCTTGAAATCCAGGTGGATAACATCCATTGGCTGTGCTTGGTCAAACCTGCTCATTTCCTCTTCAAAGAATTCCAACAGATTTGTCAGTCATGACCTTCCCTTGATGAAGAGATTTTGTTCCATTTTACCAAACACTTCCAAGTATTCAGAAATCTCATCCTTCCCAATGGATTCCAGGATCATACCCAAGACCGAAGTTAAGCCATTAATTGTGGATATTTTTTGTCTTTTTCCTCACTCCCTTGTTACAATGGGGTGTCACGTTCGAGGGTATCCAGTGCTCTGAGATCGTTCCTTACTCTAGTGATTCCTGAAAGATCACCACTGTCCCCCCACGCCTTCTGCATCTATCTTCTTTATATCTCTGTGATGTAGTCCATCCGGTCCAGGATAATTAACCACCTGCTGGTCATTCAGTTTTTTCTAGCACGCTCTCCATGTTGGTGGCCAGCATACTCAGCTCTGGCCCCTCACTGTCTTGAATTTTAAGGTATTACTCGTATCTTCCACCGTGACCAAATTTTTCAGTTCCTCAGCCTATTCTTGTTCACCACTACTACCTCTCCAGTATCATTTTCCAGCAGTTCAATGTCTACTTTTGCCTCTCTTTTGTACTTTATATATTGAAAGAAGCTCGTACAGACTTCCTTAATGTTAGTGGCTAGCTTACCCCCATATTTAATAATCTCCCTCTTTATTTTATTTTGCTTGCTCTCCGTTTTGTCTTTGTAAGCTTCCCAATCCTCTGGTTTCCCAAACAGCCACTCGCCACATTATATGCGTTCTCCTTTGCTTCTATGCTGTCCCTGACTTCCCTAGTCAGCTATGGTTGCCTCATCCTCTCTATATCATGCCTCTTTTTTCCTCAAGATAAATCTCTGGTGCATCCTGAATTACTCCAAAAATCTCCTGTCATTGCTTGTCCATGGTCTTTCCTTCTGGACCTGTATCCCAGTTAATTCTACCAGCTCCTCTCTTATGCCTCTGTAATTGCCTTTATTCAGCTGTAATACCATTACCTCTGATTCTAACTTCTCCACCTGAAATTGCAGAGTAAGTTCAATCATATTATGCTCACTGCTTCCTATGACTTCTTTTATCCAAAGCTCCCCTCATCTAGTCTGCCTGTTCAATCTGCTACAAAAAGCCATCTCATAGACATTCCACAAATGCCTTTTCCTACAAACTATCAAACTGAATTCCCAGTCCACCTGCATAATGAAATCCCACATGATCACTGTAACGTTGCCTTTCCTACAGGTCTTTCTATCTCCTGTGTACCTTGCACCCCACCTCCTGACTACTGTTTGGCGGCCTGTATGTAACTGCAACAGCATTTTTTCAGCTTTTTGATTCCCCAGTTCTACCGACAAAGATTCTACACCATCTGAGATTATTTCATTCCTTCTAATTGATTCAATTCCATTTCTTGTGAATGAGACAAATCTGTCTCTCTCCCACATGCCTATCATTTCGACAGGATGAATACCCTTGAATATTCAGCTCCCACTCTTGATCCTCTTTCAGTAATGTCACTATGATGCCCTCCACGTCATATATGCTAATGTGTGTATGAGTCACAAGCTAATTTACATTATTTCTTCCTTGCATTCCAATATAACAGTTCAGTTCTGTATTTACCGACCTCTTCTCATTGTCATTTGCTTGCCCAGCCATTGGTACCTACACGAACCCTAGCCACTGACTCATTCCCCTCCCACTCCAAGTTCTTCTGCACCCCAGATGACATATCCCAAACGCAAGCACCAGGTAGGCAGCACAACCGTCAGGACTCTCAATCTTGGTCACAGAGAATATTCAAAGTTTGTGAGAAGATTTATAGCTCGTGTGTTCATTGTTGTGGTTCTGTTCGCCGAGCTGGGCATTTGTGTTGCAGACGTTTCATTCCCTGTCTTGGTGGCATTCTCATCCTCCTATGAAGCGTTTCTGTGATCTCCTCCGGCATTTATAGTGGTTTGAATCTGCCGCTTCCGGTTGTCAGTTCCAGCTGTCCGTTGCAATGGCCAGTATATTGGTTCCAGGTCGATGTGCTTATTGATTGAATCTATGGATGAGTTTTTTCATGCACAGACTGGTGTGTGTATGGAAACAACTGTGGGAGGAAGTGATGGACACTGGTCCCATTCCAATATTTAAAAGGCATCTGGATGGGTATGTAAATCGGAGGGGTACGAAAGATATAAGCCAAGTGCTGGCAAATGGGACTAGATTAAGTTGGGTAACCTGGTCAGCATGGACGAGTTGGACTGAAGGATCTGTTTCCATGCTGTACATCTCTCTGACTGTATAACATTCTGACTGAATGACATAAAGTAGGGTCAGATGGCACTACTTGGGTTGAATAGAGTATCCCGAAAGGTTGAATAAATGGCATTATGTTCAGGATTCCAAAAAGTAGTCAGGAGCTGCGTCACAATATACACCAGGAGATAGAAAAGATGCATAGAAAAGGCAAAGTACAGTAGTCATGTGAGATTTTAATACACTGGGTGGGGACTGGGAAAATCAGGGTGTTAGTGGTTTGAAAGAAAACTAATTTGTGGAGTATCTTCGATAGGGCTTTTTGGAGCAGCTTGTAGTGGAGCCCACTCAGGAATAGGCAATACTGGGTTTAGTGTGGTGTCAATGAGGCAGACTATTTAAGAGAACTTAAAGTGAAGGAACACGAAGGAAGCAGTAATCACAATATGATTGAATTTATTCTGCAATTTGAGAGGGAGAAGATAGCATCAGAGGTAATGGTATAGTTGGTGTTTCTAGTAAGTCATTCTCTGTGTTTCTGCTCATGTTAGGTAAATTTTGGAAAAGGGGAAATCAGTGTCTTCACTTCCAATCAAAAATTCCTTTCCTGATAAATTCTACAAAGCAAATTACTATTTATAAATCGCTCACTGATATGCGAGAAGGAATCAGACTGTTCTCAAACTCCATAATCCTTCTAGCCTTGCACAGATCTACATTTCCATATCCTCCCCACTCACCAATCCTGCCCAGTACCACCATTATGATGTCCCGGTCTAATCGTCAGCCTCAGTACAACTTCTGAATAAACTTCTTTATTTGTGCCAGTATGCAATCTGGATTCATCTGTTTCAAGTCCCTTCTAACCACATGTCCATGCGAAAATAATTGTACTTGAGATGTTTAACTTGTTCTCTCCACAGAATCTGTCAGACAGGAAGATAGTGCGTGGTGCTCAAGTCATTGACTCTTCATGTAGAGGCACAGAATAATGATCTGTTGATGTCTCATGAAGCACGTTGATGGAATTTAAAAGAAACCATCATTATCTGTAATAAACAGAAGCCCATCTGCTTGTGACATGTCCTTTCGAGAAGGCAGTGAGTTATCCTTCCTTAGTCAGGTCTCCGTGTAACTACAAACCCACAGCAATGTGGTTTACTGTTTACTGTCCAATGGAACAGCTGAACCAGGCACTCAGTTCAAGATAGGGATAACATGCTGGTCTGACCAGGGCCTCATATTGCTACTGCTCATTTCCATCAGGTAGGCGACTATTCCTTATTTTAGGTGTAATCCATCTCATTGAGTCTGTCCCCGAGAGTGATGTCCATCTCGATCGGCACCTCTGATGCTGGTTTTATTGACACTGTCATACAGATGTAAGGAAGATGTAAATTTCGCATCAGTGGCAATATATAGAGAATGATGCTTTTTATGCCATGAGAAAGAAATGGAGACGGCGAAGTGAGGGAAAGTAATTAATGTGATCATTCCTGAGAGATTTGTTGAGGCAGTATTTGGGGCATTGTCCACAGATTTTCTCTCCTTTATAAGGAATGATCTCCTTACCACAGAGAGAGTTCAAAGGTGTTCCACCAAACTAATCCCTGGGATGATGGTACCATGAGGAGTGAGTGAAGATTAATCTGTCGCACTGTGAGACAATAAGATGGGATTGTGTTGGAAGTTCAGGGGGATGGACAATCACACATGATGTTTTAAACAGACATTAATACAGTGATAGATCACACCGCATCTTTTTTTTACTAACTTTATTAAATTCTAGATACTTTTAGTACCTCTGAAAACATTCCCCCCAACCACCCCCACTCCCCACATCAATGAGAGAGCAGAAAATCCAGACTTTGAACAAAAACTCCACATATTAATGCAGTGCATTTGTTTAGTGATCCTGCACTGAATGTCATGTTATTCATAATCCCAACATTAGCCACAATACCTTCAATCTAAAACAGTTAACTATTCCCACCAGCTTCTGATCCCCACGGAGAACATGGGTCTGCCTTTTCAGAGATGGAAGATGTCTCCTTGAGACTTGACAGAAAACATCTCGCTTGCCTCCTCACTGCCAGCAAACCACGTTAAAGTAGCAATTGTTCCACAGACAATGGAGCCACGATAAACATCAAGATCTACTCCTGTGAATTGTCATGTTGGAGCATCAGTGACATCCTCCTGTTCCTGTATAAGCCTTTGCAAGGCTGAATGGCCTCTTCCTGGTCCCGTGGAACAGTTTCGAGCGACTGTTTTGGCTCCACCTGTTCCTGTTTAACAGTTCGATGTGCTGACCAGACCCCTCCCCTTCCTATGTAACAGGCAGGAGTATTGAATGTATTGCCACTCTTCCTGTTCAGTAGATTTGATGGGCTAAATGCTAGCTCATATTCATGTGTAACCAGCTTGAGATGCTGAATGAGCTCCTCTTTTAACTATGGAAATGTGCAATGTCTGGCCCTACTATTACATAAATTTTACCAACACTTTAACAGCACAAACTGGAATGCTGCCCGGGCCTTGCTGCACATGGACACAGACTGCTTTAGGAGCTGAGGGGGGAAAATATTCTGAACATTGTGTGATCTTCAGTGATCATCCCCATTTCTGATGTAATGATGGGGAAGGACATTGATGACGCAGCTGAAGATGATTGTGTCGAGGAAGTTACCCTGAGGATCTCCTGTAGGGATGTCCCGGGACTGAAAGGATTGATGTCCACAACCATGAGCATCTTCCTCTGTGCGATGGCAGACCCCCATTGGAGAGATTGTGGCTCGTTCCTATTAAATTTAATTTTGTCAACGTTTCTTGATCCCACCCTGAGTCAACTCCTGCCTTGATATCAGGGTCTGTCACTCTTACATGAGCTGCTGTGTTCACTCTTTTGAACATACAAATAGGTTGTTGTGTATGTTTGGGGCGTGTAACCTTCTCACAGAGTATAGAAAATATCAGAAATTATCTGGTAAAGAGAGTTCGGGGAGCTATATCACTAAAAGTATTCACAGATGTGGTAAGTGGGTTTTTGACCTGCCATGGAATTGAGGGATGTGAAAAATTGGGAAATAAAGCAGAGTAGATAACAACAGTGGATCATCATAATCTTATACAATGGCACGGCAGGCCTGACCATCCGAATTACCATCCGATCCTGTTCCTTATGCTCTCATATTCTGTAAGTAGGAAGTTAATGGTTGTAATTTTCCTGAACATTCCGTTATTGGATGTTACAGTTACAGAGAGCAAAGCATTTTATGAGTCATTTCAGGGTGAGGTATGGGGACTGTATTCACAGTGAATCTGGATCTGCACCATGACCAACAAATGAAGCACAAGTTGCAGAGAGGAGACACTCTATTAATAGACCAGAGGCGTCTTTTGAGCCCAGCCTGGGTTTTGAATTAACCTTTTTCAACCCACGCCAAACTTTGTGTGACAATTGTGAGGGACAGAAGGAGATCCAGTATTACTGTGGACCAGGTATTTCGAGCAATTGGCCTCTGTCTACTCCTGTGCAGGAGCTGTGAGGGGCTCAATGGAATATAGGAACATCGGACTGAGGAGTAGGATTGGGCCATTAGGCACTTTGTCTTAGTGCTCTGCCACGCACTAAGATCGTAGATGATCTGATTGTGGTCTCAGCAGTACTTCATCTGCAAGTGCACCATTTTCCTCCATTCACTTGTCTATCAAGTATTTAACAGACACAACTTTGAATAAATGTAAACATCCACAAA
Organism: Chiloscyllium punctatum; assembly: GCF_047496795.1. NCBI lineage: Eukaryota > Metazoa > Chordata > Chondrichthyes > Orectolobiformes > Hemiscylliidae > Chiloscyllium > Chiloscyllium punctatum. Next base: position 3,327,830 of record NC_092751.1, read on the forward strand.
CTTCTGGGAAAGGGAACTCCCACTTGAACAGCCCTTTTAGAATTTGTCATTCGTAGTCCAATCAATATTGCAGGGTCAGTGTTTCATTTTGCTGTCACACTGCTCCACTTTTTACAACAAATTTCAAAGTTTAGTGATATGGCTAATGATATAAATGTCAGCCTGGCTCATCTTCTAGAATAATGTGAAACACACACACACAGATCTTAATACAAACAGAAAAATGAAAGTTTTCCAAAGTTTCATAATAGTTGAACTCATAATAAATGGATAGATGATAGACTGTCCCAAATGTTATTCGGTCCTCTGAAGTCATTAGTTTAGATTCCTTACAGTGTGGAAACAGGCCCTTCAGCCCAACAATTCCACACCAACCCTCCCAAGATTAACTGATCCAGTCCCATTTCCCTCTGGCTAATGCACCGAACACTGTGGGCAATTTTGCATGGCTAATTCATATGGCCTGCACATTTTTGGACCAGTGGGAATAAACCGGAGCACCTGGAAGAAATCCACACAGACACAGGGAGAATACGCAAACTCTACACAGACAGTCGCCCGAGTCTGGAATCAAACCTAGGACCCTGGTTCTGGGAGGTAGCGGTGCTAACCACTGAGCCGCTGTGCCGCCCATTCTGCTCAGGCAAGCTACTTGTGATGTGATTTCTCACCAGAATAGTTGGATTTAGCTGAATTCCCTTTGATTCAGATGGTAGAGAGATTCCAATGAACCTCTCATCAGGAATACTCCACGACTCATCAGGTAGAGGTGAGTCAGAGATTTACTGTTGCCAGTTGGAACAAAAGAAGATAGAGGGATCAATCGGCTGCTGCTTCTCAGGCAGGGAACATTGTTCTCCCTCTCTGTGTTGAAACATGCAATCATGTCAACTGAACACCAAACTGGGCCATGTGCGCTCGTCGTGAGCATTCTCTGGAATGGATCAGAATGGACGATATGCAAATGCATCATTGCTGTTGTTATACACAGTGCCTTTCATTAGCAAAAGAGAAAATTCCTCCTTTATAATTTGATGATTTGTTGGTATGCATATGCTTAATTTTTAAAAATCGGCTGATGTTTTCATAATATCTGTGCTAAAATCAATGCATTTTATTCTTAAAATTTATTCCATAGTTTTTGTCTCCCTGAAGAGTGAAAATATGCATCCTGCTGATTTTTCTCAAAATTGTGTATGCTTCTAAAATATTTCTCATCCTGTCCAAAAATGATAATGTTTCAAAACAAAAGGCCTTAATTCCAGAAAAGTGTGAACAAAACATTGTTGATAAGCTTCTAGAACTTTTTTTAGGTTAAGGGATCAAAACTGCACATAATGTGCCAGATGTGGTCTTAGCAACGCCCTGTATAGATGTAGACTCGAAAAATGTGATGCTGGAAAACGACAACAGGTCAGGCGCACCGAACGAACAGGAGACTCGATGTTTTGGGCATATTCCTGATGAAGGACTTATACCCGTGACGCCAATTTTCCTGCTCCTCGGACGCTGCCGGATTGGCTGTGCTTTTCCAGCATCTGCACTCCTCACTTTTACCGGAACAGATGCAGTAAAACATTTCTGATTAAACCTGATACCTTTTGCCAGAAACACAATCATTCCAATTAGCTTCCAAATCACTTACAGCAAGTGCAGACTAACTACATATGATTTGTGTAGCAGGATCATGCATACCGTCTTATCTCAGAGTTCTGCAAACTCTCTCCACTTAAATTGTTTACCATTGTTTTATCCTTCCGTACAAAATAGATGACTCACATTATGCTATATCTGGTGAAGGTTTGCTCACTAATCTCCCTTTGCCTATATCACATAGATCACACACAACCTCCATTTGATGACCTACCGGATGACCAGCTTGGTGTTTAAGCTAAATGGGCTTTGATATATTCAGACCCTTCCTCCAGATCTTTGGTCCAGGTACTGATTGTTGATGATCCCATAGTGATCTCTGAGGCACTCCACCAGTTACAGCTTTGTAATGTGAAAATAAGCATTTCTCGCTACTCTCTATTTCCAGTTAGCAACAGCTTCCTGTGTAACAGCTCAAATGTTTACATGGCGTCCTGTGCAGTAAAATGTACTCAATGAGCTAAAATGATTCGTTCTATTTTCCTCTGTAACTTGTTAAATAGGCAGAATATACTCCTCCAGTCTCATGGTAACGATAATGACTGGCTAAATAAGGTGCCCGTCTATCTTTGTCACAGCTTTGAGGGGTGGATGGAGGGCACAATACATGGGGTAGTGGCAGCAATATTTCCCTGTAACAGCCTCGAGGGTGGATTGAGGGAACAACACATGGCGTAGGGACAGGAGTATGTCTCTGTATCAGCACCGAGGCTGTATTGAGGGAACAACACATGGGGTAGGGGCAGCAGTTGGCCATTCAGCGCCACCAGTCAGAATGTTCATGACTGATCCCATTGTGTTTGAACATCCGGCTCCTCTCTGTTCCCAATAAATATTGACTCTCTTGTCCAGCAAAGATCAGTTGAGCGCAGCCTTGAATACCTTCAAAAACCGAGTCTTCACTGCTCCCTGAGGATGAGGACCCTACAGATAATACATCACTAAAGTGAAAGGGGCGACCTTATTTCAGTGTGGGACCTGTTATTTTAAACTTTGTTAACGTGACATAAAATCGCCAGGTTTTTTGAAACACAAGGACAGAATAATTAGGCATAGACATTAACCATTCAGCCCTCTAAACCTGTCCAATAGGACCACTGACCCTTTTCAATCAAATATGTATTAAACTCATTCCCTGCTCCTGTCCCAGGAAGAGAATAACTGATAGCATGACACCGCACGAGCAATAAAAACGCAGAATTAGGACATTCGGCCCATCGACTCTGAATGCCAGAGATTAGAGATTTCTCAACATCATTCTCCTGACTACTCTCTGTAACTCTTAACATGCTTATTCATCAAAAACCTATCTATCTCTGTCCTATAAGCATTAGTGTCTGTGTCTCTGTTCGTCTGTATGTGCACTTGTGTGTGTTTGTTCATGTGTCTATGTGCTTGTGTATTTATGTACTGACATCGGTTCATCTGTGTATTAGCCTGTGCGTTTTACTTGTGCTTGTGTCTATTTACGTGCCACTGTCTATGTCTCCCTATGCCACTACTTGTGTGCGGTTCTATCTCCATGTGTGTATGGTGAGTGACAGCATATTAGCGTATGTACATATGTCTCTGAATATTTTTGTGTCTGTATCGCTCTGCAATGAGTTGTTTGTTGTTTTGGGAGGGAGAAAATTGTGAGAACAGACAAAATGGTTAAAGTGCGAATTGCCCATCACTGAACCTTGTTTTTTTACTCAGTTGGAGGGACATGAATGTCACGGAATCTCCATATGACACGTCCCAGTCCTCTCTGGCTCATACCAGGGTCCTCCCCACCTGGCTGGGGGGGTGGAGGTGGATCAGATATCGGGTGCTTCATCATCCGGCTTGGCCCTTTCTCTCCTATTACAGTCCGTTTCTGCGGGAATGGGAGAAAGCGGGGGAGGGATGGTGGTGGGATTGTGTGTCCATGCTGTTAATGCTGGTGTGGGTGGAGGGGGAGGGGGAATGGTGAGGTGTTCGGAGGGATTCAGTCCACAGTGTTGTATCCATGCAGTGTCATTAGTGTTGGGAGTATAGTGAAGGGGGAGAGTGCGCGGGGTGTGGGGGGTGGGGGGATGGTAGGTGCTGAATTCAATAGTGAGAGTTGCAGTGCTGAGCCTTATTAGGAGATACAATATGAGCCTTGTTAGGGGGTAAGTGCTATAACAGGTAGTGAGTGTGAGGGCGCAGAGAGAATACGGTCAAAGTTAACCTGGCAGAGTGGGGAGGATATTGATGCTTGTCCTGTGATGCTGGTCATTTTTTCAGATCATGTCAGCGTCGAGGTGACCCTTCCAGAATGGCTTGTTCACGTCTATCACTAATACATTTCTATATGATTTCCCCTCAGTTTCTTCCACTTAAAGGAAAATGCCTCTCCAAACTCTCCCTACAACTCAGACCATTGAGTACTGGCAACATCCTTGTAAATTTCTTCTGTCCTCTTTCCAATTTAATCATATCCTTCCTATGGCAAGTGAACAAAACCGAACACAATACTCCAAGTGCATGTCTCACCAGCGTCCTGTCCAACTGCAATATAACTCTCGAACGTCCATACTCAATGCCCTGACTGATGAATGCCAGTGTGCCAAAAGCCTTTTTCACTGCCCTGTCTACGTGCAACTACTTTCAGAGAACCACGGATCTGAGCACCAAGGTCCCTCTGTTCCTCTCCACTCCTTCAGGGTCTAACATGCACCATGAAATTCCAACCTGGATTTGACTTTTCAAAAAGCAACATCCCACATATTAATCTCCATTTGCCATTTCTCGGCCCACTTCCCCAGCTGATAAAGGTCCTGCTGCAATTTCTGATAACGTTTCTCACTGTTCACAGTCCTGCCTATTTTATTGTCATCAGCCTAATTACTAATCATGCTTTGCACATTCTCATGCAAATCATTGATATAGATAACAAACAGTAATAGGCCCAGTACCGACCCCTGAGACACTCGACTAGTCACAGGCCTCAAGTCCAACACGCATCCTTTCAGTGTTAGCCTCTGCTTTCTACCATCAAGCCAATTGAGTATCCAATTTGGGCTGAGCGTTGTTTACTGTCACTTTTAATATTGTTTCAAATTTACAGTACTTATCTTTAAATGCTTGTTCTTGAAGTTAGTATCAGATGGAGTATAGGAGGGTGAGGGGTGACATTATAGTAATTTACAAAATCAGGGGAGACTTGGGCAGGGTGAAAAGCCGAGGTCTTTTCCACAGGATAGGAAAATTAAATCATAGAGCCATAGGTTTATGGTGGAAGAGGGAAGATTTAAAAGGGACGAAGAAGGAACTGTTTTTTGTACAGAGGGTGATGTGTTTATGGAATGAGCTGCCAGAGGAAGACTAGCAGATGCAAGTACAGCTCCAACATTTAAAAGACATTTGGATGAACATGTGATAGGGGACCGTTTAGAGGCATATGGGCCAAATGCAAGAAGATGGGAATAGTTTAGTTTGGAAAAACTGGCCGGCAGGAACAAGTTGGATTGTGTTTGTATGTGATAAGGCTGTATGAATATACAAAGCAAAGAAAAGGGAAGAAAAGATGTGATATCAGTAAATTGGCAAGAAATATAAAAACAAGCAGCACGAGCTTTTCCATGTCTGTAAGAAGAGTTAAAGAGGTGTGTGTGTGTGTGTGTGTGTGTGTGTGTGTGTGTGTGTGTGTGTGTGTGTGTGTGTGTGTGTGTGTGTGTGTGTGATCTTTGATAAAAAGGAAGTCAGGAAAGTATATTGAGGATATTTGGAGGGTGTGACTGGGGAACTGGATACAGGGAACAGACAGATAATTTACACCTGTATTTCACATCGTTCCTCACAGGTAAAGGTGCTGAAAATATTTCAATGGTATAAGCAAAATGGTAACAGCAGGGAAAATATTGAGCTGTCTCTAACAGAAGGAACAAGACAGTTCTCAAACAGATTAATCCAAGGGTAAACAGGTCATCAGCAATTCATAGCTGGTTTGAAAAGAAGTGGTCACAGAGTGGCTGGTGGCTCTGTGTGAAATATTCCATAGCTCTCTGGATTAAAGGAGTGATCCAGTGAAACTGGAGACCCTCCAATGTGTGGCGCCTGTCTTCAAGAAACGAGCGAGACTGAAAGCAGGAAACACTTAGCCTCACCATTATTGCTGGGAATCTGCGAGAGTCTGTTATTAAGGAAGTAAATGCAGAACATTTAGAAAAGCTTCACACAGAGTCAGCATGGTCTTGTTAAAGGAGAACTACATTTTGCCTGTAAAATCATGCAAAGTTTTTTCTGGAAATCCATGAGAATGTAACAAATGGCCTTGATAAAGGGGGACTGGAAGACATGAGGCTTTCCAGAGATTTTCCACAAGGTATCACAAAGTAAAGGTTCTTATACAAGACAGAAGCTCATAGTCTGACGGGTGGTTTGGGATGGATTAGCATGGGATTGCACTTGGTAAACACTTACAAATCGGAGAGTCATGATTCATCGATCTTTATGAAAAAAATGTATCTACTGGAGTACCACAAATATCAGTCCGACGGCAAGAGATGCTTACAAGAGCTGGACTCAGCTCCTGACGGCGGGAGCTGAGTACAATATACATCCGAGTTTGAGGATGACACTGACAACCAAAAGGCAGGCTGTTATTAAATGGAGAGGACTCCCAAAAAACGAGCAGTACAACGGATTGGGCTGTTCATTTATCTGAAACATTACGTCAGCATGTTGATGCAGAAATGTTGGTTCATTAGACTGGTTCCTGGGATGAAAGGATTGAATTATTGAATACATCAAAAATTCTGAGGTGATTATTCATTGTGGTTTAAATGAATGAGAGTGTCATTACTGAAACGGATAAGATACAGAGGGGGCTTGACAAGGTCGGTGTTGAGAATGTGGTTCCACACCAGAGCAGAGTCTCGAAGTCAGATATCTAGATACAGAATAAGGAATATCGATTTCAAATTGAGATGTAAAGAAATGTCTTCTTTCAGAATGCAGTGAATGGCTGGAATTTCCTAACCCCGAGAGTTATGGAGGTTGTGTCACTGATTATATTTACAGACAGGTGGATTGGTTTGTGACATTTCAGCGAGTTGAGGGATGCAAGGGGTTAGCAGGAAAGTGAATTTGAGCCGTGGGTAGATCAGCCATGTTCTTATTGAATGACAGCGCAGGTTCCTATTTCTTCCGTTCTTATTTATGTTTTTGGAAAATACTTGATTATTTTCCTGTAAATGATGTAAAATGTTGCATTCAGAGACGGCAGAGGGTTTGTCTGAGTTGACCTTGTGTGGGGCATGGGGGCTGTATTCAATGCGAATCTGAGCCTGTAACATGACCTACATCAGGAGCAGAAGTTACAGAGAGGGGAAGGCCGAAAAGAGGGATTGGAGGAGGATGGTCACTGCCTGACCTAGCCTGGATTTTCCTATACATTTGCCAAACAACACCAAACCATCGGAGTGGCCTCAATCTGCTCCTGCACAGCAGGACCGAAGGGCTGAATGGAACAGACACGACTGGGCCATTCGGAACTTTGACACTATTCCACCAGTCAATAAGGTCATGGCTCATCTCATTGTATTCCCAGCTGCACTTTTCTCTGATTTCACAATGATTCCTGATTCACCTGTCTATGGAAAAGTCAGACAAAGCCAGCCTCGATATAATATGAAGATTCAACCCTCCCAATCTTCTGGGTGAGAGAATTCCCACTTGAATGAATTCCCACTTTGTGAATTTCTCCTTACTGCGGTTCTGACTGAGGTTGGAGGGTGTCACTGTTTCCATTTCTAGTCCCACTCCTCCACTGCTCACAACAAATTTTAAATGTAACCAGGTTGGCGATATGACCGATGATAAAGGTCTAATACTGGGTCAAGTTCAGTTATCAGAACAAGCCAGTTGGATTTCTTTAGTCAGCTACAAGTAATTAAAAGAGCTAACTGAGGTGTATGATGGATATGTGGTTATCACTGTGGCCACACATCACCAAGGAGCTGGGTTCAATTCCAACCTCAGGTGAGTTTGAACATTCCCCACGCTTCTGTGTGGGTTCCCTCCCAATGCTCCAGCTTCCTCCCAGAGTACAAAGATGTGCAGCTTAGAGTGGATTTGCCATGCTCGATTGCCCATTGTTGAGAGAGTGTCCCCTTCATGGTACCCTTGTCAGTGTGGGGAACTTAACCTGCGCTGCTGGCCTCCCTCTGCATCACAAACCAGCCGTCCAGCCAACTGAGTGGGAGACAGTGTAACTGTTACAGAAACAGGCACAGGCAAAGGGCAAGAGAAACTTTCATAACAAGGAAAAAGGTACAATTCAGATAACGGTCAAGATTACAGCTGAGGATAAAATGTTCTCTGCTCAATATTGTATTTCATAACGCGACAAGTATAGAGAAGCAGTGTTTGGCTGAATACAATAAAGTGAGACAAAGTGAAATAGCCAGAATTACTAACTGTGATTGGATATAAAATAAGTGCATATTTTTGCACCCAGGGGGTTGAATGACTGAAAGTTCCTATACCTGACAATGGGAATTCTTTGGAACACTATCTGGAAAATTCCATATTCAAAGTGTGAGTGTGTGAGAGAGAGAGAGACCGCAGATACTGCACTGAGCTGGGTGGTGTGCTCAGACCGTGCTCGGTGGGGCTGGTGGTGAGGCCTCCTCTGAGAAGAGAATGGATCCCCCATACTAGCCCATCCACTAGGACCTCTGTGCCTCTGATGAAAGAGCGTGGTGTTAGCTCCCCTTACCTGCCATGCTCGGGGTCAACTGTGCAGGGTGGCTTCAAACTGAGGAAGTACAACAGTGTGCCCATTGGCCGTTTAAATATGGCACCAGTGTCAATGATCATAGAATAGCCAGGGGCATCAGTGCGATGGTGAGTCCCTCCAGCCATATTGGGTTGCAGAATTGGGGTGGCATTGAATGCAAGGAACACTATGAGATTGAGTGGGTAGTTAATGTGGTGAGTTCGATAAGATAGCGCCATGAAACTAGTTCAGTCTCGTACAGATAATCCCTTTGTCACACTCAATAAAAATGTCACTGAGACAAACTATTATTAGATTCAGCCCAATAAGTCGAAGACTCTGCTAACCCAACACCCAGTTACAAAGTTGCAGAACAAATGTTCATCTAAAACTCTCCCTCATCTTTATTGACGCCAATATCCCCTTCACCTATCATCCTGGGAATACTGGCTCATGTTGTAGGATGCTGTCAAAATGCCTTCATTTCAGCATTCTGAAACCTGAGATCTTACATGAAATTGTCTCTCAATCTCCCTTTCGCTTTTTCCCCCAAAATCCTTTTTATCGTTGGTAGTTAAACTGATTTCTCCACCATCTCTCTCTGGCAGGAACTAGGGAATACGGACTAGGCAATAAGGACTCAGTATCAGAGTGATCATGTAACTAGAATGGTAATTCAGAGGTACGGGCTGTGACTCCAAGACAGTGTTTAACATCCTACCACAGCCGATGTCAGAGATTAAATTTGAATGACAAAAATTGGAATAATTTCACTCATGGAAACCAGAAGCCGTTAAGATTTATTTTTATTATATTGCTGATAGTCTTTGTTAAAGAAACTTAACATTATTACCCAATCTGAGCTCAGTGTGACTTCAGACTCACAGCAACATTGTTGGCTCCATTTTGTCTTGACAAATGGCCGCGTGGTCAAGGACAATTAGTGATGGACAACAAATGCTGCCTTTGCCCATGATGCTGGCATCCCGTGAAACAACATTAAAGGTGAAATAAATCAAAGAACGGTGGGTTCTAGAGATCGAAAATAAAATTCTCCAGAGTCTGAAAGTGTGAGAGAATCTCACAGGTATGGCAGCCACTGTCAGGAGAAATGCAGATAATGTTTTGACCCTGCTTCACAACTGAAAGCAAACTGGGAAATAATATTATTTATCCAGGTATCATGGATGGTTGGGTTGGAGAGAGAGGTGGGAGCTAGGTTTAAATTGACTGGATGGTGAAATGGCCAGAAAAATAGAGGAAAAGAAATGAAAAGTGAGCAAAGGGATTGCTGATGATGAACTGAAAGGAAAACAAAATGGCAAGTTATTCTCACATTTCCCCATTTCCCATATTCCTGAATATTGCGTCCATTTAGTTATGTCCCTGTTTAAAGTGAATTAAGTTCCCTTATCTCTCTTCTCTGAGTGTGATGATCGAATCCATTAGCAATACTGGTGCTGCCCTTATAGTTGCTGAGATATAGAGGAAGTTAATGCTACATTGTCAACTGCTTCTTTGGAGAGAGAACCTCTTACTGTGGGAGTGTGCAGAGATGCAAAGGATTTCTCAGCCAGGAAGATAAACTCAGGAGTGGAAATAGTTTTCAACACTGAGCGCGTGCACTTACCGTGTGGGGAATTGACTTGTTCCTGTCATTGGAAGATCAGTGGAGTTACTGTGGATGCTTATCTCGGGTTTGTATTGTCAGCCGCTGCGTCTGGTGACCCCACTCTATACACTGCATTTACAGAGTGTCTGGGTCCATGGTAAACAAATGGAGATGAGGCTCCACGGAAGGAAAGCTCTATAACTAGGGAGGTGCAGGACAGTGCATTATCTTTCCTGGGATTTCCCGGGACATTTGTCTAAGCTGGACCAGGTGTCAGGTATGAAGCCAGTTTGTTTCAAAATTGAGGTGGTCACGGAGCTGTGTCCCCTCCTTCAATATACTGTGTAGCCTCACACCAGTGACAGGACTGTGTTAATGCTCACCATAAATTAAACTGGATTAATTCTGGAACTTTCAAGGCAGGGGTGAGTAACATATCCACCATCACCGGAGTGCAGTCCTCCGATATATTCACTGGCTGACAGGACCCATCTGTCCGCTGAGAGCAATATATTGTGCCCATCTCCCTGAGAAAGATACAGAAAGAAACTTCCAGAAATATAAGGGAACAGAGTGACTGATGAAAATGAGGAACAACAGGAAATTCGAATTAATAAAAGGTATGTCTTTCAAAATCTCATTGTATTTAAGGTTGGTATATTGCTGCATCTGATGAGCTACATCCCCGGGTATTGAGGAGGTGACAGTAGAGATAGTGAAAGAATTACTGATTATTCTTCAAAGCTGATTAGATTCTGGAAAGGATCCTCCAGACTGGAAAGCAGCTTTTGTAAACCTAAATATTTAAAACAGGACGGAGAGAGCGAACAGCAAACTAAACAGTGGTTAGCTTGATGTAAGCTGTGAGAAAAACATTGGAACGTTTTGTGAGGAATGTGACATCTAGACACTTGGAAAATAATGACATGATTTGGTAGAGTCAATCTAGATTCAGGAAGGGGAAATGATCTTCATCTTTGATAAATCTGCTGGACTTTGTGGAGATTGTCCGTTGTGACATCGACAATTGAGAACCGGTGGGAATGAAGTGTTTGAATTTTCAGTAGATGTTTGACATGGTTGAATACAGATGAGTGGGGAATGTTAGAGTCCATGGGTAGGTAGGGGAGGAATACACCGAATGTATTAAAAGTTGGATTATCGAGAGAATGAAGAGAGTCGGATAATTATCTGGAGTGAAGGATCAGTGTTTGTGCAATAGCTCTTCGCAAGATATAAAGTATTTCAGATATGAACAAAAAATATCATCATTCACATTTATGTTCATTAAATAGTGAGAGGTTGGGAAGTGCTGTTGTTGAAACAGACCTGGATGTGCTTGGTCATAAGTCACAAACAGAATTTTTACACAGCAGGAAGTAAATGATATGTGGCTCTTCATGCAAAATGATTAAAGTACCAGAGCAAATGTATCTTTCCAAATGATAGTGTTTTGTTGAGGGACTGTTAGGGTTATTGTGTACATGTTGAATCAGCTTCATAAATAATGATCTTGGCAGCGATTCAGTTCAAAGGGGTTTCACCAGACTGGCATGATGCTACCATGAGGAGAAAGTGAAGAAACTTGCGCTTAATAAAGTGCGTTAAGATGTTTGTGAGTTTATATTTAAAAAAATACTGAAGCACATTGAATGTTGAAGATACAAAATTGCCTTATTAAATCAATTAAAGGAATGCCCAGCCAAATTCACATTTCCTATGTATTGGAATGCAAATATATCCACTGTAAATATATTGGCTGGTGCCTGTTCTAGTCGAGGAGAGATCTGCCCGGTAACAGCATGTAGATTGTGGTTTTTGATGGTGGTGGTGGTGGGCGGTTCAGCCGGTAACAGTATTACAAATGGACAACGCAGCAGAATCATCTGGCCTGCGATAAGAAAGCATGCATCTTTCTCCCTCACTACTAACTTCACGAGAGCAATGGGTGATGGGAGATGTGATCAATAGCCAGCGGTGCCAACATTCAATCCAGTCCAGTAGTTTTTGTGAACTGAAGGAACCATACTGAAAGGGGTTAAATGGAGCTGTTTGTTCAGTGACTGTGATTGATGCCAGTCTCCATGGATCCTGATTGTGTCACTGGATGTTTTCTGTCTCCTATTAGTAAGGGGCCTCTTGCAATGGCTTATGCCATTGTAGCAGCAGATGCATCAACTCCAACGCTCAAAGGGACACAGCTGCAGAGACACAAAAAGGAGATTTAAACATCTGAGAATAGTCTGGAATGATCCATTAATGGATCAGAATCTGAGAACATTAGACTGAATGCTGCAACAATGGACAGGAGTTTATCCTGGGGTCTTTTGCTTTTTTCCTCGTCTCGGTCAACATTATCACTTCGGATATGGGCTGCACTGCTGATTATCCAGGCGGATTACTATCCTATCCTCGCTATTGTTGGTGTTCCTGGTAAGATTCTTCATCTCTATCCATTTATTAATCTCTTCAACCATGGCGAATTTCTTTGCTATTTCTATTATCTATATTTGTCAAAGACGGAAACTATTGTCTTCAGTTTCAAATGCAAATTCCATTAATTACCCACAAATTTCAGAACCGCCCTCACAAACATCTGAGAACTAGACTGTTCACAATACCGAAGTACCTTTCATCCCTGAATTTATTTATGTCTCGGTATTCTGTCCATCACCAAACCGACCCACTACCAGCTCGATTATATGCCCAGTCACCATCTTGGCTTCAATGCTGATGCTTCATTATCTATTATCTATGCTTCGGTAAAATTCAGATGTTATGGTTCCACCTCTCTTCTAAGCACTCTTTCAGTTGCAAATATTTCGATCACAACTTTGTTCTTGTCTCTAAAATAACTTAATGTCAGGAACATTCTCTCAGAGCAGTAATGTCGGAAGAAATGTAATTCAGATGCACAGGTTATTACACAGAAAGACACTGTTCCACATCCTACCGCAGATGATTTCAGAAAGTAAATACACAAGACAGGAATTGGGAAAAAAGCAAGTTTTACGAATAACAACCATTACATCTCCAGCATTTACGTTTAGCTATTTCACTGATGTCCTTTGGTAAATAGATCTTGCTTTACTCTCTGGTCTGGCTTAAGATTGATGTGAGACCCACAGCAATGTGCTTGGTTCTGTACTGCCTGAAAGAATGACCTTGCAGTAAATGATATTTGGTTAGGTCAACAAATGCTGCCCCTGTCAGCGATGTAGACATTCCAAGTAATAACAAAATTAAAGGTTAAATAAAGCAAAGAATGATGCAACAGATCAGAAACAAGAAAGAACGCGAAAGTGCCAGACAAACTGAGCAGATTTGTTAGCCCCCTCCAGTCGAGAGAAAAATAGAATTGGCAATTCGATTCATACATCAGAACTGAACACAGTTGGGAAATAGTGTAATTGATGTTGGTGACACCGACATCTGTTATGAAGGGGAGAAGGATTGAGTTGAATAGATGGAAAGAGAGAGAGAGAGAGAGAGAGAGAGAAAGAAACAAACAAAGGGATTGTTGATGGTCAGCTGTGATGGAAATAAAAACTGAAATTAAACATTACTTATGTTTTTTCTGTTCCCATATTATTAATAATCATGACCATATAAGGTACATGTAAAAGTCCCTGCTCAAAGTTATTTATGTCTGTTGTTCTCTATTCCCTGAGTGTGATCATCTTCCTTTATTCAGTAATGGGATGCTGGGCCAGTATTTAATTCCCTTTCCTCATTGGTCTTGAGAAGGTGTTGGTGAGCTGCCTTCCTGACCAACTGCAGCCTGTGGGCTCTAAGGAGTCAGTGCTGAGGTCCATGCGTTTCATATCTTTGAGGCTTTGAAGTGACTGATATAACTGAGTGACTGGCTTGGCTATTTCAAACTGCAACTGAGAGTTAATCACATTGCTGTGGGTCTGGAGTTACATGTAAGCCCGACCAGCTGAAGATGGTAGATTTCCTTTCCTGAAGGGCATGAGGGTGCAAGGTAGGACAATCGACATTGGTTTCATTGTTTCATTTGATTCTTAATTCCTGATATTTTATTGAATTTAATTTGCAACATTTGCCGTTGTGGGATTCGGCTCTGGTGTCTGGGTCATTACCTGATTCCCTGGATTGATATTCGGAGATAATACAGCTAGATCATCGCCTCCTCAGTGTCTCCAATCAACTCGAATGGCAACAGTGATGTTGTTGTTGGTGTGACTTTGCTTCATAAGGCAAATAAATGATTGGCAAAAATTGCCATCCTTCTCAGTTTGTATTTATGAGAAGGCGAGATGATGGGAAGTGCTCTTGGTGAAAAGGAGCTGGATGTCCTTGATCATGAGGCACTAACAGAATTCCTACAGAACAGTCGGGTACTGGCAGGTGGAACTACATTGGGTTGAGATATCTGGTTGGCACGGACAGGTCCGACCGAAGGATCAGCAAGTAATCAGCACAACAACTGAGTAGTATCGTTCATTACAAAATGATTAAAGAATAAGAGTGAAGACACCGTCCTGCAGTTGTGGAGTATACTTGAGACAGTAATTTCCTTCATTTATAATCAATGATCTCTTTGGTACAGAGAGACGGTGTAATGGAGTTTCTTCAGACTAATCCCTGCGGTGATGGTGTCGTGAGGAGAGTGTGAAGGAATTTGGCTGCCCTTTCCTTACCTCTCGCCGTTAGCTCAAGATGTTTCATTTGCAACTAATTTCTTGCCATCTCTGATTCTGTTGGTTTCTCCAGCAAGTTTATTGGACGAGATTCCGCTGTAATTATCTCTCCTTTCCTCACAGAAGCAGTCAGTTCCAATTCCAGCTTCTCTGCTAATTCATGCAACTTGGTCTTATTCATTTTTCGTAAAATTTCCAAAGTCACTGCATGCACACCCAGAAAACGTTTGGCGACTGAAATAGCCATTATTATTCTAAGTTTTCTCAACCCAATCAAACTAATACCCAAAAAGAAACATTAGACTTTCGATAAAATGCAGAAGAGGGGGAAAAAAGAAAGCAGTAGAACAGAGAGTAAAAATAAAAAATGGTAAAAGAGAGAGCAATAGGGGAGAGAGAAAGAGAGAACTTTTGAAGAACAAAAACTGACAATTAAAAAGGAAAGTCAGTGTAAAAGGCTGGAGATAACGGCTGAAGGTGTGCTTCATTACGAAGAGAGTGAGGATGAGCAAGCCCCTGCTAGTCATAAGCCTAGTGAGAATTTGTTTGAGTATGTTCAAGCATCGCCTCAATTTGATGAGAAGAATGTGATGCCCTTTTCATCTCATTTGTAAAGTTGGCTAAACAAATGCAGTGGCCAGAGGCAATGTGGGTTTTGTTGATCCAAACGAAACTTGTAGGTAGGACTGTTGAGGTATTCACATCCCTATCAGATGAGGTATCTGGGGAGTATAAGGAGGATAAAAAAACATTTTGGCTGCATAGGCAACATTTCAGGAATTTAATGAGGGATCCTGGTGAAACCTACACTGAGTTTGTAAGGATCAAACAGACTAATTTCGATAGTTGGATAAGAGCTTTAAAATTCAAGCAAAGCTATGATGCCCTTAAAGAGGTTAACACTTGGAGGAATTCAAACTGCCTGAAGTAGTGCAAACTCAGGTGGAAGAGCAGAGAGTGTAAACAGCAAGGTTAGCTATTGAAATGGCTGATCATTATGAACTGGTCCATAAACTTGGTTTGGCTTCCAGAACCAGTTCTGGTCTCTGAGTGACAGAACTTGGAGCAAAGCGATATCCTCACGTGCAAAGGGAAAGGTAGATCACAGTGTAGATCATAAGGATAATTTACCACAGTAATAAAGAAAACCTTGAGGGGGACAAAGAAGTTAAAAACCTGTCGTGATTTCATTGTAAAAAAGAGGGCCACACAAAATCACAGTGTTGATGGGCTGGGAGAAAACCAGATGTAGGATAACCAAACAAACTGGAAGTTTTGTTGGACTCGTAACAAAAAGCATAAGGGAAAGTAGGCAACTGCCTCAGAGTGTCCAAGATGATCAGTGGACGTGCCAAATCTGCAAACAAAACTTACATGAAAGGGTAAAGTTTATTCACATAGGCCAGGATTAATTGGTAAGAAGGTTTCAATATTAATTGACACGGGATCTTTTCAGTCTGTAATGCTGAGGGGTGAGGCTTTCTGCACTCTTGAGAGACTATTTCCAGAAAATGTGCTGGTAACAGGAATTCATAGTGAGGCAAAAAGTGCTCACTTATGTAAAGTGAGGCTAGAGTGTCCAGAGAAGATTGGAGCATGTGCGGTAGGTGTACTAGACCCCTAACTTTCAGCTCTAGGAATAAAATTTGTCCTTGCTAATAATATAGCTGCTTCACTGGTAGGCGTGCTGCTTCCTCTAGTTGAAAAGCCAGTGGAGGTGCGGGCAATGGAAGACCTGGAGAATATTTATCCAGGAATTTCACCTGATTGCATCACCAGAAGATCACAGAAGCAGAGGTTTAAGCAGGATAAAGGCACAGATAACGAAGCTGATGTAGAGTTATCCAAAAGTTTCTTTTTGATCTGATAAGTGGAAAACAGATGGAGCGAGTAGGAAAATATGAAGGTAGTTTTAGCTCTGCTAAGCTGATTGAATTACAGCAAAAAGTTGTGGAGTTACAGAAGTTATATCAAAAGATATTTAGGAAGAAAGAGAATGAATGCATTCCTATGTGTTATTACTTAACAAATGATGTTTTAATGCAGATATGGAGATCAGCACACATTGAAGCAGATCAGACGTGCACAGAAATTCATCAAATTGTTTTGTCTGTTGGGTATAGAAAGGGAGTGCTGCGAGTGGCACGTGAGTTACAACTTGGAGATCATTTCGTGGTGAGGACATTACAGGCTGAAATACAAAGATATTTTCACTGGCCTGGACTTCATAAAGATGTAGTGAATATTGCCAAATGTCTCAAATATGTAACATACGCAGTAATAAAACCTGCAACTTTAATACCTATTCCAGCATTTAAGGATCCTTTCACAAGAGTCATGATAGATTGTGTAGGTCCCCTATCGCAAAGACTAAGTAGGAATAAGTATTTCTTAACAATAATGGATGTGTCCACTAGATTTCCAGAGGCAGACCCATTATGTAGCATCACAGCGAAAAGAGTTGTAGAAAAAAAGTACTTATTTTATACGTAGGTACGGACTACCAAGAGCTCCAGATAGATCAAACCTCACATCCGCACTATTCAAGCAGGTGATCGATAACTTGGGAATAAAGCAATTCAAATCTGCTACATAGTATTCGGAATCACAGTGAACATGAGTGAGATGGCATCAAACAGTGAAGACCATGTTGAGGGTTTATGGTCAGGATAATCCAGATGATTGCGGTAAGGAAATTCTTTTTGAACTATTTGTGATCTGAGACGCACAGAATGAATCGACCAAATTCAGACTATTTGAATTATTTTTTGAGCATGAAATAAAAGGACTGTTAACATTGGTTAAGGAGAAATTAATAAGGCAGAATTCAGAGACCACCCATTTGGAGAATGTCAAATTGTAGGGAACGATTAAACAGCGCAGAAGACTGAATCGTTTGGAGATTGGAGTCCCTGATGGTCACGGCTGTGAACACAACCTTCTGCAGTTTCTTACAGTTCAGGGCACAGCGGTTGCCGTACCAGACTGTTATGCACCCGGTCAGTACGCTGTCAATGTTGCATCTGTAGAAGTAGTGCATGTTGAATTTTCTGAGCCACCCGAGTGTTCTTGACTGTCACACCTAGGTGAGACATCCAGGGTTGGCAGTTATCGTCACTCCGAGGAAGTTGATGCTCTGTACGTCCTCAACCGTTGATGTAGATTGGGGCATACTCCCCGACTTTCTTAGTGAAGTCAATGGTCAGTTCTTTACTTATGCCAAATTTGAGAGAGAGGTTTTTATCATTACACCATGCCACCACACCACTATGTCCTTTCCGTATTCTGACTCGCAGTTGGTTGTTATACCTCCTGCTTTGGTGATGTCAGCAGCAAACATGTAACTGGCGTTGTTTGGAATTTAGCAACACAACCGTGAGTGTATAGGGAGTACAGTAGGAGGCTGAGGGCAGAGCTGTGGGTGCACAGGGAGTACGGTAGGGGGCTGAGGACACAGCCATATGTATACATGGAGTACAGTAGGCGGCTGAGCACACAGCTGTGGGTGCACAAGGAGAACAGTAGGGGGCTGAGCGCACAGCCGTGGGTGTACGGGGAGTGCAGTAGGGTGCTGAGTACACAGCAATTGGAGAACAGAGAGTCCAGTGGGGAGCTGAGGACACAGCCGAGGGTGTACAGGGAGGAGAGTGGGAGGCTAAGGGCATAGCTGTGAGTATATGGGGAGGACATTAGGGGGCTGAGGGCACAGCCATGGCTGTGCAGGGAGTAGAGTAAGGAGCTGATGACACAGCCGTGGCTGTACAGGGAGTACAGTAGGGTACAGAGGACACAGCAGTGAGCTTACAGGGAGTACAGTATGGGGCTGATGACACAGCCGTGGCTGTACAGGGAGTACAGAAGGGTACAGAGGACACAGCAGTGAGCTTACAGGGAGTACAGTATGGGGCTGATGACACAGCCGTGGCTGTACAGGGAGTACAGTAGGGGACAGAGGACACAGCCATGAGTGTACAGGGAGTACAGTAGGGGGCTGAGGACACAGCTGTGGCTGTACACGGAGTAGAGTAGGGGGCTGATGACACAGCTATGGATATACAGGCCGTACAGTAGGGGGCTGAAGGCACAACCTGTGTGTAGGGGGTACAGTATGTGGATGAGGGTACAGCCGGGGTGTACACGAAGTGCAGTGGGGGGCTGAGGACAGAGTCTTGGGTGTGCAGGGGTTACAGTAGGGGGCTGAGAGCATAGTTGTGTGTGCACAGGGAGTGCAGTAGGGAGCTGAGGACACAGCCGTTTGTGCACAGGGAGTACAGTAGGGGGCTGAGGGACACAGCCACGTGTGTACAGGGAGTACAGTTGGGGACTGAGGACACAGCCGTGTGTGTACAGGGAGTACAGTAGGGGACTGAGGACACAGCCGTTTGTGCACAGGGAGTACAGTAGGGGTGAGGGCAGAGCCGGGGTGTACGAGGAGTACAGTAGGGGGTTGATGACACAGCCCTATGTGTATGGGGAGTACAGTTAGGGGCTGAGGCCACAGCAGTGGATGTACTAGGAGTACAGTAGGGGGCTGAGGACACAGCCAGGGTGCACAAGGAGTGCAGTAGGGGGTTGACGGCACTGCCCTGTGTGTTCGGGGAGTACAGTAGGGTGCTGAGCTCACAGCCCTGTGTGTGCAGGGAGTGCAGCAGGGGGCTGAGGGCACAGCCATGTGTGTACAGGGATGCAGTAGGGGACTGAGGGCACAACTGTGAGCGTACAGGGAGTAGTGAATGCAGCTGAGGGTACAGCCGCAGGTTTAGAGGGAGTATAGTTGGGCCTGAGTGCACAGCTGTGATTGTGTACAAGGAGTACAGGAGGTGGCTGAGGACACAGCTGGGGTGTACAGGGAGTCCGGTAGGGGCTGAGGACACAGCTTTGGCTGTACAGGGAGTACAGTAGGGGGCTGAGGACATAGCCGGGGTTACAGGGAGTGCAGTAGCGGGCTGAGGACATAGCTGTGTGCGTACAGGAGTACAGTAGAGGACAGATGACACAGCCTTGGGTGTACAGGAGTACATTAGGGTGTTGAGAACACAGTTGTGGATGTACAGGGAGTACAGTAGGGGTCTGAGGACACAACTGTGGGTATACAGGGAGTACAGTAGGGGGCTGAGGTCACAGCCGGGGTGTACAGTGAGTACAATAGCAGCTGAGGACACAGCGTTGTGTGTACAGGGGGTACACTAGAGGGCTGATTACACAGCCTTGGGTGTACAGGAGTACTGCAGAGGGCTGAGGACATAGCTGTAGGTGTACGGGGTGTACCACAGGGGGCTGAGGACACAGCTGTGGGTGTATGGGGGTGTACCATGGAAGCGGAGGACACAGTTGTGGGTGTATGGGGAGTCCATTATGGGGCTGAGGACACAGCTAAGGGTGTACGGGGAGTACAGTAGGGGACTGAGGGCAATGCTGAGGGTGTATAGGGAATACAGTATGGGGCTGAGGACACAGCTGTGGGTGTATGGGAGCACCGTGGAGGCAGAGGGTGTACAGGGAATACAGTAGGACGTTGAGGACACAGCTGTGGGTATACAGGGAGTACATTAGGGGGCTGAGAGCATAGCTGCGGTGTACAGGGAGTACAGTAGTTGGCTGAGGACACACTGTGGGTTTACTGGGAGCACAGTCGGGGGTTGAGGACAGAGTTGTGGGTTTTCAGGGAGGACAGTATTGGACTGAGGGCACAGCTGTGAGTATACGGGAAGTGCAGTAGGGGGTTGAGTGAACAGCCTTGGGTGTACACGTGGTACAGTATGGGGCTGAGGATACAGCCGTTGGTATACAGGAGTACAGTAGCGGTAAAAAAAGCCATTTTATCTGCCTTTGAGTTTGTTCCAGAAAGCTATAGACAACAATTCAGGAATCGAAGGAAGGATCGTAGTCACACCTACATTGAGTTTGAAAGGATCAAACAGACTAACTTCGATAGTTGGATACGAGCATTAAAAATCAAACAATACTATGATGACCTTAGAGAGATAAGTATTTAGAAGAATTCAAAAATTCACTGTCTGAAGTAGTGCAAACTCGTGTGGAAGAACAGAGAGTGTAAACAGTAAGGTTAGCAGCTGAAGTGGCTGATGATTATGAACTGGTTCATTAGACTTGGTTGAGCTTTCAGATACAGTTCCAGTCTACAAGAGATAAAAATTGGAGCAAAGAGATATCCTTACGTGCAAAGGGAAAGGTAGATCTCAGTGAAGATCATCAGGATAATTTACCACGGCAAAAAAGAAAAACTTGAGGGGGAAAAATTAGTTAAAAAAAACTCTGGTGTTTTCATTGTAATAAAGTGGGCTACACAAAATCACAGTGTTGTTGGGCTGGGAGAAAACCAGATGTAGGAAAACCAGATAACCACACCAGCCTAGACATTTTGTTGCACTAGTAACAAAACGCACAAGGGAAGATAGGTAACTGCCTCAGAGTGTACAAGGTAATCAGAGGACCTGCCAGATCTGCATAAAAAGTCTACATGAAAGGGTAAAGTTTATTTACATAGGCCAGAAGTAATTTTGTAAGGAGGTTCCAATACTAATTGACGTAGGATCTTTTCAGTCTGTAATGCTGAGGGGTGAGGATATATGCACTCTTGAGAGGCTATTGCCAGAAAATGTGCTTGTAACAGGAATTCATAATGAGACAAAAAGTGCTCCTTTATGTAAAGTGAGGCTAAAGAGTCCCGAGAAGTGTAGATAATGTGTGGTAGGAGGACTGGACACATTCTCAGCTCCAGGAATAAAATTTGTCCTTGCAAATGATATAGCTGATTCACCGGTAGGTGTGCTGCCTACTCTAGTTGAAAGTCAGTGGAAATGCAAGCAACTGAAGACCTGGAGAATGTTTATCCAGAAATTTTCCCTGATTGAATGATCACAAGATCACAGATGCACTGGTTGAAGCAGGGTATAGGCGCAGATAAGGAAGCTGACATCGAGTTAGCCAAAAGTTGTTTTTGATCAGTTGCGTGGAACAGAGAAGGAGCAAGTAGGAAAACATGCAAGTATTTTTAGCTCTGCTAAGCGCATTGATTTGCAGCAGAAAGATGAGGAGTTACATCAGTTATATCAAAAGGCATTTAGCAAGAAAGAGAATGATTGCTTTCCTGTGTGTTAATATTTAACAAATGATGTCTTAATGTGGAGATCAGCACACATTGAAGCAGATCAGACGTTGACAGAAATTCATCAAAATGTTTTGGGTATAGAATGGAGGATGCTGCGAGTGGTTTATGAGCTACCACGTGGAGATCATTTCGGGGTGAGAACAATACAGGCTGGAGTACAAAGGTATTTTCACTGGCCTGTACTACACAAAGATGTAGTTGAATTTTGCCAGACGTCTCAAACATGTCACACAGGCAGTAATAAGACCTGCAACTTCAATACATCTTCCAGTATTTGAGGAAACTTTCAGAAGAGTCTTGAAAGATTGCGTCGGCCCCTACCTCAAACACAAAGTAGGAATAAGTATTTATTAACAATAATGGATGCGTCGACTAGATTTCCAGAGGCAATCCCATTATGCACCATCCCAGCTAAAAGAGTTGTAAAAAAAATACTTCATGTTTTTACTAGATACGGACTACCAGTAGAGATCCAGACAGATCAAACCTCACATCTGAACAATTTAAGGAGGTGATGGATAACTTGGGAATAAATCAATTCAAATCTACTGCGTACTATTCGGAATCTCAGGGAGCATGAGAGAGATGGCATCAAAAACTGAAGACCATGTTGAAGTTTTAAGGTCAGGATTATCCAGATGATCGCGAAAAGGAAATTCCGTTTGAACTATTTGTGATCAGAGACGCACAGAATAAATCGAACAAATTCAGTCTGTTTGAATTAATTTGCAGGCATGAAGTAAAAGGACCATTAACATTGGTTAAGGAGATATTAATAAGTCAGAATTCAGAGACCACCCATTTGGACGATGTATCAAATTTTAGGGAATGATTAAATAGAGCTGGGGAGTTGTGTAGACAGCATTTAAAAGTATCGCAGCATACAATGAAACAGGAAGTGGATCAGAAATCACAAATTGGCAATTTTGCAATTAGGAATAAGGTATTGGTGTTACTTCCAGGAACAGTTGAGCCATTAGAAGCAAGCTTTTGAGTACCATATCAAATTGGGAAGAAATTGAATGAAGTGAACTACTTTGTACAGACTCCAGACAGGAAGAAATCTCACAGAGTGTGTCATGTGAATATGCTCAACAGGTATTTTGATAGGGAAGGAAAGCAAGAGGAGAAGGTATTAATGATTACAGCATAGAAGGAAGGATTCTGAATTAGACATTCCTAATATCAAATTGAACAATGAGAAAGTTGCCAAAAATTGGGATAAATTATTGAGATACCTTCCACAAGAAAAGCATAGTGACCTTAAAGAGTTATTACGGTATCTTGGAGAGATATACGGAAATAAACTGGGAAGTACGACCATAATTGTGCATGATGTAGACACAGGAGATGCTGTTCTGATTAAATAACATCCTTAAAGGCATTATCCTCTAAAGTTGGCACAGGTTCAGAAGGAAATAGAGCACACGCTCCAAGATGGCATAATCGAAATGAGTTACTGTGCTTGGAGCTCATATATAGTCATGGCGCCAAATACAGATATTACCCAGTGGACATGTGTGGACTATCACAAACTTAACTTCGTTACAAAGACTGATGCATATCCAATTCCATGTTTGGAGAACTTTGTCGAAAAAGTGGGAGAAGCTACTTGCATTTCTAAGTTGGACTTGCTCAGAGGCTACTGGCAAGGACCTCTGTCAGAGAGAGCAAAGGCAATTTCGGCTTTCATAACACGAAATGGATTCAGTTCAAAGTTGTGGCATGTGATATGTAAAACGATCCAGCCACCTTTCAGAGACTGATAATGAAGTCATTGTCGGATTCCCCAACTATGTGGTGTACATTGATCACCTGGTAGTTTTTAGTCACTCTTGAAAGGAACATTTACAGCATTTATCGGACTTGTTTGATTGACTTCAGAAGGCAGGCTTGCTGGTAAACCTAGCTAAAAGTGAATTTGAGAAAGCCAAGTCACGTTCCTGTGTCATGTTATTGCACATGGACCAATGGCCCCATGAGATACAAAAACGAAAGTAGTTGGTGAATGTTCCACACCGTCGACAAAAATAAATATGTAATACTATGGTTCCTGTGATTGGCTGGATTTTACTGAAAGTTTGTGCCAAACCTTAAGCGGTGTGGCTGCTCCACTCACCGAATTGTCAAGGGCAAGAACTCTCAGTGGACAGAGGACTGTCAAAAGGCATTTTCCAGCCTAAAATCTGTGTTAGACACTGCCCCAATATTAGCTACACTAGATTATACGAAGTCCTTCAAGGTGGCTATCGATGCCAGTGATGTTCAGTGTTCCTGCAGCAGGATGATGAGGGAATAGAAAGACCGATCGGGTGTTTTTTCTGGCAAGTCGAACGGACATCAACAGAAATGTTCAACAGTGGAGAAAAAGACTTTAAACGTGGTGTTGGCATTACACCATAACTGTGCTTATATTACCAGCAATGCATCTGAAACAATCGCATACACTGATCACAACAGATTGACATTTGTGGAAAAATTAAAGACAAAAACGCCAGACTGTTTAGATGGAGCTTGTTATTGCAGCTGTTCAATCAGACAATTGTGCATGTGGCAGATCGCGAAAACGTGAAAGCTGATGACTTGCTGAGACTAGAATGAGATACGGAGGTGTTCGGTGGTGGGTATACAGCAGCCTGGTTTTGTATGGGTTTGTGCATGTTTGAATGTTTACAATTAGTACAGTATATCTGTCAGTTTTAAGACTACTAACTGGGTCTGAAGGGTTAAAAATGCAGCCACCTTTGATCATTGATGTTTTTTTTAAGGGGTGAAAGATGTGTCACAAAGCAAGTCCCTTTTTGTCTAAAAGCTGTTCCTTGGCTCAAGTAGACTCTGTCCTTGGTTTTTTTTTCAGAGGAGCAATAAAACGGGGCCAAGTTCCAATCAGAGCTGAAAATTGTGTTGCTGGAAAAGCGCTGCAGGTCAGGCAGCATCCAAGGAGCAGGAGAATCGACGTTTCCGGCATAATCCCTTCCTCACTTTCTCCAAGCTCCCATCAGTCTGGTTTGGTACAGAGATGAAAAGTACTTTCAGAGGTCTTTTATTTATATGGAAACAGATGAGTCTTCAGGCTAAAGTGGCCATGCTTTATAAGTGACCAGTGTAATGGACGGAGAGTGGGGAGCGATTTTAGCTGAACTCACTGAGCTGCGCAGTTTTCAGTTGAGTCCTGAACTGGGAAGTTCAACTGGGAGCTGTGTGGAAACTCTCTCTCTTTTCTGACCTTCAACTTCAACCTGGAAGTTTGTGTTCCATTTATACTGTTTTTTATTATTGGGAGTTTGCTTATTGGGCCATTTGTGTGTATTCGGAATAGCATAATTAAGTCTAGCTGAATCAGTTGAATTCTGTCGTGATTTTTTATTCTGTTCTTTGTGTTTCATTGTGTAATTTTATGAATAAAGTTTTTGTCTGTTTCAAAATCTAGTAGTCAACCTAGCTAAATTACCTCCGGTAATTCTCATTGTACACTTACTGAAACAAACTGCAAAGGTATGCTCTGGGCTGCCTGCTTAAAAGTGTTTGGAGTAGTCTAACCTAGTTCATAATATCTCGGAGATTGAAGATGCCTCTTGGGACTTGGCACAAACCATTCACTTTCCCTCCTCATGGTCAGCAAACCACGTTAACATAGCACGTGTGTACCATTAGCAATGGGGCCAGGAGGAACAACATGGAGCAGTCTGTCTTTGCAGTCTATGGCTCATTGGTTTGTCGTGTTGCAGCAACAATGACATCCTCCAATTTCAATCTAACTGTTTGGAAAGGGCTGATTGGCCTCTTCTGTTCATGTGTCAGTGTCTGGAGGAACTGAATTCTTCCTCCTGGCCCGAGGGCAGAGGTTCAAGGACTTCAGTGGGCAACCCTTAGTTCCTGCCTACCAGCACGCTGTGCAGACTAGACTCTATCTTCCTGGGTTGTAGGAGACAAACAGAAGGCTGGAAGAACACAGCAATCCAGCAGCACCATGAGCTGGGAAAGTCAACATTTCAGTTATAACCGTTCTTCAGAACTGGGTTGGGGGGTGGGGGAGCTGCAGATAAAGAAGGAAGGGAGTGGTTTGGGTGGGGAGATCAGGGAGATGGTCAGTTGCGGCTATGTGGACATAAGTGCTATGTGCAACCTGGTTGGGCGATGGGAGGCATGAATCCGGATGGTAACTGAAAGGTAGTTGTTAGGTGAAATGGAAAATCTCCCAGTCACTTCCTATTTCAATTCTCTTTACTAATACCTTTCTGACATGGCCATCCTTGGCCTCCTCCATTGCCACAATAAACCAAACCATAATTTGGAGGAACAAGATCTCATCTGTTACCTGTGCAGCCTGCACCCCGGGGAATCAACATTGAATTCTTCAATTTCAAATAACCTCCCTTCCAGTCCTCCGACTCCCTTCCCAGGCCCTTCCCTCCCGTCCATTCCTCTGAGCAACCTTTGTCCAGCTACCAACTGGATTCAGCCCTTCCATCAACAACTCGCTGATCCCCTTTATCTGTGTTCACTAATCCCCACCTCGCCACTCTGCCTCCTCCTTCCTCACCCGCACTTTATCTATAGACCCCCTTACTCCCATCCACAGTCCTGACGAAGGGTTATATCCAAGGCATACGCTCCTCAAAGTGTTAATGCTGCCTTGCTTATTCTGTTCTTCCAGCTCCTGAGTGTGTATTTTCAATTCCAACTCCTGCTTTTATTTTAAATTGTCTTCTTGTGTAATAGGCAGGAGTGAGTGAACGCATTGCACCTCTTGTTATCCAATAGATCTGATGGGCTGAATGGCTTTCTTATATTACTGGGAAACTAGCTAGACTTGCTGAAGGGGTCCCTCTTTCTTTTAACTGTGGAAATGTTTAATCTCCAGCAGTGCTTTTAATTCATGTTCCCTATATATTAACAGCACAAGCTTGAATGTTGTCCAGATTTGATTCTTTAGTACCTTAGGAGGTGACTTATTGTTCTGAACATTGTATAATCTTGAAAGAATATCCCCACCTCTGATTGCATGAAAGAAGGAAAGACATTGATGAAGCAGCTGAAGATGTTTATGCCGAAGAAGTTACCCTGAGGATTGCCCACAGAGATATCCAGGGACTGAGAGGATGGATATCCACCAGCCCCATTGTGCTCTGAATGATCCAACCAGTGGGGAATTTACAACTGATTCTCATCAAGTTCAATTTTGTTCAGTCTCCTTGACATCTTGCTCAATCAAATACTGCCGTGATATCAGGGCCAGTCACTTTACACTGTGTTCATATTTTCTATTCATGTCAATAGACCAAGGTATATGTGTGGGAAGTAGTTCCTTCTCTCAGGGAATAGTGATAGTTGGGCCAGACAGTTAGGGGAGGCTACATCACTGAAATGTTTGGGGGGTGCGAGTGGGTGTCAATGGGTTTTGACCCGTCAGAGAGTCGACAGCTACAAAAAAATGGGCATGAAAGAGAAATTGCGGCCGAGTGCAAATCAGCCCTGACTTACTGAATGGAAGAGCAGGTCTGAGGGGTTATGTCGCCTGGTTTTATTCCAGTATACTCCATAATCCAGTCACTTTGTGACCTCTTCTATTTCCTGTGTTACTGACTTCAAGTAGCTGAATAGATTGATCCTGTTGCTGTGCAACTGGATACTGGTGCTGCATGATCTGGTTACAGTTTTATAGGCCCTAGGGGCTTATTGGCCTCCTCCTGAAATTGTATATCAGGCTCCAGGGGCTAAAAGCCTCATTCTGTTCTGCTGTAACTGAAATCCATATCGACTGAATCTACTGCCAATGGAAAAATTGAGCACAGCAGATGCTGGAGATCAGTGTCGAAAAGTGTGGCACTGGAAATCACGGCAGGTCAGGCAGCATCAGAACAGGAGAATCGATGTTTTGGATGTTCCTGATTAAAGGCTTATGTCCGAAACATAGATTCTTCTGCCCATCGAATATGCCTGACCCGCTGTGCTTATCCAACACCACATGTTTTAAAATCTACTGCCCCTCACAACTCAATCTTCCTGGTCACATCATCCACTTACTTGAAGAGAATTGTCAGGCACAATCTTCCTCGCACAAAGCCACACTTACTATTCCTAATCAAAGCCTGTCTTTCTAAATCCATGTACATCTTATCCCTCAGAACCTTCTCAAGTAACTTACCTACCACGGATGTTAAACCTGCTGATCTGTAGTTCCAAGGCTTTTATTTGTTCAGTTCTTCTTGAATAAGGGCACAACAATTGCGATCCTCCAGTCTTCGGGACATTACCGGTGGTTACTGATGATAAACATTAAAAGCCAGGGTCCCCGTAAATTCTTCTGGAGCCCCTTGAGGTGTTCTTGGATATATCGGGTAAGGACCATGAGATTTATCCACTTTCAAACATTCTAGAACGTCCAAAATCTCCTCAACTATGATATAGATTGGCTCTAAGATATCACCACTAACTTCCTCTAGTTCTCAAGTCAACATGTCTTTCTCCACAGTAAACAGAGAGTAGAAATATTCGTTGAGGACTTCACCCATCACTTATAGTTCCACACTTACTTGTCCACATTGGTCTTCGAGGGGTCCTATTTTCAATCCTGTTTTGATTTTTTAAAAATATATTTAAAGTACCTTTTTGGATTCATCCTAATCTTCTCAGCCAAGGCACTTTCTTGCTCTCTTTTCACCCTACTGATTTCCTTCAGCAGTAAACTCCATTATCTCTTATATACCTCCAGGAATTCCTTTGTTCCCAGCTGCCTGGACCTGAGCCACGGCCCAAGTACGAACATGAACCGGTGGACCAGTTTTGTCCTTCTCCATAACTATTTGAAAATTAATAGAACTATGGTTAATGGTCACAAAGTGCTCCCCCACTGTTAACTCAATCACCTGTCCTGCCCTATTTCCTAAGAAAATTTCGTGTTTCTCTGTATATTGCTTGAGGAAACTTTCCTGAAGCTTTTATCAGATTCTATCTCATCAAATTCCTTAACGCTCTGGCCATTCCAGTCTGTATTCGAAAAAATAAAAGCCCCTATTATGAAAACCCTATTGCTCTTGCAGGTCTCCCCTCTGTTCCTGCATATTTATTACTCTCATTCCTGTTGACTATTTGGGGGCCTATAGCACATCCCCAATCACCTCACGAACATTTTCCTATTTCTTAACTCCACCCACAAAGCCTCACTGGGTGATTCATCAGTTATTTTATCTCTGATTACTGCTGTGGTACTCCCCTTAATCAGAAATGCAACTCCACTCCCTTCCTTCCAATATCTCTGTCTCACCTAAAGCAACTGTACCCTGGCACATTAAGCTGTCAGTCCTATCCATCACTTAGCCATGTTTGTGTAATGGCTATAATATACCAGTCCCACCTACATTTCCACGCCCTGTGTTCATTGGCCTTACCTGTATTGAAATAGTGCAATTTAATCCAAAAGGCATTTCTCTCTGTCATTTTCCAGCCTAAATTTACTATTTCTGATGACTCTATCTCCTTCCAGCCTCGCACTTGTCTCCCTGCTCTGGAGGATACCACCCCCTGCCGATCTAGTTTAAACCCACCCTCGTAACACTAGCATAACTGGCAGCCAAGATATTGGTGTCCCTTCCAGTGCATGTCTCGGACGGTAATCTCCCTCTAAGGAGATGACCAATGTCAAGGTTTTTTTTAAAATGTTTCTCCGAGCTCTCTGTAATCTCACTCCAGAACCTCGGCCCTATTTCAACGGGTATCATTTGTGCCAACGTGCATAATGATTTCTGGATGCTCACCCAACCCCTTGAGAATGTTCAGCAGCCACTTGTCGACATCCTGGACCCGAGTAGCGGGGAGGTAATCCACCATCCTGGATTCCCGTTTGTGGCCACAGAATCTCCGAATGTCCCTCTAACAATCGACCCTCCTATCTTTAACGACCTGTTTACCTTTACCCTTTCCCGCTGTGCCCCTGAGCCAGTGCCAATCCCACCAGCCTGACTATTGCTGCTTTCACCTGAACGGGCATCACCCCCAACAATCCAAAATGGTCTACATGTTATGGAAAGGAATAGCCACAGGCTATTTCTGTACTCTCTGACGACTCCCTTTGCCATTCCTGGTGGTCGCACAGCTACTCTCTACCTGGAATATGACGGAATCAAGGATCGCCTCTTGGATTAAATTGTGTTTATTTAAATACAACAGGACTGACAGGTAAAGCTCATGAACCGAGGGCAATGAACGTTGACTGGAATATTGCAGTCATTAAAGAAACATAACTTGGGCTGGGTCTTGGGTGTGGCCACCACCACTAAAGCACTTATCTATGAAGTTCTGAGTATCTCAGATGACCCTGAGTGCATCCTAAATAACCTTCCGCCCAACAAGTCCGCAACGAGCCTCCAAAGAGCAGCCCACGCAGACCCACTCCCCTACACTACAGGCAAATTAGCACGACCAATTCACCTAATCTGCACATCTTTGAACTGTGGGAGGAAACCGCATCATCCAGAGGAAGGCCATGCAGACACGGGCAGAATGCACAAACTCCACACAGACAGTTGCCCGAGCCAGGATTTGAACCCTGGTCCCTGGCACTTTGAGGCAGCAGTGCTAACCACTGAGCCACCGTGCCGCCTAGCTCCAGCTCCCTAACACGGTCTCCCAGGAGCTGAAGCTGGGTGCACAGTCCACACGAATAGTCATCAGGGACAGTGAAAATCTCCGTGAGCTCCCACATGAAACAAGAGGATCGTGTGACTGCCCTAACTGCCATCTCGACGGCTATAACAATAATGTTAAAAGGACTTTATTTCAGTTTCCCTGTACATTTTGCTGAGCTGGAGCTGTCTGAAGCCTCTCGTGTCAAAGCCTTACTGCATACTCTGCAACAACGGCATGTCTCTCTCCCCCTCCATATATAGTTTTGGCCAGCGAAGGAAGGAGACACGACAGTGATGCAGTGTTTAGGTCTTCAAGACTCCTTGACACCTGGCCACTGACTTCCAGGTCCCCAGTGCACGTCTCTGATTGGCCTTGGAGGGTGTCTTGCTGAGATCTTCCTTCTGGAAGTGGTGACTCTGTCAATGCAAATCCTCACCCCGACAGGCAATCTGTGTTGTCGCAGTCCCCTCATACTTTCTGTCTATTAGTATCGCGTTTATGAATTCCTTGAATCCCTCGAGAGAGGTGATGTTCTTGTGAATGCAGGGCTATTGGAAAAGATGACCATTAGACATAGGGACAACAAAATGTCTGTCCTCTAAATGAGTCTGTGTTTCCTTCGATTCGGTTATTTTTATTTTGTTAATCCCCATTCCACTTTTCTGCAATTTCCACGTAACACTTGTATAAAAATCTGTCTGTCTCAGCCTTGAAGATATTTAATGATCCAGCCTCAACAGCCCTCCAGATTTTCTACAATTGTTTCCCTCTCACTGATGTGAGACTTGGTGGTCTTTAATCTGGTGATTTGCCCACTCTATCTTGCATAAACTTCCAATTCTTCCTCTGCTCCTGTATCAATTTGCTCAAGGGTCAGACGGTCACTCTCCCTGAATCCAGTAACAGCTTCTCCAAACTCAAGATCGATTCGGAGGATGTATTTAACATATTCTCTGTCTCTGTGGACAGACTGTCCCCTTAGTCCCTAACACTCCCATTCTTTCCCACGTTAGCGTCTTCCCCTGAATACACCAAAAATATGACTTTGGATTCTTGCTAATCGTACCCACTAATGTTTTATCATCCCTCCTTCTGCTCTTCCGCTGACTTTTGAGTTTAGCCCTCCACTTTCTGTATTCTTTTAGGGCATTCATTGACCTACTCACTTGGAACCTGCTTTAAGCTTCTCTTTCCTTTTTCATCCTGTTCGGGATTTGTGTCGACATCTGAGGTTCTCTGGGCTTGTTTTCCTAAATTTTAACTTCGGTGTAACATGCTGGGCCGAGACTGTCATCAATTCAATTTTAATCAAATGACCCCCAACCCCCGCCCCAACTTGTTCTGTTATAGTTTCATCCAGAAGCAACTGCACTTTGGCAGGATTCTGTCATTTTTTTCATAAAATCTGTCTACCCAATCCAAAAAGCTTTTATGATTCAAACATTTTGGGGTCTTTTCCTTAGCCAAGTCAAAATGTGTGATATCACAATAACTGGTCCGATAATGCTCTCCCACTTCTGCCTGGAACATCTGACTGGCTTCGTTCCCCACAGTGAGGCCCAACGCTACACTGCCCATTGTTGTATCTGCTCTATGTTGATTTAAGGATTTCTCTGGAATAAATTTCAAAGCACCTGCTCCCTCTAAAGAAATTATCACTACCATAATGAATGTTTGGAATTGAAATGCCTAAATATAATGATCCTATTAATGTTTTTACACACCTCAATAACTTGATTATGTACCTGCTCCCGTACTTTCCTTTATCTGGGGTTCTACAATATATCCCAAGCAGTGTTTCTGTCATGGTTTTGACACTGAGCTTTAACCACCAAACCTCATTAGATGATCCTTTCAAGATATCGTCCCTTCTTAAGCCAGTAACTAAATCCATAATTTATAAGCCAACACCACCTCCTCTTTTACCCTCTCTCCTGGCCTGACTATATTTCTGTTACCCTAGAATATTGAGTTGTCAGCCATGACCTCCCTCGAACACATCTCTGTAATGGTAAAAATGACACACTTCCACATGTCATCTCGTTTCCTTGTCATATCTGTCTGTCTGATAATATTCCCAGCATTAAGGTAAAGCACATCCAACCTGAAATATATTACTTGGAATACTCTGTATCTCGGAGTTCTTCAGTCATTCACTGTTGGTTATCAAGCTGCCTAATTCATGAACCAAAACTGTAAATCTGCGACTGAATGAATATTTGTTGAGTTGTAATTTCGTTTTTAGTAAAAGTGTTCATCAAATGCAGCTTTTCAGAACTGAACAGTCAGCTCTAACGACAACGGGTTTCCGCTGATTAATTGCCTGCTCAGTGTGCAGAGAGGACAGCCCTCAGTAATGGAGAACGTGAGGACTGCAGGTCCTGGTGATCAGAGTCGAAATGTGTGGCGCTGGGAAAGCACAACTATTCAGGCATCATCTGAGGAGCAGCAGAGTCAAAGTTTTGGCACCCCCCCTCCACCGCCCATGAGAAAGGCATTTGTGCCTTCCCATGTTTGCCATTCCATAATACACAGGATATTGGGAACCATACTTGCTCAGGAAGGCAGCACTGTACAGAGCCCTGAAATGGAAAGCAGTCAATCAGTTGGCTAGACAGGGAGTAAACAAGTTGAGGTCAAATACAGACTGAGGATAGATAAAGGATAGATAAATACCTCAGCCACACGGGAAACACCCTAAGTTACGACAGGAAGAGAGGAAAGAGATTTCTGTGCTTTTGGCGATGGTCTTTGCATCTTCACTCTCCATTTGAGAAGCGTCTGTTGATTGGAGTGTGGCAAATGTTAGTCCCTTGTCCAGGCAAGGGAACAGGGATTATCCTGAGAATGACAAACCAGTCAGCCTTACATCAGTGTTGGGCAAAGTATTGGAGACGATTCTGAAAAATCAGAGTTTGATTAGAAACAGTCAGCATGACTTTGTGAGGGGCAGGTCATAACTCACAACTCTTATTGGATTCTTTGAGGATGGGGATTAAACACACTGAAGGAGAGAGAGCAGTGAATGCGGAGTGCATGGATTTTAACAAGGCGTTTGATAAGCTTCCCCGTGGTAGTTTCATTCAGAAGGTAAGGAGGCATGACATACAGGGAGTCGTATCCGTCTGGATAGAGAATTGGCTAGCCCATAGAAGACAGAGGGTGGTGGTAAATGGGAAGTCTTCAGTGTGGAATTAGGTGTGCAGTGGTGTTACGTAAGGATCGGTTCTGGGACTGTTTGTGATTTTAATAAATGACGTGGATGACGAAGTGGAAGGTAGGTGAGTAAGTTTCATGATGTGACACCAGTTGGTGGAATTATGGATAGTGTAGAGGGCTGTTGTAGTTTGCAACAGGACATTTACAGGATGCAGGACTCAACTGCTTAGTGGCATATGGTGTTCAATATGGGAAAGTGGGATGCGATTCATTTTGGAAGGTCGAAGTTGAATGCAGAATACAGGGTTAGAGGCAGGATTCTTACATTGTGGAGGAACGGGGGATCAAATGGGCAATGGCGTAGCTCCCACAATGTTTCTACACAGGTTCATAAGGTGATTAAGAAGGTGTTTGATGTGTTCAATAGCCGAGGGATTGAGTTTAAGAGCTGGAAGGTTATGCGTCAACTATATGGAGCCCTGGTGAGACCACACGTAGAATATTGTGATCTATTCTGGTTGCCTCATTGTAGGAAAGATGCAGAAGTTTTGATGAGAGTGCTGAGGAAATTTATCAAGATGCTGCCTGGACTGGAGGGCATGTCTTGCAAAGAAAATTTGAGGGAGCTGTGGTGTTTTCCTCATTGGAACGAAGAAGAATGGAACGTGACTTGACAGTGGTGTACAAGATGATGAGAGGCATAGATAGAGTGGATAGCCAGAGACTCTCCCAGGGTGGAAATGGCTACCTCGAGGGGTTATGATTTTAAGGTAATTGGAGGAAGGTTTAGGGGAGATGTCAGAGGTAGGTTCTTTACACAGAGAGTGGTGGGTCTGTGCAATGAACAGCCAACAGTTGTAGTAAAATGAGCTATATTAGGGATATTTAATTGGATAGACACATGAATGATAGTATAATGAAAGGTATGTAGGTTAGTATGATCTTAGAGTACATAGAACATAGAACATAGAAAAGTACAGCGTAGTACAGGCCCTTCAGCACTCGATGTTGAACCAACCGAAGCCGACCTAACCTACACTAGCCCAATAACCTCCATATGCTTATCCGATGCCCACTTGAATGACCATAAAGAGGAAGAGTCCACCAGTGATACTGGCAGGGCATTCCATGAACTCACAACCCGCTGAGTAAAGAATCAACCCCTAACATCTGTCCTATACCTACCACCCCTTAATTTAAAGCTGTGTCCCCTAGTAACAGCGGACTCCATACACGGAAAAAGGTTCTCACTGTCAACCCTATCTAAACCCCTAATCATCTTGTACACTTCTATCAAGTCTCCCCTAAACCTTATTTTCTCCAATGAGAACAGACCCAAGTGCCTGAGACTTTCCTCATACGATCTTCCTACCATACCAGGCAACATCCTGGTAAACCTCCTCTGCACCCGTTCCAGTGCATCCACATCCTTCCTATAGTATGGCGACCAAAACTCTACACAATACTCCACATAAGGCCGCACCAGAGTCTTATACAACTGCAACATGACCTCAGGACTCCGGAACTCAATTCCTCTACCAATAAAGCCCAGTACGCCATATGCCTTCTTCACAACACGATTTACCTGGGTGGCAACTTTCAGAGATCTGTGTACATGGACACCAAGATCCCTCTGCTCATCCACACTACCAAGTAGCCTACCATTAGCCCAGTAATCCATCTTCTTGTTACTCCTACCAAAGTGAATGACTTCACACTTACCTACATTGAACTCCATTTGCCACCTTTCTGCCCAGCTCTGCAACTTATCTATATCCCGCTGTAACCTGCCACATCCTTCTTCACTGTCCACCACTCCACCCAAATTCGTATCATCCACAAACTTGCTCACCCAGCCTTCAAGCCCCTCCTCCAGGTCATTTATAAAATTGACAAACAGCAATGGTCCCAAGACAGATCCTTGCGGAACACCGCTAGTAACTGCACTCCAAGATGAACCATAACCATCAACTACTACCCTCTGTCTCCTTCCAGCCAGCCAATTCCTAATCTAAACCTCTAATGCACCTTCAATGCCATACCTCCGTAATTTTTGCAGTAGCCTACCATGGGGTACCTTATCGAACACCTTGCTAAAATCCATATACACCACATCTACTGCTTTTCCCTCGTCCACTTCCTTAGTCACCTTCTCAAAGAACTCAATAAGGTTTGTGAGGCACGACCTGCCCTTCACAAAACCATGCTGACTAACCTTGATCACATTATTCCTATCCAGATGTTCATAAATCCTATCCCTTCCAATTCTCTCTAAGACTTTGCCCACAACAGAAGTGAGACTCACTGGCCTATAGTTACTAGGGCTGTCCCTACTCCCCTTCTTGAATAAGGGGACCACATTCGCTATCCTCCAGTCTTCTGGCACTGTTCCTGTAGACAACGACGACATATAAATCAAGGCCAATGTCTCCGCTATCTCCTCCCTAGCTTCCAAGAGGATCCTAGGATAAATGCCATCAGGCCCAGGGGACTTATCTATTTTCACCCTTTCCAGTATTCCCCGGAGCTCTTCCCTGCATACCTCAAAGCCATCCATTCTACTTAATTGTGACTCAGTATTCACATTGGCAACAACGTCCTGTTCCTGAGTGAATACTGACGAAAAGTATTGATTTAGTGTCTCTCCAATCTCCTCTGCCTCCACGCACAACATCCCACTAATATCCTTGACTGGACCAATACCTACCCTAGTCATCCTTTTATTCCTGACATACCTATAGAAAGCCTTAGGGTTTTCCATAATGCTACCAACCAAGGACTTTTCATGTCCCCTTCTCGCTGGGGGAAGCTGTGGGTGGGAGATATCCTGAGGTGATGAGAATCTGTATGGTCTGGGAGATGATGGTTTGGTGATGGGGGTGGGGTCATGGTCGAGGGGGCAGTAGGAAGAGGTGTCCTCGAGTTGACGTTTGGCTTCAGCGGTGTAGAGGTCAGTGCGCCAGACTACCACAGCGCCCCCTTTATCCGCTGGCTTGATGGATAAAAAGTCAAGGGCCAAAAGGCCTGTACAGTGCTGCACTATTCTATGTTTCCAGTTTCAGCCGGCTTGTGGATTCCCCTTAAATTGTTGAATGTGTGAGGGAGTGATATGTATGAGATCAGGAAACTTTGGAGGGGTGTAAGGCCAAAGCCTCCAGTT
The DNA here is from genome assembly GCF_047496795.1 of Chiloscyllium punctatum. Classification (NCBI taxonomy): domain Eukaryota; kingdom Metazoa; phylum Chordata; class Chondrichthyes; order Orectolobiformes; family Hemiscylliidae; genus Chiloscyllium; species Chiloscyllium punctatum. Next base: position 3,364,565 of record NC_092751.1, read on the forward strand.
GTGGTGTGCATTGTTACAGGCACCTGAAAGCCAGTATATTATTTGTGTTTACTTAGACCAGACAGTATCCACAAAGTTCAGTTATTAATGTGAATTTGGATTGCCGTTTGCTGCTGGTTACTTCACATCAGTTCTACTGTGTGATCCATGTAGTAACTCTGATCATTCACAGAGATGTACAATTTTATTTTAATACTGGAGAATGTGAAGGTGACATTTAGTAGATATGGCTTTAGAGACACAAGGAACTGCAATAGAATGTCAACTTGTTTACGTCTTCATCCATGCCTGGTCCGGGGTGCAGATGTATGGAGTCTGGGAGGCAGGTCAGGTTTCATCACTATAGGTAACTTGTATGGTGTGATTCTGGCTCTCAATGTCAACACGTCTGCTCTCTGGGCCAGGCTCTGACTGAAGATGAATTTCAAAACCTGGTTGCTGGTCAGCCATTAGTATTTAACCTGGACAATATTTGTACCGACACTGAGACCAGTTATAGTCTGTTGGCGGGTTATCCACCTACCCAAGGAAGGTTCCAACTGATTTGTTTTGAAGTGATATTTGCCTGACTGACCTGAAGCAGGTTAGAAGCTCCATGCACAAATTTTGGAACAGGCCACTGAGTCTCTCTGTATCACAGGCAGCTGTGAGGTCCATTAACACTGCAAATTATTTCAGCTAAATTGGAAGCAAGTTTCAGCGTAGCTCATTGCAAGATGTTGAGTTTACTGACACCGAACAATAATCGGATATTTGCTATAGTTCATGAATTGGGCAACAAGAAGATGATGTAAAAACATTAACTGCAGATGCTGGAAACCAGATTCTGGATTAGTGTTGCTGGAAGAGCAAAGCAGTTCAGGCAGCATCCAACGAGCAGCGAAATCGACGTTTCGGGCAAAAGCCCTTCATCAGGAATAAAGGCAGAGAGCCTGAAGCGTGGAGAGATAAGCTAGAGGAGGGTGGGGATGGGGAGACACCGGCACCAATCAAACACACTGCCCCATGGCCCAACATTTCAACTCCCCCTCCCACTCTGCCGAGGACATGGAGGTCCTGGGCCTCCTTCACCGCCCCTCCCTCACCACCTGACGCCTGGAGGAAGACTGCCTCATCTTCCGCCTCGGAAGACTTCAACCCCACGGCATCAATGTGGGCTTCGAAAGTTTCCTCATTTCTTCTACCCCCACCTCACTCGAGTTCCAAACTTACAGCTCAGCACTGTCCCTATGACTTGTCTGGCCTTGTCCTACCTGCCTGTCTCCTTTTCCACCTGTCCACTTCACTCTCTCCTCCCTGACCTATCACCTTCATCCCCTCCCCCACTCTGCCATTGTACTCTATGCTACTTTCTCCCCACTCCCTCCCTCCTCTAGCTTATCTCTCCACGCTTCAGGCTCTCTGCCTTTATTCCTGATGAAGGACTTTTGCCCGAAACGTCGATTTCGCTGCTCGTTGGATGCTGCCTGAACTGCTCTGCTCTTCCAGCACTACTAATCCAGAACAATAAAATGAGAACGATAATCCTTCAACTGGACTATAATCTCTTAAATCAATTATGGTGATTCTATATTTATGGAACTAAAATATAACCCCTGTCAAGATTTTCTTACACAGATATAAAGCAGGTACATTTTATTTTATCGAAGAAACAACATAACTCTTGTGGTAAGAGAATTAGATATTCAATGTCAGGATTCAAAGCAATGTTTTGCCACTCCAACATTTAAAGTGGTTGGTTTTTGGATAATTCGATGTTCAGAGTGAGCAGAAGATTGAACATACAAATAGAATTAGCGTTCTTAAACATTTATATATAATCAATCAGTTTAATTTCTCACTGAAATGTACGATCTTCAGCTATTTGCCAGCAATTTAAAATGTCAATAATTCAACATGAACTGTGAATATTAAACCAAATAAATTATTTGTGTCATCAAATATCAGTGAACAATAATTTGAAAACTTCCAATGTTTAGAATGAATGGTATTTAATATGAAATGTGGATAGTGAAAAAAAACCAACAAACATAATATCGTGTCAGCGAAATGTCAAAGCTTTCCAAAGGGCTTTGTGCCAAAGCAATGATATATTTGTTTTAGTAATTGGAATACAACATGTAAAATATTGATGTTCTGAGTAACAATTAGACTTCATAATGAAGCTGACCTTGCAATAATTTTAAATACTTATGCTGCACCAAATAATCAGATATTTGTGAGCATTTACAATGTGAAATAATTGGATACTGACTTTTCTTCACAGCTGACACTTGATAGAATACAAAACTTTAAAGTACAGGAGGAAGTCATTGGCATTATGCATGAATCAGCTCCAAAAATGTCTCCCAGCACCTCCCATATGCCAGCCCTCTCTCTGTTGCCCGTTAAATTAATAATTTCCAAATATTGGCGACTTAGTCATGGGCGACTTCAACTTCCCAAATATTGATTGGAAGCTCTTTAGATCAAGTAGATTCGATGGGGCGGTGTTTGTGCAGTGTGTCCAGGAAGCTTTTCTAACGCATTATGTAGATTGTCCAACCAGAGGGGAGGCCATATTGGATTTGGTACTCGGTAATGAACCGGGACAAGTGGTGGGCTTGTTAGTGGGTGAACAATTTGGTGATGGCGACCACAATTCTGTGACTTTCACCTTGGTTATGGAGAGAGATAGGTGCTCACAACAAGGAAGTTTTTACAATTGGGGGAAGGGAAATTACGATGCTGTAAGACAGGATTTGAGGAGCATACGTTGGGAGCATAGGCTGTCAGGGAAGGATGTGGTGGAAATGTGGAACTTTTTCAAGGAGCAGATACGACGTGTCCTTGATATGTATGTACCGATCAGGCAGGAAAGAAATGGTCGTGTGAGGGAGCCTTGGTTGATGAGGGAGGTTGAATGTGCAGTAAAGAGGAAGAAGGAGCCTTACATAAGTTTGAGGAAACAAGGTTCAGACAGAGCAGTGGAGGGATACAGGATAGCCAGAAGGGACCTGAAGAAAGGGATTAGGAGAGCTAAGAGAGGGCATGAAAAATCCCTGGTGGATAGAATCAAGGATAACCCCAAGGCATTCTATGCGTATGTGAGAAACCTGAGAATGACGAGAACGAGGGTAGGTCCGATCAAGGACAGTGGTGGGAGACTGTGTATTGAGTCGGAAGAGATAGGAGAGGTCTTGAACAAGTACTTCTCTTCAGTATTTACGAACGAGAGGGACCGTATTGTTGAAGAGGAGAGTGTGAAACGGACTGATAAGCTAGAAGAGATACCTGTTAGGAAGGAAGATGTGTTGGACATTTTGAACAACTTGAGGATAGACAAGTCCCCCGGGCCTGACGGGATATATCCTAGGATTATGTGGGAAGCAAGAGAGGAAATTGCATTACCGTTGGCAATGATCTTCTCGTCTTCACTGGCAACTGGGGTGGTACCAGGGCACTGGAGAGTAGCGAATGTTGTGCCCCTGTTCAAAAAAGGGAATAGGGATAACCCCGGGAATTACAGGCCAGTTAGTCTTAATTCTGTGGTAGGCAAAGTAATGGAAAGGGTACTGAGGGATAGGATTTACGAGTATCTGGAAAGACACTGCTTGATTAGGGACAGGCAGCACGGATTTGTGAAGGGTAGGTCTTGCCTTACAAGTCTTATTGAATTCTTCGAGGAGGTGACCAAGCATGTGGATGAGGGTAGAGCAGTGGATGTAGTGTACATGGATTTTAGTAAGGCATTTGATAAGGTTCCTCATGGTAGGCTTATGCAGATAGTCAGGAGGCATGGGATAGAGGGAAATCTGGCCAATTGGATAGAAAACTGGCTAACCGGTCGAAGTCAGAGAGTGGTAGTAGATGGTAAATATTCAGCATGGAGCCCAGTTACAAGTGGAGTTCCGCAGGGATCAGTTCTGGGTCCTCTGCTGATTGTAATTTTTATTAATGACTTAGATGAGGGAGTCGAATGGTGGGTCAGTAAATTTGCAGATGATACAAAGATAGGTGGAGTTGTGGACAGTGAGGAGGGCTGTTATCGGCTGCAGAGGGACTTAGATATGATGCAGAGCTGGGCTGAGGAGTGGCAGATGGAGTTCAACCCTGCCAAGTGTGAGGTTGTCCATTTTGGAAGGACAAATAAGAATGCAGAATACAGGGTTAATGGTAGGGTTCTTGGTCAGGTGGAGGAACAGAGGGATCTTGGGGTCTATGTACATAGATCTTTGAAGGTTGCCACTCAGGTGTATAGAGTTTGTAAGAAGGCCTATGGAGTATTATCGTTCATTAGCAAAGGGATTGAATTCAAGAGTCGTGAGGTGATGTTGCAGCTGTACAGAACTTTGGTTAGGCCACATTTGGAGTACTGTGTGCAGTTCTGGTCGCGTCACTTTAGGAAAGATGTGGAAGCTTTGGAGAGGGTGCAGAGAAGATTTACCAGGATGTTGCCTGGAATGGAGAGTAGGTCGTACGAGGATAGGTTGAGAGTTCTCGGCCTTTTCTCGTTGGAATGGCGAAGGATGAGGGGTGACTTGATAGAGGTTTATAAGATGATCAGAGGAATAGATAGAGTAGACAGTCAGAAACATTTTCCCCGGGTACAACAGAGTGTTACAAGGGGACATAAATTTAAGGTGAAGGGTGGAAGGTATAGGGGAGATGTCAGGGGTGGGTTCTTTACCCAGAGAGTGGTGGGGGCATGGAATGCGCTGCCCATGGGAGTGGTAGAGTCAGATTCATTGGCGACCTTTAAGCGGCATTTGGATAGGTACATGGATGGGTGCTTAATCTAGGATAGAAGTTCGGCACAAAATCGTGGGCCGAAGGGCCTGTTCTGTGCTGTATTGTTCTATGTTCTATGTTCTATATATCCAGTTCTCTTTTGAATCTTCATTGACAACTTTCCCAGTCAGTCAAGTCCAATTTGTAACAACTCTCTAAATAAAAACACTTTTCCTTATTTCACTCCTCGCACTTTTGCATATAACCTTGAAATTAGAATTCTTTGGTGCTATAATGCCAACTAATAAAGTACTATTTTTCACTCTGACAGTTTATTCATACTTTTGAGCACCGCAATAAACTCATATCTTTCTCTGTTCTGCTCCAGGAACAATAAGCCTTGCAAGAACTATAGCAAACACTACAACGGAAAACAAGCAGAAAACTAGTCACCAGGATATATGAACATCAACTAGCCAGAAAATACAGGATCCCAATACTAATTTCTTACGTACTGATGAGGAAATACGCCACTTTGACTCGGTCTGTATATTCATTCTAGGACAGGCCAAACAGACACAAGCACAAGAATTCCTAGAAACATGGCATTTCAACCGGAACTCCATCAATAAATACATCAATTTTGATGTCATCTCCCACCCTCTGACGAATAGGGCCGGAAATGACATCATGGACAGAGGAATTTACATGACCAACGCAAGGAAACCGAAACACTTCAATAGAAAGTGGCAGATAACACCAGCACTTCACTGGAGGTTCACTCACTGAGTACAGTCAATGGAACAAACCAGGAACTGCCATTAGCTATTGCTTCAGAATATATCAGTGTTCATGGCTGCCACCACATAGAATCATTGAATGAAAATGCGAGCCTGCATCACCAAGGGTATATCCAAAGGCTTTTTGAAACATTTGTGAGATTATCTGCTCCATCACCCGCTGAGGAAATGCACTCCAAACACATGTCACCAGGGGCAGAACAGTGGCTCAGTGGTTAGAACTCCTGCCTTCGAGCGCGGGGACCCAGGATTGATTGCAGCTTCGGGTGACTGCCTGTATGGATTTTGCACATTCTCCACATGTCTGCGTGGTTTCCTCCAGGTATTCCGTTTTCCTCCCACAATCCATAGATGTGCAGGTTAGGTGAATTGGCCGTGCTTAATTGCCCATTGTGTTCAGGGATGTGTAGGTCAGGGGTAAATATAGGAGGAACGTGTTTGTGTGAGCTATTCTTTGGAGGGTCAGTGTGGATGTGTTGGACCAAAGAGCCTATTTCCACACTGTAGGAATTTTATATTCTCTGTCTGTGCCACCCTCCCAGTTCAAAACAGACTCACAAATCCTCTCTCAATCCCCTGCCTTTCACTTTAAGTATATATCCCTTTGTTTTTGACCCTTCGAGTAAGGGAAACCGCTGCTGTCTGCTCATCATCTCCTTTCCCCTTCTTCTCTTGTACACCTGTACCAGGTTTCCTCCTCAACCTTCCCTGCTGCAATGAAAAAAGGAGCAAATTTAGCCCTTGCAATTCACAGTTTGAGTACTCATTTGTCTTGATAAATGTGAGACGATGAAAATCTGAATTAACAGTGTTAAACTTCATCGGATATTAATTTGGATATAGAAATCATCTGTTTATATCGTCCTGTAGCCTAACCCTTTCTACTTCACTGTGAACCACCCAGCTAATCTTTGTGTCATCCCCAATATTAGTTACCATTCCACTGCCCCCATCTTCCACATTCTCACCATCATCATTTATGAATATCACAAACAAACCTTGATTTCTTTCCTGTTCTCCAGATGTTATTCAAAGAAGAGGAATTATGAATTCCAGTCTCTTGCTATTCTTATTTTGGGGAATTTACATAGTGATGTAGTTAACACCTATTATGAGGGACTGCTAATAGCATTTTCGACACAGAATTGAATTCACCTTTTTGACTCTGCCCCTTAGCATGTCTTATTCATAAAGCGTGTACCTAATTTAAGATGAACTAGGGTTTGGCCCCTTGCACTGGAACATAAGCCATTTGTGTGGCACTGTTCTTTGTATCAATAGTCAGAGCTGAAGAAGTTTTTCATCTGCAGGATGGATACTGAGTCAATGCTTGAATCAGTGAATGTGATGAGGATAACCATTCAATTAAATTCTACGTTATGGGCAAACTGCAGGAGATCAAATCATGTTCTCATGTCTACCTTGAATTGGAAGCAAATACATATTGTTAAAAAATTCAAAAATGTTGGGATACCATGCTCGGGGGAAAAAAATTAATCCGCACTTGATGGAGATACAAAAATACAGAGTGAATGTGCAATCTGATCAAGAATCAAGTATAGAAAATGAAGTACATCAAATCTTAATTTTCAATGGAACCAGATCCCAATTTTCCTGAATGGTGATATTTTTCACCCAACCTCACATTTGCTAAAGCAAGTTTTTCCCAGTCACTAAAACTTCATTAGCCACTCTTCCTCGGCCTTCTTACTCTTTTCTTACACTCCTACTTCCCTTGCACCTCCCCATCTGCAGCTACATACTCTTCCATTAATGATTTCTCTTCACATCTTTCTTCTCCCACTCCCACTGTAAGTTACACCACTTCCATAGTTACTCCCACTTCCACTGGCCCTTCCTTTCCCTGTTTGCTTTCCAACAGGGGTGATGGGAACTGCTGGCTTCTGTGCTGCTATTGTTCATCAGTGAATGATGAGATTGGGATGATCAATGTCAAATAGGAACAGACAATAGTGTGTGTCTGTCACCGTCCAAAGCACCGTAAACATGATGGTTCTGTTCCCTTTCCAGAGTGGAACGTTATTTCTGTCTCTGTGTCACACGCTTAACCAAACCAGCCTCATCACAAATAGGACAAACCTCACCTCAGAATCAGACGACCATGCATCAGTTTTTCCTTAAACGTTGTCAGGACAGTGACCACATTGATCAAATAAGCCGTGTACTATCATTTTGCTCTTTACCATTTTAACTGATTTTCCAATGCCATTAGAGGTGAGATCAGAGTAACTTGCCTCGCAACTAAGTAATATTTGACTCATGTAGCATCATTAACCCTCAGAACACTGTGGTTAACGGGAATCAGAGGAAATTCTGTGCTCGTAATTTCCTCAATGAACAATGAAACCTTCCCTAGAGCTATTGGGAATGACAAATAAACTCTGCCTTTGCTACTGCAATCCAAAACCATGGATGGATTTGTCTTATTAATAACATCATTTGTTTTCACAGTTTGGTCTAAAGTCTCAGAAAAGTAAGACCTTGCTGGTTGAGTTTCACCCCAATGAAATCAGAGAATTCCAATAAGATAACGATAATTTTCAATTACTTTCTGTGGACTGATCGTGCGATATCAGTGCCACTGAGATCAATATTTTCTCTGCCCACAGCATCTCATCAAATTGACTCAAGGTTGCACCATTCCACAATTTCACATCATTCTCCAGCTAATCCGCCGTGCTCGCCGGCTATACGAGGACTACAAGGTGGAATAACTTAGAGATGCCTATGAGCTTCTGGTACCTGTCACCCCACCCATGCCTTGCGCTCTGAGACCATCCCCGCCCCCAAGCCCACCTCCTGTCGTGTATTCACCATCCCTCCTAAACTGCCACGCTGTAATGCTGAATGTTCTGTACTCTGCAAAGTTCTCAGCTTTATCCTTCTGCGCCTCCTTTAATGAATTGCAGGAACGACATAATGTTGAACTCCTCTTCCACTGTCTTCTCCTCGGTGTCCAGTTGTTTGGGCAAGAGTCCACTCTCCATCCCAAAGACCCTTCCCCCAGCTACAACACTCTCCCTCCACCTGCACCCATTCCTCTGGTGTTTACTTTGACTCAATCTGTTCTTTGAGCACTTTCAATGTGACACTGGTTGTTTTAATTTCTCTGCATCCCCCTCACCCTGTCCCACGTATCACTTGTCACCTATCACCCTCTGAACAGTCTATAAGCTGTATGCTTCGATCCACCCCTGACTGTGTTATTCAGCCTGTGTCGATAAGGGTGATGCTGCTGTAGTCTGGTGAACTCACCTCTCCATTTCAGAGGCTGAGTGCCAGCTCTCGGATACTTCCACATATCACCTGCTCCTCCATAACCCTGCCATGGCATATCAGGCCATTTTATTAACTAAATCTGACAACATTTCATCTGGAGATTCCCACCCACTCGCCCCCACCTAGCAGTATTCCAGGACATTTCCACGCAAACTGGATAAACAACACCCCATTTTCCATGCACGGCACCTGCAGCAATTCAGACTCAAAATAATGTTCAATAATTTTCGGGACTGGACTCCTCAAAGCCCCCTACCCATACCCCAGGCCTAGTACTCACCCCCTATTGTTAGCTATTAACAGTCTCCATTTACAGCTATTCAGCCTCTTCTGTATATTAATCAACATTTTCAGGGCTAACATCCGTTCTGAGGAAGTGCCACTGAAATAGAAATGTTAATTCTGATTTCTCTGTACAGACGCAGTTAGACTCGTTACGTCAGCTTTTTTCTCTCATTACGGATGCTGCCAGACCTGCTGAGATTTTCAAGCATTTTCTCTTTTGGTTACAAATTACTGGAGATTCAACTCAGATAGCAGCTTTGCTTATATCGTTCAGATCAGTCAATTTGTCACGGTTCAGAAAAAAAAGAAAAAATCGATAGAGGGTAGCTCAGCAGGTCTGGCACCCTCTGAGCAGAGATACTTAGAATTAACCTTTGATTCCAATATGACTTTTTCAGAACAGGGTTACATCATATTCGATATGTTCACTTTCTTTATCTCTGCAGATACTTCCTCATCTGTGGCGCTTCTTCACCATTTTTTAATTTGTTTTTCATGTTTCTGTATCACTATATTTCATGTTTTTTGACAGGGCTACATGCTGAATTCGGTTATATGTGGACAATGTAGTCCTTTCCTGTTCCTGTTATAGTTGGTGTGTCTGTGACACCTGTGTTACAGCCGAAATCTGTTGCTTCTTTAAGATTCAAAGGAAAAAAGAATATTTTTCTGATTATCCTGTAAATCTCAGGAACTCCACTTTGTTTGAAAAGACATTTTAGAGGCAGCAGAAATTTCATGAGATAACAGGAATAAATTATTGATGGTGGAGCACTCTGTGTCCTTCGTTGAACTCGTTTGTCTACCCCGTCCCAAAGGCTTTGGTTACATATCACAGAATTATTTACAGCAAAAGTGGGGGAAACTCATCCCATTGTCTCTTCCAGTTTGGAACGACTATATCTCTACTGTTAGTCTCCTGCACTGTCCCCATAGCCCTCCACATTTTGTAATTAGTGTCTGCTTTTATTTTTAAGTATCCTGCCGGATATGAACAATATGATCAAGCTCAAACCAAAAAAAAAAGCAGACCTTAGAGGGCAAGCTCAGCTGGTCTGGCAATATCTGTGAAGAGAAATCAAAGTTAATGTTTCTGGTCCAGTGATCCTAATCGAACTGTATTCCCAATGATTAAGTGGTGTGTATATTAGATAAAGCTCACTTTATCACATTTAAAATGATCCTGTTCAGTTCACATTGTCATTCAGCATTGCATCTCTCAAATGTTGGCAGTTTCCTTGTTGTGCATTAGATTTAATTCTGTTTGGAAGAAAGAGTGATGATGACTGGGGAATATCATTGTACCCCCCCCCCCTCCAAGCAGTCTCCACAGCCACTATCCCATTCCGTCCTATCTCCCAGCGAATGTCATGATCATCCGAACCTGACTCATTAATTCATAAGTCTTAATGAATAAGTTCATTGTAATTATCACTTTTGGTTTCGACTGAGGCCAAAATGCGTAAAAAAGTACGGTTTTACACAAATAAAACTGCATTTAGAAGTTTGTCAATTTGTATAAATAAATTACTGAAGCATATTCCCTAGTTGCCTTATTAGAGCAGTGAGAGGAACATTCAGAGAAGTCCAAACTTCCTGTCTATGTTCAAGGCGACTGTGCCCAGTGACAGTGTTTTGGCTGGCAGTTGTTCCCGTGGAGGAGAGATCCGCACAGAAGCAATATCCTGATTGTGTTTATTTTGGTGGGTGGAGGGATTTGGGGACAGATGGTAACAGCAGAATCATCTAGCCTACGAAAAGATAGCATTCATCTTTCTCCCTCACAACTGACATCACTAGAGCAATTGGTGATGGGAGATTTGACCAATAGCCAGCAATGTCGACATGTAGTCGAGTCCAGTTATATTCTGAACTGAATGTGCTGGATTAAAAGCTGGGACTGTTTGCTCAGTGACTGTGATTAATGTCAGTCTCCATGCAATGTAACTGTGTCACTGGAGGGTTTCCCTCTCCTATTGGTGAAGGGCTTCATTCAGTGCGCTATCCCAGTGTAGGAGCAGATGCATCAGCTCCAACAGTAACAGAGATCAACAGCTGCGTACACAGAGAGAGGACAGATCTGAATCTGAGAATAGCGGACTGGAACATTACAACAATGGAGAGGAGGTTTTTCTTGAATCTTTTCAAGTGTGACTCCTCTTCAGAACAGAAAAGGATTGAAAAATGTGCTTTTAAATCCCTTGACCGCAGTAGAGGAGGGGTAACGGGAAACAAGATGATGTAGAGGAGCAATGCCACTGACAAATTGACTTTTATTTCTGGTAAAAGAGAATCAAATGTAAAATGAGTATTAATTAGATGTGAAGGGGGAAATGGATTCGTTAATTAAGTGCAAGACAAACGATTCACAAATAGGGCAAGTTCATTGGGAGACCAGGAGAAAGAATGTGTGAAGAATGGAGACCAGCCATAATGTGGTCAGGCTGTGCAAGTATGGAATTGAATAAAACTTCCATCAGGATAGAACGTTCCAACGTCTAAAGTGAGATGTTATTCGAGCTTGGGTTTTGCTTCATTGGAGCATTACAGCAACCCAGGACTAAAATGTTTGCATGTGAGTAAGGTAAGTTTTTGAAATGGGAAGCAATGAGAAGGTCAGGGTTATTCCCACAGAGAGAGTGGGAGTGTTCCTCAATACAGTTTCTGTTTGGTCTCCCCAATATAAAGGAGACTGCATTGTGAGTAGCAATGACAGGAGACTGGATTGAAAGAGTACAAATAAAATGCTGCTTCTTCTGGAATATGTGTATTGGGTTGTTAAGAAATAACAGATGTGTCCGCCATTTCTTCAAATGTCCAAATTTATTTTTTCTTATATTTAGACCACCTAGTTCCACAGCTTGGAGAGAGGAAGTACTATAGGTGCGGGAGGCCAGAGTTAATATACTTGGAGCTGGATAAACACAGCAGACCAGACAGAATCAGAGGAGCAGCAAAGGCAATATTTTGATCGTGGACCTTTCGTCAGGACGGGTGAGGGGGAGGGGAGCCTAGAAATGGAGTGATGGGATATGAAAGGGTGGCAGGTAGGTATGGTGGTGGTAGGTACATGCAGGTATGAGGTTACTGTGATTGGTCAATGAGAAGGATGGAGCAGATGCAGGTGGGTCTGGTCAGGGAAAAGGGACATGGGATAAGGTGGCAGCCGGAGGGTTTTTGAATCGGCTTCAGTCAATATTGAGGCCATTGGGCTATCAGCTTCAAAGGTAAACTCTCAGGTGGTGTATCTCTGATAGTGGTCTGGCTCAGGATGGGCATGTTGCCGGGCGAGTGGGAGTGGGAATTAAAATGAATGGTAACTGGAAAGTCGTGTTGGTTGTTTCGTACAGAGCACTAATGCTCCATACAGAGCCTGATCCTGGCCTACCGAGCTCATCTCCAAATCCCAACGTTGTCTCCTCTATGTTGTGGAGACCAAAGGGAGACTCACGGACATAATTATGGAGCATCGGCTCTCTGCATGCTTTAACAAATTCAGCATTCCAGTTGCTATCCATTTCAATCACTCCCCTCCCCTTGCTCATCCGGCGACAGGCCTCCTCCACTGTCAGAGTGAGGTCAAACAGAAACTGGGGAACACAACTTGATATTTCAGCTGGAGACCTTACAGCTTAATATTGTCTTCACTGGCTTCAAAATCTCTCGATCAACAGCTTTACCCCATGTCCCCTTTCCCTGACCTCACCAAAGCTGTGCATCTTCCCATTCGCATATCTGTTGCATCCTTCCCACTGAGCAATCACAATAATTCCCTGCCTGCATTCCCCTATCGCTATCCCACCTAGCCTTCCACCAGCTCCTCGTCCCTCCCTCTATGTACTTCCCGGATCTCCTTCCCCCACCCCAATCCTGATGAAGTCTTTCAGCCTGAAACATTGACTTTCCTCCTCCTAGGATGCTGTCTCACTTGCTGTGCTTTTTCAGATTCATAGGTATTGGCTACATAGTTGCACGTTGAGACCTTCTCAGCAACAGATTTTATTGTGCTTTTTATACATTCCTTGTCTGTTTACTGACAAGCTTATCTCAACATTCTCACAAAAGGATCTAGGAAACAGTTTTTTTGTCACTAATGCTCCTGTCTGCTTCGAACTGATTTCCTTTGTTTTAACCGTACTTTCATCACTGCTGTTCCCAATGGCATTGTAATTGTAGCTCTTGTTATGCTGTAGCTTAACCACACCATTTCCAATATGCTTCACAACTTCCTTGTTCTTATGCTCCACACATCTATTCATAAACCCATAGATCCAATAAGTCCTTCTATAATTTCCTGTCTTCTGTGTCCCTCTCTCCTTAAACGGGGAGGTTACATTTACCAGTCCTCCCTCACTCCAAAGTTTCCTGAAAGATCACCAGCAATGCCTCTACAATCACCTTCGATATCTCTTTAGAACTACGAGCTGTTGCCCAACTGGTCTCGCTGATTGATTCAACTTCATCCACCCCAGCGCCTTCTCCTTACTGAGGTCAGTATACACACCTCTATACCCTGACTGTCTTGATACACACACTCACACACACAGAGACACACATACACAGATACACACACTCTCTCAATCACAGGTACACATACAGACACACACACAGTCACACAGACACACACAGACACACACTCACTCACACACACAGGCACGCACACTTTCACACACACAGACACACACACGCACACATACAGACACACACACACTCACACAGACACACACACACTCACTCACACACACAGACACACACACACTCACACACACAGACAGGCACACACACTCACTCCCACACACAGACACGCACACACTCACAAACACGCAGACACACACACACTCACACACACACTGACACACACACTCTCTCTCTCACAAACACAGATCAATCATTGTTCGGCCATTCCATTTCAAATTATCCTGTTTCATTTACACTGTCACTTGCTATTCCTTCTTCCGAATATATCTGTTTCTTTCTCTACATTTGATTTTATTCTCTCTGTCAAGAAGACATTGGGGACGGGGGGATGCCACTTTACTCCTCATCAGTCTCCACAGTCACTGTCTTCTATTCCCTTCTGTTTCTTAGCCAATGAAAAATACATACTGTGTCTGACCCTTGAATCCCGATAAACATGTTTTTTTTAGATTCCTACAGTATGGAAACAGGCCCTTCGGCTCAACAAGTCCACATCGACCCTCCGAACTGTAACCCACCTAGATCCATTCCTCTACCCTCGATTCACCCCCGACACTGTGGGCAATTTAGCATGGCCAATTCACCTAACCTGCATATCTTTGGACTCTGGGAGGAAACCGTAGCACCCAGAGGAAACCCACGCAGACACGGCGACAATGTGCAAACGCCACACAGACAGTTGCCCAAGGCTGTTCAGTAAACAAAACATTTACTTTTGGGCTAAGGCTACAAAAAACCTAAAAAAGAAACGGCATACAAAATCTTATTAGATGTTTGCACCTTTGCAAGTAAATTATAGAATTACATTGTGTAAACGATAATTAACTGATAAAAGGTATAAGAGTATAATCCATCAAAATCCGTAGCACTTCAAGAGAATAACATGCAATTACATTTAAACTTGAGGATTATGGACTAACATTTATTATGTCCGGAAAAAAGATGGTGATTTTGTGAGAAATTGCATTTTCCCCATGATATGTAATTCCCAGTAGTTCACGTACCAGTGTGGACACCCCATGTTGGTTGAGAGGGAGCTCCAGGCTCTGAATGAATTCTCACTGTCTCAATGTGCAGTTGGCATGTGTCTCTGCAATGTTCATAAATCTATCAGAAGCCTTAATGACTTACTCCTGAAATAGTTCTATATTCCCACCACCTTCTGTCCTCTATAGGAGTACAATAATGTCTTCTCGGAGATAGAAGGCATTTCCTTGAGACTTCGCACAAACATTTCACTTCTCACTTTTCCCTCTCACGTTCAGCAAACCAGTTAAAGTGACACATATACACCACGAGCAAAGGAACAAGGTGGAACAACATAGAGCAGTCTATATGAGTAGACTCTGCTTCACTATTTGTCATGTTGGGGCATCAAAGACATTTTCCTATTTCTGTATACGTAGTTCGATAGGCTGAATGGCCACGTCCTGGTCATCTGGAAGCTGCTCAAGGACCTGACTTGGCGACTCCGGTTCCTGTTTAACATCTTGATGTGCTGACTACACTCCTTCACTCCTTGTGTAATAGGCAGGAGGGTCTGAACGGGCTATCCCTATTCTTGTCCAATAGTTTCAATCGATCGAATGGCGTCCTTGTATTCTGTTGAAACCACGTTTAGCGCAGAAGTATATGCTCAGAAACGGCGATTCTCCTGCTCGTTGGATGCTGCCTGAACTGCTGTGCTTTTACAGCGCTATACTCTCGAGTCTTCAGTCAGTGAATGGTCTCCTCGGTTTCTGTGCACCAGGTTATCGGGGTAGATGAACTCCAAACGCTCCTGTCTTGCAGTTTTGAGGAACTGAATGGAACATAGGGACGTAGGGCTGAGGAGTAGGAGTGTGTCATTAGACACATTAAGCCTTCTCAACTAGGCAGTAAGATCGTGGCTGATCTGGATGTGTTCTCAGCCCCACTTCCATATCTGTAGTTCATTGTCCTTTACTGTCCACTATCTGACTGCCATTGCTTTGACTAAATGCAAACACACAGGCACCACAATCTTCTGGGGAAGAGCATTCCCACACAAACAAACTTTTGTGAAATTCTCCTCTTCCATGTTCAGACTGGGGCTGGACGGACCACTGTTTCATTTTCTAGTCCCGTTCCTCCATTGATCATGATAAATTTTAAATGTAGCTCGGTTGGTGATATGACCAATGATATAGGTCTCAGACTAAGTCAGGTTCTTTGCTGGGGACAAGACATTTCGATATCTTACATTTGCAAAAATAATTCACCATAGCAAAGTTACTCAAAGCTAAGATGAAAAAATACATGGCAAACTGTTTGGGCAAATCTGTACATTAATATTTATCTATCAATGCATACTGAGATGCAGTCTGTGCATACACACAGACACACACACTAAGACACGCACAGTGTCACACACACAAGTGCACACAGACACATGCATACTCATGCCTAAAGACAAGCAGGAAAATAAACCTTTGCAAAATATCAGCTTGAAAGAGCTTTGTCCACGCAATAGTTAAACTCAAGACAAAAGTAAAATAATTAAATGTTATTCTGACTCTGAGGTTGTTCTGCTCACACAAGCAGGATTTATTCCTGGAACAGTCGGATTTGCTAAATTATCTTTGATTTTATGCAGTAGGGAGATGCCAATGATTCCTCAACAGTAATCCGACATGAATGATAAAGATGACTGAACGGTTTTCACCTCTCATACATTGCTGGGAGAAGGAACAAGGAAAGAGAGGGAGCAATAAGCAGTGGCTTCTCCAGCATGTTTCCTTTTCTCCATATCTCAATAGAAATATACGTTAATGTTATCTGACCATGAAACTGGACCACGTGAGGCCTCCTTGAACATTCTCAGAACTGTATGACTTCGACCCTGTTCTCTGCTCCATGTAGGAGTTTTAATGAAGATACATTCGTATGTGTCCTCATATTTTTGTCCAATAAAATCATGTCTTCATAGTACTTGTTTTCTTATACTATGGAAAGAGTATATAACATAGACATGTTGTTTTCTTAAATTTGAATCCTCAGTTCTAGACTCCCATACCAGAGAAAATGTCCATAGGCTATGCATCAGATACACTCTACTCAATATCTTATGAACGCCTCTGGTTCTCAACCCTGAAGTGTTCAATCCACCTTCCTAATTACTTGCTGCATATGCATAATAACCCCGTGTGATGTATATACCAGGGTGAACAAATGCCTTTGTACAACTGAGTTTTGTGCTCTCTCTTCTTTTAATTAGTTTACTGTTGTTTTCCCCTTCTGCCACAGCACAAACGTTGGTAGCCCATGTTATCCTGTTTCTGCTGAAGGTTTGCACACTAACCTTTCCTGTCTGTATCACACTACAGACTCTCTACCTCCACTTGACATCTTATCGAATGATTATCTTAGTGGTTGAGCCAATTGAGTTCCATCCAATCAGTTCCCACACGCAAATCATTGACAGATTCTACATAGCTTTTGATGTTGCACTAATCTCTGAGGCACTTCACCAAGTTAAAGATTTCCAACCCGAAAATAAACATTTCTCCCGACTATCTATTTTCTGATAGTTACCCAGGGCTCCCCTGTTTTTGTGTACCAACCTAGAAAGTAGGTGTGAACTCCTGTTGTGCTGCGTAATGTACTGAAATGGCTGAAAAACTTCATCCTAATCCTGTGTAAATCATTAGAGGAGCAGAAAGGTCTCCTCATGTCTCATTGAATCGATCCTGAATGGATGAATGCGATCTTCCTCACCTTCAGTAACAGCATCGCGGGGTTCAGTGAGTGAACAACACATGAAGCAAGATCAGCAAGTGGCCATTCAGCCCCTCGAGTCTGCTGCACAATTCAGAATGTTCATTGTTGATGTGATTATAACTAAACATCCCTTTCCTATCTGTTCATAATAAACATTGATTCTCTTGTTCATCAAAGATCTATATAACTCTGCCTTGAGTGTTTTCCGTAACCCAGTCTTCACTGCTCCTTGGGAATGAGAAGACCACAGAACACACAATCCTAAAGAGAAAGGAACATCCCTTTCCCAGTCTGAAATAGGAATGCCCTTATTCTCAAAATGGTTTCCTCTCAAACCAAGGACACAACAGTTAGGAACAGATATAGACCATTCAGCCCCTGAAACCTCCCCAAATTTTCATTAACCTTCGACAATCAAACACTGACCAGATTAACCTCCACTGATGTTAAAGGAATTCCAGGTATAATATTTTCGCAAGAGTTCAAGAAATTAGAACAGCGAACATTGATCAGTACAGCACAGTAAGAGCCCTTCAGCCCTCAATGGTGTGCTGACCTTTTATCCTACTCTAAGATTAAACTAAACTTCAGAGCCTTCATCCTATTGTCATCTTTGTGCCTATCCAAGAGTTACTTGAATATCCCTAATGTAGCTGATTCTACTACCACTGCTGGCAGTGCATTCCACGCACCTATCACTACCTGTGTAAATAACCTGCCTCTGACATCTCCCCGAAACCTTCCTCCAATCACATTAAAATTATGTTTCCCTCGTGTTAGCCATTTCCACCCTATGAAAAAGACTCTAGTTATCCATCCTATCTGTGCCACTCATCATCTTGCACACCTCTATCAATTCACCGTTCATCCTTCTTTGCTCTAATGAGAAAAGCTAAAGCTCCCTCAAACCTTCTTCATAAGACATGCCCTACTGAACAGGCAATATTCTGCTAACTCCCGTCTGCACCCTCTCTAAAGCTTCCACATCCTTCCTTTAATGGGGCGAACAGAACTCAACACAATATTCCAATTGTGGTCTAACCAGGCCTTTATGGAGCTGCAGTAAAACCTCGCAGCTCGAAACTCAATCCCCCAGTTTATGAAAACCAACACATCATACACATTCTCAACAGCCCTATCACCTTGAGGGCTTTGGCAACTTTGAGGGATCTACGGACGTGGACCCCAAGATCCCTTTGGTCCTCTACACTGCCAAGAATCCTACGTGTAATCTGCATTCAAATTCAACCTTTGATAGCGAAACTCTCCTGAAAATGGGAACATGGAGCAGAATCAGGCCACTTAGCCGATTGGATCTGCTGTGCCATTTGATCACAGCTGAACTGTTTCTCACCGACATTCTCCTGCCTTCGCCAAATGATCATTAGTTCCCGAATTAATGAGAAGTTTATTCATCTCTATCTTAAAGAAACTATGTGCAGGAGTGTGCATGTGTTTGTTTGTGTGTCCATATCTGTATGTATATGTGTTGTGTGTTTAAAGTGTCTGTGTATGTTTGTGTGTATCTCTGTGAGACGAGGTCTTGCCGTTTTTTGGGATAAATCCATTTAAATTGCGATCAACTCCTCACCACCCCCCACAGCCCTACGTCTGTCCCTGTTAAGTTTATAGTTATACAATGCCACCCTCTGTTCGCCTCCCCATGCCTTTGCACTAGTGTCAGTTTTTTTGTTTCTTTCAGAGGACATCAAATACTGTCAATCTCTCACATTGCATCGCTGTTTGTTTTTTCTAATAACGTCATTGGAAGTACAGAACAGTTTCATCTGATACCTAGCGATATCGTTACTGAGATATTACCACCAACACTGTGTCAATCTCAGAACATTTCAATCTTTTCTCATTTATCATTTGTAGGAGTGCATCATAAATCATTTCAAGATAATGAACGTGCAATATATTCATTGCATCAACTTACAACTGGTTCCGTCAACCTTGCTTGGAAGCATGTGCGGTGGAAATACTTTTTCATTTGGGCACTCTGGGTCATGAATAATCTTCAAAGACAAATCACTTCCACATTGCAGAGCGAGCATCGGCATTAGTTCACATGAACATTCTCCACTCGAAGGGTCCTCAGTACAATTACAATCCTCCATATACCAAACTGTGGGTGTGTGTGCGTGTGCAGATGGTTCTATCAGTTTGGATGGCGCTATGAGCTACCTCCCTCCCACTCCCTCCCAGACTGAATCCCCTGATGGTTGTCACCCTGCGGTGCTGTCAACTCAGAGGAGTGTGAAGGCCAGCAGAGGGGGACATTGCATCACTTTAAACACCAGAGAGGCTGACAGATCCGCTGTGCACAAGGACACACAGATACACACAGAGACGAATATAGTCATGCAGACAAAATACAGAGATGAAAACAGACACACAAATACACAAAGAGACAAATACAGGCACACAAAGATGAATACAGATGCACAGGCGCACACAGAGACAAACACAGACGTGCAGGGACACACAGAAACAAATACAGGCACACAGATACACACAGAGACAAATACAGACATGCAGATACACAACAGAGATGAATACAGGCACGCAGATACAGGGATGAATACAGGCACGCAGATACACACAGAGACAAATACGGACACGCAGATACACACAAAGACGAATAGACTCGCACAGATGCCCACAAGAATGAATACAGACACAAGGATGCACACAGAGATGAACACAGACACACAGATAAACACAGAGACAAACACAGGCGCGCAGATACACAGCGATGAATACAAACACACAGACACTCACACATGAATACAGGCATGCAGATAGACATAGAGACGAACACACATGAAGATACAGATATGAATACAGGCATGCAGAAAGAGATAAAGACGAATACACACACGCAGATACATACATGAATGCAGACACGCAGATGCACACAGAGACGGATGCAGACACGCACAGACACAGAGACACGCAGATACACAGAGAGACGGATAGAGACACACAGATACACGCAAGATTAATACAGACACGCAGATACACACAGAGACAAACACAAACACGCAGATACAGAGAGACACGCAGATGCACAGAAAAGGATGCAGACACGCACAGACACACAAAGACATGCAGATACACAGAGAGACGGATAGAGACACACAGATACACGCAAGATGAATACAGACACGCAGCTACACACAGAGACAAACACAAATACGCAGATACACACAGAGACACGCCGATACTCACAGAGACGAATAGTCACACAGATGCCCACAGAGACAAATACAGACACACGGATACACACAGAGATGAAAACAGACACATAGATACACACAGAGACAAACACAGATGCGCAGATACTCATACAGACTCGCAGCTACACACAGAGACGAATTTAATGATACACACAGATGAATACAGGAACGCAGATACACATAGAGATGAATACAGACACGCATATTCAGAGATGAATGCAGACATGCAGATGCACACAGAGACGAATACAGACACAGATACACAGAAAGACAAATATAGACACACAGATACACAGAACGACAAATATAGACACATATAGAGACGAATAAAGTCACGCAGATACCAACAGAGACGAATACAGATACACTTATACACACCGAGTTGTACACAGATTTAAACTGACACACACAGAGACAAAAACAGACGCGCTGATACATACAGAGATGCGCAGATACACACAGAGACGAATAGAGACACACAGATATACACAGAGATGAATGCAGACACGCAGATACACACAGAGGTAAATCCAGGCAGTCAGATACACACAGTGACGAATACAGACATGCAGATGCACACAGACGTAAATACAGGCACGCAGATACGCACAGAGAGAAATACAGACATGCAGATAAACACAGCGATAAATGCAGAAACACAGATACACAGAGACAAAATCAGATATGCAGAGACACAGAGATATAAATATAGATGCATAGCCACACACGGAGACTGATAGCACATATACTAATACAGGCACACAAAAACAAATACCGATACACAGATGCACACACACACACACACACACACACACACACACACACACACATAAACACAGATACCCAGTCATCAATGCAGACGCACTCCACCCACTGCCTTATGCACATTGGAATCTGCCAGTGTTTATTTTTCACGTGGTGACTTTCTCAATATTTCACTCACTTTGAGGTGGCTTGTGTCAATCTTTCTGCTGTTCCATAGGTAATTCTCTGCGCCATGTCTATAGCTTCCACCTCATTCCCTTAATGAGGTGACTAGAACACGGTATTACAAGTGTGGTGTTATGACACGGCGATGAACCCTTCTGCTAATTAAACTAAACACTGAGAAAAGCTCACCTCGCTCAGAATCTGTTAAAGTCGAGTGTAGAGAGCTCGCAAATTCCACTACTTAATAGAAAATAATATCAACGTATTCCTTAATTCTAAAAGTTAACATTGACAACAACAGTTTTCCCAACTCTAATCTTCCCTTTCTCTGAACTGTTTGTTATCTTCCTCCACCTTTGACAATATACTCTTCCAAATAAAGAAAAACTGTATGAAAATTACATAAACCACACAGTGGTTGTTGTCTCCAATGCCCTCCTTCTTTCCACTAAATATCTCCCTGGGTCATGTTCTGTCTTTTAATGCAAGGGTCTTTCGTGAAAAAAAGGTATCTTGCACAGAGAATGTTGTTCATGGCAGACTCGCACAATGATAGTTTACTCTCTGTCTAACTTTCAAAATGCGTGCCTCTTTATTCCCTCACTATCAGCTCATCTCATTGGTTTGATGCTGGCAAAACAATAAATTTAAAATTGATTGGGTTTTGTATAGTGGGTCAGAATTTCAACTTGATTGTTTAAATTCGAACAGTTGTCAAAAGAGCAACCAAAGCTCAACATATCTGTTTCCTGATGAAGGGCTTTTGCCCGAAACGTCGATTTCGCTGCTCGTTGGATGCTGCCTGAACTGCTGTGCTCTTCCAGCACCACTAATCCAGTATTTACTTTCCAGCATCTGCAGTCATTATTTTTAACCTCATATCTGTTTCACAGCCAAATGTTTCAGATGATTAGGGGTTTAGATAGGGTTGACCATGAGAACCTTTTTCCACGTATGGAGTCAGCTATTACGACGGGGCATAGCTTTATATTAAGGGGTGGTAGGTGTAGGACAGATGTTAGGGGTAGATTCTTTACTCAGCGAGACGTGAGTTCCTGAAATACCCTGCCACTAGCAGTGGTGGACTCTCCCTCTTTATGGGCATTTAAACAGGCATTGGATAGGCATATGGAGGATAGTGGGCTAGTATAGGTTAGGTGGGCATGGATCAGTGCAAAATCGAGGGCCAAAGGGCCTGTTCCTGCGCTGTATTTTTCTATGTTCTATGTTCTAGTTTAAATTGTTCAGTACACGCTGAAAATATTAGCTAGTGATATGACAAGTACTTGCAAGCTCTCAATGCAGAAGAGCATTCAACTTTATCACAGTGAGTTAAACAGTGGGATTATAGAGCTGCAGTATAACCTCACAGCTCTGAAACTGATCTCCCCGGCTGTGAAAGCCTACACATCATACGTCTTCTACACAAAAGCAACAACTAGATGGCAACTTTGAGCATCCATAGATATGGACCCCAAGATCCCGCTGTTCCAGTTTTATCTCGATCTGTCACTCATCAACTCAGTTCTGTCAATGTCTGTTGCAACCTACAAGTGCCCTCCATACTAACCACCAACTCCACCAAAGTTCGTGCCATCAGCAAACCTATGAATCCATCTTCGTCATCCAACTCTTATTTTAAAAAATCACAAAGAGCAGAGGTCCCAGAACAGATCACCAAGCTGGTCACCAATCTCCTGGCTGCATCTGCTCTATCTACCAGCACCTTCTGTCTTCTGTGAGCCAGACAATTCTGCATCCAGACAGCCAGATCTCCTTGTAAGCCATGCCTCCTTACTTTGCGAATGAGCCTACCGTGGGTTACTTTGTCAAACGCCTTGTTAAAATCCAAATATACCACATCCACTGCTCTAATTCATCAACGTGTTTTGTCACATCCTTAAGGAATTCAATAAGATCTATGAGGCATGACCTGCTCCTCACAAAGCCATGCTGACTGTCTCTAATCATTTATAATTTTCCAAGCATTCATAAATTCTGCCTCTCAAATCCTCTCCAATAATTTTCCCGTGACTGGCGTAAGACTGATTGGCCTCTTATTCCCACGATTATGCCTATTCCCTTCCTTGAACCAGGGAATAACTTTTGCCAGCCTCCTGTCATCTGGCAAGAATCCAGTGGACTGTAAAGACGCAAAGAACATCGCAAAATGCTTCTCTCGCTTCCTATAGTATCCCAGGGCATATCCTGTTTGGCCAAGCAAATCTATCTATCCGTGTGTTTCTCAATCCTTTCAGCACATCCTCCTGTTCGAGCATATCCGCCTGTTTCATGCTGTCCCCAGAAACGGCAATGCCCCTTTCGTTAATGAAAACTGAAGCAAAACATTCATTAAGAACCTCCACTATCTCCTCCGATTCCTGGCGCAAGTTCCCTCCACTATCCCTGATCAGCCCCACACACACTCTGGTCATCCTCTTGTTCCTCACATAAGTGTAGAATGTCTTAGGTTTTATCTCAATCCTACTCGCCAAGGCATTTTCATGCCCATTTTTATCTCTCCTGATTTCATTCTTCAGTTCCTTCCTGGTTACATTGCAACCTTCTAACCCTGTCTAACCCTTGCCTCCTCAACCTTAAGCAAGCTTCATCGTTCCTCTTGACTAGATGCTCTAAAGCTCCTGGCACAATGAAGATATGGAGCTGTAAATGGATGGGAGTTGCACATCCTGTCACTTCCAGCATGGACTGCAATTTTCCCGACATGGGCAGTGATCAAACTCAGTATTACTGAGCGATGCACAGGGATGATGGACACAGCTCTACATGCTGGAAGGGTAACTGCTCCAGGTTTACAGAGTTATTCACTGCACAACTCCCCGGGGGCTGATGTGGTCTGGACAGTCTGTACAGATTGCTTGGTTGTATTGAGCGGTACACTAGCCTGGTCTGCACAGTGCTTCACGTTGAATAGATATCTAATCTGGATTATGATGTCTGACTCTGTGAGGTCGATTTGGTATCTGGCAAAGCCGATCATTTGAGCTGATCTGTCAGCATATGTATTTTATGTTTTTATTCTTGTCATTGGACCCGCCAGTGTCTGACTCCTCCAGCTAATCCCATTTGTCTGAGAAGAACCATATTTATTCAACTTGTTGATCAAGTAATCATCCAAATATAACACGAATATCCGTCCTTCTGTACCTTAACCTGACCGTTGGTGCACATATCCCTGAATCCCCCGGGACGTAATTATGAATTTCAGAAACAATGTGCAAAGTGCACGGCCCATGCTTTTCTTTACATCACGGTTGTGGGTCCCATTTGGATCCTTAATGTATCAAGAGCTGGCACTGTGAAGCTCAGAAACAATGAAATTGTGTGTCTCTGGCTGTTCACTTCCTGGTGTGTCCCATGTGGTGCTCCATGGTGGACAGGGGGTCCCAGCAGCTTTGCGACACGTCTTTGAACCTTGTCGTGTGCCTGTTCACTGAACATCTGTGTTTGCCCTTCTTGGCTGATCATGCAGTCAGTTACATGAGGAAGCCCCTCTCGTATTATTGTTAAGCACCAGGCATCAAACTTGTAACTGAGGGGCTTCTGACCGACTCCGGTTATTGGAAAGTGAGTGGAAGAGCAGGGAATGGTTTTCGGGAGGCTGTGCTATGAGCTGCCTCAGACATTCAGGGAGACCTGTGCATTTGGTGACCCAACTCTGAATGGACCATGGGGACGAAACTAACAGCATCTGCGTCTGTAACATGAACAACAAATGGAGCAGAGGCTGCAGAGAGGGGAAGCTCTGAAACCACTCAATGCGTGTGTCTGGAGAAAGGGATCTGCTGGATCCACCTCGGGTTTTCCAGGAACAGCTTCCCAAGCTCCACTTAACCCAGGAGTAGAGTTTGAGGGGACACTGATTGAACAAGCAGTTGGTCACAGAGCCATGTCACCTCCTTCAACACGACCTGCAGCTTCACACCAGGAGGAGGGCGGTGCTATCAGTGTCTTTTACGGTCACAGTTTTGTTCAGCTTCTTTTTTCCTGAACTTTCCAGGCAGGAGTGGGTGACGGCTTCATCATCCCTCCGATCTCAACCTCAGTGTCATCATTCAGTGACAGAGGATATATTTGGTGGATGAGAGCAATAGGCCTACTGGGAACATCAGGCAGCAGGCGAGCAGGGTGATGGAGCAACACTTGCCATGTCTCACTGGCTCAGAGTGAACCCTCCAGTACACACGGTGTCACCAAGTCCTGTAATCCCTCTGTATTTCAGTAACATACTGCCTGCCGTTCTTCCTGGAAGAAAATGACAGGTTATATATGACGTTAAATCCCACCTGCCAAATTTTTATCCATTGATTAACCATTTACAAACTCTATAACTTCCATTGATAATTTAATTTCCTGCTTATATTATTTCCATTGGCAAACTTATTTACAGTACATTTGTTCCACTTCTCTAGATCATTGATATAGATGGTAAATAGGTGAAGACCCTGCACTGGTCACTGTGTGACCCTACTGGTTACATTCTTTAAAAATTATTATAACTGAATTATCCGGAGTGCCTGCTTTCTGTTTAATAACCAGCCCTTCCCCAGTCCTGTGTTCCCCCATTCGAAGGGCTTAATAAGGACGAGGAACATCAGTCAGCAATATAAGCCCCTCCACTCTGCTCCACCATTGAATACAATTACGGCTGATGTCAGCCTGCTCCACCATTGAATACAATCACGGTTGATGTCATCTCGGTCTCAGTCCCACTTTCCGGCCCACTCTCCATATCCCTTCAGTTACTCAATATCCCAGCATCCACTGCACTCTGGAACATTGAATTACACAGATTTACAATCATCTGAGAGAAGTTCTCTCATCACTGTTTTAATTCCACTCCTCTTATCCTAAAACTATGATCTCTTGTTTAGATTTCCCCACATGAGGAAATACCCAATGCATATCGACATTATCAATCACCTTTGGCATTGTCCAGACCTCAGTGACATCTCCTCCCATTTTTCTAAACTCCAGAGAGTATAGACCTGAACGTTCAATCTCTCTTCAGAGGACAAACTCCTTTTCTCTGGAATCAGTCTAGTAAACCTCTTCTGATCTGCCTCCATGGTAATTACATCCTTCCTGCAATCAGGATACCAAAACTGTAAACAGTACTCAATTGCGGTCTCACAAATGCTTGGCATTATTGCAGCAACAAGTCCCTCGCTTTATAATCTATTCTTTCAGAAATAAATGCCAAATTTGCAGTTGCCTTTCTCTGTTATACCTGCATATGTATCTTTTGCGATATGGATGAGGATACCAGATCCCTCTGTACCTTAACACTTCGTAGTTTCCCTCTGTTTGAATAGTAAGTAGCTCTTCTGATACACCGACCAAAACGGCCATATACTTTTCCTCGTTTCATTTCGTCTGACAAATAATGGCCCAACCTATCCGTAACCATTCATTATACTTTCTCACTTGAGTCACTGTATTCTGAAAAACTGATTATAGTATGTCCATCCCCTCAAATAAGTGATAGTATTGATTGCTATTAGTTGGGGTCTGGGGACTGAGCCCTATGGTATTTTTTGGAAACAGAAAATGAACCAGTTATTCCATCTCACTGCAATTCTTTGCTTCACAATCCTATATCCAAGCGAATAAATTACTTCTAACCATATGCGATCTTATTCTGCAGATTAACCATTAGTGCACACCTTATTCAATGTGTTCTGCAAGTCCTGATTTTACATCTCTCAGGATCCCCAGTACGCAGCTTGCTTGTCACATTCTTAAAAACTCAAATAAGTAATGAAAATACAATTCATCATTTGTAAAATTATGTTGATTCTGATGGATTGTGTCTTGACTCTGCAAATGGCCTTTCATTTATTCCTGAATAATCGATTTTAACAATTTTGTTACATTCCAGCAGTTTTCTCATTACTTTATATATCATCGTGAAGGTGATAAGCTTGCATTCTCACCTCTCTATGTTCGCTTCGTTCCCTCCAATCCTGTATAATTGTCACATGGTGTGACATGACCTACTCTGGTTGCTGTGTAAGAGGCATGAGTGGCTGAAAGGACTCATTCTCTTCCCTGTGCACAAAATCAATGGGCTGATGTCAAAACAAAAACAAAACAAAACATAGATTAAACCGAGTTGAACCAAGGCAAATTAAATTAAATTACATGAAGTTACAACACCCAGCATAATCTTGCCAAAGCTCCCAATCACTGGTAGCATGAGTTGCCATACCCGTATTTGTTCAGAATTATTCCTCTCAGAGGCCCCTGGGCCCCCAGACACAGCCCTCACTTTTACACAAATGCACTGACCAATATAGCCAATAAAACCATGTCTATATGGTTGAAATAGGGCCGCCATATCCTATAACAATGTTCCTTTTTCTGGTGCCCATACTCGTAAGGAAGTCCAGGACATGGGCTCCATAACACTATGATCAGAATCCTGGGAGATTTCCTGGAACCCAGTTCATCAGAATGTTCTTCCTCGCACAAAATGAAAGAATACGAAACCATTTCTTCCAATGCAATTCCAAAGAGGGAAGGTTCAGCGAACCCAAGAGGAGGGGCACCAGAGTTGCCTTGACCTAGGTTCCCAAAACCCCTTCCAAACTCTTGCTATAGTGCACCAATACCTACGAAACTTGTGGCATGATCACAGGTAATAAGTAAGAGCACTAACGTGTATTGTACATTTGGGCACATTTTTGAAACACCTGTCTTAAATTTGACAAGCTGCTCTGGTGTCAATTAAACCCTGTGGAGTACCTTAAACTGCATAGCCTACGTCCTATTGCAAATTGAAATTTTGCTTACGGTCTCCCAAACATCTTCCCACTCCTCTGGTGAGATCTCCACCCACACTTCCTGAGCCCAGATTCCATAGAGCCGCTCTATATCCTTTGAGATACTGTCTCATAATAAATGATAGAGGGTGCTGACCGAGAGAGCACCTGTGGACCAGAGCACTCTTCTCTCAATTTCCGACCTATGGGGATTAACCATTAATGTAGTCTTTTTTCCTGTATAAAATTCTTTATCTGAAAGTAATGAAACAGGCCCCTCCAAAATAACTCATATTTCTGGCTCAGCTACTTGAAAGCCATCCTGACCACTACGTCAAATAATTCTCCCAAACAGGAATCTCCTCTGGTCTCCCAAAGCCGAAAGCCATAATCCATCAGCCCTAGCTGGGATCCTACTAATCCTACAATGGGAGTAAAAGGGGAAGTTTATTTCTGTAACTTGCCCTCAATTTGTCGCATCATTTCACAGGCTTTAACTATGTTAAGGGCAATTGGATTTCTGCGATGGTCCATAACAGTCCTCATCTTGTCCATGAACAGCAGACTAATGAGGGGGCATTTTGCTTGCGATGCTTCAAGCTCAATCAGCCACATCCGATTGCAGGGAACTTAGTTTGCATTTGTTAAAGTCCAGAAAATTCACACCCTTCATATCCTGCAGAAGCTGCAATTTGGTGAGCTTCATAAGTGGCCACCTGTGGTGCAAGGTAAACAAGCTTAACCAACTTTAAAGCCTCCATAGAACCGACCTGGAGAGCATCAAAAGGACCATTCGCATGGGATAGAAGAAACGAGGAAGTACATTCATTTTAACTATTCTACCCAACCAGGATATTGGAATATCTTCCCAGAGCCGAAGGTCCTGTCTTATCTTCTCGAGCACCTGCACGAAGTTTGCTTTATATAATTGACAGAAGGCTGGTGTGATAAAAACACCTAAATAGAGGAAACCTCCTTGTGACCATCGGAAAGGGAATCGGATTGCACCCCCACGATCAGGTACTCGAATAACACCCCAACAGGCATGGCCTCCGATTTCATATAATTGATGTTATACCCCGAGAAAGATCCAAAGAAATCAATCACTTCTATTAAACGGGGCAAAGATATCATCGGGTTAGTTAGAGAGAGAAGAATGTCGTCTGTGTAAAGGATCTGTTATGCCTTCCTGACCCTACAACCCATTCAGTTATATTGGGACCCCTCTGGGTGGCCTCTGCCAGCGGCTCAATCACCAATGCAAAGAATAATGGCTGCCTCTGCCGATGCTAAAATTATACCATTATACCTAACACCATTAGGGAGAACTGCTGCTGCTTTAGCGTCACTATATAATTCTGCCATCCACCAGGCAAAGACACCTCCAAGGCCAAACAGTTCCAAGACATAAAAGACATATGGCCACTACCCCCAATCAAATGCTTTCTCTGCATCCAGCGAGACTACCAAGCTTGGAATCGAGCTTGTTGCCACACCGGAACCATATTTAGCACTCTCTGAATATTAATCGGGGACATGCGACTCCTAATAAAACCTGTCTGGTCCTCTTTCACAATGAAGGAAAATATCTTCTCTAGCCTCAACGCTAGAACTTTCGACAAAATTTCGAAGTTCACATTTTTAATAACAGTATAGGTCTATACGAATAGGCAATCCTCTAGTGCTTTCCCTCTCTTGAGAATAAGAGAAATATTTGCTTCTCTCTGAGTTCTCTGGGTATAACATTAATTTTATGAAATCGCAGGCCATGCCTGTTGGGGTGTTATTCGAGTACCTGATCATGGGGGGGGGGTGCAATCCGATTCCCTTTCAGATGGTCACAAGGAGGTTTCCTCTATTTAGGTATTTTTATCACACCAGCCTTCTGTCAATTATATAAAGCAAACTTCTTGTAGTCCTGTCTACAAAAATAATTGAATATATCCAACATTGGCCCTGCCATCATTCTATGAACTCCTTATAAATCTCACTCCGCAAGCCATCTGTGCTGGTCGATTTTCCACTCTGGAGCTGCCTTACCGCAAGCTGTTGGATTGTCAGAGGGGCATTCAAAAGAGACTCCTTCTCTGAAGTTACACTTGGGAGGTCCAGGGTCTTAAAAAGGACTCTGTCTTCACCAATCTGTCTGCACAATCCTCTGACTGGAGCAATCCAGAGTAGAACTTGCTGAATGCTGCATTAACCCTTTTCGGATCGCAGGTGATAGTACCAGCACCCTCTCTAATGGATGCAGTAGATTTGGGCACTCTTCTTTCGGGCCAAGTGCGCCTTCTCGGTTTAGCACCAGACTCGAATAACCGCTGTTTCGCAAAGGAAATCTCCCTCTTTGCTTTCTGGGTGAGCACATTTTTTCTGAGCAACCCGGAGGGCTGTAATCTCCTGCAACTTAGTTACAGAAAGTCTGTCAAAGTATGCTGTCTCAGCTGCCTTTAGCTAAGACTTAAGCATACGCGACTGCTTTCCCTTCTGCCGCATCCGAGTCACCGAACAAGAAATAATCAAATCCCTTGCATAGGCCTTGGCAGTATTCCAGAACACTGACAGATTACTGGCCGTACCCAAGTTAAGGTCCCAATATAAACTTAAATTCCCGCAAAAAGTGCTCAATGAATTTGCTATCTTTCAGGAGGCAAGGATCCATGCGCCAGTGCTGTGAGCCTGTCCCATCTCCATCAGCCTGAACATCCACGTACGCTGCTGCATGATCAGAATTTTGCAAAACAGCATCGAATTTTTAAAGGCCAATGGCGCAAAAAATATGTGAATCCTGGTATAGCACTTACGTGGGTTAGAAAAAAGGTGAAAACCCGACCTTCAGGGTGAAGACATCTCAAACGTTCACCAACGCAGCTCCGTGTTCAGGTCCACCAGCTGCCTTGATGGCTGGGAAATACCCGTGAGAACCCTTGACATCCTCGCCACTTTGGGATCCATAAGTCGGTTAAAGTCTCCCCTTTAATGGTACGATGTTCCCCAAGGATCATCAACCTGGAGGGCACAACCATTAGAAATTTGAGGGGGGCAATATTATACAATGTTCCATATTCTTCTCCATGTATTAAAGTTTTAAGGATCAGAAACCACTCACGATCGTCCTTAATTTGGTCAAACAACTGAAGCAGAAGGTTTGTATGACTGAATGAAGCTACTCCTCTACTTTTTAAATTAAAGGATGAAATAAACACCAAGCCAAACCTTCCCTGCTGTAACTTTAAGTGCTCCTTTTCAGTTAGATGTGTTTCTTGTAGCAAGGCTCCACCAACACCTTCCTTTCTGAGGCTTGAAAGTATGTTTTTCTTTTAATCGGTGAGTGACACTCCTTAACGTTCCAGGTGCACCATTTAAACGAGCGGTTAGACATAGTCATCTGAAGCAGCCCATGACCCACTGGGAGAAGAACCCCATTTATAGCGCGCCAAGTGAAAGCAGTAAACAGTTCATACAAACTTGAAAATATTACTACAATAACATCCAAATCAAAACTTCTAACAACTATTTCTACAATAAACCAACATATAACACAAATAAGTGGAGACTTTCCCCCTTCCTGCAGTGGGTGTTCATATTACCCACCAATCCCCCATGGCTCATCCTAGCTGAAGCTGCTCCCCAAACCCAGGCAAAACAAAGTTTTAAAAAGTTGCACGCATCTTACAACAAGAAAATTCAAAGTGGGAATTCAATCCGTCCCATCCATACTTTGACCTGAGGCAGTCCTGGTAAAACAAAATGTAACCGACCCCACCATTCCCAAACTCCCTTTCCCATTCTGAGTTAAGTGAGAGAAGCGAAAAGCAAATGATAGAAAAACAAAGGATAATGGGAATGGAGGAAGAAAGGAGAAGAGAGAAAAGGGAAAAAATGGGACATCCACATACTAAAAAAAAACGAGGTAAACCAGGCAAACCCCAGAGAAATCAAAGAGAACAGAATTGTCCATATTATTTGAACCAGCCAGTCTCTTTTAAGGTGTACAGGAAGTCCTTTGCGTTTACCGGTGAGTCAAAATTAAACACAGACCCTCCCCATGGCTGAAACATAAGATTGCCGAATATCCTAACAAATTATTCACATCACTCAGCCTCCATTTTACCTTATCAAAGGCCTGCTTCTTGCCGACCACAGCCGTAGAAAGGTCTTCGAAAAACATAATTCGTGATCCTTTGTATATCAGAGCCTATGGATCTTTCCCCAGAGCTCGAGAAGCTGACAGCACTTTTTTTTCTCTCTATGTGCTGGAATTGCACTTGGACCGGGTTGGGGCGCTGGTCTGATCCAGGCTTGAACACTGCGACCCGCTCGGCCCACTCGACGCGCACCCAGTCTGCCCTGACTTCCAGCTTCAGATATTGTATGAGCCATTGCTCCAAGAAGCTGACGAGCTAGCCTTCTTCTTCTCTTTCCTGCAGCCCGACCAGGCTGATGTTCTTCTGATCGTCCCGATTTTCGAAGACGTCGGCCTACTCTATTAAGGCCGTAACCTACCACTCCAGGGCATGGACCCGACCCGCCGAGGATTTTGCCATGGTTTCTGAAGCCCGTGGTCCGCTGTTCCATCTCAAGACTGCACGGCCCGAGACTCTTCGTCTCCTGGTCCTGCTTCTGCAGTTTCCAGCCTGGTTTAGGTCTCCTTCATCGCTGAATCAATCTTCTCTCGCAGGCTCTGAACTCCAAGACCAGGCTCTACTCCACAGATAAGTCTCCTGGAGCGTTTGCAGAGGCTGACGTCACAGCCGCGGATGTATCCATTGCTGCTGTGTCCTGCTGGTTGTGATTCTCGTGGTCCTTTTCCCTGAGTCACTTTCCTTACTCACATAATGTGGCAGAGAGCAATACTGAGAATCAAAAACAACCAATTTTATCACAAAAGGGAAGAAAGAGAGGGTGAATGATTCACTTTATCTGGCTTCAGGTGCAGAGCTTTTTGAAATGGTTTGAAGATATTTTTTGTAGGAGGAGACAGTGGAGAACTACTGGATTTTAGAAAGATAGATATTCAAGTGGATGTTCAAGAGCTCAGAAAGTGAATAGTAAATAAAATTGAACCAACGTGGTTCGGGGTGACTTTTGGAAATGGAAAGGTAAAAGTGAAGTTGGCCTTCAGTTAGCAGAAATTGGAATATCGATGTAAAGGCGTTCTGCACAGACTGCATGCAGTGTGGATGTGATTATACCTGTGTTCTGTACTGTTTCAAAGAATGAGAGGTGATCTCAGGAAAACTTAGAAAATTCACCCACGGCAGACTGACTCATACAGGGGAATGAACAAGTGCAGCAGGCAAAGTTAGGGGGAACCCAAGATGTTCTGCAAAAACATCAAGCAGAACAGAATAACCAGGGAAAAATTAGGACCAATTTCGAAACCAAGGGGGTTATCATTATATGAAACTGGAGAACATTGATAGACTGTAACACGAGAGCTTCACACCTGTTTGATTTGGGAGAAGGAAGATGCAGGTACAGAATTCAAGAAGTTGGACTGGAAAGCTCTCGAACAGTTTGATATAAAATGCAAGTTGGGATTGATGATTTTGGATGATGTAAAGTCCAAATGTGTTGTATCGCAGGATGCTGTTGGAGACAAGAGAGGAATTGCCCTGACCTAAATGTTTAAGTCGAAACTGACCACACAAGGGAGGCGCTAGAGGACTGGAGAACAGCTATGTGGTCCCAAGTTACTGGAAATAAGGTAGAAATAGACCGGTATCTGGTGGTGTACCACAGCGAGCAGTGCAGTGTATCTAATTATTTGTGGTATACATAAATTATGTAAGTGTGAATGTGGAGGGGGTGGTCGGGGGTTGGGGCTGACAGTAATAAGTAATTTTTTGTTGACACAAAGATTGGCCAGGTGGTTGGCAGTGAGGAGGAAGGCCTTACGTTACAGGAATATACAGGTGGAATGGTCAGATGGTCAGATCAATGGCAGATGGAATGGAACCCTCATAAATACGAGGTGATGCACTTTGTAAGAAGTAACCAGACAGGGGAGAATTCAATGAATAGCAGAGCACTAGGGAGGTCAGAGGGTGTTTCTTCACATATCCGTGAATGTGACTGGACAGTATAATAACCAGTTAAGAAATCACACGGGACTGTAGGCATAGTGTTCATTCATCGAGGCGACATAATTTGAGTTAAACATGTCATTGGTTAGGCTATGGATAGAATATTGTGTGCAGTTCTGGAAGCCATATTACAGGAAGTGTTCTGGTTTATCAGTAACATCAGAAGCTATTGGGGTCACCACAGAGTTGGAAGCTTCAGTGGAAGTCTCCTGGCTGCAACTCTCTAAATTTTCACTTGATTTGTTTTCCCTCCTCGATTGTAGAACTGCATCTGAGAATCTGTGTCTGATCTTTCCTTTTTGCCAAGTACATATTTTTTGCGATATTACTGCATCAGAACACTTAATTATTAATAGAGGCTAGACCAATGCCTTCAAATATTTTTGAGGAGCTCTGCTGTCGTCCATAACACGTGACTCCTTCTCTTTCCGTGTAATTGGTTGGAGGCACAAAATGGGCTATCTCTACACTTCTCTAATAATTTAATTAAGCTGAATGACTTCCTTATATTCCTGTGAAGCCAGCGTGAGGCGCTGAATAATCTCCTCCTTTTAACTGTGGAATTGTGCACTGTCCAGCAGCACTGTCACATGAATGTTACCGATACTTCCAACAGCACAAGCCTTAATGTTGTCCTGGTCTTGCTGCACATGGACAGAGATTATTTCAGGAGATGAAGGGGGACATTTTTCCTGAATATTGTGTGATCTTCAGTGAACACCACCACTTCTAATCTTATGATGGGGTCAAGATATTTATGAAGCAGCTGAAGATGTTTGTGCTGAGGAAGCTACCGTGAGGATCGTTTGCAGACATGTCCAGGACTGCGTGGACATTTGTCCTCAAACCACAATCATTGTGCTTTATGCTTTAAATCACTCTAACCAGGGAAGTTTACAACTCATTCCTATTAAGCACAATCCTGCTCTGGCTTCTTGAGACCATCCTTAGTTAAATGCTGCCTTGATGTCAGGGCCGGTCACTCTTCCCTGAGCCCTTGTGTTCATGTCTTTTGCTCATATCAATAGGTCACAGTGTGGGGGCAAGGAGTGCTATTTGACCAGAGTTGAGGGCTATGAAGAATTAGACATGAAAGAGGATATTAGATCTTATTGTGGGTGAAGACATGCTTGCAGGGAGGGGTGGGGGAATGGTGGTGGGGGTTGGTGTTGTCGTGGCGTGTGGATGAATGACATATCCCTTTTTGTGGCCTTCTCGCATTCTATTATTGGAAAGTAGAGGCTGTTCTTTTCCTGGAAGGTCTGTTATTGAATATTACCAGATTGTCTGGACCATCTCTGGGTGAGGAATGGCGGCTGTACTCACAGTGAAACTGGGTCTACAACTTGACCAACAAACGAAGCTCAAATTGCAGAAAGGGGAAGCTCGGTTATGAGGGATGAGGAGCCTCTTTCATACCGCAACAGGGGTTTTCCAATTACACTTTCTAAACAATCCCAAACAGGGTTTGACAGTTTTGAGGGGCTGAATGATCTCCTCTATTTCTGTGAAAGGGGTAGCTAGCCTCTAATTGCTCCGGTCTTGCAGGCTTGATGGGCTGAATGGAACACAGAAACATAGGACTGAGGAGCAGGAGTGGGTCATTAGGCACTTTGAGCCTTCTCTACCAGGGACTAAGATTGTGGCTGATCAGGTTGTGGTCTCAGCTCCACTTTCCTGTCTATGTGCCGTTATCCAAGAATCACTTCTCTGTCCAATATTTAACTAAATCAGCGTTGAATAAATATAAACAATGAGACATCACAAACTTGTGGGGAAGAGAATTGCCTGTTTAGAATTTCTGCTCATCCCTCTTATCGAGTCATATAGCATGCAAATGTGTAAGTGCTGACCAGACATCCCATTATGATCGAATCTGATTTAAGATCATTTAGCTCATATTCCTCTAAACCTCCTTATTCAGATACCCATCAAGATGCCAGACTCCACCACTTCCTCTGGCAATTAATTCCATATGGACACCTCCCCCTGTATGAAAACATTGCGTCTAATTTCCCTCTAAAATATTTCCCCTCGTACCTTAAAATAGGCCTCCAGTCTGAAATTCAATCCTCTACCAACCTCTGTCTCCTCCCTTCAATCTAATTTGTATTCACTTGGCGTCGGTGCACTGGTTCCCATGTGTCCTATCCTTTCTGACTTGCCGAATATGCAGAACATTGTCTATCAACTTGTTCTAGTCTGTATGGCAAACATCGACAATACTGCCTTTATCAATCTGCTTTGTCACCTCTTTAACAAACTCAGTCAAATTAGTGCGACACGATTTCTCATGCAAAAAGCCATGGTGACTATCCCCAATCAATCCTTGCCTTTGTAAATGCATGCAATTGGCTATCCCTCAGAATCCCCTCCAACAATTCACCCACCACTGATGTCAGGCTTACTGGTTGTTGGGTAACTGAGTTCCTTCGGTTGTTAGGTAACTGCTTTCTTTTCTACTGTTACTCCCCCATTGGTCACAGCAAATTATCGGTGTAACCAGGTTGATGATATGGCCAATGTTATTGGTCTCACATTGGGTCAGGGTCATCCTCAGAAGAGGTCAGGTTGATTTCGTTCATTTGTTAAAATAACAACTTCATGACGAAAATAAGGTTCCTCAAACTATGATGGAAAGGTGAATGTCAAATAGAATATAAATTACAAAAATGTACATTGATATTCCCATTTCTAAAATTACTGAGGAGCACAAACACACAGACACACACACAGATACATACACAGACAAGCACACTCAGACGCACTCAAACACACACACAGACATGTACACTCAGGCACACTCAAACACACAAAAACACAGACACAAAAACACGGACACACACAGACACATGCACATACAAGTATACGTACAAGCATAGACAAATGCATGTGCCGTTACTGTAAATAATTAGAGCAGAAAAAAGGCCATTTGGCCTATTCAGTCTACTGAGCTATTGACCATGGCGGACATGCTTTTCAAGCCAATTCTCCTGCCTTCTCACAACAAGCCTTGAGCCCAGCTTCAAGCATAACTTATCTAGTTATATCCACACGATGCTAATGTGTCTGTGTATACGTGTGGGTCTGTGTGCATGTGTTGTTTCTGTGTGTGTCCCAGTGTCC
Source organism: Chiloscyllium punctatum (assembly GCF_047496795.1). NCBI lineage: Eukaryota > Metazoa > Chordata > Chondrichthyes > Orectolobiformes > Hemiscylliidae > Chiloscyllium > Chiloscyllium punctatum. Next base: position 3,402,268 of record NC_092751.1, read on the forward strand.
TGCCCAGTGCTCCATGTTGGAGGGTACGGTTTTAGCAGTTTTGAAGCATATTTTTATAACTTGCTCTGTGCCTATCAATTGAATGTCTGTGTTAATCACTCTCTGCTGCTCAGGTGGTCAGTAACATGAGGAATCCCCACAACTGTTAGTGATTCAGACCAGGCTTCTCATTTGCACTTGACTAACATTTAACTTGACTCTAGTTTTTGTACGTTCGTGGAAATGCTGGGGATGGTTTCCTGGATGTTGCGCTTTAAGCTACTGTGGAAATTCAGGAAGACCAGAGGCCTTGGTGACCCAGCTCTGGATGAAACATGGTGACTGTAGTTACAGCATCTAGATCTGAAACATGACCAACAAATAGAGGAAAGGCTGCGGAGAGGGGAATCTCTGTAAAATGGAAAGAAGGAATGAAAATCAGATCAGCCATGTTTTTGAAGAATGTTGGAGCAGGATTGAACGGCTAGCTCATGCAACTTATTCAGATATTTCTGTTAGTAACAAGCCAATTTCCCTTTTTTCTCCTAGTATCCCAGACTGGAGGGTAGTGTGTCACCTCCCCCAGTTCCTTGGGAACAGAAATCTGGTTCCTCACAAGCCTCCAGATTTCTCTGTATCCCAGTCTCGAATGGTTGAGTGACTGCCTCCTGTCCCTGTGTCCCAGTCTAGAGCAGTTGAGTGACTATCTCCTGTCCCTGTGTCTCCGTCTTGAACAGTTGGAACACTGTCTCCTGTCCCTGTGTCCCAGTCTAGAGCAGTTGAGTGACTACCTCCTGTTTCTCCCTGTTCCTGAGTAGCAGTTTCAATGCTCTGAATGATGTCACAAGGTTAAGAAAGGACTTAATAACAGGGAAGTTCTAATTGGAGCAGCATTACACAAAGGTATCGAGAAAATTCTCCACCATACATTTTATGCAGGTCGTCTGTTATTTTATTCCTGTCTCCTTTTATGAACAGGGTGAAACATACACAACAGTTCATTGTTCCGACAATACACCCACATACAGCGAAATCAGATTTAAAAGATTGAAAAATTTATGGTCTATCCCTCAGCAACCCTTATCCATTCCATCCAAACCGAGTAAATGTGCCCTTCCATTTTGTTATGTAAAATGATGTAAGGAACTGGTCAACTGAACCTGTTTATTTGGTGAATGTGACTAATGTCAGTCTCCGTGGATTCTAATTATGCCAGTGGAGGGTTTCCATCTTTTAATGACAAAATGGCTCCCATCAATATGTATGGGCGGGAGCATCACTGATTGCACTAACAGGTATCGGCTGGTCCAGAGAGAGGGAAAGATCAGAAACTGGGAATGTTAGACTGGAAAGTTCCCAACAGTGGATCAGAATCTGCGAACGATATGCTGGACAGTTCTAACAGTGCATCAGAATCTGAATACAATAGACTGGAATGTTCCGACAACGGACAGGAGGTTATCCTATTATGTTGGGATTCTTTCTACTTATTATCCGCGTTACCATCGCAGAACAGATATGCACTTTACATTATTCAATATTTTTATTTTCCTATCCTGGCTATTGTTGGTGTCCCTGGTAAGTATCACTGTCAATATATTATTTGCATTAACCATGTGCGACAGTATTGCTGTTCTTTTCATTTACTGTACTCTGTAAGTATTCACGCTCCAAACCACAACAAACAACAGTGAACTTATTCATTCTTTCTCTCCTTCTGTAGGTCTGGCACTGGGCCTTGTTGGTTGACCTACTCACTTTCAGGCATGAACCAGGATTCATTGCATCACTGCACTTGTTATTTAAATATTGAAAGCTTGGAGGTCACTGTCTTCTGTTCTGGATGCAAACTCCATTTCTTTCCTCTGACTCCATCTCATCCCTGGCCAATAACTGAGGCTGAAACAGACGAGTCACAACTACGGTGATCCCTTTGGCCACAAGCTGATTGCTGACACCATACCCTGGTCATTTCTTATTTTAACTATTGACAACTGCAGATTATACTTCACTGGTTCATCCCATCTGCTGTTTGAACCTTCAGCTATGAACACAGTCTTAATAAAGCGAATGATTCCACGGCTTGTATCTAAAGGCAGACCAAAATCCCATCATTCCTGTACGGATTGCTTTATATTGTTGTTGGCTCTGGCAATGCCTTTACTTTAATATTCACAAGCACATCGTCACCTCTGACTATGACACGGTCCTCAGTCTCCCTCTTTTAATTACACAAAGCCCTGTCAGTTGTTCACATTTAAGCTGATATCCTCTGTGTCTATTCTCTCTCAAATAATAAATTACATATCTACTGCCATCAAAACACACACACACACACACACACACACACACACACACACACACACACACACACACACACACACACACACACACACACACACAATTTCGGCAGTGGAGACACAGAGCCATACATTTGTGGGATCCTATTTTCTGTCACTCACTGCATGGGTTACAATTCTTCCCGTGCAAGACATTTCTGTAGTGCAAGTTTAGTAGCAATATACAGGCAATGTTTTGCAATGGTGCCCATGCTGGACAGGTAGTCCAGTTTATAGATTAGTCCACGAGCATGGTCTGGATGGCTCTCCATTCTGGCTGGTACCTTGTCCCACTTTATGGTGTCTGGGATGGTTCTGTGAGGCAGAATCACAATATGATGTAACTAACCATTTCAACTGTTCTGGCAATAATTATAAATAATGCTCTCATTCTTGTGATTGGACTCACCATTGCCTCACTTCTCCAGTTACTCCCACTCCCCTGTCTCCTTATCCATATTTTCTCCACATGTTATCAGTTAATTAATTGTTTGTTTTTTTTCTGTACCTTTCCCTGGTGTTGTTTTTTGGATCCCGAGGGTATTGAGTGCTGGCATTATGAAGCGCAGAAACAATGCAATGGTATGTGGCGGGCTGTTGCTCCAAGTTGGAAAGGGGGTCCCAGCAGCTTTGAGACACGTCTTTGAAACTTGGTCAGTGCCTGACCACTGAAGGCCTGTGTTTGTCCCTCTCAGATGATTGTGCCGTCCATAACATGAGGAAACCCCGAGAGTATTATTGTCAAGGAACAGGACTCTAACTTGGAGATGAGGTGCTTCTGACTGACTCCTGTTAAAGAAAGGTTAGTGTAGGTGATGGGGATGGTTTGCTGGAGGTTGTGCTGTGAGCTGCCTCAGATATTCAGGGAGACCTGAGGATTTGGTGACCCAACTCTGGATGAGTCATGGTGACTGTTGTTACAACATCTGGGTCTGCAGAATGAAGAGCAAATGGGGCAGAGAGGGGAAGCTCAGAAACCACAGAGTGTGTGGGGGGGGGGGGGGGGGGAAGGGATATGCCAAATCTTCCTGTGTTTTAACGAGGAGACACACATCCTTTCCCTGTCCCCTTTAAATACATCCATGCAAATTCATCCTCTCCTCCCCACAACCAAACACGCCCCCATCTCTCACATGCACACACACACACACACTCCCCTCTCTCACACGCACACACACCCTCTCTCTCCCTCACAAAGACACACATACTCCCCCTCACTTTCTCACAAACACATTCTCTCTCTCTCCCTCCCACAGGCACTCCACCTTGTTTTCAAACGCACACACACACGTGAGTGCAAACACACAGATACACACACACGTCTAATCTGTAAGTTTCATTTGCCAGTTTATATTTCCAGATGCATAATATTTCTCACAAAAAAATATGCCATTCGTAGCCAGTCAGTCAATGCGATATTTTATGAACTCCTACTTTGGAAATAAAGCCAAACTGATTCCAGGTTAAGACGCATACAGACTCCAAACAAGACCAAATGCCTAAATGCCAGTTGTCTGACTGGAGGGGTCACCTCCTTTACATTGATAATTCCTGGAGGTATCTCCAGGCAGAACTTGAAAGGAACTCTTGGATTTGCATATTCATCAATGAAAACCTCCATCCCCATTCTAACCGATTAAAGATTTAGCTGCCATCTTTGGTATGTTCATTTCATGTGCATGTATTGTGCAATCCCTTCATCTTTTCCTTATAAATTTTGTGCCTAAGGTCTTTTCTCTCTAACACCTAACAAAGGAGCGGTACAATGAAAACTTGTGTTTTCAAATAAACGCGTCAAACTATAACCTGGTGCCATGCGATTATTGACCTTACTCAACCCAGTCCAAAGCGAGCACCTCCATACCATGGTTTTTATTGGTTAGCCAATTTTCTCTCCAAGCAAATAAATTGTCCTAACCCCGTGTGCTCTTTTATTGCATATTAATCTTTTGTCAAGCATGCCTTCTTGAAATCCAGATATAATACATCTTTCAGATCCCTGTTATTCAACGTTTTTGTCCAACTTTTTCTAAATAAATTTAGGAAAATCATTCAAACATGATTTATCATTAATACAATCATGTTGACTTTGATGGAATGTAGTTTGACATTCAAAATCTCCTGATGTTAATTCCTTAATAATAGATTTGAACAATTTGTCTTCAGTCCCAATCGTTTGCTCATAACTTTTCATTCCCGGGTGAAGTTGGTTATTCGAAGTTCTTCCCTTTCCATAACCTCGACAGTCCGTTTCAATACCTGTGAAATAGGCACGAAGCTGTAAACGATCGGCTCCAATTGCTGTGTAAGAGGCATGGGTGACTGATTGGACTCATTCTGTTCCTGCTTTACACACACGATGGGAAGAATGTCCTCCTGATGTTCCTCCACTCTAGTTTCGATGGCTTGCATGTCCTGCACTTGTTCCTGACCAAGCCGCTCAAGATCTCAATGTCCTCCTCCTGTTGCTCAATGACAAGTTTGTGGACTTATGGAATCTCCCTACTGTTTTGCCACATTTCGAATGTTGAATTGTGCAGGAAGTTGCGCTGCCCACAGTGGGTAGCTCAGTGGTTAGCACTGCTGCCTCCCAGCACCAGAGATCTGGGTTCAATTTCAGAGTCGGGTCACTATTTGTGTGGAGTTTGCACGTTCTCCCTGTGCCTGCAAACAATACCATGGGCTACATAAATCTTTGAACCGTATATTGTAATGAGTTAGAACAGTAAATGTCACACTTTAACACTACATTCAATGACTACAGCACTGTACCTTTCACCAAGATCTTCACCAGAAAGCGCGCGAGCTGACTGACCACGTGATGCCAATGCGGAATTCCAGTTTTCTCCAAGATATTCCCCTACTGTTTGAAATTAATTTCCTTCTAATTGTAGACTACAAATCCCACATTCAGGCTCAGTTTGAAAGCTTGCAGAGCAGATTACATTCCTGCTTTAGCTAAGTACACTGAGGGTGCATTTGGCAGACAGAGGGATCCTGAGGATGGGATTTGCTGTTCTTCTGGTGCCAGAGACGGACTCACATAACAGTGAACGGGAGCTCGCTTTATAAAGAAAGGAGCACAATTCACTAATTGTGTTACAGCGAAATTGCACTAAATAAACACACCTTGACTGGATAACTGTCTGTATATTGAATGGAGGATCTAAACTGATGGACCAAAGCGAATACAGTAGTTCCTACTTTGTATGTTCTGATGTTTAATCATACTAAAGGATATGAACACTGTGTCGGGCAAACTGAATTGAGGAGATTTGCACCATGAACTAGAATGGAGGATGCTCAGTGTGTTGAATGACCTAGTCATTTTCCGATGTTTCTGTGCAGTCTGTGGGAAAGCTCTGCAAATGCTGCCACCTGCTCTCAGATGTTAGGAAGGAGATCTCTGCAGGGTCAATACGGTAGTATTTCCCGTTCCAATACTGAGAGTGGTGCCGGGTGATCTGTCCAGTTTTATCCTTTAATTGCCCCAGAACAGTTTGATACAATAGAGTGTTTGCTTGGCCGTTTCCGAGACCATTGAAGGGTTTTTCACATGTCTGTATGTCTGGAGTCACGTTTAGGCCAGACCAGGAAAGCACGAGAGATTCACTTCCTGAAAGTAAATTGAGGAAGGAAATTGGTGTTTACAATCGACATTGGATTCAAGGTCACTGTTAATGACTCGAGGATTAGCATCTCGATATTTTATTAATTATAACGTCCAATTGCTGTCAGAGCATTAGCCTGGTCTGGATAAGTAATCCAGTGAATTTTCCATAACATCACCATCTCTAATGGGGACCTATCTGAAACCACACTGGGCTGGTTATTTCTGTGCTGCTTGACAGCTCTGTCAAAAAGAACTCCCACCAATGTGATTATCGCGATGGGACTCAGGCGTAGAATAACTGTTGTTATTCCCTTGTTATGGGATTGGACATAGCTGAGTAAATTTCCACATTGCCAGGGAGATGTCAGAGTTGGAGATTGAATGAAACAGCTTCCCCAGGCACACGGCTTGTTGTGCAGCACAAGTCTTCAGTCCTATTGCAGGAATGGGGTCAGGGTCCATTGCCCTTTTCGTATTTACTGTGTTCAGCTGTTTCTTCATGTCACATACTGTGAATCAGATCGATTAAAGACTGGCATCTGTGATTCTGCGGGCAGCATGGCGAGGGTGAGGTGGATCATCAACTCAACACTTCTGGCTGAGGACGGTGCAGATAATACAACCATGTCTTTTACACTGATGGACAGGGCTGTCCCGTTATTTAGGATGGCGATATTTATGGAGTCCTCTCCTCCAGTGAGTTGTTTAATAGTCCATCGACATTTATGTCTGGATGTGGCAGCACTGTACTACTTCGATCTGATCTGTTAGTTATGGGATCATTTTGCCCTCTGTATCAGATATTAGTCCTGCTGAACGTAACCAGTCAAGTGCGGTAGCTTTAATGGATTGTCATCAGGTTTAGGTACACATGGTTCCGACCCTATCATATTCACCCCCACTCATCACTGAACCATAGATCAGCTTGATGGTAATGGTAAACTGAGGGATTATCCTGGCGAAAATGTTACAGATTGTAGTTGAATACAATTCTGCTGCTGCTGTGATTCTACTGCACCACATGAATGCCCACTTTGAGCTCCCATATGTTCAATTCAAATCTACTGACTATCCCCCAGTTCACACCAAGACCTGTTCACCCATCAGCCCTGTACTCAACGTCTTAACCTGGTTTCTGTTGTGGTAACACTTCCATTTTCCTATTCTGATTCTGCTGAGGGTCTCCCCCTGGTGTCACGCCTCCAGTATGTGACTTTACTCAAACCCCTTAACATATGCATCTGAATCTTTTCCATTCCCCCAATGCCATCTTCTGTGTTGGATGTGAATGTGTTCCCCTCTGTTTCTCTCCCTGACCATGATTAAGAGCTCTGCAGTGTCAGTGATACCAGCTTTATGCAGTTTCAGATCAAGTAATCTGTGCACCTTGCATTATTGGTCACATCACAGTGCATTCCGTGTTTGGCAAAGCGTTTGAGCAGCATTAACACACGTCTATGGAACTTGTTCAAAACCAGAAATTGCTGACGAAACTCTGCAGGTCTGGCAGCATCTTGTGGAGTGAAATCAGAGTTAGTCTTTCAGGACCAGTGACCCTTCGACAAAGCTCCCATTTTCTCCAGCAATTTTTGCATTTTCATTTCCAGTATCCATAGTAATTTGTTTAACTGAAAACTTGTTCTGAGCTTATTCATTTCTAGAGAAACTCAACAGGTCTGGTATCATCTGCAGAGACAGAGAAACAGAGTTACTGTTTCAATTCCAGTATGACACTGCTTCAGAACTGAAAAAGGATTGAAAAATGAGCTTTATAATCCCTTGACAGATGTGGGGAGTGGGTTGACGGGTAAAAGAGGGCGTGGCCAAAGATAAACATGCTTTTAGTAGTGGTGAACAAGAAGATCATGTGAAATAGCTTTAAATTAAGATGTGAATGGGAGAAAGAGGTTCTCTCTATTGAGTTAAAGATGAAGAAGATACAACCAAGGTCATAGGTAGGCCAGGAGGGAGATTGTACGGAAATTGGAGAACAGTTATAACAGTCTGTGAAATTGTGAAATTCTACATTAACTCCTAAAGGCTGTAACGTAGCCCAGGGCTGCAATGTTAGCATGAGAGCAAGGTAGGTTATTGAAATGGGAAGCAATGAGAAGGTTAGAGTTATTTCTACAGACAGAGTGGGTGTGTTCCTCAAATCAATCTTTATTTGGTCTAGCCAATATAAAGAGACTGCATTATGAGCAGCAATGATAGTAGATCAGATTGAAAGGTTATAAGTGAAATGCTGCTTCACCTGGAAGCTATGTTTGGGGCATTGGACAGTGAGGAGGGAAGAGATGAATGGACAAGTGTTGCAGCTTCTGTAATTGCATGGGATGGTGCGATGGGGGAGTGGGAAAACGTTCGGGGTGATGGTCGGTGACACAGAGGGAACGGTCGCTGTGAAATACTGACAGTGGGCAGGAGGGGAAGACGTGTTTGATGATGCTGTCCTGCTGGAGATGGTGGAAATGGCGTAAGATGAATATGTGAATGTGGATTCTTGGCAGTAGAAAGTGTGGACAAGGAGAAATCTATCATTGTTCTGGGATGGAGGGGACAGATTGAGGGCAACACCGTGGGAGATGGGACAGGCATAGCTGAAGGCCCTGTCCACCAGATTTGGGGGATTTCTGGTTTGATGGAAATGAGGTCACATTAGACGCAGCTCACAGGAATGTGGCATCGTCAAACAGAAACAACAGAGATGCACAAACTTGGAGAATGGAGTCAGCCTTCACTGATCTTGTATTCAGCCACAGGCAGAAGATCCCCCTGAATGATTGAAAAGAACCAGGCATCTAATTTGAGGATTTCTGCCTCACATCTGGTCGGAAGCGGTATGTGAAAATAGACCCAGAGGAAGGCCAGTGAGTATACGTGAGCACACATTCAAGCAGATATCCCAAACCGTTCAGTAATTATTGTTTCTGTTCAAAAGAAGAACTCAGTAAGCAGGTGAAGCACACATGGTTGACAAAGACTCTCAAGGATACAATTGATGAGCATTAGTGGAGGGCCAGATTTATAATGTCTATTTCAGGGACCAGAAGCATATGCTAGACATGAATTTCAGCTGTGCTTCCTGAACTCCCCCCAGAAACTACTGCCATTGCTGCTCCATCCTCTTCCCTGCTCGTGTCCCCTTTGTGATTCCAGGTTCTCCCTCTCAAATTACAGATTACATTTCCTACATTATGGTCCCTCCCCACTTCACCTGAAACTCTTTGATCAAGTCTACCTCCTCTGCAGTAGCATCAAGCTGCGTTTAGTGCTGCCACTTTGCCTTTGGTCAGTGTGGCTCGGTCTCTCCATTCATGCTGTTTTACACCTCCCACATATCTCACTCTGGAAAGTTTCCTTCTTTGAGTAAACCTTATTGAAAACATCTCTCCCCTTTGCACTGAATTCACACTGCGATCCAAATTTCAAAAGGTATAATGAGCCTTCATCTCACTCTGCTAAAGGCAACTGCACGCTGACCGTGTGGTACAAGGATTCCCCTTCTTATATGGTTCAGGCCTGTGATGTGCTTTCACTGTCGAGATCATCACCCCATTTGGACAAAGCAATTCAGGTGTTTGACCTCTTATTGGTACTCGTAACAGTTTCCTGCTGCCTTAGTATTATAACATGAAGAAAAAGCAAATCACAGTATGAAGCTTGGGCTGAATGTTATTTACCTGTCATTTGAATACTGTTTCAAATTTGCAGTGCTTTATCTGTAAATGCTTGTTCGTAAAGTTAGTGTCAGATAGCGTGTCGGAGGTTGAGGGGTGATATTGTGGAAGTTTATAAAATCATGAGAGGTATGAATAGAGTGAATAGCCAAGGTCTTTCCCACGGGATGGGGGAGTTCAACCATAGAAAGCAGAGGTTTAAGGTGAAAGAGGGGAGATTTGAAATGGACGAAGGATCAATGTTTTCACACAGTGGGTGATGTGTGTATATGGAATGAGCTGTCAGAGGAAGAGTGGGAGATGCAAGTACAACTACAACATTTCAAACTCAGTAGGACAAACATATGTATGGGAAAAGTTTAGAGGCATATGTACAAAATGCAATCAGATGAGACTAGTTTGGTTTGGAAAACCTGGCCAGCATGGACAAGTTGGACCAATGGGTCTATTTGTGCACTATATGACTGTATCAATCTAGAAAGCGAGGAAAAGGGGAGAATAGACATGATGTAGTAAATTGGCAAGAAGTACAAAAACAAGCAGCACGAACTTTTCCGAGCATATAAAAAAAGTTCAAGATGATTGTGTGATCTTAGGTGAAATTAATTAGGAAAGTATACTGAGGACAATTGGAGGGTGTGACTGAAGAATTGGCTACAGGGAGCAGACAGACAATTTACACCCATGTTTTGCATCATTCCTCACAGGGGAAGGTACAGTAAGTTTTTCAATGATGTAAACAAAATGGTAACAGGAGGGAAGGTCTTGAACCGTCTCTAAAAAAAGGAACAAGGATTTTTCTAACAGGTGAGAGTAAGAGTAGACAGGCCAGTAGTAATTCATAGCTGGTTATAAAAGAAGTGGTCACAGTCTTGGGGTCATGGCGCCCTCTTTATCAAATATAAGATCTGCTGTTTGTTAATGTAAGCAGTAAGGGCGGTAGCTTGAATGGGTTATCATCAGGTTTAGGTACACACGGTTCTGACCGTGGCATGTTCACCCACATTCATCACTGAACCGGTGATCGGCTGCATGGTAATGGTAGACTGAGAGAGTACATTGTGGTTGAATATAATTCTACTGCTGCTGCTGCTACTACAGCTGCTATGATTTACAACAACACATGAATGCCCAGTTTGAGCTGCAATATCTGCAATACAATTCTGCTGCCTGTCCTCAATTCGCACAGGGACCCAATCACCCTTCTCCCCTGTACACAGTGCCCTATCCCGGTTTCTGATGTGGGAACGTTTCCTTTTTGAAAAATTCTCATCCAGTTTGGGTATCTTCATGATGCCATGCCTCCAATTTATCGCATTCCTCAAAAGCATTTAACGTTTTCACCTGAATCTTTTCCCCACCGGTAATGATATCTTCTGTTTAAAGTGAATGTGTTTCCCTCTGTTTCTCTCCATGACCATGATTAAGAGCTCTGTAGTGTCGGTGATGACTGCCTTATGTAGTTTCAGAACAAATGAATTTGTATACCTTGCGTTATCATTCACTTCCCAGTGTATGGCGCTCCATGTTGGACAGGGCGTGTGAGCAGCTTTGACACACATGTTTGAAACTTGTTCAAAAACAGAAATTGCTGAAGGCACTGACAAGTCTGACAGCATCTATGCAGTGAAAGCAGAGGTTATCTTTCGGGTTCTCTGACTGTTCCTCAAAGCACGCAGTAAATCCAATAATTTTTGTTTTTGTTTCAGATTTCCTGTATCCAATGATCTTTGCTGTATTGAAAATGTATTCTGTAACTTTTCATTTTTCAAGGAACTCAGGGGTCTGGCAACATCTGCAGAGACAGGGAAACAATGGTAATGTTTCACCTCCAGTGTAAATCTTCTTCAGACGTGTAAAGGATTGGAAAGTGAGCTCTTTAGTATCTTGGCAGAGGTGGGAAAGAGTGTTTGGAGGCCCAGTGTGAAAGACAAATGGGCTTGAAATTGTGGTGAAAGAGACACAGGTATATAATGGGTGTAAATTAATGTGTAAATATTATAAATTGATTTTCTCTGTTGAATGGAACAAAACAAGACACGAACTTAGGGAGCCCAGGAGGGATAGTGTACAGAAAAAGGAGAACAGCCATAGTGGGTTCAGGCTGTGAATTTATGGAATTGAATATTGACTCCTACAGACTGTAACGAACCAAAGTGTAAAGTGAGGTGTTAATCGAGCTTGGGTTGCGCTTCATTGGAACATTGCAGCAACCTGCATTTTCTTAGAATTCCTACAGTGTGGAAACAGGCCCTTCAGCCCAACAGGTTTATACTTACCCTCCAAAGAGTATGCAAACCAATCCCATTCTCTACCCTAATACTGTACATAGACCCTTGGCTATTGCACCTAACATCAACATCCCTGAACACAATCGGCAATGCAGCATGGCCAGTTCACCTAACCTGCACAACTTTGAACTGTGGCAGGAAACTAGAACACCCAGAGGAAATCGAACCCAGTTCCCTGAAGCTGTGAGGCATCAGTGCAAACCACTGAGACACCGTGCCATCCAGGACCGAAATATTATTAGGCCACAACTCTATACGAGCAGAAATGAAGCCATTCGGACCATCAAGTCTGCTCCGCAATTCGATCACGAATAATAGATTTTCAACCCCATTTCCCTCTTCATGTCAGTTATGTTTGATCCCCTTGTCAATCAAGAACTTATCTGTGTCTGTTTTAAATATACCAAATAGAACATAGAACAGTACAGCACAAAACAGGCCCTTTAGGCCATGATGTTGTCCTGAGATTTAATCCTAATGTAAAATATAGTAATTTAACCTATGCACCCCTCAACTCACTGCTATCCACGTGTATGTTCATCAGTCGCTTAAATGTCCCCAATGACTCTGCTTCCACCAACGGAGCTGACAATGCATTCCATGCATTCATAACTCTCTGCATAAAGAACCTACCTCTGACGTCTCCCTTTTACCTTCCTCCTAATATCTTCAAACTATGACTTATCGTACTAGTCAATCCTACCCTGGGGAAAAGTCTCTGGGGATTGACACTATCTATTCCTCTCATTATTTTGTACACCTCGATCAGATCTCCTCTCTCCTCTTTGTCTCCAGAGAGAAAGGTCCAAGCTTGTTCAACCTTTCTTCATAAAGCAAGCCCTCCAGCCCAGGCAGCATCCTGGTAAACTTTCTTTGCACCCTCTCCAAAGCCCCTTTATCTTTCCTATAGTAGGGGGTCCACAACTGGACACAATCTTCCAAGTGTGGTCACACAAGGGACTTGTAGAGCTGCAGAAAAACTTTGCAGCTCTTAAACTCAATCCCACTTTTAATGAAAGCCAAAACACCATATGGTTTCTTGACACCCTATCCACTTGCGTGGCAACTTTGAGGGATCTATGCACTTGTGCACCCACCTCCCTCTGTTCCTCCACACTGCCAAGAATCCTGTATTTAATCCTATATTCAGGATTCGAATTTGACCTTCCAAAATGAATCACTTCGCATTTATCCAGGTTGAACTCCATCTGCCATTTCTCAGCCCAGCTCTGCATCCTGTCTATGTCGTGTTGCAGCCTACAGTAGCCCTCTATACTATTGACGACGCCTCCAATCTTTGTGTCATAAGCAAAGTTACTAACCCACCCCATAACCTCCTCATCCAAGTCATTTATAAAAATTAAAAAGAGCAGAGGCCAAAGGACATAGCCCTGTGGGATCCTTCTCAACACTGTTCTCCAAGCAGAATATTTTCCATCTACAACCACTGTCTGCCTTCTGCTAGCCAGCCAATTCTGAATCCAGATAACCAAATCTCCCTGTATCCCATACTTCCTGACATTATGAATGAGCCTTCCTTGGGGAACCCTATCAAATACCTTGCTGAAGTTCACATGCACCACGTCCACTGCTCGACTGTCGTCGACCTGTCTTGACACCTCCTCAAAGAAATCAATAAGATTTGTGAGGCATGACCTGCCCCTCACGAAGCCATGCCTACTGCTTTAATCACACAATGCTTTGCTAAATAGTCATAAATCCTATCCTTCAGAATTTTTTCCAAATTTTGCTGACCGCAGACGTAAGATTGACTGGTCTGTAATTGCCAGGGATTTCCCTATTACCCTTCTTGAAATAAGGAACAACGTTCGCCTCCTTCCAATCCTCCGGTACGACTCCTGTGGAGACTGAGGAAGCAAATATCCTCACCAGTAGCTTAGCAAACGCCTTCCTCGCTTCCCGGAGCTGTCTAGGATAAATCTGGGTCTGGGGACGTATCGATATGAATGTTTTCCAAAATTTCGAACACATCAATTTCATTAATCTTGATCTAGACCAGCTCCTCTAAGTTTTCATTTACAACAAGTTCCCTTTCCCTGGTGAAAATTGAAGCAAAAAACTCATTTAGGACTTCCCCTATCTGCTCAGACTCCATGCATAAGTTCCCTACGCTATCCCTGATCGGCCCTACCTTCTCCCTGATTATTCTCTTATTCCTCACGTCTGAGAAAAATGCTTTTGGATTCTCCCTAATCCTTCTTGCCAAGCCTTTTTCGTGCCCCATAATGGCTCGCCTCGGTCCATTTCTGAGCTCCTTTCTAACAAGCCTGTAATCCTCTAAAGCTGTGTTAGATTCTTGCTTCCTCCATCTTCCGTAAGCTGCCTGCTTCCTTTTGACGAGAAGTTTCTCTGTTCTGGTCATGTAAGGTTCCTTAATCTTACCCCTTCTTATCATCTCAGAGGAACAAATTTGTGTATCACTCGCAACAACTGCTCCTTAAGCAGTCTCCACATGCCTGCTGTGCCCTTTCTGTGGAACAATTGCTCCCAGTCTGTACTTCCCAACTCCTGTCTGATAGCATCATAATTTCCTTTTCCCTTATTAAATATCTTCCTTCAGAAACTGCTCCTTTCACTCTCGCAGACTATGCTACATGTGAGGCAGTTGTGATCACTTTCGACAAAGTGCTCTCCCACCATTAGTTCTGACACTTGTCCTGGCTCGTTGCCGAACACCAAATCCAAAATGGCATCTCCCCTTGTTGGTCTGTCTCCATACTGAGCAAGGAAACCATCTTGAACACACCTGACAAAAACATCAAGCTGTGGTATAATTTCCTTTTATCTGCCATGCTCGGGTAAACTGTGCAGGGCAGCTCCAAACTGAGAAAACTCAACATTGTGCCCATTGGCCTTTTCATGATGGCAGCAGAACCAGGGATTACTGAATATCCAGGGGCATCCGCGTGATGGTGAGCACCTCCAGCCATAATGAATGGGAAAATCGTGCTGGCGTTGAATGATAGGGACACCATGAGGTAGGGTGTGTAGTTAATGAGGTGAGTTCGATAAGATAACACCAGGAAACTAGCTGTGCCTCGTGCAGATATTCCTTCTGTCACACTCAATGAAAATGGCACTGAGACAAATTATTGTAGATTCAGCCCAGTGAGTCGATTGAATTGCTGATCCTACTCCCAGTTACAACGCTGCAGGACAAATGCTTATCCAAAATTCTCAATAGTCATAACTTACACAAATATCCTGCTCACCCCATCATTCCTAGAAGCAGTGGCTTATATTGCAAGATGCTATCAAAATGTTCTCATTTCACAATTTTTAAACCTACCATCAGATCATTCTCTGAAATTCTCTCTCAATCTTCCCCTCGCTTTTAACAAAGCTCCTTCCAGTTGTTGGTATTTAAACTGATTCCCCCACCATCTCTCTCTGGCAGTGAGTTTCACACACACAGCACTCCTGTGTCATGCCACATTGGAGATATGGAGCTGGAAATGGAGAGGTGCTGCACATCCTGTCGCTTCCAGCATGAGCTGCAAGGTTCCCCACGCTGGGCAGTGATCTAATACAGTGTTACACAGCAATGCAGCGATTGGTGCACACAGCTGCATATGCTGGGAAGGTAACTGCTCCACATTAAAAGATAAATTCACTCCTATTTACTGCACAGCTCCCCATGCTGCACAGATATCCAGTCCATGTGTATAGAACAATGCCTTTGTGTGTTCTGCACAGCGCCCTGTGCTGAACAGATCATTTAGTCCAAATTTATAGATCAGTGCACTGTTAGACACATAAGTAGTGAACTTGTGAGCTCTAAACAGTGTTCGATCCTGAACGGATTGCTGAGCAGTACACTAGCCTGGTCGACGCAGCGCTTCATGTTGAGGAGGTACCTCATCTGGGCTTTTACGTGTCTGGGCTGGTTCTGAGAGGTGGATTGGGTAACCGATATAATTCTTGACATGATTATCACTCCTCCAGCTCGGCCCATTCCGCTGGTAAATTTAAGGTGCTGTGTTTGAGATAGAATTTACTTGGTCAAAATATTCGACATTAAACAAAACACAATTTATTCGAAGACTTTCGGTAAAAGACAACAAAAGGAAGACGAACTTGCAATAACTTAATTCTGTTAGAAAACTTAGCAGAATAATAGTTTATTTAACTATCATACACTAACTGCTCCAATATGGTATCATCCAATAAGCACACAAAGGTCAAAAAACAAATGCTTGAAACAGATTGTCTGACATGCAGTTCTCCAATCCAGGAGGAAAGAACATTAAAAGATAGTTCAGAGAGAAATCACAGAGAGAGTGTGTAGAACCGGGGAGAGATTTCCTGCCTTCCACCCCTGCTGAGACACGAGCAATAACTGGTGAAAGGTAAAATTAAGAGTCCTGGTTCTGTGAGAGTTTGACCATCACTCCACAGGACCAGGCCGTGGCTGCAAGAACACAAGGAATGGACTTTACCGACATCGTCTATGGCTCCGTAGGTGTCTCTCAAAAATGCCTAAACCCACCTAAGTTGTTAAATGCTGGACAGACAAAAGTCAAAGTTAAACCTAAATAAATAAAACAAAAAGTTGCAGAGGGCCTGGTGATCAGACACAGACGGCCAGCAATTCCTATATTTCCAAAACACAGCAGAATAATCGAGTTTGTGAAGAGAAAGAATTATGTCTCTCCCTCACCTCGATGTTTACAACTGGACATGTGCCATGAGCCCAATAATCATCGATATCAAAATCCCACCCACACCAATTATTGTGATATATCAGAGTTGCCGTGAAATTGGTTAAATGGAGCTGTTTGTTCAGTGACTGTGATTAATATCAGTCTTTCTGGACCCACCTGGGTTACTGGAGGCTTTCCCTCTTGCATAATTAAGGACTTCTTTCAACATATTATGCCATAGTATTCGGCGCAGCGTCAACCTAAACAAGATTGGAATCAGCAGCTACAGAGGAAGAGAGAGAAATCAGAATCACAGAACATTAGAATTGTACAACAATGGATTTGATTTGAGAATATTAGACTAGAATGTTCCAACAATGGATCCGATTCTGAGAACATTAGACTGGAATGTTCCAACAATGGACAGGAGTTTATCCTGGGGTCTTTATTGGCTTTCTCAGGATTGGCCATGGTTAGAGTTGTGGATACGAGCCGTACTGATGATTATTCAAGCTGGGTACTATCCCATCCTCGCTATTACTGGTGTTCCTGGTAAGTCTATCTCTGTCAATTCTATAAATAATGCTGAATGTTATTGCTATTCTGGTTGATTATATTTAACAAATGCATAAACATTCAGTCACAAACACCTCTTCCTTCTCATGCATTTCCAAACTTCTTACTCATAAACATCTGAGAAGGAATAAGACTGTTCGCAACCTTGAGCTTCCTTTTTACTGTGAACTGTTTTATACCTCCATATACTCTCTCTGTGCTCAAACCTGCTGACACCCCCTTCATTATATCCCCAACCTCCAGCTCTGCCTGAGTTCTGTTCCTGACTTCGCCATCACCTACCCCTTCGTTAACAACAGATTTTATGGCTCCAGTTCTCTTCTGACCTCTCTTCCGGTTACAAATAATTTGACCACAAACTTGTTCTTGTCTCTACAGTTACTTCACAACAGGGACTCTTAAACAGAGTAATAATGACACTGACTGTGTAATTCAGAGGCGCAAGTCATGACTCTAAAATCATTGTCTGAAATCCTACCACAGCTGATGACTAAAGTTAAATTCCAAGATCAAAAATTGGAATGAAACCTAATTTCACTCATGGCAAGCATAAACCATCAGGATTCCTTTTCTTATTTTATTGATAAACTTTGGTAAAGAAGCCTAACATGTTTGCCCTGTCTGAACTAAGTGTCACCTCAGATCCACAACAATTTAGTGGCCTCCATATTGCCTTGACAAATGGCCGCGTGGTCAAGGGCAGTTAGGATGGACAATAAATACTGCCCTTGCCAGTGATGCTGGCATCCCGCGAAACAACAACATTAAAGTTGAAAAAACCAAGGAATTGCGGATGCTGGCGATCTGAAATAAAATTGACCACCGTCTGAAAGAATGTTGGAGAATCTCAGCAGGTATGGCAGTCGGTCGGAAAAAAAAAACATGTTTCGAGTTCGGTGAACCTATCAAAACTGAATGCAGCTGAAAAATAATATTATTATATCAGGGATGGTAGGAAGGGTGAGCGGGAGGTTTGTGTTGAGTGGGTGATGTCCATCAAGAGAGAGAAAGTGAGAGAGAAAGAGAGATAGATGGAGAGAGAGAGAGAGAGAGAAAGGAAAAGGAAGCAAAAGGATTGCTGATGATGGACTGGAAGGAAAACAGAATGGGAAGTTATTCTACCATTTCCCCTTTTCACATATTCCTGAATATCATATTTATTATGGGATCTCCCTGCTTACCGTGAGTTATTTTCCCTCTATCTCTTGTCTCTGAGTGTGGTGATCAACTCCATCAGCAATAATTATAGTCGCTGAGATATAGATAAACGTAACGTTCCATGGTCAACTGTTTATTTGGAGACAAGAACTGTTACTGTGCGACTGTGTGGAGATGTAAGAGCTTTCTCAGCCAGGAAGAGAAACTGAGGAGCTAAAAAATGTATTGCTGGAAAAGCACAGCAGGTCAGGCAGCATCCAAAGATCAGGATAATCGACGTTTCGGGCATGCCCTTCTTCGGGAATGAGCAAAGTGTGCCAAGCAGGCTAAGATAAACGGTAGGGAGGAGGGACTTGGGGGAGGAGCGTTGGAAATGCGAGAGGTGGAAAGAGGTTAAAGAGAGGGTGATAGGCTGGAGTGGGAGTCGGGGCGGACAGGTCAGGAAGAAAATTGCAGGTCAGAAAGGTGGTGCTGGGTACGAGGATTGGCATTGAGACAATGTGGGGGGAGGGGTAATGAGGAAGGTGGAGACATCTGAATTCATCCCTTGTGGTTGGAGGGTTCGTAGGCGGAAGATGAGGCGCTCATCCTCCTCATTCCTGAATAAGGGCTCATGCATGAAACGTCGATTCTCCAGATCTTTGGATGCTGCCTGACCTGCTGTGCTTTTCCAGCAATACATTTTTCAGCTCTGATCTCCAGTATCTGCAGTCCTCAATGTCTCCTAGAGAAACAGAGGAGACCGAGGCATTTTCAGTAGTGAATGGATGCATTGTAGGTGTGGGGAATTCACTTGCTGCTGTTATCTGGAAAGTCAGTGGAGTCTCTGTGGATGGTGTTCTCAGGATTGTGATGTCAGCTACTGGGTTCATTCAGGGAGCCCCGGTGGTCTGGGAACCCCACTCTGGATACTGCATTTACAGTGTGTCTGGGTCCATGATAAACAAATGGAGCTGAGACTACAAAGAAGGGAAGCTCTATAAACAGGGAGCAGCGAGGAACTATATTTTCCTCTCTGGGATTTCCAGGAAGATTTGTCTAAGCTGCAGCCATTCAGGTGAAAAGTGTAAAAACAGCTTGTCTCAGAACTGAGGTGGTCACTGAGCTGTATCCCCTCCTTCAGTATAACCTGTGTTCTCACACCAGTAGTAGGACTGCGCTGACACTCACGATAAATTAAACTGGAGTGATGCTGGAACTTTTCAGGCAGCAGTGGGTAATATATCCACCATCTCTGAAGTGCAGTCCTCCAATGTATTCACGAGTTGACTGAAACCATCTGCCAGCTGAGAGGAATGCATTGGTTCCATCTCCGCAGGGGAAGGTACAGAAACTACTTTCCACAAATATTAGGGAACAGAGGGACTGGTAAAAATTGGAAACTGAAGGAAATCAGAATTAATGAAGTTTATGTTAATGAAAATCTAATTGAATTGAAGTTTCATAAGTTGCTGCATCTGATGAGTTACATCTCAGAGTGATTGAGACGAGAACAGAGCTAGTGAAAGAATCACTGATTATTCTTCAAAGCTAGTTAGATTCTGGAAAGGATCCTGCAGACTGGACAGCAGCTATTGTCAACCTAAATATTTAAAACAGGATGGAGAGGGAAAACAGAAAACTAAATACTTTGATGTCAGCTGTGAGAAAAAAAATTGGAACCTTTTTGAAGGAACATGACGACTAGACACTTGGAGAATAATGATATGATTTGGTACATTCGGCCTAGATACAGGAAAGGGAAATGATCTTTGATAAACCTGTTTGTGGAGATTGTCCATTGTGACATCGACAGTTGAGAACCAATGGGATTGGAGTATTTGTATTTTTAGAAGACGCTTGACATGTCTGAATACAGGTGAATGGGGAATGTTAGAGTCCATGGGTATTTAGGGGTGGAATATATACCACATGGATTAAAATTTGAGTAACAGAGATACGAGAAGAATACTGTTATTCTCTGGACTGAAGGATTGATGGGTGGCAGCAGGTTCAGTGTTTGAGCAATAGCTGTTCACAAGGTATAACAATTATTCAGATGTGAACAACAAATATCATCATGTACATTTATATTTATTAAATGGTAGAGAGGTTGGCGAGTGCTTTTGTTGAAAAGGACCTGGATGTCCTTGGTCATAAGTCACTGACAGAATTCATACAGGGGCAGGAAGGAAATGATTTGTGGCTCTTCAGGCAAAATGATTGAAGTACAAAAGTTAGAATATCTTTCCCACTGATCGTGTTTTGTTGAGATAATATTTGGTGCTTTGTGTAAAGATTTGGTCTGCTTTATAATCAATGATCTCTTTGTCACCGAGACAGTGCAAAGGCGTTTGACCAGACTAAACACTAGCATGGTGTTACCATGAGGAGAGAGTGCAGTAACGATGTGCTTAATCTGGAGCGCTGTGAGAGAATAAGAAGTTGAAGCTTGATGGGTATGGACAGCAACTCATTATACCCCAAACAGCTGAAAGGGGTGACAATGTCATACTTTTCATTGAATGTTTAATTCACGACAGTTTACATGCATCTGCAGAACCCACACGTCAATTGACAGCGAGGTGCAGGCTCTGAATGAACTCTGAACAGTTTAATGCACAGTTACGGTGTGACACTGCATTGAGTGTCATTTTGTACACAATCCTGTCAGCAGCCAAAATACCATCATGCTGAAACAGTTAGTTATTCCCCACTTGTTTCTGACCTCCACGGAGACCATGGGACTGCCTTCTTGGAGATGGAAGATAACTTGGAGAATGGCTAAAAAATGTTGGCTTCATTCCGACTGCCAGAAAACCATGTTAAAGTAACACATATGTAATTAAGGCATGTGGATCAATTTGGAGCAGTGTGTCTGTGCAGACCCTGCTCCATTTGTTTGTGATGTTGGAGCATCTCTGACATTTTCCTGTTCCTGTGTTAGTGGCTTGAAAAGCTTAATAGCCTCTTCCTGTTCCTTTGTAAGTGACTCCGGGTTTGAAATGGTTCTTTCTGATCCCATGTACGTGACATGTGGGAGAGAGCAGACTCGCACCTTGCTGTGCAACAGGCAGGAGGGACTGAAAGGGCTATCCTTCTTTTGCCCAGTAGTGTTGATGGGATGAATGGCCTCCCCACATTCTCGTGAAACCAGATTGAGCTGCTGAATGAACTTGTCCTTTTACTGTGGAAATGTACTGTGCTGTTACATAAATGTTACCCAGACTTTAACAACACGGTTTTGAATGTTGTCTGAGTCTTGCTATCCATGGTCACAGATTGTTTCAAGAGCTGAAGAGGGACAACATGTCCTGAAAATTTTGTAGACTTCAGTGAAAGCCCCCTCTTCTGCTGGCACGGTGAATCAGTAGCTAACACTGCTGCCTCACAGCACCAGGGTCCCAGGTTCGATTCGAGCCTTAGGTAACTGTCTGTGTGGAGTTTGCATATTCCCCAGTTGTCTGCATGAGTTTCCTTCGGGTGCTCCGGTTTCCTCTCACAGTCCGAAGATGTGCATGCAGGGTGAATTGACCATACTAAATCGTCCATCATGTTAGGTGCATTAGTCAGACGGAAATGTGTTTGGGTGGGTTACTTTTTGGAGGGTCGGTGTGGACTGGTTGGGCCGAAGTGCCTGTTTCCACATTGTAGGGAATCTAATCTGCTCAGTTTGGACTCAATGGGCTGAATAGCCTTCTTCCACACTGTAGGGATTCTATGATGACAAACTGGAGATGCCTGAGCTGAGGAAGCTACGCTGAGGATCTCCTGCAAAAGTTCCCCACGGCTAAGATGATTGATGCCTACCAATGATAATCATCTTCCCTTGTGCCGTGAATGACTCCAAGCAGTATAGAGGTCATAATTAATTCTCAGTAAGTGTGATTTTGTTCAGGTTCCTTGATGTCATCCTCAGTCAAATACTGCCTTGAGTTCAGGGTCAGTCTCTCTTACCTGAGCCCCTGCGTTACCTCTTTTGTTCATATCAATAAGTGATGGTGCTGAAGCAGAAAAGGTTTTCTTCAAACAGAGGGTAGTGAATGTCAGGAACTCTCTTACACAGAGAGTTAGGGGAGCTAGATCACTGAAAGGGACCAGTGGTGTCCTGCTGGGATCAGTTCAGTGACCTCTGCTCTCTGTTATTTTCAAAAATGACTTGGATGCGGGTGTTGAAGAGTTGGATAGTAAGTTTGCCGATGACACAAAGGTGGTTGGAGTGGTAGAGAATGTGGAGGGCTATTGTAGGTTGCAATGGGACATCGAAAGGATGCAGAGCTGGGCTGAAAATGGCACATGGAGTTCAAACTGAAGGAATTCACTTTGCAAGCTGGAATGTGAATGCAGAATACATGGTTAAATGCAGTGTGGAGAAACAGAGGGATCCTGGCGTCCGTCTCCACAGATCCCTCAAAGTTGCCACCCAAGTTGATCGGGTTGTTAAGAAGGCATATGGTATGTTGGCTTTCAGTTGCAGGGGGATTGAGATTAAGAGCCGCGAGGTTATGCTGCAGCTCGATAGAGCCCTGCTCAGACCTCACCGGGAATATTGTGTTCAGTTCTGGTCTCCCCATTATAGGAAGGATAATGAAGCTTTTGAGAGTGCAAAGAGGAGATTTACCAGGATGCTGCCTGGACTAGAAGTCTTACGAAGAAACCGTGAGGGAGTCAGGGCTTTTCTCATTGGAGGAAAAATAGATGAGAGGTGACTTGACAGAGGTGTACAAGATGATGAGAGGCAGATAGAGAGTGAACAGCCAGAGACATTTTCCCATGGCAGAAATGTCTATCACGAGGTGGCATAAATTTAAGGTAATTGGAGGAAGTTTTAGGGGAGATATCAGAGGTAGATTCTTTACACAGAGAGTGGTGGGTGTGTTGAATGCACTACCATCAGTGGTAGTAGAGTCAAATACGTGAGGGAAACTTAAGAGACTCTTGGATAGGCACATGGAACAAAGTGAACGGAAGCATGTAGGTTAGAGTAGGACAAACAACACAACGTCGAGAGCTGAAGGTCCTAACTGCATGCATTAATGTAGAACCTTGAGCTCAAAATCTGCAGGAATTCATGTAAAACTCCGTTATCTCACTTTTTAGCTTAGAATCAATCTAAACATCATGGCATAGTCAGAGAACACAGGGGGCCAACACCTTCAACATTTTATCTTGCTATCAGCATTGTTCACAGCTCACCTGAGAATGCAACTTTTTTTTTAATAAAAGGTTTTGTGATTTACACATGAAAGAAGTGAAACTATCATGCTATTCTAACAGATGAAAGGCTTAACAGAGAATCAATTTTTCCATGTATAATTTCAGTTACATCACACTGTAAATTTTTACTATAAATTCTGTGTTACGATCGAGCCCTCCACTATCACCTGATGAAGGAGCGATGCTCCAAAAGCTACTGTGCTGCCAATTAAACCTGTTGGAACATTACCTGGTGCTATGTGATTTCTAGCTTTGTACACCCCAATCGAATACCGACATCTCTAAATCAGTACTGTTCTTTGTTCTGTGTTCTATGGAAGTGCTCAAGAAGATTGGACATTAATAAGATTTGAGACTTGGAGCAGGTCAGCCTTGATCTTAGTGAAGGGCAAGGCAGGCTTGGGAAGTGAATGACCTGCACCTGTTTCTGATGCTTTCCCATTCTGTTATTGGAAAGTTAGTGTGTGTTATTTTCCTGGAAGGTCTTTTATGGACTATTGCAATCAGGGAGACACGTGGATTTTGTGAGCCATCACTGGGTGAGATTTGGGGGCTGTATTCACAGTGAATCTGGGTCTACAACATGTTCAACAAATGAAGCACAAGATACAGAGAGGGGAAGTTTTGTAAAGAGAAATGAGCAACCTCTTCCATATCCAGCCTGGGTCTTCCAATTACATTATCCAATCTCCCAAACCGAGTGGGACAGTCTCGAGGGACCGAAATGTTTCCCCTATTTCTGTGTACCATGCAATAACAATAAGTGGACTCTAACTGCTCCTGTCTAGCAGGTTAGAGGGGTTGAATGGAACACAGAAACATGGGAGTGAGGAGCAGGAGTGGGTCATTAGAGAATTTGAGCCTTCTCCACCAGGCATTGAGATTGTGGCTGATCAGATTATGGTCTCAGCCTCATCGTCCTGTCTGTGTCCCATTATCCATGACTCACATTTCTGTCAAATCTTTAACTAACTCAGCTGTGAATACTTGTGATCAGAGAGGCACCACAAACTTCCGGGGAAGAGAATTCCCATTCGAATGGCCCTTTTAGAATTCTTCCTCATCCCGCTGTGAGAATAAGAGAATCATACAGCGTGGAAAAAGATCCTTTTGTCCAATTTGTCCATGCCAATCAGGCATCTTAATCAGATCGCGTCCCACTTGCCAGCATTTGACCCACATCACATGATCCATTCCTATTTATGTACCTATCCAGTTACATTGTAAACGTGTAATTGTACCCGTTTTCACTACTTTCTCTGACAGTACACCCACCAGCCTCTGTATGAAAAGGTTTCCCCTCAGGTCCCTTCTGTCTTTGCCCTGTCACCTTCACCCTATGCTGTCTAGTTCTGGCCGCCCCTACACTGGGAAAAAGATCTTGTCCAATCAGACTCTCCATGCCCCTCAGGACTTTATTAAACGTCTGTCATGTCACCATTCAGTCTCTGACATGCGAGGGGAAAAAGCCCCAACCTGTTCATCATCTCCCTGTAGCTCAAACCCTCAGGTTCCAGAAAATCTTTGTAAATCTTTTCTGCACCCTTTCAAGCTTAACAAGAGTCAACTGATATGTACGCAGTATTCTTAAAGTGGCCTCACCTACGTCCTGTACAAGCGCAACACGTTACTCCAACTCTTATTCTCAATATTCTGACCGATTAAGGCAAGCATGTCAACCAGGTTCCTCACTACTCTACCGACCTAAACTCCACTTACAAGGAACTATGAATCTTCACCCATAGTTCTCTTTGTTAAGCAACATTCCCCAGGGCACTACTCCGCTTTAACTTTCCAAAATGTAAAACCTCACAAATATATAAATTAAACTCCATCTGCCAGTCCTTGGCTCATTGATGATCAAGGATCCCGTTATATTCTGAGTTAATCTTCTTCACTGTCCACTGAACCAATTTGTGATGTTATCTGTAAACTTACAAACCATGCCTCCGATAATCACATCAAAGTTGTTTATAGCCGTGATTAAAAAGCAGTGAGCTCAGCACTGTTTCTTTCAGAACACCGCTGGCCACAGGTCTTAGGTTTGGATAACAATCCATTACCTTCAATCCAATTTTGTATCCAATTGGTTAGCTTTTCCTCGATTACATATAACCTAATTTTAGTAATCTGTCTACGATGGGGAACCTTATTAAATACCTTGCTGAAGTTTGTGTAAAAATTGTACACCACGGTGTATTCTTCAATCTTCTTTGACATCTCTTCATAATACTCAATCACATTAATTAGACATGATTTCCATCACACAAATCCATATTGACTATCCCTAATCATTCCTTGTCTTTCTAAATAAATGGAAATTCTATCCCTCAGAATCCCCTCCAACGAACTCCTCGTCTCTGACCTTGGCTGATCGAGTCGATAATTCCCTGTGTTGTTTTGGCTCCCTTCTCCCTTTTCTATCCCCACTCCTCCACTGCCCACAAAAAATAATTATAACTATGTTGGTGATATGGCCAATGATATAGTTCTCCCTTAGCCATGTTTCAGTAATGGCTATAATATCCCAGTCCCACGCACCAATCCATTCCCTGAGTTCATCGACCTTACCTGTCAGCCATCTTGCATTGAAACAGTTGCGATTTAATCCAACAGACATTCCTTGCTCCCCGTCGTTGTCTAGCCTGACCCGTCTCTTCATTTTCCTGTTTCTGATTACTGTATCTCCTTCCAGCCTCGCACTTCCCTCCCTGCTGTTGAGGATCCCACACGCACCCGACCCCAATCCCAGCCAATCTAGTTGAAACCATCCCTTGCAGCAGTTTCAAACATGCCTGCCAGGATATTGGTCCCCTTCCAGCTCAGGTACAAACTGTCCTTCCTGAACACGTCACCTTCCCCCACAAAAGATCCCAGTAATCCAAAAGTCTCTGCACCCTGCACCAATTCTTTAGCCACCCCTTCATCTGCCATATCATCCTCTTCTTACCCTCACTCGCACGGAGAACTGGAAGTAAACTGGATATTAGCACTGTCTTTTATCCTTTTCTCTCGCTCTCCACAATCACTCTGCAGGATGTCATCACTATTTCTACCTGTGTCATTCTGTCCTTTGTACCAATGAGCACAATGACTTCTGGCTGCTTCCCCCAACTCTCCCCCCCCAACCCCCAGTGAGAACGTTCTGCAGCCACTCTGATACATCCTGGACCCTGGGCATGTGGGAGGCTACACACCATTCCAGATTCCCATTTGCAGCCACAGAATCCCCTGTCTGTTCGCCTCACTATCGAGTCGAATAATTACTTCTGTTGTTATTCTGCTTGCACAGCCTTCTGACAATGGGATTTCTTCATGAAACAGTTGAGTTTGGCTGAATTGTTTTGCTTCAGGCAATGGGGAGATTCCAATGAATCCTCATCAGGAATCCTCCATTAGTGGGAAAGACGACTGGGCTTTTTTTCACTCCAAAACATTGCTGTGATGAGCGATAGGGAAACAGAAAAGGAGCAATAGAATGTTTCTCCACAGATAGGCTACATTTTCCATCTGTAAGTTAAATCAGTAACGTTATCAATCCCACACTGTACTCTGTGAGCTCTTCTTGAACATTGTATGAACTATATGACTCCATCACATTCTCGACTTCAGGTCAGTGCATTATTGCAGAATCAATTCATTAACAATAAATGTTTCTACTTGTTTTGAAGATGTGTTACTATGTGCTTGCATAATGTAAAAATAAGTGTTTCATGTCTTCACAATATCTGTGTTAAAATGAATATTCTTAAACATATACAGTAATTGCTGGAAAAGCTCAGCTTGTCTGTCAGCAAGTAGGAAGAGAATTCACAGTTCAATTTTACTGTCCAATGACCTTTCCTTTGAAACTGACTTATTCTTAAATTATTTCCCCAGTTTTATTCTCCCACACAAGAAGAAATATTCATCCGGTATTCACCAACTACACTCTTCTCCAGATCTTATATGGTCAATAAAACATCCCTCATTCTCAGGCCGAACTGTTAATTCTTCACAACGTAATGCCTTCATTCCAAGAATGCGTAAAGAGAAACATCTTTGAGACGTTTCGAAAGCAATTTTGTTTTTTTTTTCAGTTTAGGCAGTTAAAACTACACATAATACAACAGATGTAATCTCAGCAATGCCCTGTACGGATGCAAAAAATATCGCTAAGATCATACCCAACACCCCTTTCACGAAACAGGATCACGACATTTACCTTCCAAATCACTTGCTACATCTTCAGGTTAATTTGATGTGATTCATGTACAAAGACACACAAATCCCTCTGTAACACTGAGTTCTGCATTCTCCTTGCATTGAAATAAATTTCTGCTGTTTCGCCTTTTCCCCAAAACAGAAAATTTCCATCACATATGTATTGTACTGTGTTTTTTTCTGCTGAAGATTTGCTCACAGACATCCTCTGTCTCTATGCCATTGCTTGTTGCTGTGCCCTCCCCCAGTCTGTATCCCATTGCAAACGCTCTGCCCTCCTCCTGTTTGCATCCCATTGCAGACGATCTGACCTTCCCCGTCTGCATCCCATTACAGACGCACTGCCTTCAGCTGTCTTTATCGCATTGCAGAGGCTCTGCCCTTCCCCTGTCTGTATCCCATTGTAGATGCACTGCCATCGCTCTGCCCTCCGCTGTCTGTATCCCATTACAGACGCTCTGCCCTCCCCTGTCTGTATCCCACTGCAGACGCTCTGCCCTCCCCTGTCAGTATCCCACTGCAGACGCTCTGCCCTCTCCTGTCTGTATCCCACTGCAGACGCTCTGCCCTCCCCTGTCTGTATCCCACTGCAGACGCTGTGCCCTCACCCATCAGTATCCCATTGCAGACAGTCTTCCCTCCCCCTGCCTGTATCCTATTGCAGGCATGCATCCCTTCCCCAGTCTGTCTCCCTTTCAGACGCTCTGCTCTCCCCCTGTCTGTATCCCAGTGTAGACGCAGTGCCTTCGCTCTGCCCTCCACTGTCTGTATCCCACTGCAGATGCTCTGCCCCCCCCCTTCTGAATTCCATTGCAGATGCTCTACCATCCCCCTGCCTGTATTCCATTGCAGGCGTGCATCCCTTCCCCAGTCTGTCTCCCTTTCAGAGGCTCTGCCCTTCCCCTGTCTGTATCCCATTGCAGATGCTCTGCCCTCCCCCGTGCATATCCCATTGCAGACGTCCTGCTCTCCTTCGTCTGTATCCCATTGCAGATGATCTGTCCTCTCCCTGTCTGCATCCCATTGCAGACCTTCTGCCTGCCCTCTGTCTGTCTCCTATTGCAGACGCTCTGTCTTCTCCCTGTCTGTATCCCATTGCAGATGCTCCGCCCTCCCCCTTCTGTATTCCATTGCAGATGCTCTACCCTCCCCCTGCCTGTATCCCATTGCAGATGCTCTACCCTCCCCCTGTCTGTATCACATTGTAGATGCTCTCCCCTCCCCTGTCTGTATCCCATTGCAGACGCTCTGCCCTCCCCTTGTCTGTATCCCATTGCAGACGCTCTGCCCTCCTCCTGTCCCTATCCCATTGCAGACGCTATGTCCTCCCTCTGTCTGTATCCCATTGCAGACGCCCTGCCATCCCCATCTGTACCATTGCAGACGCTCTGCTCTCCCCTGCCTGATGAAGGGCTTTTGCCTGAAACGTCGATTTCGAAGCTACTTGGATGCTGCCTGAACTGCTGTGCTCTTCCAGCACCACTAATCCAGAATCTGGTTTCCAGCATCCGCAGTCATTGTTTTTGCCTCCCCTGTCTGTGTCCAACTGCAGTCAGTCTTCCCTCCACTGTCTGTATCCCATTTCTGATGCTCTGCCCTCCCCCCTGTCTGTATTCCATTCCAGACGTTCTACCCTCCCCCTGTCTGTATCCCATTGCAGACGCTCTGTCTCCATTTGACATCTTATTGAATGATTATCCTGGTGCATGAGCAAACTGAGCCCCATCTCCTTCATCCAGTTCATTCGAATAGATTGTAATTTGTTGATGACCTCATACAGATCCCTGAAGAATTCCTCTCGTTACAGCTTTCCAAACACAAAATGAGTAATGATCTCTAATCTGCATTTCCTGACAGCTCCCCAGGGTGTCCCTGCTTCTGCATAACAGCCTGGGATGGTTATATGACGTCCCCCTGTTCTGTGTAATTGACTGAATACTTCATTCTGTTTGGTGCGGTCTGTTTGGTGCAGCCCATTTTGCCGCAGACCCATTTAGGCGCAGAACTATTTCAGCGCAGCTCATATTTATTCCTTTTCAGGCTTCGATAAAAGCATTAATCAAAGAAATTTAAATAAAAATAATGTTTATTCCCTTGAGTAAAAATGTTAAAAAGACACTTGAGTAAGTATAACACTGACTCAGAGTTTTATTTCAGAGCTAAAATGATAATTAGTCTTTCATTTATTCAGATTGAAAACATTCATGAAGCTATTGAACATTTGACTGATGCGCTTCCAGATGAACTGCAACCGCTGCTGGACTGGTTCGAGGATAACTATGGAGGCAGAAGATTACGCAGAGGAAATGGTCGGCGTCCACCGCTTTTTCCAGTTGGAATGTGGAATTTATATGAAAGGACTTTAAACAATGACGAAAAAACAGACAATAATGCAGAAGCTACCCACAGGAGATGACAATGCGAACATGATGTGGAACATCCAGTTATTTGGAAATATATTGACAGTTTACGAAAAGTTCAGAGAGGAAGGGACATTTACGATGAGCATCTGGTAGCAGGACATGATATTCCGTTGAAATTAAAGAAGCAGACACAAGAATACAAACACTCGTAAGAAGTTTTGGTGAGAGAAATGATGTCGAGTATTTATGAGGGAATGCCCACAATTTTGAATGAACGTCATGTTTTAGATTTTTCATAATGAACTTATTCCGTTCACTTTTTTTTATTTTTAACATTTTTACTGAAGAGAATAAACATTATTTTTATTATAGTCTTTCATTAATGTTTTTAACTAAGCCTGAAAAGTGTGAGAGATGAGATTGGAAATGCCAGCGAGTTTTAATTGAGAATTGCTCTTTCCTGAATATTGCTGCTTACTTGGTTGGTGGGATGTCGATGTTTCACAATCTCCACACAAGGTGTCCTGGTCCTCTGTGGCTCTTTCCAAGATCCTCCCCACATGTCGAGGTAGTGCGTGAGGGAACAGATATCGGTCATTCGAACACCCTTTACGTCCTATTCCAGGATGTTTCTCCTGGAATTGGTGAAGAGGAGGGATGGAGTGAGGGTGGGAGTGGGTACCCCTACTATTAGTGCTGGTGTAGTGGAAGGGGGAAGGGTGAGAAGTCCGGAGGGAGTCTGACCACAGTGTTGTATCCATGAAGTGTTATTCGTGTGCGCGGCTATTGTGTCAGTGAGAGAAAACGTCGGGGAGGGAAGGTGCGAATTCAACAGTGAGTGTGGTCGTGCTTGAGCCTTATTTGGAGATAGAGTGTGAGCCTTGTTCGGGGGCAGGTGTTATAATAGATATACGGTGAGTGCGAGGGAGCAGAAGAATATGGTGACACTTATCCTGGCAAAGTTGGGGGAAAGAATATTGATGCTTGTCCTGTATTGCTGACCAATTCTTCAGATCATCTCAGCGTTGAGGTGAATCTCCCTGAACGTCTTGTCCAAGTCTATCGCTAGTAACGCCACAGACCTTTTCCATCACATCCAAAAGAATCAGTTTGGGTAGATCTTACAAATAGCAAGGTGAAGCAAACATTAGTGCGTTATATATCAAACCCAAATCTATCACGCAAATACTTTACATCATACGTTCTGGAAATTAGGTGTGTAAGTATATGCAAGGGAAAGCAATGACATAGTGATATTATCGCTGGGCTCTTAAGCCAGAGACCCAGGTAATATTCTGAGGATATGATTTCAAATCCTGCCATGGCAGATGGTGGAATTTGATTTCAATATGTATCTGGAATCAAGGGTTTATGATGACCAGGAATCCATTGTCGAATGTTGGAAAATCTCATCTGGTTCACAGATGTTCTTGAGGGAAGGACACTGCTGTCCTTACTTGGTGTGGCCTGCATGTGACTCCAGACTCAAGACAACGCAGCTGACTCTTAACTGCCCTCTGCCATGGGCAATAAATGCTGGTTATCCAGCGACGCCCTCATCCTGTGAATGAGTAGCAAATAATCATGGGTGCTGCAGTAATACTGGATTGTCTCAAGTTGCACCGAAACTGCATTAACGAAGTGGCTACTAATACTGTGAAAAATAACTTCCATAAGTGTATATCAGGTCGGTTGAACAGTATGTTGTTAACCAAACTAGAGAGCAGGTTATTTCAGATTTGGTGTTGTGTGGTCAGGAGGACTAATTAATAACCTTTCTCTGAAGCAGCTTTGGAGGAATAGTGACATCAATATGTTGCATTTTTACACGGCGTCATACAATATCGAATGTTCGAACGTTCTGGTCACGCATCATGGAAGCCCGGCAGACGAGAGAGTTAATTACGCTCCAGTGAATTGGGGAAGTACAATACAACATTCAATGGGAGAAGCAATGATTGTGAGAGTCATACTGTCCGACAGCACGGAGACAGGCCCTTCAGACCAAACTGGTCTATTCCGAACGAAATGTTAACCCCATTTCCCTGCACTTGCCCCGTATCCTTCTTATTCTTTCCTATCCGTGTATTTGTCCAAATGCATTTTAAATTTTGTGAATGTACCCACCTCAACCACTTCTGCTGACAGCTCATTCCATGTCCATACCACCCTGTTTGTAAAAGAAATTGCCCCTCAGGTTTCCTTTTACTCTTTCACCTCGGATCTTAAATTAATGCCCTCTGGTCCGTGGTTGCTCAACCCTGGGGAAAAAAGACAGAGTGCATTCACTCTATCCATGCTTCCCATGATCTTATACACTTCTATCAGATCCCCCTCAGTCTCATACACTCTAAAGTAAAACATCCTAGGTTGCCCAACCTCTCACAATAACTCAGACCATTGAGTCCAGGCAACATCCTTGTAAGTTTCCTCTGCACTATTTCCAGTTTAATAACATCCTTCCAAAAGCAAAGTGAACAACACTGAACATAACACTACCAGTATTGCATCACCAGCAACCTCTATAACTGCAACATAACTCCCTAATTTCGATACTCATTGCTCTGACTGATGAAGGCCAGTCTGCCAAATGCGTTTTTCAATGCCCTAACTACCTGTGACTCCACTTTCAGAGGACTTTGAACCTGAATTCCAAAGTCACTTTGTTTCAATACACTCCTAAAGACCCTGCTATTCACCATGAAACTCCTACCTTGCTTTGACTTCCTAAAATGCAAGAACTTACACTTATCTGTATTAAACTCCATTTGCCATTTCTCGGCCCACTTCCTCACCTGATCAAGGCACTGCTGTAATTTCTGAAATTCCTGATAGTCTTCCTCACTGTCCACGACACCGTCTATTTTAGTGTCACCTTGAAACTTATAATTCATGCCTGTACATTCTCATCTACATCATAGATGTGTGTAATATGTAAATATATATACAATAAACATGCATAAAATAAACAGTAATAGTCCCAGAATTGACCCCTGAGGCATTCCACTCATCACAGGCCTCGAGTCCGACAAGCATACTTCCACTATTACACAATGTTTCCTACAATCAAGCAAATTTTGGATTTGATTTGCCAGCTCCCCCTCAATTCCATGTGATCTAAACTTCCAGAGCAGCGTACAATGTGGAACCTTACCGAAGGCCTTACTGAAATCCATATACACCAGGTATACCACCAAGTTACTTGTCATTTCACCAAAGCAATCTATCAAATTTTTAAGACATGATCCCCCATGCACAAAGCCATGCTGACTGCTCATAATCACACCCTGCCTTTCCAAATCCATGTATATCTTCTCTCTCAGAACCTTATCAAGAAACAAAACTACTAGAGATGTCAGGTTTACTGGTCTATAGGTACCAGGTTTTTCTTTGTAGCTCTTCTTGAATAAGGGCACAACATTCGCTACACTCCAGTCATCCTGGACCTCACCCGTTGGCTACCGATGATGCAAAAGTCCCAACCAAGGCCCCCGTTATTACTTCTTTGTCCTCCTGCAGTGTTCCTGAATATATCAGGTCAGGACCAGGAGGTTTATAGAAATACTGATATGTCTACTTATTTCAGGTGAAAACACCAAAGAATGAGAAAGTGACTTAATGATGATTAAATTAACAAATTAAAGAAGATATTAATCACAGGAAGTGACTTCAGAAGAATTCCAGACTTTGTGGAATCCTGAGAATTCTCAGAAAATTGCAATCCAGAAAAGGAGGGTCATGAAACTGATCAGGAAATCAAAAAACGAACATGCATGCAAACAAACAGGAACACAAAGACTGCAAAAATCTACGATCTATATTTCAAAGGAATGAAAAACATAGTCAAATGTGGAAATTTCAATCGGGAGAGACGAGTTTATGGTTGATAACAGGGAAATGGCAAAACAAATGACCAGTTAGTTTACATCTGTCTTAATGGAGTAAGATCCAGAAAATCACCCAGAAATACGAAGTGATCGTATAGGACTTGTGGAAGTAAAGACATAAAGTCAATTCATATCAGTAACAAGGCAATATTAAACATGCAGCTGGATTGAGCATTGCTCAGCTTGACAAACCAGATGTACTTCATACCAAAATCTTCAGAAATAAATCACAAATAGAAGTATCGATTGCATTGTCGATGATTGTGTTCTATTTTCCTGTACGTTCTGCAGAGTCTGGAAGCTGGTGTAGATAAATGTACATTAGTAAACATGATCCAAGCACGATAGATGAATGGTAGGGATCCAAGCATCTACAAAGGGAAGAAGAGATAGTGTGGAGAACTGCTGACAAATTAATTTTACATTTGTCGGGAAACTGTTGGAATCTATTATATAGGATGTAATATTGGATACTTAGACATTAACAGCAATATTGGAGAGACTCAGTATGCATTTCTGAAAGGGGCATCATCCTTGACAAACTTTGGAATTGTTTGAAGTTGATTCTTACAGCATAGATAATGGGGATCCAGTAGAATTGGCATATTTTCGATTATCAGAAGGCTTTCTATAAGAACTCACACAGTGAGTTCGAAAATGCATTGATGTGAAGGGTATTTGGAGGAACATATGTAAATGGAAAATTAAAGTTTGGTTTGCCTTCCTTTAAGGGAGTCAGAATATAGATGTAAAGACATGTTGAAGCAGTTTCACAGAGTGTTGGTGAGATTGTACCTAGAGTATTGAGAACAGTTTTGGTGACCAAATCTGAGAAAGAATATACTGAGCACAGAGGAAGTGTAATGGACATTATCCAGATAAATCCCTCAGATAGGAGATTGCGTGATGAGGAAACTCCGCCTGTGTTCTCTTGAGTTTCAAAGAATGAGAGTTGGGTCACTGTCAACTTTATAAAACTCACAAAACATACGACAAGTTGGAAATTAACAGATGTTTATCAGGCTGTCTAATCCACATTCAAGACAAATAATGGCAGGATAAGGACAGAACATTGAAGACTGAAATAAGGAGGAAATTCTACACGTGGAAGGGACTGACTAACACAGGGGAAAGGCAGGGCAAGATTACGGAGAATCCCCAGACAATCTATAAGTGTGTCAAGTGTAACAGAATAACCAGTAAATAGGTAGGCCTCATTAGTGACTTGTCAAATTGCATCTAAATCAACTTTAGTAGTAGGAGAAAGAGGGGAGTGTAGAAGGCTGTTTGTGTGACTGGGGGCCAGTGTACCACAGGCATCAGTGCTGGGTCCCTTATTATTTGTGATTCGGAGGTGTTAGTGTTGGGCTGGGGTGGACAAATGTAAAAATAGCATAACAACAGACTATAGTCTAACAGATCTATCCGGCAGCACAAGCTTTCAAAAAACTGCTTCTTCATCAATGTGCACAACCACGTGATGTAACTGATGTTGAGAGATTTTTAACCTTATTAATTGTGGTATTCATAAATGATGTAGCTGTGAAAATGGATGAGGGGTGGGGTATGTAATAAATAAGTTTGTGTTTGATACAAAGATTGGCCGGGTGATTGGCAGTGAGGAGGATGGCCTTATGTTACAGGGTGATACAGATGGAATGGTCAGATGGGTGGATCAATGGTAGATGGAATGCAACTCTGATAACTATGAGATGATACACTTTGGGAGAAGGAACCAGACAGGGGAGTACTCAATGTATGGCAGCACACAAGGAAGCTCAGAAGGTGCTTCTCCACATATCGCTGAATGTGATTGAACAGGTTAATACACAATTTGGGGAAGGACAGGGGAATATAAACATAGCCTTTATTCATCTAGGCATAGATGATAAGAACTATGCAGAACTTTGATGAGGGCAAGATGGAATTCTGTGTGTAGTTCTGGGAAAAACATTACAGGAAGTATGTGCTTGTACTGGAGGGGGTACAGAGAATATTCACCAGGATGTTCCCTGGGATGGAGCATATCAGCGATGGAGAGAGGATGGATAACCTCAGGTTGTTTAGTTTGGAGGAGAGAAGGCTGAGAGGTCTGTGATTCAGAAGGATAGGATTACGAGGTACATGGACAGTGTGCATAGACACCAGCTGCTGCTTTTAGTCAAGGGCCCCACTTTTAAAGTGAAGGGTTTGCGGTTCAGTGAAGATTTGAGAATTGTTTTTCAACCAGAGGGTGTTGGGGTCTGGAATGCACTTCTTGAGAGTACAGATGTCATGGTAACCTCTACCCATTAGAAACGACACAGCTGTGCACTTCAAATACTTTAAGATTCACGGCTATGGTGATGTGTCGGAAAGTGGGCCTAATGTGGACCGTGCTGTATTTCTGGTAGTACAGAGACTTTGCTTCTGTGATTGTATGGCTGTGGAAGGTCAATCATTGAGTAGCTTAAGGTAGGAATTGATGGGTTTCTGAAGAATATCTTAACACAGTTGATAAGAGAGAACATGAAATATTTCCTGAAAATATGTCAAGGGCAAAATTAAGAGCAAAAAGGTGCAGATTTCTTACCGTCTGATACCAGATAATTGAGGACAGCGAAATAGCAGAACGATGGAGCAAATACTTCAGTTATGCCTTCACAGAAGAAAATAAAACAAAAAAGAAAACTTCCTAGTAATACGAGGAAACTTTATTCTGGTGAGAAAAAGGGATAGAATGAAATTAGCAGCTAAACGGTTTAGAGAAAGTATTCGACTGAAATTAATGGGCATAGACAAAGTCAACAGAGATTTATGAAATGGAAACCATATTTGAGAAAGTGGCTTTTATTAGAATTATGTAGAAGGTATCAATGCCATACGACTGGAATCTCAAAAAGAGTTTTGATAAAGCCCAAGCCTATTCTGCAAATACGAATCCTGTGGAACTCAGGCTAATATATGGTCATAAATTTAGAATGGGAGAGCTGGCAGGAAACAGTGAGTAGGAATTAAACAATTTTTTTTAATGGAAGGCTGGGAGGATATAGAAAGGATCATGGTTTAGGCTCCAGCTATTCCCAATACACATGATATCTTGGGTGTGGAGCGCAACTGCAATATTCCCAAGTCTGCTGACAGCACTAAACGATGTCAGCCTTTGAGTGGATGAGGAGGATGTAAAAAAGTTCCAAGGTGATTGAGACAAGTGGAATAACTGGGCAAATACGTGGCAGATGGAGAGTAATGAAGGAGATGAAATGTTGTGTACTTTGATGGGAAAAATAGAATGGCAGCCTCTCATTTGAAAAAGGAGTGGTTGAAAAATGTTGCTCTATGAATGAACTTAAGCTGCATTTTTGTTCATTTCTGTATAGCCCGCCGAGTCCATGTAGGGCAGTGAGTTCTGAAGCTAGAGGTCAATACTGGGAATGGCATTGGCACGCTGACTATTGTATATAGGCCCAGCAAGTGGAGAACTGTAACTTTGAAAGGAATCTGGATCTCCCTGTAGACCAGTCACTCTAAGCAATATTGCAGGAGCAGAAAGCGGGTAGGAAGATAAATGCTGTATTCACTTTCATTTCAGGGGGATTTGAGTACAGGAGTAAGTGTATCTTATGCAGCTGCACAGGGCCTTGGTGAGACCCCATCTCGAACATTGTGCAGTATTGTGTGCAGTTTTGTTCTGTTTTCCTACCAGAGGACAAACCTGACATTGAGGGAGAGCAGTAAAGGATGACCATACTGATCACTGGATGACAGACTTGTTGTGGGAGCAGAGTTTGGAGCGACAGGACCTGTATTCCATGGGGTTGAGGAAAATGAGTGGAAATCTCAGTGAAATATATAACTCTCTGACAGGGCGAGACAGATTAAAAGCAGGGATGGTAATTCCCTTGGCTGGGACGTCTAAAACAAGGGGCCACAATACTAGGTACAGACAGGCCACTTTGCATTGAGATGAGAATAAATGCCTGCACTCAGAGAGTGGCGAACCAGGGGTACTCTCTCCCAGATCAGGCTGTGGAAGTCAAGGGCCTGAATATAAATAAGGCTTTCTGGAAACTAAAGGGATAGGGAGAGAGCAGGAGTATGGTGTGAAGATAGAAAATCAGCTATCATTCCAAGTTGTTCTCTAATAACGCAGTAAATGTGTTCCTTTGCAACACTGTGTTATAGAAAATTGTGCAATATTAATAATGGGGTCTTTGGATAAAAGAGGGTAAGTGCCGAATCAGTAAAAACCAAAAATTAAATTTGGTCTAACACACATTCGGACAGTCTAAATAAATCTTTAAATTACATGTTGTAATGGAACAGTGCTGTAAATGTAACGCTTTCACACGACAGTCACTCACTAGAGCACTGTACCTTTTACCACAATCTTCACCAGAAAGTGCGCGGAGGCTGAGTGACCATGTGATGCCGATGGGGAATTCCAGTTCTCCCCAAGATTCTCGCCACAGTTTGAAATAAAGTTGTTTCTAAATATAAACTACAATTCCCAGTTTCCGGCTCAGTTTCAAGGCCTGCAGAGCGGATTGCATTCCTGTTTTTGCTGAACACAATGATTGAACCTTTTGTAGACAGAGGGATCTTGAGGCAAGGTTTGCTGTTCAGCTGGTGTCTGGCAAGGAATCTCATCACAGTGAACACGAGTTCACTTTATAGAAAAAGGTTCATTAATTGCATTGCAGCCAAATTGTATTTAATCAACACGTGTTATTGGTGAACTGCCTGTACATATAATGGAGGCGCAAAACTGGTGGGCTGAATGGACTACAGCAGTTCTCATTTTATGGTTCACAATGTTGAAACATATTAAGGGAGATGTATATTGTATGGGGAAAACTGCGTTGAGGAGATGTTCGGCCATTAACGAGAATAGGGAAAGCTCAATGCGTTGTATGATGTATTCCTTTCCCGATACTTCTGTGCAGTGTGTGGGAAAGCTCTGTAAATGTTGTCACAAGCTCTCAGCTGTTAGGAAGGAGGTCTCTGCAGGGTCAACAGGATTGTGTTTCCCGTTCCCTTTTCTGATAACGAGGCTGGTGCCGGGTGTTCTCTCTGGGTTTATCCATTAAAACCTCGCAGCTGTTTGATACAATTGAGTGCCTTGTTTGGCCGTTTCAGAGACTATTGAAGAGTGATCACATGTCTGTGTGTCTGGAGTCACTTTTACGTCAGACCAGGAAAGCACGGGAGATTCACTTCCTGAACGTACACTGGGGAAGGAGATCGTCGTCTATAATCGACATTGAACAAATGATCACTATTACTGACACCAGGTATTAGATCTCGATATTTTATTAATTGTTTTTAACTTGCACCAGTTGCCAGAGAATTATCCTGGTCTGGATTAGCAATCCAATGACAATTCCACAACAGCACCATCTCCACATGGGGGCCGATCGTAAAACCACACTGAACCGATTATTTCTGTGCTGTTTGACAGCTCCGTCAAAAATAACCCCAACCAATTTGAAAATCGTGATGGGACTGAGGGCGTAGTAATTGGTCTGATTGTAATTATTCCCTTCTTAGGGGATGGGACATAGTTGAGTAATTACCCACATTAGGAGAAAATGAGGACTGCAGTTGCTAATTACCCACATTGCCAGGGAGATGTCAGAGTTGGAGCTGGAATGAAACAGCTTCCTCAGGTACATGGCTTCTTGTGTAGCAAAAGTCCTCAGTCCTATTGCAGGAATGGTGTCAAATGCCTTTGTCATATCTACAGTGTCCAGCTGTTTCTTCATGTCACGTGCAGTGAATTGAATTGGTTGAAGACGGGCATCTGTGATTCTGAGGGTATCATATTGAGGGTGAGATGGGTAATCGACTCAACACTTCTGGCTGAGGATGGTGCAGATACTGCATCGTCTACATGGATGCACAGGGCTGTTCCATTATTTGGGATGGGGATATTTGTGGAGTCCTCTCCTCCAGTAAGTTGTTTAATGGTTCATCGATTTTTATCCATGGATTTGACAGGACGACAGAGCTTAGATCTGATATGTTAGTCTTGGGCTCATCTCTCTGTCTGTATCAGATGTTAGTTCTGCTGTTCATAGTGTAAAGAGTCAAATGCAGTAGCTTTAATGGGCTGTCGTCAGGTTTAGGTGCACGTGATTCTGACCCGACCATGTTCACCCACACTCGTCACTGACCCATGGATCGGTTTGATGGAAATGGTAGACGGATGGACTATCCTGGGGGAAAAGTTACAGATTGTCATTGAAATCTATAGCATCAGACGATAACCCAGTTTTAGCTGCAATATCTACAATTCAATACTACTGACTGCCCCCCAGTTCACACTGAGACCCATTCACCTATCAGCCCTGTATTCAGTGAAAACTACTCTGGTTTCTGATGCGGAAATACTTCGATTTTCATATTCTCATTCTGCTGGAATTTTTACCTTGTGTGACGCCTCCAATTTGTTACATAAACTATATCCATTTAAGGTACTAATCTGAATCTTTTCCTTTCAGTAATGCCATCTTCTGTATTTGAAGTGAACGTGTTTTCCTCTGTTTTTCTCCCTGACCATGAATCAGAGCTCTGCAGCATCAGCGATGCCAGCCTTATGCAGTTTCGGAGTCAAGGAACTTGTCACCATGCGTTACTGTTCAGTTCCCAGTGTACGGCGCTCCATGTTGGACAGGATGTTTGGGCATCTTTGACAATATGTCTTTGGAAATTGTTCAACAAACAGAAATTGCTGAAGAAATGACTAAAGATGTTGCAGAGTTTTCTGGAGTGAATGCAGAGCTCAACTTCCAGTTCCAGTGAACCTTCTATAAAGCTTTTGGTATTTTTATTTCCAGTATCCATAGTCATTTGTTTAATTGAAAAATTGTTCTGTGCCTATTCATTTCTGGAGAAACTCAGCAGGCCTGTCAACATCTGCAGAGAAAGAGAAACAGAGTTAGCGTTTCCAGTCCAGTGTGACAATTCTTCAAAACTGAATACAATTCCAAATTGGTATTTTAATCCCTTGCCAGAAGTGGAGGATGGGTGGCAGGAAAAAGACGGTGTGGCAAAAGATAAATGGACTTTTAGCAGTGGGGAATGAGAAGATTCTGTATAACGGGTCAAAATTAAGGGTTACTGGGGGAAAGGGGTTCTCTTTATTGAATGCAAGATAAAGAAGACACAACCAGACAAAGTCATACGGAGGCCAGGAGGGAGAATGTTGACCATGTGGTAATATATAGATATGACCACAGATACGTTTTCACTGTCGTGATCATTACCCCCTTTAGACAAAGGAATTCAGGTGCTTGACTTCTTATTGGAACTAGTTAGCGTTTCATGCTGCCTTAGTATTGTAACATGGAGAAAAACAAATCACAGTATGACGTTTGGGCTGAGTGTTGGTTACCTGTCATTTTTAATATTGTTTAATTTTGCAGTGCTTATCTTTAAACACTTGTTCTTGAAGTTAGTATCAGATGGAGTGTAGGATGTTGAGGGGTGACATTATAGAAACGTATAAAATCATGAGAGGTATGGATAGGGTGAATAGACAAGGGCTTTTCCACACGATAGGGGAATCCAAACATAGAGGGAATAGCTTTAAGGTGAAAGAGGGGAGATTTAAAAGGGATGAAGGGTCAGCGTTTTTACACAGAGGGCGGTGTGGCTATGGAATGCGCTTCCAGAGGAAGAGTGGGAGATGCAAGGACAGCTACAACATTTAAAACGCATTAGGGCAAACATATGAATGGGAAACA
The DNA here is from genome assembly GCF_047496795.1 of Chiloscyllium punctatum. Lineage (NCBI taxonomy): Eukaryota > Metazoa > Chordata > Chondrichthyes > Orectolobiformes > Hemiscylliidae > Chiloscyllium > Chiloscyllium punctatum. Next base: position 3,443,944 of record NC_092751.1, read on the forward strand.
TTTAGAGGCATATGGACCAAATGAAAGCAGATGGGACTAGTATAGTTTGGAAGATCTGCCCAGAATGGACATTTAGAAAAGTTTCACGCAGAGTCGGGGTGGTGTTGTGAAAGGGAAATGATATTTTGCCCTGTACAATCATGCAAAGTACTTCTGGAGATGCCTGTAAATGTAACAAGTGGACTTGATAAAGGGGATCTTGTGGACACCAGGCTTTCCAGAGATTATCCACAAGGTATTACAAAACCAAAGTTCTTACACAAAATAGAAGCTCCAGCACGTCGGATATTTTATTAACATGGGATGATGATTGTTTAACACAGAAATCGGAGAGTCAGAATTAATGGATCTTTATGGTCAAGATTTATCTGCTGGAATACCACAAATATCAGTCTGATGGCATCAGTTATTTGCAATCTATACTGACAGCCTGAAGGAGGGAGTTGAGTGCAATATACATCCGAGTTTATGGATGACACTGAGAATCAAAAGGCAGGCTGTTATTTAATGGAGAGGACTTCCAGAAAAGGAACAGTAAAGGCATTGGAGTCTACCTGTGTATGAAACATAAAGTCAGCATGACGATGCAGCAAAGTTTGGTAGAAGATTTGTAGCTCGGGTGCTCGTTGTTGTGGTTCTGTTCGCCGAGCTGGGGATTTGTCTTGCAAACGTTTCGTCCCCTGTATAGGTGACATCCTCAGTGCTTGGGAGCCTCCTGTGAAGCGCTTCCGATGGGCTCACTGATCTCTGGACTCATCGCAGAAGCAGTAATGCAAAGGTTAGAACTAACAGTCTTACCACAACTTCAACTGAAACTCTGGGTCAGATACGTGGATGACACCTTTGTAATAATTAAAAACACAGAAATAGAGAACACACACCAGATCATCAACACCACACTCACAGGAATCCGATTCACTAGAGAGGAAGAAAAGGACAACCAAGTCCCATTCCTAGGCGTGATGGTACAGAGAACACCGAACGGAGATTTCACCACAAAGGTTTACAGGAAAGCCACACACACAGACCAAGTCCTAAACTATGAAAGCAACCACCCCAACACACACAAACGAAGTTGCATCAGCACACTATTCAAAAGGACCACAACACACTGCAGCACACCAGAACTACAAAAAGAGGAAGAGGAACACCTATACAAAGTATTCGCCAAAAACGGATACCTTCGCAATTTCATCAACAGATGCCTAAGATAGAGACAACGGAACGAGGACATGCCGCAACCCAAAGGATTAGCCACACTACCATATATCAGGAGCATTTCTGAACTGACAGCCAGACTACTGCGACCACTAGGACTCATAACAAAACACAAACCAACAGCCACGCTCAGACAACAACTCACCCGAACAAAGGTACCGATACCCAACATGAGCAAAACTAATGTAGTGTACAAAATCCCATGCAAGGAAAGCACAAAACACTACATCGGACAAACAAGAAGACAGTTAACGATCCGTATACACAAACACCAACTAGCCACGAAACGACACGACCAGCTATCCTTAGTAGCCACACACACAGACAACAAGCAACATGAATTCGACTGGGACAACACTACCATTGTAGGGCAAGCCAAACAGAGAACAGCCAGGGAATTCCTAGAGGCATGGCACTCATCCACAGACTCTATCAACAAACACATCGACCTGGACCCAGTATACCGGCCACTGCATTGGACAGCCCGAACTGACAACCGGAAGTGGCAGAGACAGGTCACTAGAAATACCGGAGAAAACAGCACAGAAGCGCTTCACAGGAGGCTCCAAAGCACTGAGGATGTCACCTAGACAGGGGACGAAACGTTTGCAAGACAAATCCCCAGCTCGGCGAACAGAACCACAACAATGATGCAGCAAGTAACTCGGTTGGTACATTAGGTGGTTTCCTGGGAAGAAAGGGTTGTGTTTTGACAATCTCTAAAATGGTGAGGCGATAATTCATTTGGGTTTAAATGAATGAGGAGTGATACTGCTCAAACATACAAGACACAGAAGGGGTTGCAGAAGATAGATGTTGAGAAGTTTTTTCCATTCTTGTGCAAAGTGTTGGACTCGAGGATATAGATACCGAATAAGGAACATCGATTTCAATCTGAGATGCAGAGTAATGTCTTCTCTCCGAAGGTAGTGAATGTCTGGAATTCCCTAACCCAGAGAGGTGTGGAGGGATACAAGGAGTCGGCAAGAGAGTTGAGTTGAGCCCTGGAGTAGATCAGCCATGTTCTTATTAAATGACAGGGTTAGCTTGAGGGGCCGATTGACCTACTACTGTTGCTATTTATTCATTTCACATGTTATGCTTTTGGAAAGTAACGTGTTATTTTGCTGGAAATCGTGTTGTACAATGTTGCATTCAGGAAGAGCAGAGGATTTGTTGTTTTAACTCTAAGTGGGGTATGTAGCTGTATTCCCAGCGTATCTGGGTCTGCAACATGACCCACATCTGAAGCAGAAGTTACAAAGAGGGGAAGCCTGGAAACAGGAGTTAGGGGTGGGAGTGGTGGTCACTTCCTGATCCAGTCTGAATTTTCCAAGTACATTTCCAAAACTCCACATAACCATCGGAGTGGCTTCGATCGGCCCCTGTTTAGCATGTCCGAGGGCTGAATGGAACATCAGAACATAGGGCTGAGGGACACAATTGGGCCATTCGGCCCTTTGACACTACTCCACTAATAAATAAGGTCATAGCTCATCTCATTGTGATCCCAGCTGCACGTTTCTTTCCATGCACCATTATCCCTGATTCACCTGTCCATGGAAAATCAGACAAAGCCAGATATAATTTAAAGATCCGGCCATCCCAAACTTCTGGGTAAGAGAATTCCCATTTGACTGAAATCCCACTTTGTGGATTTATCCTAATTCCTGCTCTGATGGAGGTTGGAGGGTATCACTGTTTCCTTTTCTCGTCCCATTCCTCCACTGCTGACACCAAATTTTAAATGTAACAAGGTTGGTGATATGGCCGATGATAAAGTTCTCAGACTGAGTCGGGTTCAGTGACAGGAACAAGTCAGGAAGATTTCTTTAGTCAGCCACAAGTAACTAATATAACTAACGGATGTGCATGGTGGATCTGTGGTTAGCACTGCTACCTCCCATCGCCAAGTAGCTGAGTTCAATTCCAACCTCTGGCAACCCTCGATGTAGATTTTGAACATTCTCCCCATGTCTGTGTGGATTTCCTCCCACTGTTCCAGTTTCCTCCCACTGTCCAAAGGTATCCAGCTTAGAGCAGACTGGCTATGCTAAATTGTCTATAGCGCCCAGGGATGTGTTGGTTAGATAGGTTAGTCATGGGAAATGCAGGGTTACATGGATAGAGTAGGGGGCAGGTCCGGGGGGGGTGGGGGGAGGAGGATACTGTTACGCGGGTCAATGTGGACTTGATGGATGGAATGTCCTGCTTCCACAATGTCGAGATTCTATAAAAACAACAAGAAGTTTTACTATACAAATAGCCAGTGGGTATCTATCTGATCACTCTCCTCGATGTTTTGAATGTTTCAATAAGATCACCTCTCATTCCAAGAGTAACCTGTGAAAGCCTTCATAATATAAGACCCTCATCCCTGGAATACATGAAGTGAAATATCTATGAAGTGCTTCCAATTTAATTATATCCTTTCTCAGGTAAGGAGACAAAAATAATCTCATACACAGATGAAGTTATTTTTAGTTTTCTCAGTAGTGAGTGTATTTGGAAATCTCTTCCCTGCAGAGCATTGGAGGCAGAGATATTGAATATGTTTGAGGCACAGACAGAAGGTTCATAAATAATAACGGAGTCAAGGATTATCGTGGAATAGCAGGAATGTGCAGTGTTGGGGAAATGCTGACAGTGGTAAAAAAATCACACTGCTCTAGCACATCCAGGAATAAAATGCAAAATGAAATGATAATATCGGTAAAATGTTAAGGGGAAATTCAAGATGGTGGCGATCTGGAAGGTCTGCTTTGTTGGGCTCTGCATCACAGCACGGGCAAAGTGCTTCCCTAACCCACTCCATCACAGCCATTTACTTAAAATGCGTGGATTTTGAAAGTTTTGAGATTTGAGATGTAGTAGTTTTAGTTTGTGTAGTTTTTAAGCTGTATGAGACTTTGTTTATTAATGATCAGTAATTCGAGTTCTTCGTCTCTCGAGTTCAAATGTTGCTGTAGTGTGTTCTGGGTAATGATGTGCTTAAATGGTTTACCTGGAGCATTAAGGAGAGCCATTAGCCAGAAAAGAGGAAAAAAATACTTTCTAGTCTTAAAAAGAGAGGATGGATGTTGTCCTATTGCAGGAGATGCACCTTGATGACAAAGAACATTTGACATTACAGCAGGTCGCGTTTGATCGGGTTTATTTCTCCTCTTTTAATATTACGAGTTGGGGAGAAGCCATAATGGATAAAAAGAATCTTCCATTTAACCTACTAGATTGTATTTGATACTTACGGGAGGATAATAATCCCCAAAGCCTTGAACTATGGTAAATAATACAGTATTTTGAATGTTTATTGCACCCCCTCCCCACCCACCCCCGGCGCACCCTCTTAAAATCCTGGTAGATGCATTTTCCAAATTCAGTTATCTTGCATCGTGGCACATTATTGTCGAAGATTTCAACTGTCTTATGGACCCCACGGTGGACAGAATGTCCTAAGGTGCACCAATACCCTCGTTATAATGTAAGCAATTAGTGAATTTGTGCAGAACTAGAGCTGGTGGATGTCTGGTGGCAGATCCACATCACAAGTAAGGATTTTATTTTCTTCTTTAACCGGCATAAATGCCACACGAGGGTTGATATCTTCTCCATTCCTGCAACAATCTTAGATTCGGTGGCATCCTGCACAATTAGGAATATTAACATTTCTGACCATGAAGCAGTATACTTATTGATTAAGATTAAGGGCAATATAACAGCTTCGAGACACTAGCGGATTAATCTCTTTAGTATTAAGAATAGTTGGTTAAATGAGCATTTAGATTAGATTACTTACAGTGTAGAAACAGGCCCTTCGGCCCAACAAGTCCACACCGACCCGCCGAAGAGCAACCCACACAGACCCATTCTCTGACATTTACCCCTTCATCTAACACTACAGGCAATTTAGCATGGCCAATTCACCTAACCTGCACATGTTTGGACTGTGGGAGGAAACCGGAGCACCCGGAGCAAACCCACGCAGACACAGGGGTAATGTATAAACTCCACACAAACTGTCACCTAAGGCAGGAATTGAACTGGGGTCTCTGGTGCTATGAGGCAGCAGTGCTAACCACTGTGCCACCGTGCCAGCCACTGCAATGAATTCAGATCTTTCTTAGCCATTAATTCAGATTTAACCAGTAAACCATCCATTCGATGGGAAATTGCTAAGTCTTCTGCCGAGGGATTAATTAATCCTTAGGATGTCGCAGAAGGGGGAGCAGGAACGCTGGTTTGAGGCAGAGCTGAGGCCAGCCAAGAGGGTATACTGTGATACACCCTCACAATGCTTCAGTCTACAGTGAATTCCACGCTCACACAGACAGCCAGGAAGGTACTTACTTTTGCTAAACAAAGGCTGTTTGAACATGGTGATAAGCCAGGCAGGTTTTCCTATCTTGCCAGGAAAACGAACGCCCCTCTTAAGCCATTACCTCAAATAGGAAAGGTACTCGGATCCTTACCTACAATTCCAAAAAGATTAATGCCTCCTGTCCGAGACATTTCACCAAATTATTTCAGCCTGAACATTTTGAAGATAGATGGATTAAGATGGAGTCATTTTTCAAGAAACTGGGTCTTCCAGAAGTAACCCCTGAATAGGTGTTGTGCCTTAATGCACCATCGTCAGCGCAGGAGGGTGTGAAGTAACTTCAGAATGTAAAGGTGCACGTTCCTGACGGATTTCTGAGTGAATTTTATAAATAATTTATAAATCTATTGTCAGGGCTGATGTTTAATCTGTTCCGTCACTCATACAGTCACGAACCCCTCCCTCCATCGAGAGGCTCATCTCTTTTTGATGCTGAAGAAATGAAGACCCCGGAGGATTGTGCTTCTTACACGCCAATCTCACTTTTAAATGTTGGTCTCAAAATCCCGTCTGAAACCCGTGCATTAAGGCTGGAAACTTTGCTGCCTTCCATTACCAAAGAGGACCAAACAGGCTTTATAAAGTGCGGCAGATCTTCCTACAATGTTAAGTGGTTACTCAATATGATCCAAGAGTGTCAACAACAATCTGTCCAGAGATTATTGATCTCTTTAGATGACGGAAGGCATTTGATTGGGTTGAGTGTCCGGATCTCTTCTGTACATTAGAATGGTTTGGTCTACGCAAAGTTTTTATCAAGTGGGTGAGGGTCATTTACCGTGATCGTCTGTCTGCAGTTCTCTCTAATGGTGTGGCCAACCAGTAATATTAATATTTCTCCAGGCAGCCGACAAGATTGACATCTTTCACCATTGTTGTTTACGTTGGGGATTGAGCCACTGGCGGAGGCCATCCGTAGGATAGCAACATATCTGCCCCAGAGGTGGGATAGAAGTCACGAAAGATTACATTTTATGCAGATGAGGGTGTTATGTTTATTTGTCAAATCCCGCAATTTCGGTAGGTCGTGTGATGCAATGCATTAATTCGCTTGTTGCCTTTCCGGGGGATAAATTAATTTTACAAAGTTGGAGGCCATGCCTCTGGGAGGTCTTAGGGAAATACCTGATACTGAGGCTAAATCCTGGTTTCCTTTTAAATGGTCACTGGGGTGGTTTCCCTGTTTCAGTATATTCATTACATCTGTCTTTGATCATTTATTTAACGTGAACTATGTCCATTTGTTGGACAAAATTAAACAAGACCTTCAAAGATGGGAGGCATTTCCAAAATCCTGGCTAGGTCGGATAGCTGTTATTAAAATGAATTTCCTTCCTCATTTCCTAGAAACCGTGTGAATGCTTTTTTTGATGTTTCCCAGACAGATGAGGCATGTGGGCTGCACTGTGCCACAGTGGTTAGCATTGCTGCCTCATATTGCCAGTGACCCGGTTCACTTCCCACCTCAGGTGACTGACTGCATGGAGTTTGCACTTGCTTCCCGTGTCTGCGTGGGTTTTCTCTGGGTGCTCCGGTTTCCTCCCACAGTAGAAAAATGTGCAGGTTAGGTCAATCGGCCATGCTAAATTACCCATTGTGTTAGGTGAAGGGGTAAATGTAAGGGAATGGGTGTGGGTGGGTTGTGCTTCGGCTGGTCGGTGTGCGCTTGTTGGGCCGAAGGGCCTGTTTCCACACTGTAAGTAATCTAATCAAAGTTTTTTTTGAAAAAAAATGGCTGGTTTAGCTCATTTATTTGGCACCATAAGCGATTCTTTACCAAGCTAACAAAATTGCAACTGTCCCAAAGATTGTGGGGAGTTGATCTCCCCGATTAATAGCAATCAATTAATTTTTTTTTCAACGTATTTGAATGCCTGGACCGCTGTGGTCTTGGCGTCAATATGGCTAGACATTGAGCCCTCTCAGACAAAGTGAACCCTTTTAGTCTGTCGTTCTTAGATAAATTGACAACGTTTATGGAGTATTGTCAGAAACTATTGATGATCAATACTGCTAAAGCATGAAGGACAATCCGTCAGATTGAGGCAATACAGCCAAAACCATGTTTCTTAACCCATATAATTGGTATACCAGGTTGTCAATCAGGGATAATGGATTCCAGGTGTAAACTGTGGGCAGCGAGGGGGATACCTTGCTTGGTTGATATGGAATTAGTATAAGCCCTGCAGTGTGCAATCAGGTCCTTGGGCCCAGCAACTCCACTTCGACCCTCTGAAGAGTAACCCACCCTATCCCATTCCCCTACCATGCTTTATTTACCCTGGTTAATGCCCCAACTTACAGATCCTGGAACACTATGATCGATTTCGCAATGACCAATTCATCTAACTTGCACATCTGCGTGACTGTGGGAGGAAACCTATGCAGACACAGTTGAGAATATACTAATTTCGGACAGCCAGTCACCCAAGGCTGGAACCAAACCCATGACCCTCGTGTTGTGAATCAGCAGTGCAAAGCACTGAGCCACCACGTGTTACTTGAGGGAGAAACAATTATATCATTTGGTCAAATAATTCGTAAGTATGGGCTACCTAGGAGAGACTCCTTCTGTTTTTTTCCAAATTAGAGATTTGATTAAAAAATTACTTTGAACAGACACTTATAGATCCAATATAGAGAAGTGGGTTCTTACTGCTAAGAATACACTCTCTGTCAGTACCCTTTATCATTAGTTGGATAGTGTCCGCTCAGATAAGACTGTGCAGCTTCGTGACGTCTGTGCGAGAGAGTTGGCGGTTTAGATCTCTTCGGAGACATGGGAGGATATTTGTGAAAATGCTCTAAGGATTTTGATCTGAAATAGGACCCATTCCATGCAGTTGAAAATTTTTCACATGGTCTATCTGACCCCAGATTTTCCCTCAAAATTCAAAGTGGGATTATCTTCAGCATGTCCTAAATGCAGAATGACTACAGGCACTCTGACTCATTGCATGTGGTCCTGCTGCAGGCTTCGTATATATTAGAGCACTGCGTTAGTTGTGCTAGAGTGAGTCTTGGGGCCGAATTGGAGGTGAACCTGGTTTCTCTTTTCCTGGGCCTGCCCAGAGTATCTTACACAGATGCACATGGGAAAAAAAATATATCCTTACTTTCTGGGCTAGGGAAAATATTATGTTGTGTTGTATGTCTGAAAACTCCCCGGATCTGTTGGGACTTTGTAAACTCATCATGGAGAATATCCCTTTGGACTTTCACACCAGCATGGTGCAACAAAAAAACAGAGATTAATATAAGTCATAGAATCATCGAGTCATGGAGATGTACAGCATGGAAACAGACCCTTTGGTCCAACCCGTCTATGCTGGCCAGATATCCCAAACCAATCTAAACCCACCTGCCAGCACGCGGCCCATATCCATCCAAACCCTTCTTATTCATTTACCCATCCAAATGCCTCTTAAATGTTACACTTGTATCAGCCTCCCTGACATCACCTGGCAGTTCATTCCATACATGTACCATTCTCTGTATGAAATAGTTGCCCTGTAGTTCTCTATTATATCTTTCCCCTCTCACCCTAAACTTGTACCCTCTCGTTCTGATTCCCCGACCCCTGGGAAAAGACTTTACCTATTTACCCTATACATGCCCCTCATAACTTTGTAAAACTCTATAATGTCAGCACTCAGCCTCCGACGCTCCAGGAAAAACAGCCCCAGTCTGTTCAGCCTCTCCCTATAGCTCAAATCCTCCAACGCTGGCAACATCCTTGAAATCTTTTCTGAACCCTTTCAAGTGTCACAACATCTTTCCGATAGGAAGGAGACCAGAATTGCATGCACTATTCTAACACTGGCTGAACTAGTGTCCTGTACAGCTGCAACATGATCTTACAACTCCTGTACTCTAAACTCTGACCAATAAAGTAAACACCTTCATCACTATCCTAGCTACTTGCAACTCCCCTTTCAAGGAGCTTTGAACCTGCACTCCAAGTCTCTTTGTTCAGCAACACTCTGCGACCTTACCATTAAGTGTAAAAGTCCTGCTAAGATTTTTTTTCCCAAAATGCAGCACCTCGCATTTATCTGAATCAAACTTCATCTGCCACTTCTCAGCCCATTGGCCATTTGATCAATCTGAGGTGATCCTCTCCGCTCTCCACTACACCTCCAATTTTGGTGTCATCTGCAAACTTACTAATTGTACCTCTTATGCTTGCATCCAAATCATTTATGTCAATGACAAAATGTAGTGAATCCTGCACCGATCCTTGTGGCACTGAACTTGTCACAGGCCTCCAGTCTGAAAAACAACCCTTCACAACCACCCTATGTTATCTACCTTTGAGCCAGTCCTGTATCCAAATGGCTAGTTCTCCATGTATTCCATGAGATCTAACCATGCCATTCAGTCTCCCATGGGTAACCTCATCAAAACCCTTACTGAAGTCCATATAGATCACATCTACCCCTCTGCCCTCCTCAATCCTCTTTGTTACTTATTCAAGAAACTAAACCAAGTTTGTGAGACATGATTTCTCACGCACAAAGCCATGTTGACTATCCTGATCTTATCCCTAATCAGTCCTTTCCTTTCCAAATGCAAGCACATCCTGGCCCTCACGATTCGCTCCAACAACTTGCCCATCACCAACGTCAGGCTCACTGGTCTATAGTTCCCTGGCTTGTACTTAACACCCTTCTTATATAATAAAAAAGCGTTAGCGAACCTCCAGTCTTCCGGCACCTCACCTGTGACTATCCATATTACAAATAACTCAGCAAGATGCCCAGCAATCACTTCTCTAGCTTCCCACAGAGTTCTGGGGTCACCTGATCAGGCCCTGGGGATGTATCCACCTTATCCACTTCAAGACATCCAGTACTTCCTCGTCTGTAATATCGACATTTTGCAAGGTGTCACCATCTATTTCACTACAATTTATATGTTCCATATCATTTTCCACAGTAAATACTGATGCACAATACTCCTTTAGTATCCCCAAATAGTTCCTGTGCTAGGAAAAATATTCTGTTGTGTTGGATGTCTGAAAACCCCCCGTGTCTATTGGGTCGTTGTAAGCTCGTCATGGAGAATATCCCTTTGGACGTTCTCATCAGTATGGTGCACCGAAAAGCAGAGATTTGTATAAGATATGGCAACCCTTTCTGGATTACCGCGATGCAGGCTTATCTGCCACTCTAAAAAGGGCTTTTATATAGCCATGACGATATTGTCGAATGAATCAGATATTAGGAATTATGAACATATGAATGTGTATCAGTTGATGCTGTCGAAGAACGAGAGCTATCACTTTGTTATTATTTATTTATTATTTATTATTTATTTTTGTTTTTCTTCTGTCCGTTTAGAGACTTTAACTTATTTTGTAAATACATGCACATGGGTGTAATTTTGTTCAGTTATTTGAGTTGTTTTGTTATTGGTTTAATATAATAATAAAAATATTTTTTTCAATAAAAAACTTTGCTAAAAATTAAAATGCTAATATGGATAGATTAGAGTCCCAAATAACTCTCATTAGAGACCCACTCGTGGTGGTTTACGTTGAAGGTCACCACACGGGTAATAGGGTGAGGTTGAGAGAGGATCCCCTTCATGGTAGCCTCTGGGGAATTGTGGAGAATTGAAACTGCGCTGTTGGCCTCCCTCTGCATCACAAACCAACCATCCAACCAACTGAGTGGGAGACTGTGTAACTGCTACACACAGAATCAGCCGCAGAAAAAGGGCAAGAGAAATTTTAATGACAAGGAAAAAGGTGTATTTGATACAAAAACGTTCTCTGCTCGAAATTGTATTTTATTATGAGACAAGTGTTTGGAAGCTGTCTTCGGCTGAATACAATAAGGTGAGACAAGTGAACTAACCAGAATGACTAATTGTGGTTGAATACCGATAACCATAAAATAAGTGCATGTTTTTGATTGGTGTGTGGAAAGCCTGCTGACTGTTGCATGAATTAATAAATCAGATGAAATATATTGTAAGCAGAGTCCATTCACATGGTAAATGCCTTCTGAACACATGGTGGAAGAAACCCGGGTTTGAAGTGTCTGAGAATCCTCTGCTCGGTGACAGGAACCTGGGGGTTGAATGACTGAAAGTTCCTGTAACATGGAGCTGAGAAAACCATCAGATCACCCCTAAACGTATTGAATGTTGAAGCATATTTGAAATACTGAATGGCCTCATGATGGATTTGAATTGTGTGTGATTTGAAACACGTACATCTCTCCTCCATCCTCTTACGTGTTACACACTGGGGCACAGCCATTTTCCTGAAACTGGGAATAAGTTGGAACAATACCTGGAAAATTCCATAATTGGCATTCCCAGGAATATTCTATAACTATGTTGGGGGCATTGGAAAGGCAAGAGAGAAAGAGAGGGAAGTTGCTGCATGTAGTAGTGAGAGTGGTGGAGCATGAGCCTTGTTCGGGGGTCGGTGCTATAACAGATATACAGTGAGTGTGAGGGAGCAGAGAGAATACGGTGACACTTATCCCTACAGAGTGGAGAAGGTTATTGATGCTTGTCCTGTATTGCTGGACATTTCTTCACACCGTAGATACTGCACTGAGCTGGGTGGTGCGAGTAGACCATGCTCAGTAGGTCTGGTAGTGTGGCCCCCTCTGGGAAGAGAATGGTCCCCTTTTGTACTTGCCCATCCACCAGGACCTCCATGTTGTTGTCAACAAACCGTGGTGTAATTTCCCCTTCGCTGCCATGCTTGGGGAAAATGTGCAGGGCAGCTCCAAACTTAGAAAGCGCAACCGTGTGCCCATCGGCCTTTTAAAGATGGCACCAGTGTCAGTGATCACAGAATATCCAGGGGCATCCAGGCGATTGTGAGTACCTCCAGTCATGATGGGTGGCAGAATCGGGCTGGCATTGTATGAGAGGGACATTATGGAGTGGGGTGGCTAGTTAATGAGATTAATTTGGTAAGATAGCACCAGGAAACTAGCTCGGCCTTGTGCAGACAACCCCTCTGTCACACTTAATTAAAATGTCACTGCAACAGTTTTTTTGTTAGATTCAGCCCAGTGAGGTGAAGACTCTGCTGTCCTCATTCGCAGTTACAAAGCTGCAGAACAAATGCTCATCCAAAACTCTCCATCGCCTGAACTCACAGCAATATCCCTTTCACTCATAATTCTTCGAAATACTGACCCGTGTTGCATGATACGATCGAAATGTCTTCATTCTGAAACCTGTGAACATATCCTTCCATGACATTTTATCTCAGTCTCCCCCCCGCATCCTATCTCCACCCCAAAACACACTCATTTACAGTCGTATTGCACGAGAGTGCCAGTATGACTGGTCATTTGGCCTAGCTGGTCCATGGTAACCAAAATGCACAACCAGACTCACCCCATTTCCCTGCCCTTGTTCTGTATCCCTCTAATCCTTTCCTATCTGTGTATTTGTCCAATTGCCTTTTCAATGTTGTTATTGTACCCACCTCAATCACTTCCACTGACAGCTCAGTCCATATGCATACCACACTCTACGTAAAAAAGTTGCCCCTCAGTTTCCTTTTTATATTTTTTATCCTTTCCAAACATTAATGGATGTCCTCTAGTCTTCGATTCACCAAACTTGAGAAAGACGTTTGAAGTATTCACCCCATGCACGCCTCTCATGATTTTATAAGGGCTACACTTCTATAAGAACCCCCTCAGTTTCCTACGCTGTAAAGAAATAAGTTCTAACCTGTCCAACCTCTGCCTATAACTTAGAGCTTAAATCCCAGGAAACATCTTTGGAAATTTGTTCTGCATACTTTCTAGTTCAATAATATCCTTTCGAGAGCAAGATGAACAATACTGAACACAATACTGCAACTGCAGCCTTACCAACATCCTGTACAATTGCAGCTTAACGTCCCACCTTCTATACTCAATGCGTTGAGGAAGGCCAATGTGCCAACAGCCTTCTTCACTGTCCTGTGTATCTGTGACTCAAATTTCAGACAACCGTGCACCTGATCTCCAACGACCTTTTGTTTCACTACACGTCTTAAGGCACTATCATTCGTCATTAAACTCCTACCTGGATTTAACTTTCCAAAATGCAAGACGTCACACTTATCTAATTTAAACTCCATTTGCTATTTCTCAGCCCACTTCCCCAGCTGATCAAGGCACTGCTGCAATTTCTGATAACGTTCCTCACTGTAAATGATGTCTCCTAATTTAGTGTCATCTGCAAACCTACTAACATTGCGTTATGCACTCTGGTCCAAATCATTGATATAGATAACAAACAGCAATGGGCCCAGGATCGACAACTAAGGCACTCCACTAGTTACAGGCCTCCAGTCTGACAAGCATACCTCCACCATAACCATTTGTTTCAGAACATTAAGCAATTGTGTCGCCAATTTGCCAGTTTACATTGGAGTCCATGCGATCTAACCTTCTAGAGCGGCCTACCATGTGGAACCTTATCAAAGGCCTTACTGAAATCCATATAGACTATGTCCACCATCTTTCCTCATCAACCTTCCAGGTCACTTCCTCAAATATTTGTCAAACTTTGTCAGGCACGATCTGCCACGCACAAAGCTATGCTGACTGCTCCAAGTCAAACTCTGTCTTCCCAAATGCATCCATATCTTATATCTCCGAACATTCTCAAGTGGTTTCTGAAACAGATGTGAAGCTTACTGGTCTACCTTTCCCAGGCTTTTCTTTGCAGCCCTTCTGAATAAGGGCACTACATTTGTTACTGCCCAGTCTTCCGGGACCTTGCCCCTGAACGACCTTCTCTCGCCTTGTGCAGTGCTCTTAGATATATCTGGTTAGGACCAAGAGATTTATCTGACTTTATGCATTCTAATATGTCCAACAACACCTCTATTGTTATATTGACTGTACCAAGATATCGCAACTAACCTCCCAAAGGTCATAGGTCTTCATGTCTTTCTTCATGATAAACACAGAGGGGAAATTGAGGACCTCACCCATCTCTTGAGGATTTACACGCGCATGCCCATTTTGGATTTTAAGGCGTCCTATCTCTCTCTAGTTGTTCTTTTTATTTACTATATTGAATTTGGATTCATCTTAATCTGCTCAGCAAGGCTATCTCATACCCCATTTTAGCCCTGCTGATTTCCTTCTTCAGTAAACTCCTGTAACTCCTGTGTACCTCCAGAGATTCCCTTGGAACCAGCTGCCTGTACTTGAGTGACGCCTCCTTTCTTTCTGGTCAGAGCCTCAATATCTCTCGTCATCCAGGATTCTCTCTTCCAGCCTCACTTTCCCTTCACCCTCACAGGGACATGCAGACCTTGAACTCGAGCTATCTCACTTTGAAGCCCTCCCACTTGCCCTGGATCCTTTTATCTAGAAACACACTCCTCCAATCAAGCCTTGCAATCCCCTGTCTAATTCCAACAATATTCGCCTTGCCCCAATTTAGAACTTTAATCTGTGGGCCAATTTTTTCCCTACCATACCTATTTTAACATTAATACATCTCTGGTCACTTTTCACAAAATGCTCCCCCACTTTACCTCCATCACCTATCCTGCCCTGTTTCCCAACAGTAGGTCGAGTTTGTCCCTTCCCGATTAGGACCCTGTACATGCTGCTTGTGGAAGCTTTCCTGAACACACTTAACAAATTACGTTCCATCTAAGTTCTTAACCCTCTGGAAGTCCCCATCTATGTTAGGATAATTAAAATCACCTATTATGGCAACCCTATTGTTCCTGCAAGTCTCGCCAGTCTTCCTGCATATTTGTTCTTCTAATTCCCATTAATTATTTGAAGGCTTATAGTGCAACCACTATAACGTTACCAACCCCTCTTATTGTTTATATCATTTACAAAATCTCATTGGATATTATCTCAATTATTTCATCTTTAAATACTAGAGTGATAAGCGCCTTAATCAGAACTATTGGTATTTAAATTGTTTCCAGTTACATCTCTTCCTCGCAGTGACTTTCACATTCGCAGCATCCCTTGTCAAGGCACAGTGGAGATATGGAGCTGTAAATAGATGGGAGCGGCACATCCTGTCAGTTCCAACATTGGTTGCAAGTTTCCCCACACTGAGCTGCGATCTAACACAGTGTTACCGAACAATGCAACAATCTGGGTTTATATATGAATGATCCAGTGCGGACTGCACAGCCCCCCACGCTGGACATTTAGCCCAGGATTATAGATCCAGCATTGGTGTGGGCTGCACAGAGTTTCACTCTGCACATAGCTGGGTTGCATTCAGCAGTACACTAGCCGGATCTCCACAGTGCTCCATCCTGAATATGTAATGGTTATGTGAGTTAGATTGTGAATGTGAGAGAACTAAACATCCGGCTATGCCTTTATTTTTGTTTTAATTCTTGTGATTGGACTCTTCAAATCGTGACTCATCCAGTTCGACCCGACCCTCTGGATGAGTCATGGTAAATGTTGTTACAGCATCTGGGTCTGCAACATGACCAACAAATGGAGCAGAGGCTGCAGAGAGGGGAAGCTCTGTAAAATGGAATGAGGGAATCACAATCAGATCAGCCGTGGTCTTAGTGAATGGTGGGTCAGGATTGAATGGACCACTGATGCAACTTATAATATATTTCTCTTTGTTCCAAGCAAACTCCCCTTCTCTCCCAGTGTCCCATACTGGTGGGGAGTGAGTCACCTCCTCCTGTTCCTGCGTAACAGGATCCTCCAGCCTCACTAGCCTCCAGATTTCCCTGTGCCCCAGTCTCGAACAGTTGAGTGACTGTCTTCTGTCCCTGTGTCCCAGCTTCAAGCAATTGAATGATTCCCGCCTGATCCCAAGTTTGTGAAAGTAGATGTCCTCCTCCTGCTCCTGAGTAACAGGCTCCAATAGCTCTGTGCTCACCTGCTGCTCCTGTGGAATGGAGGTGAGGGACTGAATGGCCTCTTCACATTCTTTACAGCTTTTTCTTGAATAAAGGCCTTTCCCCTGTTTCTGTAAAACATCATCAAAATCTGAATGATGTATTTTTGTATTTGACTCTCAGTAATGGAGCAAACAAGCCGACTGGCAGAATTCAGATGCTGAATAGCCTCCTCCTGTTCCCGTGTTATACACTGAAGAGTCAATAGACTCTCAGAGAAACACAGCACGGAAAAAGATCGTTCGGTCTGGTCATCCATACCGCCAAATATCATAAATTAATCTCGTCTCCCTTGCCAGCACTTGGCCCATCTCTCTCTAAACCCTTCCCATGCATGTATCCATCCAAATGCCTTTTAAATGGTGTAACTGTACCTGCCTCCACCACCTCTTTTGTCTGTTCAATCCACACACACAGCGGTCTCTGTGTGAAAATGTTGTCCCTCATCTCCCTTTTTAAATCTTTCTCCTCTCACCTTAAACTTTTGTCTTCTAATTTTGGACTCGTCTATCCTGGGAAGACATTGACTGTTTACTTTATCTATGCCCCTCATGATTTTATAAACCCCTTTAAGGATCCCCCACCCCCAGCCTCAACACTTGAAAATAGCCCCAGCCTATTAAAGCTCTCCCTGTAACTCTAACCCTCCAACACCTACAACATTCTTTTAAATCTCTTCTGCACCCTTTCAAGTTTGACAACATCTTTCCAACAGTAGAGAGACCAGAATTAAAGGCAATATTACAAAAGTGGCCAAACCAATATCCTGTACAGATTTAACATGTCATGCAAATGCTTCGACTCAAAGCACGCACCAATAAAGGGAAGATCACCAAATGCCTTCATCACTGCGCTGTCGACCTGTGACGGCACTTTCAAGGAACGGAGAACCTGCACCACGAGGCTAGCTTTGCTGCCTCACAGGGCAGTGACCTGGGTTTAATTCCATCCTTGAATGACTCGCTGTGTGGAGTTTGTACATTCTCCCCGTGTCTGTGTCAGTTTACTCCGGGTGCTATGTTTTACTCCAACTGTATAAGGATATACAGTTAAGGGTAGATTGGCCATGCTAAATTGCGCACCATACCCAGGGATGTGTAGGGGAGGTGGATTAGCCATGGGAAATGCAGGCTCAGAGGGATAGGGCAGGTGTTTGTCCAGTGGGATACTGTTTCGAGGTTCGGTGTGGCCTCGATGGGCCGAAAAGCCTGTTTCCTCACTGTAGGGATTCGATAATTTCAATGGAGTTCTCCTTCACTGGCAGCTTTCGACAGGGCACTACCTGTAAGTCTTACCTTGATTTGTCTTGCCAAAATGCAACACCTCATATGTAACTAAAATATACTCTATCTGTCACTCCTCGGCTCACCTAAAAAGGCCCCATTATCGTCTGAGAGATCATTCTTCACTGTCGACTACACCACCAAATTTGGAATTATCTACAACCTTACTGACCATACTTCATATACTCAAATGTAAATGATTTGTATCAGTGACAAGAGGCAGTGGACCCACTATTGATCTTTGTGACCCGCCACTGGTCACAGGTCTCCAAGTTTAATGAACAAATGCCCACTGTCACGCCCTGTCTCCAATATTCAAGAAAATTGCGGATCTAATAGGTGAGTTCTCCCTGGATCCCAGCCAGTTTAACCTTGCTAACCAGTCTCCCATGTAGCCCATTGTGGTTTCCTTCCTGAGTCCCATAAAGACACCATCCACTAGCCTGTCTTCATCAATCATCTTCATCACTTCCTCAAAAGGTTACACCGAGTCAGTGAGACCTGATCCCCAATGGACAAAGACCCTCTTCAGTCCTTGTCTTTTTAAATGTATATACATCCCTTCCCACAAAATCCCCTCCAACAATTTAGTCACCATTGACGTCAGGCTCACTAATCTATAGTTACCTGTTTTTTTTTTCCTTACTTTTTAAATAATGTCACTGTATTTGCTGCCCTCCAGTCTTTTGACACCTCACCTGTGGAAATCAATGATACAAATATATCAGCAAAATGCTGACCAATTTCTTTCTGAGCTTCTCACAAACATTTGGGATACAACTGATCAGGTCCCAGGGATTAGTTCACCTTTATGTGTTTTAAAATGTCAAACACGTCCTTGTAATATAGACACCTTTCAATGTTTCACTGTATATTTATTCATTCTCTCGCTCTTGTAACCTCCTCCTCATTAAATATTGAGGAGAAATTTTTGTTTCATATCCCTCCAATCTCGGGTGGTTCCACAGATAGGTAGTCTTACTGATCTTTAAGAGGCCCTGTTCTCCTCCTAGTTAATCTTTTACCATTAAAGGATTTGTAGAATTTCTTCAATGCCTCGTTAACCCTATTTCTAAAGCCATCTCATGTCCACATTTTTCTGGCCCGAATTCCCCGTTGACTATACACTTATTGCCCTTATACTCCTCTCGGGATTCACTTAATCTCAGCTCTGTTTACCGGACATATGCCTCCTTCCTTACCTTGACCAGAGCATCAATATATCTAACCATCCAGCACTCCCTGCACCCACCAGCCTTTCCCATCTCACTCGCTGAAACCACAGTTTGATGGCTTTGCATTTACCGACCATCCCTTTACCTGTGAATAGGGTACCCCAATCAACCTTTCACAGGGCTCGCCTAACATTTTCAAAATTGGCCTTGTTCAAAGTTCGAACTTTAATGTTGACATCAGATATTTCCTATTCCACAACTAATTTAAAACAAATATTGATGCTTAACATGAAAGTTAAATCGACACTTCCTGCCCCTCTATAACGGGCTCGAAAGTCTGACTGGGCTCCTCCTGTCCCTCTGTAATAGACTCAAGAGACTTAATGGCCTCCTCCAGTTCCTCTAAACACACTTGAGAGGCTGCACGTCCTCCTCCTGTCTTTGTGTAACAGATCCGAGACACAACAACCCGTGGATTACTAGCAGCCGTTAAACTATATCTGCTGGAGGTCCTTCCTTTCTCAGATACAGAAACACAGACAACACAATGTACTGCAGGTGCCCTCTCAGTTACACTTTACGCAGATGCAGCAACACATCTCTTTGTTCTGAATGATTCTGTTGACAAAATGTGCCAATATTCAGCTTTCCCCCTTTTCAAGTAGCAACAGGCTAATATGGGCTGAATGGTCTTCTCTTCTCCCTCTGTTAGAGGCCCATTGGGAGAGAATTTCTTCGGCCTGTTCCTGAGCAGCAGTCCCAATGCTCTGTCTCAAGGTTATGAAAGGATTTGATAACAGGGCAATAAAACCAGGAGTGGCCGCACCTGGTCAATAAGCACCGTACTTTGTGTTCAGGTATCTCGAAACTTGCCCACCCTCCCCTTTTTTATGCAGCCGATCTGTTATTTTATAACTGCCTCCTTTCATAAACAGAATGGAAACATACATAGACCCCTGCAGTGTCCTGTTAATACTCTCATATACAAGGAAAAAAAGATATAAAATACTGAAAGATTTATGGTCCATCCCTCAGCAACCTTCATCCATTGCATCCAGTATAAGAAAAGTGATTTATTGAACTGGTTAACTGAGCCTATTTGTTCAGTGACTGCGATTAATGCCAATCTCCATGGATTCTAATTATCCCAGTGGAGGGTTTCCATCTTTTAATGATAAATGGGCTCCGTTCAATGTGTTATCCCATAACATGAGTGGGAGCATCACCAACAGCACTGACAGGGATCAGCAGATCCAGAGACAGGGGGAGGAGAGATCAGAATCTGAGAACATTAGACCGGAATGTTCCAACAATGGATCAGAACCTGAGAACATTAGACTGGAATATTCCAACAATAGACAGGAGCTTATCCGTTTATGTTTGGCATCTTTCTGAATGTGATTGCTTGTCATTATCATTGCGGATCTATATCGCTCTTCTCATTATTCAATACTTTTATTATCCCTTCCTGGCTATCGTTGGTGTTCCTGGTGAGTATCACTATCCAGATTTTGTTTTATATAAACCAGTTATGAGTGTATTATTGTTATTTCATATCGTCTACACGTCCTGCCACTGTTATTGTTCCTGTTGAATCTCACAATCCAGATATTCACTCTACAGACCACTGCTAACTGCATCAATGAAGGTGTTCAATTACTGTCTCGCTCTCTGCTCTGGCAGTGTTACTCACGGGTCTCTATGTTGATCTATTCAGTTTCAGGGGAGAACCACAATGCATTGTCTCATTGCCTTTACTGTTAAGAGCATGGAGGTCACTTTCTAATCTTCTGGTTACAAACTCCACTTCCTTCCACTGTTTCCATCCCATTCCTGGCCAATATCTGCAGCTGAAACAGTCAGGTCACAACTGTGGGAGATCCCTTTGACTATGAGCTAATTCTTGACACCATACCCTGAACATTTCTAACTTGAAATACTCACCACTCCAGAATATATCTTACTGGTTTATTCCATATGTTGTTTGAACCTTGAGCTATGAAATACAATCTTAATGAAGCCAATAATCTGCTGCTGACACTCCCGGCTTCAAACCTGCTGAAGCAAATCTGATTCGACCTCACACCAAACTCCCATCCATCTGTCATTCATGTGCACACAGATGGATATTGCTATTGTGTCTGGCAATGCCTTTATTTTAACATTCTCAAACACTTTATCTCATCTGTTCATGAAACTTCTCTCGTTCTCTCTATTGATTAACAAAAAGCCTGCCAGTTGTTCGTATTTAAAATAATTTCCTCCATGTGCGTTCCTTGTCAAACAATGAGTTTTCCATTCAGCCACGCCAATCACGCACGCACACACACACACACTCTCAGTCTCTGATGAACACACACACACGCGCGCAGAGAGAGCAAACCTTCCCACTGTAAGCAGTAAATCTGTTGTGAGTATAGTTAGCATTTGATAGTAAAGTTTGCAATACTCTCATGCTGTGCAGATAGTGCAGTTTACTGAGCAACACACTAGCATACTCTGCACAGCTCTACATGCTGGGCTGTCATCTTGTCCCAGTTTATGTTGTTTGTGGTGTTCTGTGAAGCAGATTGAGAACTTGATGTAACAAACCATTCCAGCTGATCTGACAATATCTTTATTCAATTCTCATTCTTGTAATTTTACTCTCGAAGATCTCACTTCGCCATGACGTTTTCCACATATTTCCACAACATCTTTTCAGTTAATTAACTGTCTGTTTCTGTCTTTAATGTGAATCTCTTGTCCCTTTCTTTCTTTCACTGGCCTTGGATTTTGTCTCCCTAGTGTATCGAGTGCTGGCATTGTGTAGCTCAGAAATAATGAAATGGGGTGTGTCAAGCTGTTGTTCACTTCCTGGTATGTCCCATGTGGTGGTCCATGGACAGCCGTGTTTCAGAAGTTATGAGAAACATCCTTGTAATTTGGTCTGTACCTGTGGCTGTCCCTCTCAGGTGACCATGCGATCAGTAACAAAAGGGAGCCCACTGAGTAAAGGACCACACATATAAATTGCCTGACAATGCTATCACTTTTTAAATAAAAGGTTATTTTCTCCCTTTTTTTTAGTAAGAGGCCTTAAAGGCAAAACTTCCTACTGAAAACGGCTCAAGTAAATAACTTATGGAGCCTTTAAGGTTTTTAAATAAATAGCAGTAACAATGTTCAGCTGGCACAGACCAGGATTTCTAGATTTTTTATATTGTAGCTATAACAATCACCAAGTGCTTAGGGTCCCAGAAGGGTTGTAAGTTTCAGTAAATTATCCACATCTGCTATTCTCTCTGGAACCTCACTTGATGGTGTTTCCTCCTGGATTGGAGAACTGTATGCAAGAATGCATGTCTGAATGTTCCTTTTTGCCAAGGGATGTGTTTATGGGATGTTGATATATTGGAACAGTTCATTAGTAGAAGGTACTGTATCCATTATTCAGTTAAGATTTCCAATAGAAAAATTATTCTAAATTCATCTTCATTTCTAATTGGATTTTCATTAGAGTGTTTAAATATATTGTGTTTTGCTTAATGGTGAGTGGTTTGAATAGTTTGACATCTGGAACATCCAACTCACATCTACCTTTAAAATAAGTAAAGGTTGGCATCCAACCTACCTTCTTAAAATAGTTTGAGGCAGTCTGGTTGGTCTATAGCAAACTGGGGACTCTTGTCCGGTTCTAAATCGATAATACCAAATTGGGTTTAGAATTTGCAAACAGGCCATTCACCCCAACAAATCTATACCGATCCTCCGAGGAGTAACCTACCCAGACCCATTCCTCTACCATATTATTACACATTTACCCGACGAAGGCAACTAACCCACACATCCCTGAAAACTATGAACAGTTTAGCATGGCCAATTCACCTGACATGCACATCTTTGGATTGTGGGAGGAAACCAAATCATCCAAAATAAGCTCACACAGACACTGGACAGTATACACCAGGAGGCTATTGGGTTCAAAGGTCGCCTATGGTAGGTGAGAGTGTCTTTTTCTGGATGTTGAGTTTGGTTGGTTTAAACAGTATTTTGTATATAAAGATTCAGTCATTAAGAGTTCTCTGGGTGTGGAAAAGTGAAGTTGGCGGTTTTACAAAAGGTAATGATGGTAAAGCTTTAGGAATTGACAGACAACCTGGAGTTGTGGTTGCGATTGTCTGTGAGAAAATGAGAGATAATTACAGCTATAGATCGGCAATTACGTTTAGTGGAACCGCCATCAGACTCTTCGGAAATGGCTGGAATTCAATTTCAAATGATGGTCTTTGAACCTGAGAAGGAATTGAAAGAGTTTGAATTTGATGAAAAGTAGAAATAAAAGAAAGGGAAACGAAGAAGAAAGAGAGAAAAGGACAGAAGAAAAGCAGAGAGTTTCAACTTAAAAAGTTAGCAATTAGAGACGAAAGTTGATATAGAAGGCGAAGATGAAGGTAGAATGTCGGTGGGATGAGGAGGATAGTGCGGTTGAGCAACCCTGTTGTAACCAATTGCCGAACGAGGTTCCGTTTAAATGCATCCAGGCATTCTCTAAATTTGATGAGAAGGATGGGGAAGCCTTTTGAATTTCATTTGAGAAAGTGGCTAAACAAATGCAGACACCAATGACCATGTGGATTTATTTGATCCAAAGCTGATAGGTATTTGCATCCCTATCAGAAGAGGTATCTGGCCAGTATGGAGTGGTGAAGAAAGCCATCTGAAGTGTATATGAGCTTATGCCAGACACTGACAGACAGCGTTACAGGAATCTAAAAGAGGGTCCCTGGTTAAACGCACATTGAGTTTGAAAGGATCAAACAAAGTAATTTTGAAAGGTGGGTTAGGGTATTAAATCAGAGCAAACCTATGACACTCTTAGAAAGATTCTTATTTTGGAGAAGTTCAACAATTCACTTCCTGCAGTCGTGAAAACTCGTGTGGAAGAGCAGAGTTAAAACGGCAAGATTAGAAGCTGAAATGGCTGATGATGATGATTGAGAGATGGAGAAGAATGTGCGAGGTCTTGTTAAGGTTTACTGGCATAGGCCAGGAGTAGCAGGTAAAGAGGTTAGAGCATTAAGAGATACAGAAGCATGTAATTATTTTATGCTGAGACATGAGGAGCTATGTCATTCAAAAGGATTATTGGAAAGATTAGAAGCACTCCATTATGTAACGTGTGATTGGCGTGTCCACTGGAAACTCAACAGATTTATTCCACAATGGGGAAGGAGGCCTTGAGCTTGGTGTTGGCGTTGCAACATTTCAGATTTACATTGCCAATAACATACTTGAGACAAATCTTTATCACAGATCATAACCCCTTAAAGTTTTTGGAGACGTTTGGGGAGAAAAATACCAGTCTGTTTCGATTGAGCTTATTATTGCTGCCATTCAATTTGAAACTATACAGGCGACAGGGCGATAAAACCTAAGTGTGGAGACTTGGATGAAGAAAGACAAAGGCATTCTGTGGCAGGAGTAAAATGACTGAAATCGAAATAGATGTGAATATTTGTATGCTCAGAGTCAATGTAATATATATGCATTTCAGTCTACTAATAGAGGAAGATTAGGAGGTCTAAAATGAATCCACCTTTGTGTATTGATAGATTATTTTCTTAAAGATGGAGTTGTGAGGATACTACCACTGTAGAAAGGTTATTTTCTCTTAGGTTTTTTTTTTAAAGAGAGTTGTTAAAGGCAGAGGTGCACAACTGCTGTCTAAAAACAGTTTAAATAAATAACTGAGATTTTAGGTTTCATTAAAACGGTGATAACAATGGAAGGGCAGTGGCCAGCTCTCCCAGACCAGATTGCCTCATTTTACGTTTAGCTGCAGCATTCAGAAGCTGCTGGGGATCCCAGAAGGGTTGGAAATTTCAATACATGATCCCCAGCTGCTTTTCTCTCTGAGATCTCTGTTGATGTTGTTTCCCTCTGGATTGGAAAACTGCTGTAAGGATCTGTATTTGCATATATCTTTGTGCCAAGCGGTGTAAACCAAGAAGGTACGGTATCTATTGTTTGTGTAAGTGTTCCAACATATAAGCTATCCCAAAACGTTCTTTTCTTTGATTGTATTTTAACTAAAGCATTTGAATAGACTATAGTTTGCTCAATGTCGAGTGGTTTGACAAGTCACAACATAACTGGAACACACACTTCACATCTATATTTAAAATAAGGAAAGGTTTGGGTCTAAACGGCCTTCTGGAAATATTTTGAGGGAATCTCGTCTGGTCGAAAACACTTGTAGCGAGGGGCTTCTGACTGGCTTCTGCAATTGAAAATTTAGTGGAGGGGCAGGGGATGTTTTGCTGGAGGTTGTGCTGTCAGTTGCCTCAGACATTCAGGGAGATCTGAGGATTTGGTGACCCAACTCTGGATGGAGCATGGGGACTGCAGCTACAGCATCTGAGCCTTCAACATGAACAACAAATGGAGCAGAGGCTGCAGAGAGGGGGAGCTCTGAAATCACGCAGTGAGTGTGTGGGGGGAAAAGGATCTGCTGTATCCACCCCCGGATTTTCCAGGAACAATTTCCCAAACTCCTATTAACCCAGGATCAAAGTATGAGGGGACCCTGACTGAACAAGGAGCTGGTCACAGAGTGGTGTCACCTCTTTCAACACGACCTGCAGCTTCACACCAGGGGCAGGATGGTGCTGCCAGTGGCTGTTAGGGTCACTGTTTCATTCAGCTTCTATGATCCAGAACTTTCCACGCAGGACTAGGTGACATATCCATCATCTCTCAGTATCTCAACATCAATGTCAACATTCGGTGATGGAAGATATATATGGTGGATGAGGTAAATAGATTGTTTCTCCCTCAGCAGTGAGCTGTCGGTTGTATCCAGTATAGTGGGATTCCCGATGGTGTCCATGGCATCTGCAGAGTGTCCATGTCAATGGGGAGAGGTAGAGGAACTGAAGGAGCTCTCTCTCTCTCCATTAATGTCACAGTGTGCCCATCACAGTACATCATGTTGGCGAATACCCACTGTCCTGGCAGCAGTCATGATCTCTTCATTCAGAAGCAGTAAGCCATTCCCATCGTCATCGGGTCTCCACGTAGAAAGGAATGAATATATCTTGGATAAAGTCCATCCCCTTGATGCACGTTTCAAAACACCATCCCCACCACCAATTAACCAGATCAAAGTATTCCATGTGTACGGAGAGCAATGGGGTGACTTGGAGTGTCTGGGAGCAGACGATCAGGGATGGAGCAAAACCTCCCATGTCTGACCGGATCTGAGTGAATCCCCCAGTACACAGTATCATTAATCCCTGTAATCCCTCTCCATTTCAGTAACATATTGCTTTCTATTATTCCTGTAAATGAAATGACAGGTTATATCATGTTAAATTCCACCTGCTAAACTATTATCTATTGCCTTTACATTTCTGAATCTGTTTGCAGACTCTCCACCCTCTCTTGATAATTTATTCTCTTGCTTACCACAGCGACATCACCAAACTCAGCATCTGTATATCTGTTCCATCCTCCTGATCATTAATATAGATTGTAAATAGTTGAGAACCCAGCGCTGGTCACTGAGTGACCCTACTGGTTACGTTCTGTCTAACTGATTTATCCTGAGTACCTGCTTTGTGTATGATACCCAGTCCTCCCCCATTCCTGTGAAACACTGTCGAAGGGTTGAATAAGAACAAGGAGCATCTGTGAGGAATCCAACCCCTCGATGACACTGATGTCAACACGGCCTCTGTTTCACTTTCTTGCCATCTCTCCATCCTAAAACTCTCGTCTCTTTTTGTAGATTGCGCCACATGAAAAAAAATCCACTCCATATCTACACATTCAATTACTTTTAGAATGTTACAGACCTCAATGAGATCTCCTTTCATTTTTATAAACTCGAGAGTATAGGCCTAAACTGCTCAATTACTCTTCATAAGACAAACACTTCGAATATGGAATCAATCTAATAAAGCTCTTCTGAATTGCCTCCAATGGAAATACCTCATTCTGCAGGACACCCAAACTGTACTCCAGTTGCAGCCTCACTAATGCCTTGCATAGCTACACCAACACTCCCTACCTTTCTACACTATCCTTTTATAAATAAACACTGAAATTATGCTTGTATATCTCATTACTTGCAGTACCCGCAAGCAGGTTTTCTGTGATATAAAAGCAGACACCCAGATCCCTCTGCACATAAACACTTTGAACTTTCTCTCCATTTAGATAATAATTTGTCTTTCTATTATCCTGGCAAACTTGAATAGCCCCATATTTATTCCCTTTAATATTCCTTGCTAAATTTTGGCCCATTCACGCAACCTATCCATATAGTTTTAAAATCTCTTGCATCGTCATTCCAAAGTAATTTCCCACCGATGTGAGAGTCATCTGAAAATGTGGCATTGTATTTTCTATCCCATCAACCGAGTACAGTAATACCATCGATCGCAAATGGTTGAGGCATGAGTACTGAAATCAATGGCACCCCACAAATTGCATTTGCCAAAATAAAATGACACATTTATTCCATCTGACTGCATTTTGTTGGTTAACCAATCCTCCATCCAAGCGAATAAACTACTCCTAAAACCATGTTGTGTGATCTTACCACTCAGTCTTTGGAGAAGCGACACATCCAATGCCTTCAGGAAGACCAGAGATGTTCCATCTCCCACGATCCACCTTTTTTGTGACATCTTCAAATAACTCAAGCAAACACTTCAAACTTGATTGTCCTTTGTAAAACCATGTTGACTCTGACGGATTGTGGTTTAACTTTGCAAATGTCCTGAACAATGGACTCGAACAATTAGCCTTAAATTACAATAGTTTATTGTTACACTTTAGTCCCGAATGTATCCCATTATTATAAGTTCTTCCCTTTCGAAAACCTTCACGTTTTCTTTGAATTCCCATTTAATGGGCACACGTTTTTAAGAGATCTGCTCCAATTACTGAGTAAGAGTCATGTGTGGCTGAATGGACTCACCATCATGTTGGTGTACAAACTAGACGGGCTGACGTCTTTCTGGTGTTCCCATGTTGTCGTCTCCAAGGCCAGAATGATCTGCACCTGTTGATCCTTTAGAGGATTGGGAGATTATGGAATGTTACTGTTGCTCTCTAACATTTTGATGGGCTGATGGGTCTTCTCATACTTCTCCATTGAAATATTGAACGGTCTCCTCATGTTTCCGAGGGATTGATTGGTCTTATCTTGTTCCCATACAACAGACACCTGTCGAAATTACTACTTCCTTTCTCATTAAAGAAGTCTCAGATAGTTTTTATCCTTATCTAATTCCCTTGCAATAGGCTCGGTGGGTCTGAATGGCCTCCTGTTATCCATGTGTAACAATCTCCAGTCACTGTGTGACCTCTTCCAGTTCCTATGTTACAGACTTGAGGAGGCTGAATGGACTGATCCTGTTGCTGTTTAACAGGATACTGGTGCAGCATGTCCTACTGTTATAGGCTCGAGTGGCTTATTGGCCTCCTTCTGTAAATGTATATCAACCGCCAGGGGCTGAATAGCCTCATCCTGTTTTCGTGTAACAGGGTCGAAGGCTTGAATATCCTCCTGTTGTTCCTGTGTAACACACTGGAGAACGGAATGGTTCCTCCACTATCGGTGTAATTCGCTTCACTCGTTGACTACATCTGTCATCTATGTTGAAATAAGGTCATCCTTATTTTTTGTAAACTCCAATGGCTACTGGATCAACCTGATCATCCTTTCGTTATAAGCTAGCACCTTCATTGCAGGAATCAGTTGAGGGAACCATCTCTGAGCTGCTTCCAATATAACAACATCATTTCTTCACTGAAGAGATTAAATCTGTACACACTACTCCAGATGTGATCTCACTAAGACCCTGTACAGCAGCAGCAACATTTTACCAGCCTGTTGTAAGGTTCCCACCCAGGTTAGAGCTGTCTCAGCTCTCTGGGGAATATAGTACATTGTTGGAAAATCATTGCCCTTCTCTACTCCATGAGCATAACGGGAGATCTGGAGAAATTAAAGTTTGACAAGTTCATAAATGATGTGGCGAAATGATCTCTACCATTAATCTCTCCAGAGCCCACACCGCTCAGATTCCACAGAATCTAGTAAGATGGAGCAAACATTGATGGGAGTTATATATCAAAGTGAAAGCTGCAATACAAATGCTGGACATGTTATAAAACAGGAACTGAGATATACACATTTGTGGGTACTGCAGTAATAATATACTGCTTACATTATATCTAAACTGTGTTAACCAATTGAATGCTAATGCTGGGAAAATGGATTTCATGACCGCGTGTGAGATGGTTTACATGAACATTATGTTGAGCACTGAGCTGGAGATCAGGTTATTTAGGAATTGGTGTTGAGTGATCAGAAGAGCTAATTGAAAATTTTGCTGGAAAGGACATTTTGGGAACAGTGACCACAATGTATTGGTTTTCTTTAATGCTGTTTGAGTACACGACAGTTTTTGTTGTATTTGAAGAAACCATTTGAAATCTGAGTCATGCAGACCATGAAGGTGTGAGGAGAAAGTGGAGACTACAGATGCTGAAGATCAGAGTCGAAGGGTGTGGTGCTGGAAAAGCACAGTCAGGCAGCATACTGAGAGTAGATAAATCGATGTTTCGGGCATAAGCGCTTCATCAGGAATGAAGGTTATGGGCCTAGGGGGCTGAGAGATAAATGAGAAGAGGGTGCGGCAGGGGGGAGGTAGCTGGGATTACGATAGGTAGATGAAGGTGGGGTTGAAAGTGAAAGGTGATGAAGGGAGACAGAACGCCTCATCTACTGCATCCATTAAAGACAATGTGGTCTTCTCTACATTGGCGAGGCAGGAGGTCAACTTGTGGATCATTTCAGGGAACATCTCTGGGACAACCACATTGAACGACACCATCGCCTAGTGGCTGAGCACTTTAACTCCCCTTCCCATTCTGCCTAGGACATGAGAGTCCTGGGCCTGCTCCATTGCCAAACCCGAGCCACCAGAAGCCTGGAGGAAGAAAGCCTCATCTTCTGCCTTGGGACCCTCCAACCACAGGGGATCATAGTGGATTTCCCCATTTCCCCATTTCCCCTAATCCCACTTTATCCTACTCCAACCTTCCAAATCAGCACCGCCCTTTTGAACATTCCTATGTGTCCACCTACCTCCCTATCAGTCTGTTCCACCCTCCTTCCTCTCTATCACTTTCAACCCCACCTTCATCTACCTATTAGATGAAAGGAGGCAGCTTAGAAAAATACCAAGTGTTGCAGTGAGCCAGCGGATTCAGAGAAATGTAGGACACAGCAAAGCATGACCAAGAAACTGAGAAGAAAATCAGAAAGAGAAAAAGCGTGCAAACGAAAGAAAAGCATAAAGACTGCTAAAAAGCGTCTATCAATGTATCAAAAAAATAAAAATAAGGCCAAATGTGGAACAGTTGGTGAGCGTTCAGGACAATTTATTGCAGAGAACAGAGAAATCGCAGGGAAAAGAAACAGTTTCTTTGTGTCTATCTTCATGGAAGAATGTCCAGAAATTCTTCCAGAAATACCAAGTGACCATTGGACTTGTGCAAGTAACGTCTAAGATCATTCTTATCAGTGTTTGGGTTATCTTTGAAAAGAAAGCTGAATTGAGTATTTATAAATCTGACAGACTAGATGTACTTCATACAAAAATTTCAGAGGAAGCAGCAACAGACACGTTGATTGCATCGCGGATTTTCACTTTATTTTCCGACACATTCCCGAAATGCATTTAGCCAATCTGGATAAGGCAAAGGTTATAAATATTATCCAACAGTTTAAGGAGAGATGAATTTGGAGAATGGTAAACTAAAGACCAGATAACCTGTCATCCGCAGTCAGGTATCTCTTGGACTCGATTACAAAGAACATGCTACTAGATATTTAGAAGTTAATAACATAACTGGGGAGTGTGAGAATGTACCGGTGAAAGGAAAACCAGAAGTGACAAACATTTTTTTGGAAAGGTTTGAAGATGATTCTTGTGGACATAGGCAATGAAGAACCAATGGATAACGTTTAGTTGGATATTCATGAGCTTTTTAAAAGAACTCACATAATGAGTTCATAAGAAAAGTTAAACCGAGAGGTATTAGGAAGAACATATGCAAATGGGAAAGTAAAAATTAGGTTTATATTCATGTGAATATAATTGGAAGATAGAGGATGTCGTGCACCAGTTGCATCGAGCATTGGTGAGACTAAACTTAGACTATTGTGTATCGCTCGGAGTCCCAATCTAAGAAAGAATATACTGACTACAGAGGAACTGCAAAAGGTATTCTCCAAATTAACCCCTAAGTTGGCAAGGTTGTCTGATGGGGTAACTCAGCCTGTAATCTCGAGGTTCGAAACATGAGAGGTGATCGTAGTGAATCTTAGAAACATCGAAAGGACTGAATAACATAGGGACATGAGGAAGCACAAGTAGGTGAGATCTGGGAGAATTCCATGATATTCTACACGGACAAGTAGAACAGAATAATCAGCAAACAGTTAGTGTCCATTACAAACCAAAGGGGCAATCTGTGTGTCAAGCTGCAGAACATTGATGGATTGTTACATGAGACCTTCACATCTATTTTAATTGGGAGAAGGAGGATGCAGGTACAGAATTCAAGAAGATGGACTGGACAACTCTTGAACAGATTGATGTAAAATACGAGCAGGGATTTGAGGTTTTGTTCTGTACAAATTTAGACCAATCTCCATGTCTGAATGAGTTGTATAACAGGCGGCTGTCGGGGTCAAGGGAGGAATGACCCTGACTGAATATTTTAATTAGAATCTGACCATAGGGGAGGTGCCAGAGAACTGGACGACTGCTAATACGATTCCACTTCACAGTAAGGGTGGGACAGATAGTCTAGGTGACTATAGATGAGCGAGTATTAGATCACTGTTAAGAAAACTTCTGGAGAAGATAGGGAAGGAGAAAATCGAACTCCAATCAGAGTCACAAGGTTTGATCAGGGATAATTATCATGACTTTATCAGAAGGGAGTCGCATCTAATGGATTTGATTGAATTAGTTTGAGGAGGTCAATGGTTTAGTTTTGTAGGAAGGCCTTTGACAAATTTCCAGCTGGGATACTGAGAAATAAAGTAAAATCTCACAATATGAAGGATACCTTGGCAGGTTACAAGGAGATTTTTCTTAATGGCAGCAGGCAGAGGGTGGTGGGCGAAGGCTCTTTGAGCGACTGGAGACCAGTGTCCGCGGTGTAGCACAGGGATCAGTGCTGTGTCCCTTATTTTTTGTGTTATTCATAAAAAAAGATGTGAATGAGGAGGGGGCTAGGTGGAGAGTGGGGGAGGTGTGAGAAGTAACTGTATGTTTGACAGAAAGATTGACCGGTTGGTTCACAGTGAGGAGGAATGCCTTAAGTTACAGGCAGATGCAGATGATTGGTCAGATGGGCAAATCAATGGCAGAAGGAATGTAACCCTGATAAATATGAGGTGATGCACTTTGGGAGAAGGGACCAGACAGGGGAGGACTCAATGAATGGCAGCACACTGGGATACTCAGGGTGTGCTTCTCCACACATCCCTGAATGTGACTGGACAGGTTAATGGGCTAGGTAAGAATTGGACCTTGGGTGTTGTGTTTCCTAATCAGGGTGTAGATTATAAGAGCAATACAGGGCTTTGGTTAGGACAAAATGGAATACTGTATGTGGTTCTGGGAGCCACATTCCAGGAAGGATGTGATTGTACTGCAGAGGGTGCAGAGGTGATTCACCAGGATGTTCCCTGGGATGGAGCATATCAGCCACGGAGAGAGGCTGGATAAGCTCAGGTTGTTTACTTTGGAGCAGAGAAAGCTGAGGGGTCCGTGATTCAGGAGGATAAGTTTATGAGGGACATGGACAGGGTGGATAGACAGCAGCTGTTCCTTTTAGTCAGAGGGTCAAGAACAAATGAGCCCAATTTAAAGTGAAAAGTTTGAGGTTCAGAGAGGATTTAAATATTTTTTCACCTCGAGGACGTGGAGTTCTGGGATTACTTCCCAAGAAGGGGAATTATCACGGGTAACCTCACAATCATTAAAAAGTACTTGGACGAGCACGTGGAAGTGTCATAACATTCCAGGCTATGGGCCTGGTGTAGGAAAGTGGGACTAATATAGATTGTGCTGTATTTCTGTTGGCACAGAGTCTATGCTCCTGTAAGTGTATGGTGTGGAAGGTCAATTATTGAGCAGTCGAAGGCAGGAATTGATGGCTTTCTGAAGAGTATATGTTTGAGAAACAGACTGGGAGACAAATGAAAGAGAAGCAATGGATGTAAAACATGTGGATTTTTAGAAAGATTTTGGTAAAGCTCCAAGCCCAATTTGCGAAATCAAATCTGAGTGGATTGGGGGCTAATATATGGCTATGTTTCCAGAATGGGACAGCTGGCAGGAAACGGTGAATAGAAATAAACCGACTCGGCAAGCAACAGCCTGACATTGTCTATAAGGTATGATTCTGTGAGTATAACTATATCGCAGACACCCCATTACCTTCCCCAGATATCTCCTGTCTCATCAGGACGGACACAGTAGAAGTGGCGGCACAGTGGGATACAGTTGGAATGGAATTGCTCTTGGAGTCCTCAACAGTGACTCTGTATCCCATGAAGTCTCATGGCATTACTTTGCACATGGGGAAGGAAACCTCCTGCTGATTACCATGTACCAGCCTCTTCCAACTGATGAATCAGTACTCCTCCATGCTGACCAACACTTGGAGGAAGCACTGAGGGTAGCACGGACGCAAGATCTACTCTGGGTGGGGGATTTCAATGTTCACCACCAAGAGTATCTCAGCGACAGCATTACTGATCGAGCTGGCCAGGCCCCAAAGGATATAACTGCTCGACTGGTTCTGCAGCAGGTGGGGAAAGAACCAACAAGAGGAAAATATATACTTGAACACAGCCTTACTAATCTGCCAGTTACAGAAGTATCTGTCCATGACATGATCGATAAGAGAGACCACCGCATAGTCATTGTGGAGACAAAATCACACCTGCACATTGAGAATAACCTCAACCATTTTGGGTGGTACTATCACGTTGCTAAACAGGGCAGACTTCGAACAGATCTTGCAGCTCAATCTGGATGTCCATAAGGTGTTGTAGGTCATCAATAGCAGCCAAGTTGTACTCCCGCATAACCTCATGGCCTCCCGCATATCCCCCTCGCAATTGCCATCAATCTCGAGGATCAATATTGGTTCAGTGGAGTGTGCAGGATGGCAGGAACTGCACCAGGCACACCTGATAATGGGGTGTCAGCCTGGTGAAGCCACCAATCAGGACGACTTGTGCGCCAAACAGCATAAGCAGTAAGTGATAGACACAGCTAAGTGATCCCACAAGCAAAGGAACAGGTCTCAGCTCTGCAGTACTTCCACATCTAGCCGAGAAACGCTGGGGACAAAAAACAATTCACTGGAGGAAGAGATTCCACAAATAACCCCTTCCTCCATGATGGAAGAGCCCAGCACTTCAGTTTATAAGATAAGGCTGATTCATTCGCAACAATCTTCAGTCAGAAGTGCTGAGTGGATGATCCATTTCAGCCTCCTCCAGTGGTCCTCAGCAATTCAGTTACCAGTCATCAACAATTCGATTCAGTGCATTCAATATCCAGAAACGATTGCAGATACTGGATACTCCAAAAGGTGCATAATCTGACACCAATATGTCAATAGAACTGAAAACCTGTGCTCCATAACTTGCCACTCCCCTAGCCAAACTATTTCAATACAGTTACAACAATGGCTTTTCCTGATTACTTGGAAAATTACCCCAAGTAATCATTGCTCCTGTATGTAAAAAGCAGAACAAATCCAATCCGGCCGCATCAGTCTCCTCTCGATCATCAGTAAAGTGGTGGAAGGTCTCAGTGTTTTTAAGCAGCACCTGCTCAGCAATACCCTGGTCAATGACGCCCAGTTTGGGCTCCTCCAGGGCCACTCAGCTCCTGACCTCATTACCGTGGTTCAAACATGGACAAAAGAGCTGAATTCCAGGGGTGGGGTGAGAGTGATAGCCCTTTAAATCAAGGCTGTCTTCGACCAAGTGTGGTATCAAGGGACCTTAGCAACACTGGAATCAATGGGTATCAGGGCAAACTCCCCGCTGGTTAGAATCATACCTGACACGTAGGAAGATGGTCATGGTTGATGAAGGTCAGTAAACTCAGCTCCAGGACAAGTCTGTAGGAGTCCCTCGAGCAGTGACCGAAAACTTCTTCAAGGCTGCTTCATTAATGACCTTCCCTCCATTTTAAGGTCAGCAGTGGGGATTTCGCCAATGATTATACAATGTTCTGCAACATTTGTGGCTCCTCAGATACTGAAGCAGTCTATGTTCAAACACAACAAGATCTGGATAGTATCCAGGCTGGCAAGTGGCAAGTAATATTCAGGCCACACGAATGCCAGACCGTGACCATCGCCAATAAAATACAATCTAACCTGCCCCTTGACATTCAATGGTGTTACTATCACTGAATCCCCCAGTATCAAAGTCCTGGTGGGTAATCATTGCTCAGAAACTCACTGGTCTCGCCACATGAACACAGTAACTATCAGAGCAGGTCCAAAGCTAGGAATTATGCGGCGAATAACTCACATCCTGACTTCCAAAAGTCTGTCCATCGTCTACAATGCATAAGTCAGAAGTGTAATAGGAGACTCCCAATTTGCCTGGTTGAGTGCAGCCCCAACAACACTCAAGAACCTTAATACCATCCAGGACAAAGCAGCCAGTTTGACTGTCCCTTCATCCACAATGCTGCACCATCAACGCTCAGCATCAGCAGCAGCAGTGTTTTACTATCTACATGCTGCCATGAAATGATTCACCAAAGATCCTCAGAGACCATCTTCCCAACTCACGACCATGTCTATGTAGAAGGACAAGGGTTACAGATTTATGGGAATACCATCATCTTCAGGTTCCCACCAAGCCATTCACCATCCTGACTTGGAAATTTATCACCGCTCCTTCACAGTCACTGGGTCAGAATCCTGGGATTCCCTCCCTAATGGCATTGGAGGTCAATCACAGCAGGGGGACTGTAGCGTTCAACAAGGCAGCTCACCACCACCTTCTCAAGGGCAACTAGGGACAGGTAATAAATGCTGGCTCAGCCAGTGACACCCGGATTCACGAAATAAATTAATAGAAATTAACAGAGGACGGTTGCTGAGGTGTCACAGGGACCGGTGCTTGGGGCCCAGCTGTTCACAATGTCCTTTAAACATTTGGTTGCTGGAATCAGATACAATATATCCCAGCCTGCTGACAGCAGTAATGGGTGTGGGATTGTGAGTGGGTGAGGAGGATGTAAAAAAGCACCGAGAAGACTAAGACAAGTGGAGTGAATGGGTAAATACGTGACAGATGGAAAACAATGTGAATAGAGGTGACGGTGTGCCCTTTGGTGGAAACGATAAATTGGCAGCCTACCATTTGGAAACGATTGGTAGAAACATGTTGATCTACAAAGGGACGTATGATCCTGTTTGTTGTTTCCTTCTGCATAAACCTCTGAGGTCCCTGCAGCGCAGTGAGTTCTGCAACCATTAGAAAATACTGGGCATGGCATTGGCACACTGACCAGTATATACAGACCCATCAAGTGGGGAACTGCAA
This sequence comes from Chiloscyllium punctatum, assembly GCF_047496795.1. Taxonomy (NCBI): domain Eukaryota; kingdom Metazoa; phylum Chordata; class Chondrichthyes; order Orectolobiformes; family Hemiscylliidae; genus Chiloscyllium; species Chiloscyllium punctatum. Next base: position 3,480,545 of record NC_092751.1, read on the forward strand.
CACTGAAAAGGATCTGCATCTCCCTGAACACCAGTCACTGAAAGGAATATTGAAGAAACAGAAAGCAGTTCGGAAGATAAATGGTGTGTGGACCTTCATTTCAGGGGGATGTGAGTCCAGGAGAAAAGGTGTCTTACTGCAGCTGTACAGGGACTTGGTGAGGCATCATCTTGAACATTGTGCAGTTTTGATCTCCTGACCTAATAAAGGACAAACCTGACATTGATGGAGAGCATTGAAGGATGACCAGACTGATCTCTGGGATGACAGGCTTGTGGTGGGAGCAGAGTTTGGGGTGACTGGGCCAGTATTTCATGGGGTTTAGGAAAATGAGTGGAGATCTCAGTGAAATATACAAAACTCTGACAGGGTGAGACAGATTGGAAGCAGGGATGATAATTCCCCTGGCTGGGACTGGTAAAACAAGGGGCCACAGTATTAGGTGCATGCAGTCACTCTGCATTGAGATGATAATAAATGTCTGCTCTCGCTGACTGGGCAACTTGGGGAATTCGCTCACACCTGGAAACCGAGACACTGCTTATAAATAAGGATTTAGAGACAGTAAAGGGATGGTGGGAGAGCAGGAGTACGGTGGGGAAATGAAGGGCCAACCATCATTATATTGAATTGGGCAGCAAACTCGATGGACCAAACGTACTACTGAACCGCATATTTTATAGCTTCCCAAGGGTACTCACATTAATGGATATGTATATCGTTTGGGGTAAGGACATTGAGGAGAGATTTTTCCATGAACTAGAATGGGGAGTCTCAATGTGTTTTCCATTCCCGATGTTTCTGTGCAGTCTGTGGGAAAGCTCTGTAAATGCTGTCACAAGCTCTCAGTTGTTTGGAAGGAGGTCTCTGCAGAGTCGACAGGACTGTGTTCTCATTCCCTTTTCCGACACTGATGCAGAGGCCGGGTTTTCTGTCCGGTTTCATCCGTTCAGACCTCGGAGTAGTTTGATACAAATGAGTGTCTTGATTGGCCGTTTCAGAGACCATTGAAATGTTTATCACATGTCAGGGTCTTTGGAGTCAGTTTTAGGCCAGCCCAGGAAATCATGAGTTCACTTCCTAAACGTACATTGGAGAAGGAAATTCTGTTTACAATCCATATTGGCTTCAAGGTCACTGTGACTGATCCCAGATTTGAGATCTCGATATTTTATTAATTGTTTTTAACTTCCACCTACTTCCAGAGCATTAGCCTGGTCTGGATTAGTAATCCAGTGACATTTCCACAACAGCACCATCTCCACATGGGGACCTATCGGAAACCACACTGAGCAGGTTATTTCTGTGCTGCTTGAAAACTCTGTCAAAAAGAACTCCCACCAATTTGACCGTCATGATGGGACTGAGGAGGTGGTAATTGGTCAGATTGTAATTATTCCCGTTTTCGGGGACGGGACTAAATTGAGTAATTTTCCACATTGCCAGGGAGATGTCAGAGTTGGAGCTGGAATGAAACAGCTTCCCCAGGGACACGGCTTGTTGTGGAGCACAAGTCTTCAGTCCTATTGCAGGAATGGAGTCAGGACCCATTGTCTGTGTCGTATCGACTGTGTTCACCTGTTTCTTCATGTCACGTGCAGCAAATCAAATTGGTTGAAGACTGGCATCTGTGATTCTGTGGGCATCATGATATGGGTGAGGTGTGTTATCAACTCAACAAAAGATGGTGCAGATAAAACATCCTTCTCTTTTACACTGATGTGCAGGTCTGTTCCATTATTTAGGATGGGAATGTTTGTGGAGCCCTCTCCTCCAGTCATTTGTTTAATCGTCCATGACCATTTATGACTGAATGTGACAGGACTGCAGTGCTTCGTTCAGATCTGTTGGTCATGTCCAGTAGCTTTAATAAGTTAGCATCAGGTTAAAGTTCATGTGATTCTGACTCTGACATGTTCACCCACACTCGTCACTGAGCCATAGATGGTGTTAATGGTAATGACAGACCGAGGTGTTTCCCTGGCAAAAAGTTACAGGTTGTGGTTGAATGCAGGTCTGCTTCTCCTGCTGCTGTGGTCTACAGCACGACATGAATACGCAGTTTCGATCTGTAATATCTGCAATGCAATTCTGCTGTCTGTTCCCCAATTCTCACTGAGTTCCATTCACCCATCAGCCCTGCACTCTGTGCCCTAACCTGGTTTCTGTTGTGGAAATGCTTCCATTTTCAAATTCTCATCCTGCTGAGGGTCTGTCTCCCCGGGTCTTGGTTCCAATCTGAAACATACAACAAAAGCATTTAACTGATCTTAATTGAAATGTTTAATTCACCTGAATCTTTTTCCTTGCGAAATGCCATCTTCTGTGTTTAAAGTCAATGTGTTTCCTCTGTTTCTCTCCCTGACCATGATTAAGAACTCTGTAGTGTCAGTGATGCCAGCCTTATGTAGTTTCAGAGCCAATGAATTCTCTGGATTCCCAATCATCTTCACCACATTGTATGTTTTCTCTTTTGTCTTGATGCCTTATCACTCATGGCTGCCTTGTCCTCCCATGAGTATGTTTCACCTTCTTGGGGTTGCATTTCTGGTATTATCTTCCGAATTATCCCCACAAACCTCTGCTATTGCGGTTCCATGGTCTTTCCTGCTTAGCGTCCCTTCCAATTAACTCTGGCCAGCTCCTCCCGCATGTCTTGGTAGTTACATTGATTAATTATAACCACATTACATCTTGAGGAAAGCATTGCGTATAAACTGAAAGAAGGAGTTTTGTGAGATGGGCCACGAAGAATAACTGGTGGATTTCTTAACTAGGTACAAATGGAGAACGAGAGAGAGAGAGAGGATATCGATATGGAGATGTGGAAAATGAGAAAACTATATAATCGAAAGAAGTAGATATACTTCTCTCAATATTTTGGCAAATCCTGTGTGCCGTGGTCCTTTGTACATTGCACGTACAAAAGAGCAATATGTTTAAATGCTGGGTCTGATGCCATAACTTTTCTCTCCAACAATATGACAGACACTAGCTTTGGAAAGAACCCAGCAGGCCAACATATTTAATTCCTGGTAGAAAGGGGATTATCTGAAATACGTTGGGAAACCAGAAACAAGAATTTATAACACACACCCTGATAAGAATGAGAGACTAGAGTTGGAAATCCCAGAAAAGAGGGAACGTTGAGAGAAAGGGAAGGTATCACTTCAGATGAGGATCAAATAATGTTTTAATGCTTTATAAATGTTATACATCGTGTGCATCGTTTTTCGTTAACTGTGTCTCCGTTGTTCATTCAGAATGTGTTGTACACATGTGAACCATCGTCCTTATCTGAACACACACTGATTAAACAGAGTTTATAAAATCATTTTTCCTCCATTTCAAACCGTCCTGTTGTCGTGCTAGCAGGATATATGAACACCAACTGGCTACCAAAAGACCTGACCCACTGTCACTAGTTTCCATACATACAGAAAAAGGACACCACGTTGACTGTGACAACCCACACTTCCTCGGACAAAGCCACGCATGAAAGTTCTTAGAAGCATGACATTCTAGCCAGAGGTACATCAATAAACACATCAATTTAGATCCCATCTACCTTCCCTTGAACAAAAAAACTGGAAATGACATCATGCAACTTAAGAAACCAAAACCTAGAAATAGAAAGAAACGACATACCACCAGTGCATCATCAGAGACTCTCACTGATGACGTTATCCAGTCTTGGTGACGAAACATCTGAAAACAAACCTTCAAGCCCAGCGAGTTAACATACATACTTATTAATTGTTATTTTTCTCTTAATTGTGGAATTTGCGACTACTTTGTCACTCATGTTTTAACAGATAACGAGGTGAGGTGAGCTTTTCTGGGTGTGAGGTTTTAATTAACAAAGGGGTTCAACATCGACATCATAACAGTCTGAGGGCTTGTCGCATGGGATTTAGACAGATTTGAACAGAATTGAGGTACAAAATGTCGCAGCAGATTCCATCATTGGCAGTTAGTGACCTAGACCATCAAATAAAACAGGTGAGAAGATTCATTTAATTTTGTTTCCTTGTGGTTGGTTAATTTAAAAGAAATGGCTTTTAATATTACTAAAAAGGTTCTGAGGTTTGAAGACAGTATCCAAATTTGCCAAGAAAGTGTAGAAGACAAAGGAAGGGCATACTTTTAAAATGAGCATGTAGATTTGAATTGGGTTTCACCAGAGACAAAAGGAAAGCTGTCATCATAATGGAGTTGGTCAAGCACTTTGGTCTATCAGAGAAGCAGGCAACTGCAGTCGAGTTAGAAAAAACTTAAATTGCAAACATGACAACTGCAGTTAGAAGATAAAGAGAGAGACTGAAAGAGAGAGAAGATCGAGAAAGAGAAAGAGAGGAAAAAGGAAGAGAGGGAGAATTTGAAATTCAGAAGTTTGGAATTAGATAGGAAAGTTAAATTAGCAGAATGAAGACGAAGGGAGAATGTAGGGATGGAAACAACTGTGTTAATACATTGCCATATTTCAGTGCGAAAAATGGCAAAACCGTTTTTATTTCATTTGCGAAATTAGCTCGGCAGATGGCATGTCCAGTGAACATGTTGGTAATGCTAGTTCAGACTAAGATGGTGGGTACAGCTTGAGAGGTATGTGCAGTGCTGTCACATGAGGGAGCAAGAGATTATGCAGATGTCAAACAGGCTATGTTGAGTGCTTATGAATTGGTACTAGAAGAATATAGACAGCGGTTCAGAAATATAGAGACGGAACCAGGTCAGACTTGTATTGATGTTGAAAGAATTAAACACAGTCATTTTGAGAGATGGGTGCAGGCCTTAAAAATGGATAAGACCTGTGAGGCTCGAAGGGAGATTAATTTGCCGGAGGAGTTTAAAGACTCACTTCCAGAGATGGTAAGAATTCATGTGAATGAATAGGAAGTTCAAGAAGTGAGAAGCGCGGCAGAAATGGCAGGTAAATATGCATTGGGGCATGAGATGAAATTTAGCTTCTGCGAGGATTTTCATCCTGTGAGGGATAGAAATTGGGAGAAGGGGAGATCCTAAACTACAAAACAGAGAGTAAAGCACACTGGCAATAGTTTACCACAGGTGAAAAAGAAGCCTAAGGGGGTTGAAAGCTGGTGAAAGGCCTCAGGTGGTCTCACTATAAGGGAGTGGAACACATAAAATTACAGTGTTGTTGGTTTAAGAAGGGCAGTTGGAAAAGGTGTTTTCACTGCAGTAAGCTGGGACACACAGTGATGGGCATTGAAAGAAGGCACTTTGGGAAAAGATGTGGTAAAAGAGTTTAAGCCAGTGGTATTAGTGAACCTGGTAAAGGAAACCCCAAGTGGAGCCGAGGAGCTGCAGGGGGGTGTACGGCCTAGACAAGGGATGTGTACGGAGTTGGTGCCTGATCTCTATAAAGAATTCGCCTCTGTAGATAAACCTTACTAAGGAGAAATGGGATGTGGGGGGAGGACAAGAAGTTATAATTTTGCAAGATGCGGGATCTGTTAAGTTTCTAATAGTTGACAAGTGAGGAGCCGGAAAGGCACAACAGATCAGGCAGCATCCGAAGAGCAGGATAATCGATGTATCAGGCATAAACCCATCATCAGGAATGTGGTGGGGAACAAGGGGGCTGAAAGATAAATACGAGGGTAGGAGCTGGGCTGGCAGGAGGGTCACTGGGAGGGCGATAGGAAGATGGAGGTGGGAGTATAAGTGATATGTCAGAGGGGAGGGTGGAGTCGATAGGTGGGAAGGAAGATGGACAGTTAGGGCAGTTCAAGAGGGCAGTGTGAATTTGAATGGTTGGATCTGGGATGAGGTTGGGGGAGGGGCAATTTGGAAATTGGTGAAATCAACATTGATGCGGTATAGGTTGACGGTTTCAGCTGTCCTACCACCTATCCGCTTCACCCTCCCCTCCGACCTTTCACCATCAGACCCCGCTACATCTACCTATCGCCTTCCAAACTACCTTCCAACTAGCTCCACCCCTACCATCCTAATTAATTCTCAGCCCCTTCCCCCTCCATTACCTCCCACTTTCCTGATGAAGGAATTATGCCTGAAACGAGTCTTTGATAAGGAGGTTGAGTAAAGTGATTATGCCACATTGAAGAGGGTGAAGACATGACTGCCAATTTCAGTGTGCTACGTGCTTGATTTGGCAGGTCAACGACTCTGGTCTGTCTGGCTCGTTTAAGTGTGGAAAGTGTGTTCACGTTAAGCTACTGACAGAGCCTATTGCAGCACAGGGGACCTTAGGCTCATCCGAGAGAACGAGATCTTTCTGGACAAGATCTTCAACGTTGTTATTACACCGACCATACCAGAAAAGAGCAGAAGAGAGCAGACGATGAGGAAGGTGGAGACGAGACCCCGGGGTGTAAGAGACTCCGGGGGAAGTACCTGCCGGGAACAAGTTGAATCTTTTGGAAACAGTAGAGACAGATGACACTGCCAGTCCGTGAGGCGGCCAGGTCTGTCAATCAAAAGTTGGCGTGGAGGCAGAGTGGAAGAGTTGGACATCACACAGAGCCGTGGTAAGAGGGGACTCTATAGTGAGAGGAACTGACCGGAATTTTTGCAGCAGCAGACGGGACTGAAGGATGGTGTGTTGCCTTCCTGGTGCCAGGGTTAAAAACATCACAGACAGAGTGCAGGAAATCCTCAAGGACGAAGGTGAAGAGCCAGAGGTGGTGGTACATGTCGGCACAAATGATGTCGGGAAGAAGAGGAGGAACATACTACAGCGGGACTTCAGAGAACTAGGAAGAAGGCGGAAAAGCAGGATGTCCAAAGTGGTTATCTCCGGTTTGCTTCCAGTTACTCGGGAGGCCAGAAACAGGGAGATAATGGACCTGAACGTGTGGCTGGGAAACTGGTGCAGGAAGCAAGGATTTAAATTCTTGGATCACTGGGGTATGTTTTGTGGTAAGTATAAATTCTACAAGAGAGATGGTTTGCTCCTTAATAGGTTAGGGACCAGCATTCTGGCAGGCAGGTTTACTACTGCAACACAGCCTCGTTTAAATTAAGTGGCGGGGGAGAGGGGACAAACTGGATGTTTAAGAAGGAAATTGGAGGGAAAATTAGAACAAGGGAAGTCAAGAAAGACAACTGTATCAATGTGGCAGAAAACTCAAAAAGGGATCATGCTGTAAGGTTGAGTGAAATAGGAGTTGATGGGAAGGGTGAGGGCAGTAACAAATTAAAAATACTATATATGAATGCACGAAGCATTAGATATAAGATGGATGAGCTTGAGGCTCTTTTGGAAATTGGCAGATACGATATTGTGGGGATAACTGAGACGTGGCTTCATGGGGACAGGGCCTGGGAAATGAATACTCAAGGCTACACGTGCTATCGTAAGGACAGACTGACGGAAGAGGGGGTGGGGTGGCCTTGTTGGTAAGGGAGGATATTCAGTCCCTTGCGCGGGGGCACCTAGAATCAGGGGATGTAGAGTCAGTGTGGATAGAGCTGAGAAATTCTAAGGATAAAAACATTCTCTTTGTAGTTATCTACAGGCCCCCAAACAGTAGTCTGGATGTTGGATGTAAGTTGAATCAGGAGCTGAAATTGGCCTGTCACAAAGATGTTACTACAGTTGTTATGGGGGATTTCAACATGCAGGTAGACTGGGAGAATGAGGATGGTATTGGAACTCAGGAAAGAGACTTTGTGCCTCCGAGATGGATTCTTAGGTAAGCTGGTGCTGGACCCTACCAGGAAGAAGGCAATTCGAGATCTGATATTGTGCAACGAACCAGAATTGATCAGGGACCTCGAAGTGAAGGAGCCATTGGGAAGTAGTGACCATAATACAATAAGCTTCAATCTGCAAATTGAGAGGGAGAGGGTACAATCGGAAGTCACAATATTTCTGTTGAATAAAGGGAAATATGGAGATATGAAGGAGGAGCTGGCCAAAGTTCAATGGTTTAATACCTTAGCAGGGATGTCAGTGGAGGAACAATGGTGGATATTTCTGTGTATAATGCAGAAGATGTAGGACCAGTTCATTCCAAAAAGGAAGAAAGATCCTAGGAGGAGGTATGGGTGGCCATGGCTGACGAGGGAAGTTAAGGAACATATAAAGGTAAAAGAGAAAAAGTATAACATAGCAAAGATAAGTGGGAAAACGGAGGACTGGGAAGTTTTTAAAGAACAACAGAGGATTACTAAGAAAGTAATGCGCAGAGAAAAAAATTAGGTACGCAGGTAAACTGGCCAAAAATATAAAGGAAGGTGGTAAAAGCTTTTTCAGGAATGTGAATGGCAAAAAAATGGTTACGACTAAAATTAGGAAGTTGAAGAGAGAAACAGGTGGATATATTACAGGGAACAAAGAAATGGCAGAAGAATTGAATTGGTACTTCAGATTTGTGTTCACTGAGGAGGACACAAGCAATCTCCCTGGGGTAGGAGTGGTTGAAGGACGTGAACGTAATCGAATTTATATTTGCCAGAAATTGGTGTTGGAGAGACTGTTAGGTCTGAAGGTTGATAAGTCCCCGGGGCCTGATGGTCTACATCCCAGGGTACTGAAGGAGGTGACTCGGGAAATCATGGATGCATTGGTGATTATTTTCCAGAGTTTGATAGATTTGGGATCAGTTCCTGCGGATTGGAGGGTGGCTAATGTTGTATCACTTTTTAAGAAAGGTGGGAGAGAGAAAGCAGGAAATTATAGAACAGTTAGTCTGACCTCAGTGGTGGGAAAGATGCTGGAGTCTATAATAAAGGATGAAATTGCGACATATCTGGACAGTAGTAACAGGATTGGTCAGAGTCAGCATGGATTTATGAAGGAGAAATCATGCTTGACTAATCTTCTGGAATATTTTGAGGATGTAACTCTGAAGATGGATGAGGGAGATCCAGTAGATGTAGTGTACCTGGACTTTCAGAAAGCTTTTGATAAAGTCCCACATAGGAGGTTAGTGAGCAAAATTAGGGCGCATGGTATTGGAGGCAAAGTACTGACTGGGATTGAAAATTGGTTGGCTGAGAGGAAACAAAGAGTAGTGATAAATGGCTCCATTTCGGAATGCAGGCAGTGACCAGTGGGGTACCACAGGGATCAGTGATGGGACTGCAGCTTTTTACAATATATGTTAATGATATAGAAGATGGTATTAGTAATAACATTAGCAAATGTGCTGATGATAATAAGCTGGGTGGCAGGATGAAATGTGAGGAGGATGTTAGATTACAGGGTGACCTGGACAGGTTAGTTGAGTGGTCAGATGCATGGCAAATGCAGTTTAATGTGGATAAATGCATGGTTATCCACTTTGGTGGCAAGAACAGGAAGGCAGATTACTACCTAAATGGAATCAATTTAGGTAAAGGGACAGTACAATGAGACCTGGGTGTTCTTGTACACCAGTCAATGAAGGTAAGCATGCAGGTACAGCAGGTAGTGAAGAAGGCTAATAGCATGCTGGCCTTCATAACAAGAGGGATTGAGTATAGAAGCAAAGAGGTTTTTCTGCAGCTGTACAGGGCCCTGCTGAGACCACACCTGGAGTATTGTGTGCAGTTCTGGTCTCCAAATTTGAGGAAACACATTCTGCTATTGAGGAAGTGCAGCGTAAGTTCTCGAGGTCAATTCCTGGAATGGCGGGACTATATTACGCTGAAAGACTGGAGCGACTGGGCTGGTATACCCTTGAGTTTGGAAGACTGAGAGGGGATCTGATTGAGACATATCAGATTATTAAAGGATTGGACACTCTGGAGGCAGGAAACATGTTTCCGCTGATGGGTGAGTGCCAAACCATAGGACACAGTTTAAAAAATACGGGGTAGACCATTTAGGACAGAGAGGAGGAGAAACGTCTTCACCCAGAGAGTGGTGGCTGTGTGGAATGCTCTGCCCCAGAGGGCAGTGGAGGCCCAGTCTCTGGATTCAATTAAGAAAAAGTTGGATAGAGCTCGCAAAGATAGTGGAATCAAGGGTTATGGAGATAAGGCAGGAACAGGATACTGATTAAGGATGATCAGCCATGATCATATTGAATCGTGGTGCTGGCTCGAAGGGCAGACTGGCCTATTCCTGCACCTATTGTCTATTGTCTATAACGTCAACTTTCCTGCCCATCGGATGCTGCGGACTGCTGTGCTTTTCCAGCCCCACACTTTCCAACTCTGATCTCCAGCATCTGTTGTCCTCATTTTCCCTCAGCCTCAGATGGAAGTATTTTCACTCTTTCTGACATATTACTCAACAGCGTGATAATTTATGGAATGGGGACAGAAATTAAGCATTCCCTTGTGTAACATCAGGTTGGAGTGCCAAATCAAGGTTGGGGAAGTAACAGTGAGATTGAGTGATACAGGGTCAGTTCCAGGAATACAGTTTGTTCTTGGGAATGATTTAGCAGGATCCAAGGTGGGAAAGGCACCACTTGTGTTGGAGAAGCCAAAGTAAGACCAGGGAACAGGGGAATTAAAATAAAAATACCCAGGGATTTGTCCAGACTGTGTAGTAACAAGATCCCACTGTCGTAAGTTACAACAGGAAGGAAAACCGAAAGAAAAATCCAAAGGAGTTGATGCACGGAAGACTCAGGCTAAAGCATTTCTAGTGGCTGGAATGAACAAGAACATGGTTAATTTTTGTTGTACATGTCATACATTCCAAATGGTAGGTAGGTCACAGGCAGTAATAAAACCAGCACCGTTGTTGCCAATTCCTGTATTCGACAAACCTTTCTTATGGCTTATGATTAATTGTGTAGCTCCCCTTTCCAAATTAAAGTGGAAACCAATATCTGCTGATCATAATGGATGTGTCTACCCGATTTCCATGGATAATTCCATTATGGAGTTTAAAGGCAAAAAGGGAGGTGGAGGAGTTGGTAGCTTTCTTTACTCACTGTGGGCTACGCAGTGTGATTCAGTCAGACCAAGGGTCTTATTTTACCGTGCAGCTGTTTAAAACGTCATGGATAGGTTCAGCATGCAGCAGTTTAAATCAGGTGCATTGCAACCCGAATCCCAGGGAGTCTTGGAAAGTTAGCATCAGATGCTGAAGACAATATAAACAGCGTACTGTCAGAATTACCCGAATGATTGGAATAAAGGCGCCTCATTATATTCTTTGCCATTAGAATTGACCCAAATAAATCTACTCAATTTACTTCCTTTGAGTTAATATTCATACATGAAGTGAGAGGTCCTTTGAAATTAATTAAATATAAATTGACAGGACCGAAGTCGGAGATCTCACACTTGGATTATATATCTACAATGAGGGAGAAATTAGATGGAGTAGGTGAGTTAGCTAAACAGCACCTGAAGAGGACACAGCACAGAATGAAGCAGGTGACAGATAAAAACTCTGAAACACTGATGATTTCCCGTGGGGATGACGTGTTAGAATTGCCACCAGTGGTAGGAAATCCCTTCAAAGCCAGGTTTAGTGTTCCCTTTCAAATAAAAAAAATTAAGTCAGTTCAACTATCTGGTAAAGATACCGGATATGACAAAAAAGGTAGAGTACGTCATGTGAATGAATAATGCACCACCACATTTAAGACTCAGGAATGGAGTTGCGGCCAGATGAACAAATTGTGCAGTTTTTGGTTTTGATGTGGTGATCTTTAGCAAGTGATTGAAAGCTCACATGTTACAGTTGGCTGAGCATGTTGAACGATTAAAAGAAGCAAACTTGGTAATAAACTTAAAAGAAAACAGAATTCGCGAAGGCAGTGGTGACTCTCTTGGAACATTACATTGGACATGGGAGGTTGACCCCATGGAACACAAAGACGAAGGGCTTTGAGGAATTTCCACGACCACCCTCGAAGAAAGAGGTGCTTCGATTTTTGGAACTGCGTGGTTTCTATTGAAAGTTTGTTCAAAACTTCAGCAGAGTATTGGCACCACTGATGGACTTAGTAAAGAAGAACACAGAATTGTGGTGGACAGAACAATGCCAGGAGGCATTTGGGAATTTTCAAGCAGGATTAATCACCACACCAGTTTTAGCTACACCAAATATTTTGAAACCCTTTGAAAATTGTGTTTGATGCTCGGGGTATAGTGGTCGAAGATGTATTGATACAGAAAGATAATGATGGAATTGAATGATCAATTGGCTACTTGTTGAAAAAACTCAAAGCCAAAAGAAAAAAATGCAAAATTTCCATTATTGAAAAAGAATGATTAAGTTTAGCACTGGACTGACAATATTTTAATGTTTATATGACAAAGGAATAGTCGGAGATGGTTGTGGAGAACGACATACCTCTCGCATTTTTTGGAATATTTAAAGACCAGAATATGAGACTATTTCATTGGAGTCTTATCTTACCAACTTTAACCTTACAAAACGTACATGCTGTAGGTCCTAAAATGTGATAGCAGATGCGTAATCGCAGATTTAAAGGAAAATGTTTAGATAAGATTTGACTTATTGTAGTGTTATATATATGTGTGCAGAATTAATATGTATGGTATAGCTGAGATTAATACTTTTGTATTTCATAATAATGGGATTAATAATTAGAGGAAAAGAAATGAAGCCATCTTTTCATTCTGCCATTTCATGTTTTTTTTAAGTGGGGAGGTGTTATGAAGCCGAAATCATGTCCGGTTATTTAAAGACAGAACGGGTTTTGCTGAATAGAAAGTACAGCCACAGATGCCAGCTAAAGGTCACACTGTCCCACATGTAACAATTAACTGGGAAATGGAAACCTGAGTTTTGTTTGCTGTTTTGACAACAATTCAAATACAACCAAACAGTTTAAATAACGCTCAGGATACCAGAAGCCAACAGAATGTGAATATTATTGTTTGGACACCTGGAAAGCAATCAAATTACGAGAATTATTGTAACATGGGGAGTACATAAAGCCAGCATTTTGAACACTAGAGGGAGAGCCGCTGCCAACCTACAGCAGAGTAACTGCTGTAGAGCAGGAGAACTAACTGGCCATCTCAAACACTCTCTATCAAAGATACATGTTTATGTCAAACCTACTTGCGTAAAAAAAAATGACCCAGGAGATCAGCAGCTGGAAGAGTGAACACAACGGGGAAGATAGAGAATGCGTGGTTGTAATGTTTCATATGTGGGTTGTTGGAACAGCAGATCTTTACAGAGTCGGAGTCAGATAGTAAGTAGCTAAGACAAGGGGGGCTTGGATTCGTGAATAGTTGTTGTTTAGTGTTCAATATTAAAGTTAAGAAATTAACTTGCTAATTTTTGTTTAAATAGTGGAATGTAGAAGATCTGTGTCACTCGTATGTTAACAGATTAACAAGGTGAGACGAGTTTTTCTGCGTGTTTGATTTTAATTAACAGAGGGGTTTGACTCCACATTGTAACTGTCCATTCACACTAACCCCATTTCCCTGCAGTTGGCCCATATCCTTCCAGTCCTTTCCTATCCACATATTTATCCAAATGCTTTTGAAATGCTGTTAATGTACCCCCCTCAGAAACATCTGCTGGCAACTCATCCACGTACCAGCCATTTATGTAAATAAGTGGTCGCTCAGATTCCCTTTTATTCCTTCCCCTTTAACCTTCAACGGATCCCCTCTCGTCCTCGATTTTCTAAACCTTGGAAAAGACTGAGAGCATTCACCCTATCCATATCCCTCATGATCTTATACAGTTCTATAAGGACTCCCTCAGTCTCCTACACTCTAAAGAAAAGGTCCTAGCTTGTCCACCCTCTCCCTATAACTCAGACCATTAGGTCCTGGCAACGTCTTTGTAAATTTCTTCTACACTCTTTCTAATTTCATAACATCCTCCCTATAACAGGGTGACAAAACTGAACATAATACTCCAAGTGCGGCTTTACCAAACTCCTGTGTAACTGTAACATAAGTTCCCAACTTCTATACTCAATGTCCTGCCTGATGAAGGCCAGTGTGCCAAAAGCCTTCTTCACTGCCCTGCCTACCTGTGACTCCACTCTCAGAGAACCGTGCACCTGAACGCTAAGGTCTCTCTGCACAATACACCCCTTAAGGCCCGCCCATTCAACGTGAAACTCCTACCTTGATTTGAGATTCCAAAATGCAAGACCTCACATTTCTATATTAAATTCCATTGCCATTTTCCGGCCCACTTGCCCACCCAATTAAGGTCCTGCTGCAATTTCTGATAATCTTCCTCACTGATCATGCTCCCACTTATTTTGGTGTCATCTGCAAACTTACTAATCATGCCTTGTACATTCTCAACCAAATCATAGATAACAAACAGCGATAGACCCAACCTCCAGTCTTACAAGCATCCTTCCACTCAATCCTCTGCTTCTGAGCATCAACCCAACTGTGTATCCAATTGGCCAAATCCCCCAACATTCCACGTGATGGAACCTTCCAGAGCAGCCTGACATGTGGAACCTTATCAAAGGCCTTACTGAAATCTATAGAGACTACGTTTACCGCTCTGTCCTCGTCAACCTTTTTGGTCACTTCACCAAAGGAGTCTAACAAATTTGGGAAGCATGATCTCCCACTCACAAGTCTATGCTGTCTGCTCTGAATCAAACCCTGTGTAAGTAATGGGTGCAGTCAATGGTACGCTGTCCTTCATTGTAAGATGATTCGAGTACATAAGTAAAGCCATCTTCCGGCTGTTGTAGAGCCTTGCTGAGAGAGCATTTGGGGCACTCTCTACAGATTTGATCTCCTTTGTAAGGAATGATCTCCTAACCACAGACCCTGATAATGGCATCATGACAATACAGTGAAGAAGCTGAGTGTTTAATCTGTAGAGCTGTGAGAGACCAAGAAATAGTGATGCTGAAACACGAGGAGTGACAGCGATCACTTATTTCCAAAACAGACTTTAACAGAGAGAGAAATTCCATGCATTGATTGGTTTGATTTATTGTCACGTGTACCTCAGTACAGGGAAACACTTTATTTATGAGCAGTGGAGATAGGTCATAGTAAGCATGGCCGGAGAGATCATAGGGTGGAAATAGACTTGGACAGAGTAAGGCATACAGGTTACACTGAACTGGACATGCATTAGACAAGGTCAACATGAACAAGATCACCATTATTTGAACTTAGAAAGTCCATTCATCAGTCTAACGTGACTTTCCTAATAGTTTATATGCCTAAATTAACTCTCCCCACGTTATTGTGCAGTCGGCGTGTGAACCCTGTACTGAACGTCAGGTTGTTCACAATCCCCAACAGCAGCCACAATACCTTCGATCTGAAACAGGTAGCCATTCCCACCAGCTTCCACCCTACATAGAGAATACCAGGCTAGCTTCTCGGAGATGGAAGGTGCCTTCTTGAGACTTCACACAAGACATATGGCTTCCCTGCTCACCACTAGAAAACCACGTTAAAGTCCCACGTGTGGATCATAAGCAACGGAGCCAAGAGGAACAACGTGGAACAGTCTGTCTGTGCAGCCTGTGCTCCACTTGTTCATCATGTTGGAGTATCAATCTGGAGACACTTAAGACTGCCGATGCTGGCGATCAGAGTTTCCAACATCTGCAGTCATTGTTTTTACCTAGTTGATTTTAACCCTACTGCGAATCCTCTTGCAAAGATGCCTGCCTTAAAGAATGATTCCGTGATGCTGGTGTTGGACTGGGGTGTACCAAGTTAAAAATCACACAACACCAGGTTAAAGTCCAACAGGTTTAATTGGAAGCACACGAGCTTTTAAGGAGCATCGCTCCGAAAGCTAGTGTGCTTCCAATTAAACCTGTTGGACTATAGCCTGGTGTTGTGTGATTTTTGACTTGCCTTGAAGAAGTTTTGCTCCTCGAAGGGCTTTTGCCCAAAACATCGATTTTACTGCTCCTCGGATGCTGCCTGAACTGTTGTGCTCTTCCAGCACCACTAATCCAGGATCGGATAGAGCGTCGATTGCTGGAAAAGCACAGCAGGTCAGGCAGCATCCGAGAAGCAGGAGAATCGATGTTTTGGGAATAAGACATTGATCAGGAATCAGCATCAATTACCTCATTCTGCCCCCTGTATAAGTGTATTGAGGTGGGAATGGCCTCCGACTGTTCCTGTTTCAGTGACTCAAGGGACTGATTGACTTCTTCCTCGACTGATTGGACAGGGCCAAGGGCCTGACTGATTATCCCTGGTTCCTGTTTGATAGCTCGATGTCCTGACAAGTGTGATGATGCTGTAGCTGTAAGAGGTTATTTTGTCCTGGTTACTATTAAGAGAGAGATTGAATGATCGTTACCAAGCTGGATAGTTAAGACACTTGAGTAACAGCTAGGGAGGCCTTAGGTTTATTTTAATGCAGCCTGAATGGGTGTGGCCAGCTCTCACAGATTAGGATCTCTGGGTTTTGGTTTCTCAGTAACATCAAAAACTATAAGAGTCTCAACAGAGTTGGAAGCTTCAGGGAATGTCTCCTGGTTACTACTGTCTCTGAATTTTCTCTTGATGCTGTCACATTGCATCTGGAACAGACACTTTACATTCCCTTTAAAAAAAGAAAACTTTAGAATCTAGGCTATTGCCTTCAAATATTTTCGAGGGGCTCTGGTGGTCCATCACACTAGACTCCTTCTCTTCCTGAGTAATATGCTGGAGGCACTGAATGGGCTGTCCCTGTTCTTCTCCAATAGTGTCAATGGGCAGATCGGCTTCCTCATATTCCTGTGAAACCAGCGTGAGGTGCTGAATGAACTCTTGTTTTACTGTGGAAATGTGCAGTGTCAGGCAGCGCTGGTAGATGAATGTTACTGACACTTTAACAGCACCACTCTCAATGGAGTCTGGGTCTTGTTGCACATGGACACAGACCAGTTCAGGAGCTGAGGGGGGACAAAATGTTCTGAACATTGTAGAATCTTCAGTGACCATCCCCACTTCTGATCTTATGGTGTGGAGGGTGCCGGCGGGGAGACATTGATGAAGCAGCTGAAGGTGTTTGTGAAGAGGAAGCTCCCCTGAGGGTCTCCCACAGAGGTGACCCAGGACTGAGATGATGAACATCTTCCTTTGTGCCATGTTTGACCCCAAACACTGGAGAGGTTACTCTGATTCCCACTAAGTTCAGTTTTGTTAAGCTCCTTGATGTCAACAGAAGGCAACCACTGCCTTGATATCGGGACCAGTCATTTTTACCTGAACCCTTGTCTCAACCTCTTTTGTTCACATCAATAGGCCATGATATAGGAGCAGCAAGTGTTTTCTTCAAACAGTTGAGATTGAATGTCAGGATTTCTCTTCTCAAGAGTGTTCAGGGAATGAAATGACTGAAATTATTTGAAAAGGAGGTAGATGGATATTGATCTGTCAGAGAGGTGAGGGCTATGAGGAATTGAGTATTAAAGAGGATTTCAGACCGAGAGCAGATCAGCCACGATCTTAGTGAAGGGCAAGGCAGGCTTGGGGGGTGAACGACATGCCCCTGTTTCTGATGTTCTCCCATTCTGTTATTGGAAAGTTAGTGGGTGTTATTTTCATGAATGTTCTGTTATTGAATGTTGCAGACAGGGAGACCAGAGGATTTTGTGAGCCATCTCTGTGTGAGGTATGGGGGCTGTATTCACACTGAGTCTGAGTGCACAACATGACCATCAAATGAAGCACAAGTTGCAGAGAAGGGAAGCTCTGTGAAGAGAGATGAGGGGCCTCTTTCATACCCAGCCTGGGTTTTTCAATTACATTTCCCAAATCATCTCAAAGCGTGTGGGACAGTTTTGAAGGGCTGAATGGTCTCCTCTGTTTCTGTGCACCAGTTTATAGGAGTAAGTAGCCTCCAACTGCTCCTGCTTAGCAGGTTTGATGGGCTGAATGGAACACAGAAACATGGGACTGAGAAACAGGCGTGGGACATTGGATACTTTGAGCCTTCTCCACCAGGTACTACAATTGTAGCCGATCAGGTTGTGGTCTCAGCCCCACTTTCCTGTCTATATCCCATTATCTGTGACTCACTTCTCTGTCAAATATTTAACTAATGCAGCTTTCAATCAATGTGAACATAGAGGCACGATAAACTTCCAGTGAAGAGAATTCCCACTTGAAAGGTCCTTTCAGAATTATTCGTCATCCTTTTCATAGAATCAGAGAGTCATGCAGAATGGAAAAAGACCCGTTAGTCCAATCTGTTCACTCCGATCAGATATCAACTCTGATCCAGTCCCATTTGCCAGCATTTGACCAATATCCCTCCTCGTTCAGATACTTTTTAAATGTGCGATTTTACCCGCCTTCAGAACTTCCTCTGACAGCACTTTATGTACACACACCACGCTCTGTGTGTAACATTTATCTTCAGGTCCCTTCTAAATCATTCGCCCTCTCCCCTCCAACCTATGCCCTCTTGTTCTGGACTCCCCTATCCTGGGGAGCAGAACGTGGCTGTTCAGAATATCCATGCCCCTGATGATTTTATTAACCTCTATAATGTCACCTCTCAACCTCTGACACTCCAATGAGAAACACCTCAACCCAATTAGCCGCTCACTAAAGCTCAAACCTCCAGTCCTGGAGCATCCGTGTAAGTCATTTCTGCAGAAAAACAAGTTGTACACAATATTCTTAAAGTGGCCTCATCAACATCCTGTACAGATACAACATCCCACCACAACTCCGATACTCAATGCTCTGACTGATTAAGGCAAATGTGCCAAATGTGTTCTGTCCCACTCTGTCTACCTGCGACTCCACTTTCAAGGAATAATGTACCTGCAGCACTATCCCTTTGTTTCACAACACTCTCCAGGACCTTACCATCAAGTGTATAATTTCTGCCCTGGTTTGCGTTCACAAAATGCAAAACCTCGTGTCTATCTAAATTAAACTTCATCTCTCACTCTTTGCCTCTTTGTCCATCTAATTCTGGTCTCATTGTGCTCTGAGATAATCTACTACACCACCTTTCTGATGTCATCTGTAACCTTACTAACTATGGCCCCAATATTAACATCTAAATCCTTTACATAAATGATGAAATGCAGCTCAGTCCTGATTCTTACAGTACACTGCTGCTCACAAGCCTCCAGGCTGAAAAATATCCCTCTTCCTTCAAGCCAATTGTGACTAGCTGCTTCTGTATCCCATGTGACCTAACCTTACTCATTTGTCTACCAATAGAATGAAATAATTGCTATGAAGAGGGGCTGAGTAGGTGAGGTTTATTTTCACCGGAAAAAAAGGAGATTGAGGGGGGACTTGATTGAGGTTTACAAAACCATGAAGGGTATAGACAGCGTCGATAGAGAGGGGCTTTTTCCCAGAGTGAAGGATTCAGTAACGAGAGGTCGTGCTTTCAAGATGAGAGGAGGAATGTTTAAGGCGGATACACACGGTAAGAGGGTGGTGGGCATTTGGAACGTGTTGCCAGCAGAGGTGGTAGAGGCAGGCACGGTAGATTCACTTAAGATGCGTCTGGACAGATGCATGAGTAGATGGAGAGCAGAGGGATACAGATTCTTAGGAATTGGCCGACAGATTTAGACAGTACATTTGGATCGGCTCAGGTTTGGAGTGCGAAGGGACTGTTCCTGGGCTGTAAATTTTCTTTGGTCTTTGTTCTTTAAATGAACACCATGCTGAAGTCCATATTGACAACGTCTACCAAACTGTCTTCATCAATCTTCTTTGTCACCTCTTCAAAAAACTCAACCGAATGAATGAGACATGATTTCCTATGCAGAAATTTCCCATGTTGTCTACCCCGATCAGCCCTTGCCTTTCCAAATGTATGTAAATGCTATCCCTCAGAATCCCCTCCAACAAATTACCCACCACTGACATCAGGCTCACCGGTTGATAGTTCCACGGCTTTTTGGGGTCACTGTTTCCTTTTCTAGTCCCACTCCTCCATTGCTCACAACAAATGTTAAATGTAACCAGGTCGGTGATATGGCCAATGATATCGGTCTCAGACTGGGTCAGGGTCAGTTTCAGCAACAAGTCAGGTTAGTTTCTTTAATCTGCTAAAACAACACGTTTATGATCCAGAGCAATGTTACTCAAACTATGATGGAAAGATGAATGGCAAACTGTTTGGGCATTGCAATTATATAATCAATGGCTAAGAAATTGTTTCCGTTAGGCGAGGAGACTAGGACCCGTGGACACAGCCTTAGAATCAGAGGGGGTCAATTCCGAACAGAAATGCGGAGACATTTCTTCAGTCAGAGAGTGGTGGGCCTGTGGAATTCATTGCCACAGAGTGCAGTGGAGGCCGGGACGCTAAATGTCTTCAAGGCAGAGATTGATAAATTCTTGATGTCACAAGGACTTAAGGGCTACGGGGAGAATTCAGGTAAGTGGAGTTGAAATGCCCATGAGCCATGATTAAATGACAGAGTGGACTCGATGGGCCAAATGGCCTTACTTCCACTCCTATGTCTTATGGTCTTATGGTCTAATACATCCCTTTCTAAACACACACACACACAAACGCGCACACACACTCACACATACGTACACACAAACACACAAACACAAACACATGCATACACACACACAGAGATTAACAAAATTTCTGCAATTTTAATTTGAATGAACTATGTCCAGATATTATTGGAACTCATGACAAAAGTAAAAATTGAGATTGTCCAAAACGATATTCTGCTTCTGAAGATATTGTACTCACACAAGCTGCGAGCAATGGGATTTCATCCTGAGAGAGTTGGATTTGGCTGAATTCCCTTTGCTTTAGGCATTGAGTAGATTCCAGTGAATTCTGGTCAGGGAGCACCCAAAGAGTAACACGGTGGTTAGCACTGCTGCCTCACAACACGAGGGACTTGAGTTCGATTCCAGCCTTGGGTGACTGTCTCTGTGGAGTTTGGACATTCTCCACTTTCCTGTGTGAGCTTCTAATGGGTGATCCACTTTCCTACAACAAACTGTGTAAGTTTGGTGTATTGGTCATGTTAAATTGTCTGTAGTGTTCAGGGAATTCTAGGTTAGGTGCATTAGTCAGGGGTAAATATAGGGGAATGGGTTGGGAAAGTTGGTATGGACTTGGGCCGAAGGGCCTGTTTCAACACTGCAGGGATTGTATAAAAATAAGAACGGTAATGATGACTGTAGAGTTTGTTTTAGTTTGTACACATTGCTATGATGAGGAACAATGAAGGAGAGAGAGTGTAATCGGCCATTCCTTCTCAGGCAGATTAAATTTTCTCCCTCTCCAAGTTGAATCACACAGTAATGTCATCCTTTCCCAAACTGGACCATGTGAGGTCTCCTTGTACATTGTCAAACTCTGCCTCCATCACATTCCCTGTTCCATGTAAGTGCATCATTGCTACTATCATACACAGAGCCATATCCTTAGCAGAAAATGGTCTCGGCCGATTTGAAATATGGCCCTGCATCATTAAAAAAAAAGATGTCTCCAGAATACCTGTGTTAAAATGAATGCATTTTGGAACAAATACAGAAATTGCTGGAAAAGCTCGGCAGGTCTGTCAGTATCCAGATGCCTTTTACATGCTGTAGTTGTACCAGCCTCCATCACTTCCTCTGGCAGCTCATTCCATACGCACACCACCCTCTGTGTGAAATGGTGCCCTTCAGGCCTCATCAAAACTTTCCCCCTCTCACTTTCAAACAATGCCCTCTAGTTTTGGATGCCCCAAAACTGGGGGAAAATCCCCTGACTACTCACCCTTGCCATGACCGTTCTGATTTTATAAACCTTTACTGCTGCAAAATGGGACTTCAATCAACACGAATGGCTGTACTTTCAGTAATCCTGGGCCTAAATTCTGAAATGCAATACTGACACCTCTTCCTTCTCCATCAAGTCACAATTCTAAATCCATTTTAATCAGTTTGTTCAGATGTATCCTGAGGTTATAGATCAATGCACTGCTGTGGTGTGAACAGCTCCCGGTCCTGGACAGATATCTCGTCCGGGTTTATAGATCAATGCACTGCTGTGGTCTGCACAGCTCCCCGTCCTGAACAGATGTCTAGTCTGGGTTTACAGATCAATGCATCGCTGTGGTCTGCACAGCTCCCCGTCCTGGACAGATATCTAGTCTGGGTTTATAGATCAATGCACTGCTGTGGTCTGCACAGCTCCCCGTCCTGGACAGATATCTATTCTTGGTTTATAGATCAATGCACTGCTGTGGTCTGCACAGCTCCCGTGCTGGACAGATATCTAGTCTGGGTTTAGAGATCAATGGACTGTTGTAGTCTGCACAGCTCTCCGTCCTGTTCAGATATCTAGTTCGAGTTTAAAGATGAATGCACTGCTGTGGTCTGCACAGCTCCACGTGCTGGACAGATATCTAGTCCGGGATTATAGATCAATGCACTGCTGTGGTCTGCACAGCTCCCTGTCCTGGACAGATATCTTGTCCGAGGTTGTAGATCAATGCACTGCTGTGATCAGCACAGCTCCCTGTGCTGGACAGATATCCAGTCTGGGTAGATAGATCAATGCACTTCTGTGGTGTTCACAGCTCCCCGTGCTGGACAGATATCTAGTCCGGGTTTATAGATCAATGCACTGCTGTGGTCTGCACAGCTCGCCGTCCTGGACAGATATCTAGTCCGGGTTTATAGATCAATGCACTGCTGTGGTCTGCACAGCTCCCCGTCCTAACAGATATCTAGTCCGGGTTTATATATCAATGCACTGCTGTGGTCTGCAAGGCTCCCGGTGCTGGACAGATATCTCGTCTGGGTTTATATATCAATGCACTGCTGTGGTCTGCACAGCTCCCCGTGCTGGACAGATATCTAGTTCGGGTTTATAGATCAATGCACTGCTGTGGTCTGCACAGCTCCCCGTCCTGGACAGATATCTATTCTTGGTTTATAGATCAATGCACTGCCGTAGTCTACACAGCTTCCGTGTCTGGACAGATATCTAGTCCGGGTTTACAGATCAATGCACTGCTGTGGAGTACACAGCTTCCGTGTCTGGACAGATAACTAGTCCGGCTTTATAGATCAATGCACTGCTGTGGTCTGGACAGTTCCCCTTCCTGGACAGAAATCTAGTCTGGGTTTATATATCAATGCACTGCTGTGGTCTGCACAGCTCCCCGTCCTGGACAGATATCTAGTTCGGGTTTACAGATCAATGCACTGCTGTGGAGTACACAGCTTCCGTGTCTGGACAGATATCTAGTCCGGCTTTATAGATCAATGCACTGCTGTGGTCTGGACAGTTCCCCTTCCTGGACAGAAATCTAGTCTGGGTTTATATATCAATGCACTGCTGTGGTCTTCACAGCTCCCCGTCCTGGACAGATATCTAGTCTGGGTTTATAGATCAATGCACTGCTGTGGTCTGCACAGCTCCCCGTCCTGGACAGATATCTATTCTTGGTTTATAGATCAATGCACTGCTGTGGTCTGCACAGCTCCCCGTCCTGGACAGATATCTAGTCCGGGTTTATAGATCAATGCACTGCTGTGATCTACACAGCTCCCCGTCCTGTACTGAAATCTAGTCCGGGTTTATAGATCAATGCACTGCTGTGGTCTGCACAGCTCCCCGTCCTGGACAGATATTTCGTCTGGGTTTATATATCAATGCACTGCTATGGTCTACACAGGTCCCTGTCCAGGACAGATATCTAGTCCGGGTTTATAGATCAGTGCACTGCTATGGTAACACATGTCCCCGTCCTGGACAGATATCTAGTCCGGTATTATAGATCAATGCACTGCTGTGGTCTGCACAGCTCCCCGTCCTGGACAGATATCTAGTCCGGGTTTATAGATCAATGCACTACTGTGGTCTGCACAGCTCCCCGTCCTGGACAGATATCTCGTTCGGGTTTATAGATCAATGCTCCGCTGTGGTCTGCACAGCTCCCCGTCCTGGACAGATATCTAGTCCGGGTTTATAGATCAATGCACTGCTGTGGTCTGAAGAGCTCCCCGTCCTGGACAGTTATCAAGTCCGGGTTTATAGATCAATGCACTACTGTAGTCTACACAGCTCCCCGTGCTGGACCGACATCTAGTCACTATGTATAGATCAATGCACTGCTGTGGCCTACACAGCTCCCTGTGCTCGACAGATATCTACTCCGTGGTTATAGATCAATGCACTGCTGTGGTGTGCACAGCTCCCGGTCCTGGACAGATATCTAGTTCGGGTTTATAGATCAATGCACTGCTGTGGTCTTCACAGCTCCCCATCCTGGACAAATATTTAGTCCGGGGTGATAGATCAATGTACTGCTGTGGTCTGCACAGCTCCCCGTCCTGGGCAGCTATCTCGTCTGGGTTTACAGATCAATGCACTGCTGTGGTCTACACAGCTCCCCGTCCTGGACAGATATCTATTCCGCGTTTATATATCAATGCACTGCTGTTGTCTACACAGCTCCCCGTGCTGGACAGATATCTAGTCCGGGTTTATAGATCAATGCTCTGTTGTGGTCTGCGCAACTCCCTATCCTGGACAGATATCTCGTACGGGTTTATAGATGAATGCACTGCTGTGGTCTGCACAGCTCCACGTGCTGGACACATATGTAGTCCGGGATTATAGATCAATGCACTGCTGTGGTCTGCACATCTCCCTGTCCTGGACAGATATCTTGTCCGAGGTTATAGATCAATTCACTGCTGTGATCAGCACAGCTCCCTGTGCTGGACAGATATCCAGTCTGGGTAGATAGATCAATGCACTTCTGTGGTGTTCACAGCTCCCCGTGCTGGACAGATATCCAGTCTGGTTTTATACATTAATGCACTGCTGTGGTCTCCACAGCTCGCCGTCCTGGACAGATATCTAGTCCGGGTTTATAGATCAATGCACTGCTGTGGTCTGCACAGCTCCCCGTCCTAACAGATATCTAGTCCGGGTTTATATATCAATGCACTGCTGTGGTCTGCAAGGCTCCCGGTGCTGAACAGATATCTAGTCTGGATTTATATATCAATGCACTGCTGTGGTCTGCACAGCTCCCCGTACTGGACAGATATCTAGTTCGGGTTTATAGATCAATGCACTGCTGTGGTCTGCACAGCTCCCCGTCCTGGACAGATATCTATTCTTGGTTTATAGATCAATGCACTGCTGTGGTCTGCACAGCTCCCCGTCCTGGACAGATATCTATTCTTGGTTTATAGATCAATGCACTGCTGTGGTCTGCACAGCTCCCCGTCCTGCACAGATATCTAGTCTGGGTTTATAGATCAATGCTCTGCTGTGGTCTGCACTGCTCCCCGTCCTGGACAGATATCTAGTCCGGGTTTATAGATCAATGCACTGCTGTGGTCTGCACAGCTCCCGTCCTGGACAGATATCTATTCTTGGTTTATAGATCAATGCACTGCTGTGGTCTGCACAGCTCCCGTGCTGGACAGATGTCTAGTCTGGGTTTAGAGATCAATGGATTGTTGTAGTCTGCACAGCTCCCCGTCCTGTTCAGATATCTAGTTCGGATTTATTGATCAATGTTCTGCTGTGATCTACACAGCTCCCCATCCTGTACTGATATCTAGTCCGGGTTTATAGATCAATGCACTGCTGTGGTCTGCACAGCTCCCCGTCGTGGACAGATATTTCATCTGGGTTTATATATCAATGCACTGCTATGGTCTACACAGGTCCCTGTCCAGGACAGATATCTAGTCCGGGTTTATAGATCAGTGCACTGCCGTAGTCTCCACAGCTCCCGGTCCTGGACAGATATCTAGTCCGGGGTTACAGATCAATGCACTGCTGTGGTCTGCACAGCTCCCGGTGCTGGACAGATATCTAGTCATGGTTTATAGATCAATGCACTACTGTGGTCTGCACAGCTCCCCGTCCTGGACAGATATCTAGTCCGGGTTTATAGATCAATGCACTACTGTGGTCTGCACAGCTCCCCTTCCTGGACAGATATCTAGTCCGGGGTTACAGATCAATGCACTGCTTTGGTCTGCACAGCTCCCCGTCCTGGACAATATCTATTCCGGGTTTATAGATCAGTGCACTGCTGTGGTCTACACAGCTCCCGGTGCTGGACAGATATCCAATCCGGTTTTATAGATCAATGCACTGCTATAGTCTACACAGCTCCCCCTGCTGGACCGATATCTAGTCTGTATGTATGGATAAATGCACTGCTGTGGTCTCCACAGCTCCCTGTCCTGGACAGATATCAAGACTGGGTCCATAGATCAATGCACTGCTGTGGTCTGCACAGCTCCCCGTCCTGGACAGATATCTAGTTCGGGTTTACAGATCAATGCAATGCTGTGGTCTGCGCAGCTCCCGTGCTGGACAGATATCAAGTCTAGGTTTATAGATCAATGCACTGCTGTAGTCTGCACAGCTCCCCGTCCTGATCAGATATCTAGTTCGGGTTTATAGATCAATGCTCTGCTGTGGTCTGCACAGCTCCACGTCCTGGACAGATATCTAGTCCGGCTTTACAGATCAATGCACTACTGTGGTCTGCACAGCTGCCTGTGCTGGACAGATATCTAGTCTGGGTTTATAGATCAATGCACTGCTGTGATCTACACAGCTCCCCGTCCTGTACCGATATCTAGTCTGGGTTTATAGATCAGGGCACTGCTGTGGTCTGCACAGCTCCCCGTCCTGGACAGATATCTAGTCCGGGTTTATAGATCAATGCACTGCTGTGGTCTGCACAGCTCCCCGTCCTGGACAGTTATCAAGTCCGGGTTTATAGATCAATGCACTGCTGTAGTCTACACAGCTCCCCGTGCTGGACCGATATCTAGTCTCTATGTATAGATCAATGCACTGCTGTGGCCTACACAGCTCCCTGTGCTCGACAGATATCTACTCCGTGGTTATAGATCAATGCACTGCTGTGGTGTGCACAGCTCCCCATCCTGGACAAATATTTAGACCGGGGTTATAGATCAATGTACTGCTGTGGTCTGCACAGCTCCCTGTCCTGGACAAATATTTAGTCCGGGGTTATAGATCAATGTACTGCTGTGGTCTGCACAGCTCCCCGTCCTGGGCAGCTATCTCGTCTGGGTTTACAGATCAATGCACTGCTGTGGTCTACACAGCTCCCCGTCCTGGACAGATATCTATTCCGGGTTTATAGATCAATGCTCTGTTGTGGTCTGCACAACTCCCTATCCTGGACAGATATCGAGTACGGGTTTATAGATGAATGCGCTGCTGTGGTCTGCACAGCTCCACGTGCTGGACAGATATCTAGTCCGGGATTATAGATCAATGCACTGCTGTGGTCTGCACAGCTCCCTGTCCTGGACAGATATCTTGTCCGAGGTTATAGATCAATGCACTGCTGTGATCAGCACAGCTCCCCGTGCTGGACAGATATCCAGTCTGGGTAGATATATCAATGCACTTCTGTGGTGTTCACAGCTCCCCGTGCTGGACAGATATCCAGTCTGGGTTTATACATTAATGCACTGCTGTGGTCTCCACAGCTCGCCGTCCTGGACAGATATCTAGTCCGGGTTTATAGATCAATGCACTAATGTGGTCTGCACAGCTCCCCGTCCTAACAGATATCTAGTCCGGGTTTATAGATCAATGCACTGCTGTGGTCTGCACAGCTCCCGGTGCTGGACAGATATCTCGTGTGGGTTTATATATCAATGCACTGCTGTGGTCTGCACAGCTCCCCGTGCTGGACAGATATCTAGTTCGGGTTTATAAATCAATGCTCTGCTGTGGTCTGCCCTGCTCCCCGTCCTGGACAGATATCTAGTCCGGGTTTATAGATCAATGCACTGCTGTGGTCTGCACAGCCCCCCGTCCTGGACAGATATCTATTCTTGGTTTATAGATCAATGCACTGCTGTGGTCTGCACAGCTCCCCGTCCTGGACAGATATCTATTCTTGGTTTATAGATCAATGCACTGCTGTGGTCTGCACAGCTCCCCGTCCTGTTCAGATAACTAGTTCGGGTTTATTGATCAATGCTCTGCTGTTGTCTGCACAGCTCCCCGTCCTGTACTGATATCTAGTCCGGGTTTATAGATCAATGCACTGCTGTGGTCTGCACAGCTCCCCGTCGTGGACAGATATTTCGTCTGGGTTTATATTTCAATGCACTGCTATGGTCTACACAGGTCCCTGTCCAGGATAGATATCTATTCCGGGTTTATAGATCAGTGCACTGCCGTAGTCTACACAGCTCCCCGTGCTGGACCGATATCTAGTCTGTATGTATAGATCAATGCACTGCTGTGGTCTGCACAGCTCCCCGTCCTGGACAGATATCTAGTCCGGCTTTACAGATCAATGCACTACTGTGGTCTGCACAGCGCCCCGTCCTGGACAGATATCTCGTTCGGATTTATAGATCAAGGCTCCGCTGTGGTCTGCACAGCACCCCGTCCTGGACAGATATCTAGTCCGGGTTTATAGATCAATGCACTGCTGTGGTCTGCACAGCTCCCCGTCCTGGACAGTTATCATGTCCGGGTTTATAGATCAATGCACTGCTGTAGTCTACACAGCTCCCCGTGCTGGACTGATATCTAGTCTCTATGTATAGATCAATGCACTGCTGTGGCCTACACAGCTCCCTGTGCTCGACAGATATCTACTCCGTGGTTATAGATCAATGCACTGCTGTGGTGTGCACAGCTCCCGGTCCTGGACAGATATCTAGTTCGGGTTTATAGATCAATGCACTGCTGTGGTCTTCACAGCTCCCCATCCTGGACAAATATTTAGTCCGGGGTTATAGATCAATGTACTGCTGTGGTCTGCACAGCTCCCCGTCCTGGGCAGCTATGTAGTCTGGGTTTACAGATCAATGCACTGCTGTGGTCTACACAGCTCCCCGTCCTGGACAGATATCTATTCCGGGTTTATAGATCAATGCACTGCTGTTGTCTACACAGCTCCCCGTGCTGGACAGATATCTAGTCCGGGGTTACAGATCAATGCACTGCTTTGTTCTGCACAGCTCCCCGTCCTGGACAATATCTATTCCGGGTTTATAGGTCAGTGCACTGCTGTGGTCGACACAGCTCCCGGTGCTGGACAGATATCTCGTCCGGGTTTATAGATCAATGCACTGCTGTGGTCTCCACAGCGCCCCGTCCTGGACAGATATCTAGTTCGGGTTTATAGATCAATGCACTGCTGTGGTCTGCACAGCTCCCGGACCTGGACAGATATCTAGTTCGGGTTTATAGATCAATGCACTGCTGTGGTCTTCACAGCTCCCCATCCTGGACAAATATTTAGTCCGGGGTTATAGATCAATGCACTGCTGTGGTGTGCACAGCTCCCGGTCCTGGACAGATATCTAGTCCGGGGTTACAGATCAATGCACTGCTGTGGTCTGCACAGCTCCCCGTGCTGGACAGATATCTCGTCCGGGGTTATAGATCAATGCACTGCTGTGGTCTACACAGCTCCCCGTCCTGGACAGATATCTAGTCCGTGTTTATAGATCAAGGCACTGCTGTGGTCCACACAGCTCCCCGTCCTGGACAGATATCTAGTCCGAGGTTATAGATCAATGCACTGCTGTGGTCTGCACAGCTCCCCGTCCTTGACAGATATCTAGTCTGGGTTTATAGATCAATGCACTGCTGTTGCCTACACAGCTCGCCGTGCTGGACAGATATCTAGTCCGAGGTTACAGATCAATGCACTGCTTTGGTCTGCACAGCTCCCCGTCCTGGACAATATCTATTCCGGGTTTATAGATCAGTGCACTGCTGTGGTCTGCACAGCTCCCGGTGCTGGACAGATATCTAGTCCGGGTTTATAGATCAATGCACTGCTGTAGTCTGCACAGCTCCCCGTCCTGATCAGATATCTAGTTCGGGTTTATAGATCAATGCTCTTCTGTGGTCTGCACAGCTCCAAGTCCTGGACAGATATCTAGTCCGGGTTTATAGATCAATGCACTGCTGTGGTCTACACAGCTCCCCGTCCCGGACAGATATCCAGTCTGGGTTTATAGATCAGTACACTGCTGTGGTCTGCACAGCTCTCCGTCGTGGACAGATATTTCGTCTGGGTTTATATATCAGTGCACTGCTGTGGTCTACACAGCTCCCGGTGCTCGACAGATATCGAGTCCGGGTTTATAGATCAATGTACTGCTGTAGTCTACACAGCTCCCAGTCCTCACAGATATCTAGTCCGTATGTATAGAACAAATCACTGCTGTGGTCTCCACAGCTCCCCGTCCTGGACAGATATCTAGTCCGGCTTTACAGATCAATGCACTACTGTGGTCTGCACAGCTGCCTGTGCTGGACAGATATCTAGTCTGGGTTTATAGATCAATGCACTGCTGTGATCTACACAGCTCCCCGTCCTGTACTGATATCTAGTCTGGGTTTATAGATCAGGGCACTGCTGTGGTCTCCACAGCTCCCCGTCCTGTACAGATATCTAGTCCGGGTTATAGATCAATGCACTTCTGTGGTCTGCACAGCTCCCCGTCCTGGACAGATATCTAGTCCGGGTTTATAGATCAATGCACTGATGTGATCTACACAGCTCCCCGTCCTGTACTGATATCTAGTCCGGGTTTATAGATCAATGCACTGCTGTGGTCTGCACAGCTCCCCGTCGTGGACAGATATTTCGTCTGGGTTTATATATCAATGCACTGCTATGGTCTACACAGGTCCCTGTCCAGGACAGATATCTATTCCGGGTTTATAGATCAGTGCACTGCCGTAGTCTCCACAGCTCCCCGTGCTGGACCGATATCTAGTCTGTCTGTATAGATCAATCCACTGCTGTGGTCTCCACAGCTCCCTGTCCTGGACAGATATCTAGTCCGGGTTTATAGATCAATGCACTGCTATGTTAACACAGGTCCTCGTCCTGGACAGATATCTAGTCCGGTATTAGAGATCAATACACTGCTGTGGTCTGCACAGCTCCCCGTCCTGGACAGATATCTCGTCCAGCTTTACAGATCAATGCACTACTGTGGTCTGCACAGCTCCCCGTCCTGGACAGATATCTCGTTCGGGTTTATAGATCAATGCTCCGCTGTGGTCTGCACAGCTCCCCGTCCTGGACAGATATCTAGTCCGGGTTTATAGATCAATGCACTGCTGTGGTCTGCACAGCTCCCCGTCCTGGACAGATATCTAGTTCGGGTTTATAGATCAATGCGCTGCTGTGGTCTTCACAGCTCCACATCCTGGACAAATATTTAGTCCGGGGTTATAGATCAATGTACTGCTGTGGTCTGAAGAGCTCCCCGTCATGGACAGTTATCAAGTCCGGGTTTATAGATCAATGTACTGCTGTAGTCTACACAGCTCCCCGTGCTGGACCGATATCTAGTCTCTATGTATAGATCAATGCACTGCTGTGGCCTACACAGCTCCCTGTGCTCGACAGATATCTACTCCGTGGTTATCGATCAATGCACTGCTGTGGTGTGCACAGCTCCCGGTCCTGGACAGATATCTAGTTCGGGTTTATAGATCAATGCACTGCTGTGGTCTTCACAGCTCCCCATCCTGGACAAATATTTAGTCCGGGGTTATAGATCAATGTACTGCTGGGGTCTGCACAGCTCCCAGTCCTGGGCGGCTATCTAGTCTGGGTTTACAGATCAATGCACTGCTGTGGTCTACACAGCTCCCCGTCCTCGACAGATATCTATTCCGGGTTTATAGATCAATGCACTGCTGTTGTCGACACAGCTCCCCGTGCTGGACAGATATCTCGTCCGGGGTTATAGATCAATGCACTGCTGTGGTCTGAACAGCTCCCCGTCCTGGACAGATATCTAGTCCGGGTTTATCAATCAATGCACTGCTGTGGTCTGCACAGCTCCCCGTCCTGGACAGATATCTCGTCCGGGGTTATAGATCAATGCACTGCTGTGGTCTACACAGCTCCCCGTCCTTGACAGATATCTAGTCTGCGTTTATAGATCAATGCACTGCTGTGGTCTGCACAGCTGCCTGTGCTGGACAGATATCTATTCCGGGTTTATAGGTCAATGCACAGTTATGGTCTGCTCAGCTCCCCGTGCTGGACAGATATCTAGTCTGTGTTTATAGATCAATGCACTGCTGTGGTGTGCACAGCTCCCCGTCCTTGACAGATATCTAGTCTGGGTTTCTCGATCAATGCACTGTTATGGTGTGCTCAGCTCCCCGTGCTGGACAGATATCTAGTCTGGGTTTATAGATCAATGCACTGCTGTGGTGTGCACAGCTCCCGGTCCTGGACAGATATCTAGTCCGGGGTTACAGATCAATGCACTGCTGTGGTGTGCACAGCTCCCGGTGCTGGACAGATATCTAGTCATGGTTTATAGATCAATGCACTACTGTGGTCCGCACAGCTCCCCGTCCTGGACAGATATCTAGTCCGGGTTTATAGATTAATGTACTGCTGTGGTCTGCACAGCTCCCCGTCCTGGACAGTTATCAAGTCCGGGTTTATAGATCAATGCACAGCTGTAGTCTACACAGCTCCCCGTGCTGGACTGATATCTAGTCTCTATGTATAGATCAATGCACTGCTGTGGCCTACACAGCTCCCTGTGCTCGACAGATATCTACTCCGTGGTTATAGATCAATGCACTGCTGTGGTGTGCACAGCTCCCGGTCCTGGACAGATATCTAGTTCGGGTTTATAGATCAATGCACTGCTGTGGTCTTCACAGCTCCCCATCCTGGACAAATATTTAGTCCGGGGTTATAGATCAATGTACTGCTGTGGTCTGCACAGCTCCCCGTCCTGGGCGGCTATCTAGTCTGGGTTTACAGATCAATGCACTGCTGTGGTCTGCACAGCTCCCCGTCCTCGACAGATATCTATTCCGGGTTTATAGATCAATGCACTGCTGTTGTCGACACAGCTCCCCGTGCTGGACAGATATCTCGTCCGGGGTTATAGATCAATGCACTGCTGTGGTCTGAACAGCTCCCCGGCCTGGACAGATATCTAGTCCGGGTTTATCAATCAATGCACTGCTGTGGTCTGCACAGCTCCCCGTCCTGGACAGATATCTCGTCCGGGGTTATAGATCAATGCACTGCTGTGGTCGACACAGCTCCCCGTCCTGGACAGATATCTAGTCTGCGTTTATAGATCAATGCGCTGCTGTGGTCTGCACAGCTGCCTGTGCTGGACAGATATCTATTCCGGGTTTATAGGTCAATGCACAGTTATGGTCTGCTCAGCTCCCCGTGCTGGACAGATATCTAGTCTGGGTTTATAGATCAATGCACTGCTGTGGTGTGCACAGCTCCCCGTCCTTGACAGATATCTAGTCTGGGTTTATAGATCAATGCACTGTTATGGTGTGCTCAGCTCCCCGTGCTGGACAGATATCTAGTCTGGGTTTATAGATCAATGCATTGCTGTGGTGTGCACAGCTCCCGGTCCTGGACAGATATCTAGTCCGGGGTTACAGATCAATGCACTGCTGTGGTGTGCACAGCTCCCGGTGCTGGACAGATATCTAGTCATGGTTTATAGATCAATGCACTACTGTGGTCTTCACAGCTCCCCGTCCTGGACAGATATCTAGTCCGGGTTTATCGATCAATGCACTGCTGTGGTCTGCACAGCTCCCCGTCCTGGACAGATATCTAGTCCGGGTTTATAGATCAATGCACTGCTGTGTTCTGCACAGCTCCCCGTCCTGGACAGTTATCAAGTCCGGTTTTATAGATCAATGCACTGCTGTAGTCTACACAGCTCCCCGTGCTGGACTGATATCTAGTCTCTATGTATAGATCAATGCACTGCTGTGGCCTACACAGCTCCCTGTGCTCGACAGATATCTACTCCGTGGTTATAGATCAATGCACTGCTGTGGTGTGCACAGCTCCCGGTCCTGGACAGATATCTAGTTCGGGTTTATAGATCAATGCACTGCTGTGGTCTTCACAGCTCCCCGTCCTGGACAAATATTTAGTCCGGGGTTATAGATCAATGTACTGCTGTGGTCTGCACAGCACCCCGTCCTGGGCAGCTATCTCGTCTGGGTTTACAGATCAATGCACTGCTGTGGTCTGCACCGTTGCCTGTGCTGGACAGATATCTAGTCGGGGGTTATAGATCAATGCACTGCTGTGGTCTGCACAGCTCCCTGTCCTGGACAGATATCTAGTCCGGGGTTACAGATCAATGCACTGCTTTGGTCTGCACAGCTCCCCGTCCTGGACAATATCTATTCCGGGTTTACAGATCAGTGCACTGCTGTGGTCTACACAGCTCCCGGTGCTGGACAGATATCTAGTCCGGGTTTATAGATCAATGCACTGCTGTAGTCTACACAGCTCCCCGTGCTGGCCCCGATATCTCGTCCGGGTTTATAGATCAATGCACTGCTGTAGTCTACACAGCTCCCCGTGCTGGACAGATATCCAGTCTGGGTTTATACATTAATCCACTGCTGTGGTCTCCACAGCTCCCCGTCCTGGACAGATATCTAGTTCGGGTTTACCGATTAATGCACTGCTGTGGTCTGCACAGCTCCCTGTCCTGGACAGATATCAAGACCGGGTCCATAGATCAATGCACTGCTGTGGTCTGCACAGCTCCACGTCCTGGACAGATATCTATTCCGGGTTTATAGATCAATGCAATGCTGTGGTCTGCACAGCTCCCCGTCCTGATCAGATATCTAGTTCGGGTTTATAGATCAATGCTCTGCTGTGGTCTGCACAGCTCCGCGTCCTGGACAGATATCTAGTCCGGGTTTATAGATCAATGCACTGCTGTGATCTACACAGCTCCCCGTCCCGGACAGATATCTAGTCTGGGTTTATAGATCAGTGCACTGCTGTGGTCTCCACAGCTCCCGTCCTGTACAGATATCTAGTCCGGGTTTATAGATCAATGCACTGCTGTGGTCTGCACAGCTCCCCGTTGTGGACAGATATTTAGTCTGGGTTTATATATCAATGCGCTGCTGTGGTCTACACAGCTCCCGGTGCTGGACAGATATCGAGTCCGGGTTTATAGATCAATGCAGTGCTGTAGTCTACACAGCTCCCCGTCCTCACAGATATCTAGTCCGTATGTATAGAACAATGCACTGCTGTGGTCTCCACAGCTCCCCGTCCTGGAAAGATATCTAGTCCGGCTTTACAGATCAATGCACTGCTGTGGTCTGCACAGCTCCCCGTCCTGGACAGATATCTAGTCTGGGTTTATAGATCAATGCACTGCTGTGGTCTGCACAGCTCCCCGTCCTGGACAGATATCTAGTCCGGGTTTATAGATCAGTGCACTGCTGTGTTCTCCACAGCTCACCGTCCTGTACAGATATCTAGTCCGGGTTTATAGATCAATGCACTGCTGTGGTCTGCACAGCTCCCCGTCCTGGACAGATATCTATTCCGGGTTTATAGATCAATGCACAGCTGTGGTCTGCACAGCTCCCGTGCTGGACAGATATCAAGTCTGTGTTTATCGATCAATGCACTCCTGTAGTCTGCACAGCTCCCCGTCCTTATCAGATGTCTAGTTCGGGTTTATCGAACAATGCTCTGCTGTGGTCTGCACTGCTCCCCGTCCTGGACAGATATCTAGTCCGGTATTATAGATCAATGCACTGCTGTGGTCTGCACAGCTCCCCGTCCTGGACAGATATCTCGTCTGGGTTGAAAGATCAATGCACTGCTGTGGTCTGCACAGCTCCCCGTCCTGGACAGATAACTAGTCCGGGTTTATAGATCAATGCACTGCTGTGGTCTGCACAGCCCCTCGCCCTGGACAGATATCTAGTCTGAGTTTATAGATCAATGCACTGCTTTGGTCCGCACAGCTCCCCGTCCTGGACAGATATCTTGTCCGTGTTTATAGATCAATGCACTGCTCTGGTCTACACAGCTCCCCGTCCTGGACAGATATCTAGTCCGTGTTTATAGATCAATGCACTGCTGTGATCTACACAGCTCCCCGTCCTGGACAGATATCTAGTCTGGGTTTATAGATCAATGCACTGCTGTGGTCTACACAGCTCCCCGTATTCCTGTGAAGCAGCTTTGAAATGCTGAATGTTCCCTTCCATTTCCTGTGTCACAGGTATGAGAGATTAAAAGATATGCCCCAATCGCTGAGTAACAGCCTCCAATTCTGTTCCTGTTTAAAACTCTTGATGGGCTGAATAGCCTGCTTCAGTATCGGTGTCGGTGTGAATGGTGCTGAATATTTTGAAACCATCAGTGAATTGGCCCCTTCTGACTTTATGATGGAGAGAAGGCCATTGATGCTGCAGCTGTTACTATCCCACAGTGCCTCATGGATGGCCAGTTTCCATGTGCTCAGCCCTTTAGAAGTATGTCCTCCTTCACAGGAGGGAGTGCCACATCACACAATGAGCAGTACGCCGAATATGATTTAGCTCTCCATCCCGGAGGCTCGCAGTCTCATTTGTGATGAAGGTCTGCTGCCCAAAACGGTGATTCTCCTGCTCCTGGGATGCTGCCTGACGAGCTGTGCTTTTCCAGGAACACACTAATCTTGAGTATGTCAAATATGAGGCGGAGACTTTCCCTCCACCAGGACTGTGTACTGGCTGCTCCTACAGATACTGTCAGGGACAAATCCATCAGGGACATGGAGTTTGGTGAGAATGTTTCCCCCAGTCTGGCTGTTGTGTATTGAAGCCTGTCCCTGCTCAGGCAGCGGTGGGCCTGTGGGGGCACTCTTAGTGATGGACATTGTAGTCCCACTCCCAGAGGACGGTCTGTGTCCTTGTCACCCTCAGTGCTTCCTCTGATTTGTTTCCAACATCAAGGGGAACTGAGTTATCACCGAGAGGAGGGGTTGGGAGCAGGAGACAACAATCCTCAGGCGACGTCCTTGACCATGATCTGTTACCATTAGATTTCCTGGGTTCTGGAATCAATGTTGGGGATTTGCAGTGTAACTCCTTCCCTGACTGTATCCCAGGGAGTCCCCACCACTAGTGGGTCTGTCTTGCTGTGGGACAGGATATGCCCCGGGATGGTGGTGGGGCTTCATGAAACATGATGGGTGAGCACGGTGGCACAGTGGTTAGCACTGCTGCCTCACAGCGCCAGAGACCCGGGTTCAATTCCCGCCTCAGGCGACTGACTGTGTGGAGTTTGCACATTATCCCCGTGTCTGCATGGGTTTCCTCCAGGTGCTCCGGTTTCCTCCCACAGTCCAAAGATGTGCAGGTTAGGTGAATTGGCCATGCTAAATTGCCCGTAGTGTTCGGTGAAGGGGTAAATGTAGGAGAATGGGTCTGAGTGGGTTGCTCTTCGGCAGGTCAGTGTGGACTTGTTGGGCTGAAGGGCCTGTTTCCACACTGTAGGTGATCTAATCTCATCTAAATTACACATCAGGCCTGATCTTGTGAGTATGACGGTGTCGAACTGTTTCCTGACTGGGAGTGTGGTGCTGGAAAAGCACAGCAGTTCAGGCAGCATCCGGGGAACAGGGGAATGAATGGTTCAGGCAGAATCCATTCATCAGGAATGAGGCTTGTGGGCCGGGGAGCTGAGAGATAAATGGGAGGGGGCTGGGGCTGGGGGCTGGGGGCTGGGGCTGGGGGCTGGGGGCTGGGGCTGGGGGCTGGGGGCTGGGGGCTGGGGGCTGGGGGCTGGGGCTGGGGCTGGGGGCTGGGGCTGGGGTAAGGGGGCTGGGGGCTGTGTCTGGGGCTGGGGGCTGGGGGCTGGGGGCTGGGGCTGGGGGCTGGGGCTGGGGGCTGGGGCTGGGGGCTGGGGTCTGGGGCTGGGGCTGGGGTAAGGGAGCTGGGGCTGGGGCTGGGGCTGGGGGCTGGGGCTGGGGCTGGGGGCTGGGGCTGGGGGCTGGGGCTGGGTCTGGGGGCTGGGGCTGGGGCTGGGGGCTGGGAGCTGGGGCTGGGGGCTGGGGCTGGGGCTGGGGCTGGGGCTGGGGGCTGGGGCTGGGGCTGGGGGCTGGGGGCTGGGGCTGGGGCTGCGGGCTGGGGCTGCGGGCTGGGGGCTGGGGCTGGGGGCTGGGGCTGGGGCTGGGGGCTGGGGGCTGGGGCTGGGGGCTGGGGCTGGGGTAAGGGAGCTGGGGCTGGGGCTGGGGCTGGGGCTGGGGCTGGGGCTGGGGCTGGGGGCTGGGGCTGGGGTAAGGGAGCTGGGAATGTGATCGGGAGACAGAGATGGGGGAGAGATGAAAGATCAGAGAGGATGGGGGAAGGTCATGGACAGGTCAAGGAGTTCCCCGGAACGTTCTGTCCCTGACATTCTATAACTGACATTCCCCGGAACGTTCTGTCCCTGACATTCTATAACTGACATTCCCCGGAACGTTCTGTCCCTGATATTCTATAACTGACATTCCCCGGAACGTTCTGTCCCTGACATTCTATAACTGACATTCCCCGGAACGTTCTGTCCCTGACATTGTTTGTGAACGGCCGGACGTCAGTGAATTGAACAAACGATAAGATCCCGAGGGAAGAGATCCCGTTCCAGGGAGAAGGAGACACTGTTCCGAAGGACCCTCAGGCAGTTAAAGTGGGGAATACGTTTTCCCTGCGTTTACATTTCTCCATGACACAGGATTGACCACAATTTAGACCAAAATACAGGAATTCCCAAACTCCGTTTGTCTTAAGGAAACTGGGAGAGAATCCTTCAGGACAGCAGCGTTTCCACCCTCCGTATTAGGAACTGGGAAGGAGTGACCTGTGTCTGCTCTCGAGGGATCGAGTGTGTGGGAATGTTCTAGAAACCATCTGTCCTTATGGATGTGTCTCTGTGTGTTTGGGGAGGGAGGGTTTCTTGTGGTTTATGTCACATTTTTGTCAGTAATTCCCACCTTCCATTTGTTATTCCAGCTCCAATTATTTTAATAAATCCCTGAATAC
Source organism: Chiloscyllium punctatum (assembly GCF_047496795.1). Lineage (NCBI taxonomy): Eukaryota > Metazoa > Chordata > Chondrichthyes > Orectolobiformes > Hemiscylliidae > Chiloscyllium > Chiloscyllium punctatum. The sequence continues at coordinate 3,519,228 of NC_092751.1, forward strand.
AGGGACACATTTGAAAATCTCACTGGGTCCCTGATCAAACGGGTCCCTTTGCCTCCAGGCTGATGGATAATGGATTTGTTTTCCTTCCTCACAGTTAACGTAGTGACCATCTACGTCCTGCTTTATAAAGATTGTGGATTGTCTCCATGTGTCAGACGTTACCTGGGGGCCATGGCAGCGGCGGATCTCCTGGTCATTATCCTCGACGTGATCCTGAGACACATTCCCATTGTTTGTCGGAAACAGTTTTATTTCCTGTACTCCGTCCCCTTGTGTAATATCCACGGGGTCCTGCTTTATGCAGCCACTGACTGCTCCGTCTGGTTCACCGTCACTTTCACCTTTGATCGGTTTGTGGCCATTTGTTGCCAGAAGCTGAAAAGTAAATATTGCAGTGAGAAAACGGCGGCTGTGGTTCTGGGAGCAGTGACTGTGCTGAGCTGTTTAAAGAACATTTCCTGGTATTTTTTGTTCACGGCTCGGTATTACCTGATGAACACCCCCTGGTTTTGTAAGGTAACAGGTGCTGTTATAGACTCCATTGTCTGGGTCACAATCGAGTTCCTCCACCACATTCTAACCCCGTGTGTCCCATTTCTCCTGATTCTGCTGCTCAATGTTCTCACCGTCAGACACATTTTAGTGACCAGCAGAGCCCGCAGGAGACTCCGCACTCACACCAATGGGGACGCTCAGTCTGACACTGAAATGAGAAACCGAAAAAAATCCATCATTTTACTGTTTGTGATCTCGGCCAATTTCATCCTGTTATGGTCAACGTTCATGCTGTTTTCTATATGGAAACGGATGTGGTATATTGGGTAAAAGTCTGTGTCTCTCGATTGGTTTGTGCAGGAATTGGGCTTCATGCTGCAGCTCCTCAGTTGCTGCACAAACACCGCGATTTATGCCGTGACCCAGACTAAGTTCAGGCAGCAGCTGAAGAATGTGCTGAAATATCCTTTCACCCAAATCCATCCATCCATCAAATTCCCTCGTTAATCAATCCATCTGGGATTTTCTCATTTCAGGTCAGTGTTTCAGCAATGGAGCAGCCTGTCGCTATGGTAACAGACTGAGGGTAGCGCTGGTTTGTCCATCCTTACCCCACAGGAGGGTTACAGGGAAACATTTCAATGTTTCTCACAACTCAGGGGCCAGTGAGAAAAGGCACCATCCCACTGACTGTATCCATCACTTCCATTTGTAACCAATAAAAATGTTGATTAAAGTGTGCCGAGCAGCAGAGTGACCGATGTTGTTGTGTGTCTTTGTGTTGGAAAAGCTGAGCTGGAGAGAGACAGACTCAGCTCCAAGTCCTGGTCCTCAGGGAAGGGGAGGGTACCGCGCCCTGAGCTCAGGAGCTGGGTTTAACTCCCTCTGTCCCACCACTGCAGCTTGGCCTCCCCATTTCCTCTCTCCCACTCTCTCCACCTGCCTCCATTCTTTCCTCTGCGCCCTCCCCTGCACCCTCTCTCTCTCCTGCCATCTATCTCCCTTCCCCAATTCCGTCTCTACTCCATTTTTCTCCCTCCTCCCACTTCCCACATCTCTCTATCATCTTACAACCACCACTCCAACCACATGCAGCCACAGCACCAACCACTACTACTCTCCCCAGTCTCTGGATCAGAGGGAGAGGGACGCGTCAGGGAGACAGACTGCATCACAGAGGGAGGGAGGGGTAGGAGGGAGAGAGATTTAGTCAGAGAGAAACAGGGAGGTGGGGAGAAAGAGAGACCGAGGTAGGGGGATCGAGAGTGAGAGAGGTGGACAGAGAGAGATGGAGCAGGGAGAGACAGACAGAGAGAGAGAGGCAAGGGAGAGATAAGGTGAGGGAGAGAGAGAAATAGGGGAGGACATAATGACAGAGGGGTCAGAGAGTGTGGGACAGAGAAGGGGGACAGAGAGTGGGGGATGGAGAGAGTGGTGGACGGGGGGACAGGGGGGACAGAGATGGAGGTGACAGAGAGAGGAGGGAGTGAGAGAGGGGCACAGAGAGACGGGGGAACAGAGAGCGCGTGGGGACAGAGAGGGGGACAGAGAGAGGAGGACAGCGAGAGAGGGATACAGAGAAATGGGGGACAGAGAGAGGGGGAGAGAGAGATGAGGACAAAGAGAGGGGGACAGAAAAGGTGGTACAGAAAGTGGGGGACAGAGAGAGAGGGGGACAGAGAGAGGGGGCCAAAGAGAAGGGGGCACAGAGAGGGGGCAGAGAGAAAGTGGGGACAGAGAGAACGGGAGAGAGAGGGGGACAGAGAGAGGGCAACAGAGAGAGGGGGACAGAGAGGGGGATAGAGAGCAGGCGGATAGAGAGAGGGAGACAGGGAGTGGGGAACAGAGAGAGGGGGATAGAGAGTGGGGGATGGAGAGAGTGGGGGACAGAGGAGGACCGGGGGACAATGACGGAGGTGACAGAGAGAGGACGGAGTGAGGGGGACACAGAGAGAGGGGGACAGATAGAGCGTGGGGACAGAGAGAGGGGGGACAGAGAGAGAGGGGGGACAGACAGAGAGGGGGGACAGAGAGAGTGAGGGGACAGAGAGAGGGGGTACATAGAGAGGGTTCGGACCGAGAAGGCGGGACGGGGGTGGTGCGGAGAGGGGTGACAGAGAGTGGGGGGACACAGAGGGGGACAGAGAGGGGAGGGACGGAGATGGGGGACTGAGTTGGCGGCAGAGAGGCAGAGAGAGGGGGGAACAGAGAGAGTGGGGACAGGGAGAAGGGGGACAGAGAGTGAAGGGGAGAGACAGGGGGACAGAGAGAGGGGGGACAGATGGGGGGCAGAGAGAGGGGTAAAGAGAGACGGGGACAGAGGGGGCAGACTGAGAGCGGAGGGACAGAGAGAAGGGAGACAGAGAGCGGGAGAGAAAGAGAGACGGCTGGGACCGAGAAGGGGGGAACGGGGGAGGGGGGCAGAGAGAGGGGACAGAGAGAGGGGGAGACAGAGAGAGGAGGACAGAGGAAGAGGGGGGACACAGGGAGGGGGGACAGAGAGAGGGCTGGGACCGAGAAGCGGGGGACAGAGAGGGAGACTGAGAGAGGGGGACAGAGAGAGGGGGACAGAGAGAGAGGGGGACAGAGAGAGGGGGAACAGAGGGGGGTACAGGGAGAAGGGGACAGAGAGAGGGGGCAGTGAGAGTGGGGACAGTAAGAGAGGGAAGACAGATAGACGGGGCCGCAGTAGAGGGGGGACAGGGGTACGGAGAGAGGGGGGACAGAGAGAGGGGAAAGAAAGAAGGGGACAGAGGGGGCGGACTGAGAGCAGGGGGAACAGAGAGAAGTAGGGGCAGAGAGAGAGGGGACCGAGAGAGGGGGACAGAGAGCGGAAGAGACAGAGAGAGGTGGGGGGACAGAGAGAGTGGGGGTCACAGAGTAAGGGCAGCAGAGGTGGCAGAGAGAGGTGTACAGAGAGAGGGGAACGGGGGGGACAGACGGGGGGGGGACCGAGAGAGAGGGGGGGACAGAGAGAGGGGGAACAGAGAGAGAGAGAGTGGGACAGAGAGAGTGGGGACAGAGAGAGGGGATAAGAGAGGGGGGGGGCAGAGAGAGAAGGACAGAAAGCGGGGGGACAGGGGTCAGAGAAAAGGGGACAGAGAGAGGAGGGAACAGAGGGAGAGGGGGTCAGAGAGAGGTGGGCAGAGGGGAAGAGAGAGGAGTGACAGAGAGAGAGTGGGGACAGAGAGAGTGGGACAGAGAGAGGGGGTGCCAGAGAGAGGGGAGAAAGAGAGAGAGAGGGGATGGAGAGAGAGAGGGGGACAGGGAGAGGGAAGGGCAAAGAAAGAGGGTAGAGAGAGAGAGGGGGACAGAGAGAAGGTGGACAGAAGGGGATGGTCAGAGAGAGAGAGGGGTCAGAGAGAGAGGGGGACAGAGAGACGGGGGACAAGAGAGTGGGGGACAAGAGAGTCGGGGAGAGAGTTTGGAGTGATAGGGGAGAGAGAGGGGGTAGGGAGAGGGGGCAGAGAGAGGGGGACAGAGGGAGAGGGAGGGACAGAGTCAGAGGGTGACAGAGAGAGGGGGACAGAGAGAGGGGGGGGGACAGAGAGAGAGGGGGGACAGAGAGAGGGGGGACATTGTAAGAGAGGGGTACAGAGAGAGAGGGGTGGACAGAGAGATGGGGACAGAGGGGTAGGGAGGAACAGAGTGTGAGGGTGACAGAGAGGAGGGTGACTGAGCGGGGGGTACAGAGAGGGGGGAACAGAGAGAGGGGGACAGAGAGAGAGGGGGGCGAAGAGAGGGGGCCAGAAAGAGGGGGGCAGAGAGAGCGGGGGAAAGAAAGAGGAGGAAAGAGAGAGGCGGACAGAGGGGACGGACAGAGAGGGTGGGACAGAGAGAGGGAGGACAGACAGGGAGGGGACAGAGAGAGAGGGGGACCAGAGAGTGGGTGGAACGAGGTAGGGGAGAGATGGGGAGAGAGAGGGGGGTATAGAGAGGGGGAAGAGAGAGAGGGTGAACAGAGAGAGGGAGGCAGAGGGAGAGGGGGACAGAGAGTGGGGGACAGAGAGAGGGGGACAGAGAGTGGGGAATAGAGAGAGTGGGGGACGGGAGGGGACGGGGGGACAGAGAGGGAGGTGATAGAGAGAAGAAGGGAGTGATAGGGGGACACAGAGGGGGGGGCAGAGAGAGTGTGGGGACAGAGAGGGGGACAGAGAGTGAGGGGGACAAAGAGAGGGAGAGAGAGAAAGGGGGGGCAGAGAGAGGGGGCAGAGAGAGGGGGACAGAGAGAGAGGGGGGACAGAGAGAGAGGGCGAACAGAGAGAGGGGGGACAGAGAGAGGGGGGACAGAGAGAGAGGGCGAACAGAGAGAGGGGGGACAGAGAGAGAGGGCGAACAGAGAGACGGGGGGACAGAGAGAGGGGGCAGGGGGGATTGAGAGAGGTGGGACAGAGAGAGAGGGCGAACAGAGAGAGGGGGACACAGAGAGAGGGGGGACAGAGAGAGAGGGCGAACAGAGAGAGGGGGGACAGAGAGAGAGGGCGAACAGAGAGAGGGGGGACAGAGAGAGAGGGCGAACAGAGAGACGGGGGGACAGAGAGAGGGGGCAGGGGGGATTGAGAGAGGTGGGACAGAGAGAGAGGGCGAACAGAGAGAGGGGGGACAGAGAGAGAGGGCGAACAGAGAGAGGGGGGACAGAGAGAGAGGGCGAACAGAGAGACGGGGGGACAGCGAGAGGGGGCAGGGGGGATTGAGAGAGGTGGGACAGAGAGAGAGGGCGAACAGAGAGAGGGGGGACAGAGAGAGAGGGCGAACAGAGAGACGGGGGGACAGAGAGAGGGGGCAGGGGGGATTGAGAGAGGTGGGACAGAGAGAGAGAAGTGACAGAGGGGGGAAGAGAGAGACGGGGACAGAGAGGGGGGACAGAGAGAGAGAGGGGATAGAGAGAGGGGGAAAGAGAGAGGGGGACAGAGGTGGCGGACTGAGAGCGGGGGGACAGAGAGAGGGTGGGACAGAGAGACGGGGGACAGAGAGAGGGGGGGGACAGAGAGAGAGGGCGAACAGAGAGAGAGGGGGGGACAGAGAGAGGGGGCAGGGGGGATTGAGAGAGGTGGGACAGAGAGAGAGAGGTGACAGAGGGGGGAAGAGAGAGTAGGGGACAGAGAGTGGGGACAGAGAGAGAGAGGGGATAGAGAGAGGGGGAAAGAGAGAGGGGGACAGAGGGGGCGGACTGACAGCGGGGGGACAGAGAGAAGGAGGGCCAGAGAGAGAGAGGACCGAGAGAGGGGGACAGACAGCGGGAGAGATAGAGAGAGAGGTGGGGGACAGAGATAGTGGGGGTCACAGAGAGAGAGCGGCAGAGGGGGAGAGAGGGGGAACGGGGGGGCAGAGAGAGAGGGGGACAGAGAGAGAGAGAGAGGACAGAGAGAGCGGGGGACAGAGAGTGATGGGGTCAGAGAGAGTGGGGGACAAGAGAGTGGGGGGAGAGAGAGGGTGGAGTGATAGGGGATAGAGAGGGGGTTAGAGATAGAGGGAAGAGAGAGAGGGGACAGAGAGAAGGGTGCAGAGAGTGGGGGACAGAGAAGGGGTACAGAGAGAGGGTGGACAGAGAAATGGGGACAGAGGGAGAGGGAGGCACAGAGTCAGAGGGTGACAGACAGAGAGTGGGGACAGATAGGAGGGTGACAGAGCAGGGGGTACAGAGAGGGGTGACAGAGAGAGGGGAACGGAGAGAGGGGGGGACAGAGAGAGGGGGGACAGAGAGAGGGGAACGGAGAGAGAGGTGGGACAGAAGGGGGGGAAGAGAGCGGGGAACGGAGAGAGAGGGGTGGACAGAGAAAGGGGACAGAGAGAGGGCCCCGGAGAGAGAGGGAAGACAGAGAGAGGGAGGACAGAGAGTGAGTGACAGAGAGGAGGAGGACAGAAAGAGGGGGACAGAGCGAGGGCAACGGAGAGAGAGGGGGCATTGAGAGAGGGGGACAGAGAGATGGAGGGACAGAGAGAGAGATTGGGTGACAGAGAGAGGGGCGGTCAGGGAGAGAGGGGACAGAGAGAGAGGGGGGAGAGAGGGAGGGGAGAGATGGGGAGAGGGAGGGGGTAAAAAGAGGGGGAAGACAGAGGGTTGACAGAGAGATTGGGACAGAGGGAGAGGAAGGTTCAGAGAGAGGGGGGACAGAGAGGAGGGGGACAGAGAGGAGGGGGGGACAGAAAGGATGGGGAAAGAGAGGGGGGGGACAGAGAGAGGAAAATGGAGAGAGGGGGGGACAGAGAGGGGGACAGAGAGAGGGGAATAGAGAGAGGGGAATGGAGAGAGAGGGGGGACAGAGAGAGGGGGACAGAGAGGAGGGGGACAGAGAGAGAGAGGGGATAGAGAGAGGGGGAAAGAGAGAGGGGGACAGAGGTGGCGGACTGAGAGCGGGGGGACAGAGAGAGGGTGGGACAGAGAGAGGGCGAACAGAGAGAGGGGGGACAGAGAGAGAGGGCGAACAGAGAGACGGGGGGACAGAGAGAGGGGGCAGGGGGGATTGAGAGAGGTGGGACAGAGAGAGAGGGCGAACAGAGTGAGGGGGGACAGAGAGAGAGGGCGAACAGAGAGACGGGGGGACAGAGAGAGGGGGCAGGGGGGATTGAGAGAGGTGGGACAGAGAGAAAGAAGTGACAGAGGGGGGAAAAGAGAGACGGGGACAGAGAGGGGGGACAGAGAGAGAGAGGGGGAAAGAGAGAGGGGGACAGAGGTGGCGGACTGAGAGCGGGGGGACAGAGAGAGGGTGGGACAGAGAGAGGGGGGACAGAGAGGGGGGGGACAGAGAGAGAGGGCGAACAGAGAGAGAGGGGGGGACAGAGAGAGGGGGCAGGGGGGATTGAGAGAGGTGGGACAGAGAGAGAGAGGTGACAGAGGGGGGAAGAGAGAGTAGGGGACAGAGAGTGGGGACAGAGAGAGAGAGGGGATAGAGAGAGGGGGAAAGAGAGAGGGGGACAGAGGGGGCGGACTGACAGCGGGGGGACAGAGAGAAGGAGGGCCAGAGAGAGAGAGGACCGAGAGAGGGGGACAGACAGCGGGAGAGATAGAGAGAGAGGTGGGGGACAGAGATAGTGGGGGTCACAGAGAGAGAGCGGCAGAGGGGGAGAGAGGGGGAACGGGGGGGGCAGAGAGAGAGGGGGACAGAGAGAGAGAGAGAGGACAGAGAGAGCGGGGGACAGAGAGTGATGGGGTCAGAGAGAGAGGGGGACAAGAGAGTGGGGGGAGAGAGAGGGTGGAGTGATAGGGGATAGAGAGGGGGTTAGAGATAGAGGGAAGAGAGAGAGGGGACAGAGAGAAGGGTGCAGAGAGTGGGGGACTGAGAAGGGGTACAGAGAGAGGGTGGACAGAGAAATGGGGACAGAGGGAGAGGGAGGCACAGAGTCAGAGGGTGACAGACAGAGAGTGGGGACAGATAGGAGGGTGACAGAGCAGGGGGTACAGAGAGGGGTGACAGAGAGAGGGGAACGGAGAGAGGGGGGGACAGAGAGAGGGGGGACAGAGAGAGGGGAACGGAGAGAGAGGTGGGACAGAAGGGGGGGAAGAGAGCGGGGAACGGAGAGAGAGGGGGGGGACAGAGAAAGGGGACAGAGAGAGGGCCCCGGAGAGAGAGGGAAGACAGAGAGAGGGAGGACAGAGAGTGAGTGACAGAGAGGAGGAGGACAGAAAGAGGGGGACAGAGCGAGGGCAACGGAGAGAGAGGGGGCATTGAGAGAGGGGGACAGAGAGATGGAGGGACAGAGAGAGAGATTGGGTGACAGAGAGAGGGGCGGTCAGGGAGAGAGGGGACAGAGAGAGAGGGGGGAGAGAGAGAGGGGGGAGAGATGGGGAGAGGGAGGGGGTAAAAAGAGGGGGAAGACAGAGGGTTGACAGAGAGATTGGGACAGAGGGAGAGGAAGGTTCAGAGAGAGGGGGGACAGAGAGGAGGGGGACAGAGAGGAGGGGGGACAGAAAGGATGGGGAAAGAGAGGGGGGGACAGAGAGAGGAGAATGGAGAGAGGGGGGGACAGAGAGGGGGACAGAGAGAGGGGAATAGAGAGAGGGGAATGGAGAGAGAGGGAGGACAGAGAGAGGGGGACAGAGAGGAGGGGGACAGAGAGGAGGGGGGACAGAGAGAGAGAGGGGGGGGACAGAGAGAGGGGGGCAGAGAGAGTGGAACGGAGAGAGAGGGGGACAGAGAGAAGGGGAGACACAGAGAGTGGAACGGAGAGAGAGGGGGGAACAGAGAGGGAGAGAGAGGGGGAGAGAGTTCGGTGACAGAATTGGGTGAGAGCGTTAATGAAGAGAGAGTTGGGGGTGAGAGAGTGAGGGGTAGAGAGAGAGGGAGTGAGGGGGAAAGGGAGGGGGAGGAGGAGAGATGGGATAGAGAGAGAGGTGTGGAGAGAGAGGGCGGAGAGAGAAGGGGAAGAGAGAAAGGGGGTAGAGAGCAAGTGGGAGAGCGGGGGAGAAGGAGGGGCGAGGGAGAGAGAGGGGAAGAGGGGGATTGAGAGGGGGAGAGAATGAGCTGGACAGAGTGAGGGGGGAGAGAGAGCGCGGCAGAGAGAGGGGGCAGGGAGAGGGGAGTAGAGAGGGGGCAGAGGGAGGGGCAGAGGGAGGCGGGCGAGAGAGGGGGGCAAGAGAGGGGTCGAGAGAGTGGAGGGGGTGAGGGGAGAGAGGGGGGAGAGGGGGTAGAGAGGGGTGAGAGAGAGGGGAGAGAGCATGGGGAGAGAGAGAGAGTGGGGAGAAAGTGGGGGAGAGGGGGGGTGACAGGGGAGGGGGAGAAGGGAAGAGAGGGGAGATTGGGAGAGGGGAGATCGAAAGGGGAGTTGGAGAGGGATCGCAAGAGAGGGTAGAGGAGAGGGGAGAGAGACAGAGGGAGGGAAAGACAGGGGGAAGAGAGAGGAGAGTAGAGTGACGGGGAGAGAGATGTGGAGACACGGGGTGGAGAAGGGGAGAGAGTAGGGGAGAGAGAGAGGGGGACAGAGAGGGGTAGAGAGTAGGGGAGAGAGAGAGACGGGAGAGAGAAGGGGGTGAGAGAGAGGGAGGAGAAAGAGGCTGGAGAGAGGGGTGAGAGAGGGGGAGAGAGAGAGTGGGAGAGAGAGGGGGAGAGAGTGTGGGTCAGAGAGAGTGGGGGGAGAGAGTGGAGGAGAATGAGGGGGTGAGAGAGAGAGGAAAGAGAGGGGAGCAAGAGAGGTGGGGAGAGAGAGGGGTTGGAGAGAGGGGAGAGAGTGGGAGGAGAGAGAAAGGGTGATAGAGGGAGGTGAGAAGGAGAGGCGAGAGGGGGGGAAAGAGAGGGGGGGAGAGAGTGAGGGGGGAGAGAGCGAGGGGGAGAGTGGGGGTTGAGAAAAGGGGAAAGACAGGGAGGCGTGGGGAGAGAAGGGGCAGAGAAAGGAGGAGAGGAAGATGGGGAGTGAGATTGGGGGAGACAGTGGGGAAAGAGTGGGAAAGAGAGAGGGGGAGAGAGGGAGGGAGAGAGAGTGGGTGTCAGAGTAAGGGGAGAGAGTTAGTGAAGAGAGAGGGGAGAGAGAGAGAAAGTCAGGGGTAGCGAGATGGGGTGCGAGAGAGAGGTGCCGAGTGAGGGGCTGAGAGAGACGGTAGAGATAAGGGGAGGGGGGGCGAGAGGGGGAAGAGAGAGAGGCGGTAGAGAGAGACAGAGAGGGGGAAGAGAGACAGAGAGGGAGAAGAGAGACAGGGAGGGGAAGAGAAGGGGGAGAAGGAGGGAGTGAGTGAGTGAGGGAGAGTGAGGTGACAGAGAGAGGGGCAGAGAGATAGGGGTGAGAGACGGAGGGCGAAAGTGGGAAGGAGAGGAGGCAAGGGAGAAGGGGCATGGGAGAGGGGGAGTGAGAAGGAGAGAGACGGTGAGAGGGAGAGGTGAGAGAGAAGGGGAGAGAGAGGGAGGGAGAGAGAGGGGAGAGAGTGCGGGCGAGAGGGGGCAGAGAGCGAGGGGAGAAAGTGGGGGAAGAGAGATGGGGAGATTGTTGGGGGTGAGTGAGGGGGGTGAGAGAGAGAGGGAGAGAGAGAGGGGAGGGAATGGGTGGGAGAGAGAGAGGGAGAGAGAGAAGGGGAGAGAGAGGGGGAGACGGGGAGAGTGACGGGAAAGAGGGGGGAGACGGGGAGAGAGAGGGGGATGGGGAGGAAGGGGCGAGGGAGTTGTGGGCAGCACGGTGGCACAGTGGTTAGCACTGCTGGGCCGGAGACCCGGTTTCAATTCCCACCTCAGGCGACTGACTCCGTGTCTGCATGGATTTCCTCCGGGTGCTCCGGTTTCCTCCCACAGTCCAAAGATGTGCAGGTCAGGTGAATTGGCCATGCTAAATTGCCCGTAGTGTTAGGTAAGGTGTAGATGTAGATGTAGAGGTATGGGTGGGTTACGCTTCGGCGGGGCGGTGTGGACTTGTTGGGCCGAAGGGCCTGTTTCCAAACTGTAAGTAATCTAATCTAATCTAATCTAATCAACTTGAAGAGAGTGGGACAGAAAGGGGGTGAGAGTGGGGAGACAGAGCGCGGGGAGAGAGATGGGGAGAGAGAGAGGGGAGAGAGAGAGGGAGAGAGTGAGAGTGCGAGAGAGAGGGGTTGAGTGAGGGGGGAGAGGGAGGGGATAGAGAGAGGGTGGAGAGACGGGGAGAGCGAGAGGGACAAGAGAGAGGGCGAGAGTGGGTGGCGAGAGAGTGGGGCGAGAAAGGTGGGGGAGCGAGACAGTGGGGTGAGAGGGGGGAGAAGGGGGACAGTGAGGTGGAGAGAGGGGGCAGAGAGAGACAGTGTGGAGAGAAAGGAGGAAGAGTGAGAGGGGGAGAGAGAGAGAGAGGGGGAGAGAGAGAGGGGGAGAGAGAGAGGGGGAGAGAGAGAGGGGGAGAGAGAGAGAGGGGGAGAGGGAGAGAGAGGGCGAGAGAGCGGGGGAGAAAGAGTGGGGAATGAGAGAGGGGGCAGAGAGCAGGGGAGAGAGAGGGGGGAGAGAGGGGGCGAGAGAGCGGGAATGAGAGCGCAGAGGTGAGAGAGAGCGGGGAATGGGAGCGAGAGGGGGAGAGAAATGGGGAGAGTGACAGGGAGAGGGGGAGAGAGACGGGGAGAGAGACAGGAGAAGAGAAGGAGGGGGAGAGAGGGAGAGAGAGAGGGAGAGAGAGAGGTGGGAGGGTGGTGAGAGAGCGGGGTGAGAGAGCCGGGGAGGAGAGAGAGGGGGCAGACATGGGGGGAAGGGGGGGGAGAGAGAGCGGGGACAGAAAGGGGGTGAGAGAGAGGGGAGAGAGATGGGGGAGAGAGTAGGGGAAAGAGAGAGGAGAGTGAGAGGAGGAGAGTGAGAGGAGGAGAGTGACGGGGCGAGAGAGGGGGAGGGAGAGAGAGGCCGACAGAGAGGGGGTGAGAGCGGGGGAAGAGTGTGGGGGCGTGAGAGGTGGAGAGGGAGGGGGAGAGAGAAGGGGAGAGAGAAGGGGAGAGAGACGATGAGAGCGACGGGGAGAGGGGGAGGGGGGAGAGACAGGGAGAGAGAGTGGTAAGGAGCGAAAGGGGGCGAGGGAGGAGGAGAGAGGGTGACAGAAAGAGGTGGAGAGAGAGAGGAGAGTGAGAGGGTGATGGAGGTAGGGAGTGAGAGACGGAGAGAGAGGCGTGAGATTTAGGCGACAGAGTTAGTGAAGAGCGAGGGGAGAGAGAGATTTTGAGGGGTAGAGAGAGAGAGGGTGAGCAGGGTAAAGAGAGATGGGGTAGAGAGAGTGTTTGAGAGAGTAGTTAGAACGAGAGGGGAGAGGGAGGGGGAGAGAAGGGGAGAGGAGAGAGTGGTTACAGGCGGAAGAGTATGAGACAAAGAGGGGAGAGTCGGGGGGGAGAGATTGAGGCGGACAGCGGGACGGGAGACAGAGAGAGAGGGACAGGGAATGAAGGGAGAAAGAGGGGAGAGAGAGAGGAGAGAGAGAGGGGAGAGAGAGTGGGGGAGAGAGAGTGGGGGGAGAGAGAGGGGGAGAGAGACAGGGAGAACGACATGGAGAGGGGGAGAGAGACAGGGAGAGAGACAGGGGGAGGGAGATGAATGAGGCGAGGGAGGTGTAGAGGGGGGAAAGAAAGGGGGTGAGAGAGTGGCAAAAGAGCGCGGGGGGAGAGAGAGGTGAGAGAGATGTGGACAGTGATGGGGAAAGAGTTGGCGAGAGTGAGAGGGAGAGAGAGGGGCACGAGAGGTGGTGAGAGAGGCGGGCGTGGGGGGATGAGACAGGGAGAGAGAAAGGAGAGAGAGGGGAGTTAGAGGATGCGAGAGAGAGAGGTAGAGAGAGGGGAGGGAGCGAGAGAGGGGGCGAGAGAGGGGGGCAAGAGAGAGGGTGGCGAGAGAGGGGGCGATACAGGGGGGGAGGAGAGGAGAGAGAGGGGGCAGTGAGAGAGAGTGGGGAGAAATAGGGGGAAGAGAGATCAGGGAGAGAGGGGGAGAGAGACAGGGGAGATAGGGGGCAGAGAGAGAGTGTGGAGAGAAAGGCGGAAGAGAGCGTGGGAAAGTAAGAGGGAGAGAGAGAGGGGGCGTGATAGGGGGTAGAGAAAGGGTGAGAGAGAGAAAGAGGGGGAGAGAGGGAGCTGAGAGAGAGGGGGTGAGAGAGCGGTAGTAAGACAGCGGGGTGTTCGAGAGAGGGGGAGAGAGTGGGGGGTGAGAGAGGGGGAGAGACGTTGGAAAGAGAGTGGGAGAGCGACGGGGAGAGGCGGGAGAGACCGGGGATGAGAGGGGAGTGAGAGAGGGGGCGAGAGAGGGGCGAGAGTGGAGGGTGAGGGGGGGCGAGAGAGGGGAGAGAGGGGGAGAGAGAGAGGGAGAGAGGGGGAGGGAAGGCGGTGAGAGAGCAGGGGTGAAAGAGCCGGGGCTGAGAGAAAGGGGACAGACATTGGGGCAGAGAGAGGGGGAGAGAGTGGGGGGAGAGAGAGGGGAAAGAGAGAGAGGAGAGGGAGGGGGAAAGACAGGGCGGGGGGGCAAGGGAGAGGAACGTGCACGGGAGAGATGGAGGGGGAGAGAGAGAAGGAGAGAGAGAGGTGGAGGGTGGTGAGAGAGCGGGGTGAGAGAGCGAGGGGTGAGAGAGAGGAGGCAGACTTGGGGGGAGATTGGGGGGAGAAAGAGCGGGGACAGAAAGGGGGTGAGAGTGGAGGGGAGAGAGGGGAGAGAGATGGGGAGAAAGTAGGGGAGAGAGAGAGAGGAGAGTGAGAGGGGGAGAGTGACGGGGCGAGAGAGGGGGAGGGAGAGGAAGGTGCGAGGGAGGGGGAGAGAGGCCGACAGAGAGGGGGTGTGAGCGGGGGAAGAGAGTGGGGGAGTGAGAGGCAGAGAGAGAGGGGGAGAGGGAGGGGGAGAGAGAAGGGGAGAGCGACGGGGAGAGGGGGAGAGACAGGGAGAGAGAGAGGAGAGTGAGAGGGTGAGAGAGGAAGGGAGTGAGAGACGGAGAGAGAGAGAGAGGCGAGAGACTAAGGCAACAGAGTTAGTGAAGAGCGAGGGGGGAGAGAGAGTTTGAGGGGTAGAGAGAGAGGGTGAGCAGGGTAAAGAGAGATGGGGGTAGAGAGAGTGTTTGAGAGAGATGGGAGAGGGAGGGGGAGAGAAGGGGAGAGGAGTGAAGGGCAGAGAGGGGAGAGTCGGGGGGAGAGAGAGAAGAGAGCGAGGGGGAGAGAGTGAGGTGGACAGAGGGAGGGAGACAGAGAGAGGGGATAGAGAATGGATGGAGACAGAGAGGGGAGAGAGAGAGGAGAGAGAGAGTGGAGAGAGAGAGTGGGGGAGAGAGAGTGGGGGGAGAGAGTGGAGGGAGAGAGAGTGAGGGAGTGAGTGGGGAGAGAAAGTGGGGGAGAGAAAGGGGGCGAGGGAGGTGGAGAGAGGGGGACAGAAAGAGGGTGAGAGTGGGGGGAGAGAGAGAGAGGAGAGTGAGAGGGTGAGAAAGGAAGGGAGTGAGAGACGGAGAGAGAGAGGCGAGAGATTAAGGCGGGTGATTTAGGCGGGCGAGAGATTTAGTAGGGTGGAGGAGAGGGTGAGGGAGGGAGGGAGTGAGAGAGAGTGGGAGAGAGTTAGGTGACAGAGTGGGGGAGAGATTTAGTGAAGAGAGAGAGCGGAGAGAGAGAGAGGGGGATAGAGAGAGGGGGTGCGAGAGAGAGGTGCTGAGAGAGGCGTTGAGAGAGACGTTAGAGAGAAGGGGAGAGAGGAGGAGAGAGAGGAGAGGAAGAGTGGGGAGAGAGAGGGAAGAGAGACAGGCGGTAGAGAGAGATAGAGAGGGGGAAGAGAGACAGGGAGGGGAGAGAGGGGGAGAGAGAATGGGAGAGAGAAGCGGGAGAGAGGGGGTGAGAGAGGGAGGGAGTGAGAGAGGGAGGGAGAGTGATGTGACAGAGTGAGTGGAGAGAGAAGAACAGAGAGAGGGGCAGAGAGATAGTGGTGAGAGAAGGAGGGCGAAAGGGGAAAGGAGAGGAGGCAAGGGAGAAGGGCCAAGGGAGTGTGGAAGAGAGAAGGAGAAGGAAGGACAGAGACAGGGGAGAGAGGGAGGTGGGAGAGAGGGGAGAGAGGGAGGAAGAGAGGGAGCAGAGAGCGGGGGGAGAAAGTGGGGAAAGAGAGATGGGGAGAGCATGGGGTTGTGTGAGGGGCGTGAGAGAGAGAGGGAGAAAGAGGGGAGGGAGTGGATGGGAGTGATACAGGGAGAGAGGGAGGGGGAGCGAGGGGAGAAAGAGTGGAGAGAGGGCAGGAGAGAGGGGGCAGAGAGTGGGGGGAGAAAGTGGGGAAGCGACATGGGGAGATTGTGTAGGTGAGTGAGGGGGTGAGAGAGAGGGGAGGGAGTGGTGGGGAGAGCGAGGAGGAGAGAGGGGGCAGAGCGCGGGGGGAGAAAGTGGGGGAAGAGAGATGGGGAGAGTGTGGAGGTGAGTGAGGGGGGGTGAGAGAGAGGGGGATAGAGTGTGGCGAGAGATTGGGGCTAAAGAGGGGGAAAGAGAGAGGGGGAGAGGGAGGGGAGAGAGAGAGGGGGAGAGAGAGTGGGTGGGGAGAGAGGGGGAGGGGGGAGAGATAGGGGTGAGTGGGGAGAGAGGGGGAAGAGGTGGCAAGAGAGTGGTGTGGGAGAGGTTGGCGAGAGGGGAAAGTCAGAGAGCGGGGAGAGAGTGGGCAGCGAGAGGGGGAGATGGAGAGAGGGGAGATGGAGAGAGGGGAGTCGAAGAGAGGGGAGAGAGAAGATGGAGAGGGGAGAGATAGAGGGGAGAGAGACGAGAGAGAGAGAAAGGGTAGAGAGACAGGGGTAGATAAGTGCAGTAGTGAAAAGGATAAAAAGAGAGGGGGGAGAAGTGGGGTGAGAGAGACGGCGAGAGACGGGGGACAGAGGGAGTGGGAGAGAGAGAAGGGGAGAGAGGGAGGGGGAGAGAAGGAGGGCGGAGAGAATGGGGAGAGTGAGTAAGGGAGAGTGAGTGGGAAGAGAGAGAGAGAGACAGAGGGGAAGAGAGAGGGAGAGAGAGGGGGGAGAGAGAGGGAGAGAGAGGGGGAGAGAGAGGGGGAAAGAGAGAGTGTGGTGCGGGAAGAGAGGGGAGAGATGGAGAGAGAGGGGGAGAATGAGAGCGGACGAGAGAGTGGTGGCGAGAGTAGGGGGCTAGATTGGTGGGTGAGAGAAGGGGGCGCGACAGAGTGGGGGAGAGAGAAGGGGCGAGAGAGAGAGAGGGGGAGAGAGGGGGGAGAGATGGGGCGAGAGTGGGGGAGAGACTGGAGGAGAGAATGGGGGAGTGAATGGTGGGAGAGAGTCGGGAAGAGGGTACAGAGAGAGAGGGAGGAGGGGGAGAGAGAGGGGGTGGCGATGGGGGGAGTGAGTGTGGGAAGTGAGTGTGGGGAGAGAGTGTGGGAGAGGGGGTAGAAAGTGAGTGAGAGAGTGGGGGATAGAGTGGGGGAGAGTGAGAGGGTAAGAGCCGGAGGGAGTGAGAGAGGGAGAGAGAGGGGAGAATTTTCGGTGATAGAGTGGGGAGAGAGTTTGTGAAGAGAGAGGGGGAGAGAGAGTGAGGGGTAGAGAGAGGGAGTAGAGAGAGAGGGTGAGAGCGCGTGGAGAGCGAGGGAGTGAGAGGGAATGAGAGGTGGAGTGAGAGTGAGGTGACAGAGTGAGGGGAGAGAGGGAAGGGCAGAGAGAGAGGGGGTCGAGAGAGGAGTGCGAGAGAGGGAGAGAGGGAGGGTGGAGAAGGGAGTGGACAGAACGAGGGGAAGTCAAGGAAGGCAGAGAGAGTGGGTTGAGAGAGGGGGAGAGAGGGGGAGAGACAGAAGAGAAAGAAAGGGGGAGAGAGGAAGTGGGGAGGGAGAGGGGGTGAGAGAGAGGGGGAGAGAGGGGGGGAGAGAGGGGGTAGTGAGAGGTGAGAGAGAGATGAGAGAGAGGGGACAGAGAGAGGGAGAGAGAGGGGAGAGAGAGTGGGGGAGAGAGAGGGGGGAGAGAGAGAGATGGGAGAGAGAGAAGCAGAGGAGAGACAATGGTGGTGGAGCGAGAGATGTAGGCGAGGGAGAGAGGTGGCGGAGAGAGAGGTGAGT